>NC_071612.1:26823782-27435286 GCF_014839835.1 Dryobates pubescens | reverse complement strand
AGGGCCCAGGAGTCTCCCAGCTGCAGGGAACCACTACTCTGAAAGCACAGCCACCAAGGCTGCCCTCAGTCCTCAGGGGACCTCTGGCTCCTTTCCCAGCCCTGTGTTAAAGCCACACCACAGAGGCATCAGGGTTAGTTTCCTTTGACCATTTCATTGGTCAACAAAATCTCTCTGTGACCTCTGCCCACAGCTGCTCCTTTCCTAGGGGTTGCTTTTCCAGTTGTGGTTCTTCTCCCCACATGCTCCCCTGGTGCATGGCATGGAGGGTGCTCCGCTGGCACCTCAGCTCCGCTGCTGTCTGAGCTCTCAGCAAGTTCAGACACAAAGGATCTCTTTCTGTATTTCACTGGGGAGGCAGTGGGAGTTGGCTGGTTGATGCTTTGGGGTTTTAAACCACGTTTGGAGAATACTGAGGGACATCCAGGGAGCAGCAGAGGAAGCTGCTTTGGAGTGCCTGAGTGCCTGCCTGAGCCTCACCTGGCTGCTCCGGGGTGCTTTGCAGCCACATCAGCCTCATGCAAGGTCTCTCTCTCAGACTGCACTCAGGTCTCTCACAAGTTTCCCACCTCCCAGACTGCTCCTCCAGCCAGTCCTCTGAGGGTCAAAAGGTGCTTCAAGGAGACTCCAGGAGGTCCTGGTGGATGTTTGATTGGTAATTAGTGCTTGAAGTTCTTGCAGCTGGTGCCTTCTTCCTCCTGATAGGTTTCTGCCTTCGGCTGTAGTTCCTTCTTAGCCCCAGCTCTTGTGTTTGCTTCTCCTGCTGGCTCTGGGGCTCAGCTTCACAGGACACATCCTGTCATCCGTGTTCCAGGGGAAGCAGCCTGGGGAGTCCCCCTGGAGGGAAGGGAATTGCCTGCCAGCAGGTGAGTACCCCTGGAGGGAAGGGAATTGCCTGCCAGCAGCTGCCCTGTGACTGGTGCCCTCTGGAGATGAGAGCCCTCTAGAGAGCCAAGTAAAAGCTGTGTGCAGCAGTTGAGGCTGGGAGGTGTTCTGGCTGGGAAAAAGCCTTCAGAGAGAAGTGTTGGGATTGGTGTTTTTACCTATGGGAGGTTGGATCCCTGTTGGAAGTCATCCCTGCAATGCTTTTTAGTGCTTTATGTGTGGCAAGCATGAATGAACCCGTGGTCAAATGTGCCTTTTTGCCTGGCTGGGGACTACCCTAACTGCTCCAACTCCTCTGCATTGCACTGAGCTCCCAGTTGGGGGAAGGAGGCTGGGAGGGAGCCTTCAGCTGCTGATAGGCAGCAGTCCTCACTAAGCTCTCTGAGGCTCCTCACAGGGTGAGTAGCTAAGTGACCACTAGCACCATTAGCTAATGGTTTTGCCCTGCCTCCACTGTGAGCTTTATCCACACTTAGAGAAATACAATCATGTGCCATGGTTAAGGTCTTGCTTGCTTGGTGCCTTGGGGCCAGGTTTCAGAGGCATTCTGAACTGTAGTTTGGACAACCTGGTGAAACTAGAGAGCAGCTTGAGAAGCACCAGAAGGTTTGAAGGGGAGAATTCTGGTGTTCTAGTGGTGTCAACCTGATGCCTTCCTCTCTGATTTAAGGTAGAAAGCCAAGGGATGGCAAACTTTCAATCAGCAAGCTAAGAGCTTTTGGTGTCACTAAGGGATTACACCCTCACAGCACCTTGGGAGCCAGGGCTCAATAGCTGTTCTGATGAGATCTTGTGCAAGAGCTCTTCCTTCTCCCTCATGCTTGGCAAGAATGGCTACCAGGAAGGGGAGGGGGCAACTGATCTCAGCTCCTGGTTTGTGAGAGTGATTAGTGCATGTGCTTGATGCCTTCTGCTCACTTCACAGCAGAACCATTGCAATGCTTTCAGTCAGTGCTGAACACACTGCAGAGTTTGAGCCATGAGTGTGGCAGTGCAAGCTGCTGGCATTCAGCTGGGTCTCAGCAGTCACCTGCACTGCTCTGGGCATCTTACTGTCCTGTGTTGAGACCATCTACAGCTGGGCCAGGCACAAATCCAAGCTGGGAACAGCTCTGAAGAAAGAGGCTTGGGGGTGTTGGGTGCTGAGCAGCTCCCCAGGAGCCAGCAGTGCCCTCATGCAGCCAGAAAGTGAGGGCAGAAGGGCAGGAGAGGGGATTCTGCCCCTTGATTCTGTTCTGCTCAGACCCCACCTCCAATCCTGCCTCCAGTTCTGGTGTCCCCAGCAGCAGAAGGACACAGAGCTGCTGGAGTGAGGCCAGAGGAGGCCACAAGGATGCTCCAAGGGCTGGAACCCTGCTGTCAGCACAGGCTGAGGGAGCTGGGGGTGTTCAGCCTGGAGAAGACCTGGGGGGACCTCAGAGCTGCCTGCCAGGACCTGAAGGGATCCTGCAGGAAGGCTGCAGAGGGACTTCTCCTCAGGGTGTCTGCAGACAGGCCAAGGGGCAATGGTTTGAAGCTGAGGCAGAGCAGGGTTAGAGTGGAGCTGAGGAAGAAGTTGTTCAGCAGGAGGCTGCTGAGCCTCTGGCCCAGGCTGCCCAGGGAGGCTGTGGCTGCCTCCTGCCTGGGGGTGCTGAAGGCCAGGCTAGATAAGGCCTTGAGCAGCTGAGTGTAGCTGAGAGGTGTCCCTGGGCATGGTGGGGAGGTTGGAGGAGAGGAGCTCTGAGCTCCCTTCCAGCCTGAGCCATTCCAGGATTCTGTGTTCTTTTTGCACTGCTTTTTGGGGTTGTTTTGCTTTGTTTTATTTACATGAGGGTGGTCCCAGTGTGGCAATCACTGTGTCTAGTGCATTACCTTCCAGCCCACAGACAGGAGCAGACTGAACCTGTCAGGTGTGCTGCTTGGAGCAGAGTATTCATTAAGTTGTTGTGGCTGCTTGCATTTCATCTTGTCTCCTGTGCCACTCAGCTATGGGTGTGGATAAACCATTTGACACACAGAGGAGCTACAAAGAGAAATAAATAGTCAATGGTGATCAATAAGAATATTGAGCTAAGGGGTTGTCAGCTCAGGAACTAAGACAAATTAGGCTATTCCACTGCCTCTGTCTTATTATTAACAGTGCAGATGACAAATTGACCTGACTCAGCTGAGATGAATTTGATCAGCAGGTGATCTTAAGGACTATTCCAATTCATTACTCATTTGATAAGCTGTCTCAGTGCAGAGCAGTGCAGAAGGCACTGCACAGAGGCAATCTGTTTCTCCAGTGTCACTTTTTGCTGCTGCTAAGATTATTCCAAAGAAGGATGTCTGACACCCACTAAAAAACTGCCAGGTGGCTATCCCAGAGCAGAAAACCATTGTCATGGCTGGATTTAGCATTCTCTGGGGAGAGAAGCATTTCTAGGTGCTCCTCATGCCACTGTAAATCACAAGGGAAATGCTTCCTGCATGAGGTACTGGAAGAGGGAAAGGCAGAGCCCTGACATGATTGAGCTGCCCAGCAGCTCTGCCTCTCAATCTGGAGCCTGTGCTCCCTCCAGCCCAGGTCAGCAGCTGGCTGTCAACCCTTGCAGCACTTCTCTGCAGGGATCCTTTGTGTCTTTCTAATCCTGGGAAGATTCAATTTGGCCACTGGCAGAAGTTCCCAGTGTTGCTGGAGATTCATCCAATTAAGTGAGCTCTGCAGTGCTGAGTGTGAATGCAGGCAGCCCAGAGCAGAGTGCCAGCACCCATTTGTCTGTCTGTCTGAGCATGAGGACATGGAAGGCAAATGCTCCCAGCCTGCCTCCCAACCTGCACACTACCGGTACCTCGTTGCTGGTACCTGGTCTGAAGCATCATATTGCACCTTAGCATTGAGAAGGTGCCAGGAAAGGGGAAGGATGTGTGCTGCCCATCCAGGACCATCCCTTGATTTGCCATCAGCAGCCTCGAGGCTGCTTTATTTGCATGGAACTCCTCTGTAACTACTGAAGAACCTGACCATAACCCCTGGATCTGAGAAGAAGCTTGACTAAAGCTCTGCCCTGCAAGCAGCCCAGAAGGAGCAGACTGTAAACTGAAAATTCTTGGCTATCACTCTTCCAGTGCTCTCGAGATCTAATCATCTCCCTCTCCAGGAGCAGAGAAAAAGAGCCTTTAAGAGTTCTGGAGTTAGTGCTCAACAATTCAGCCACAGGTGCAGGAGCATTAAATGGATTTAGTCATATTTAACACCCACACACACACAATTTCTTTCCTTTTCCAGTCAGGGCTCCCCTAGGCTGTGTGGAACACTCAGCCAGATCACATTGCTGGGACTCTGGGTTAAGAGTCCTGTCTAGAAATGTCAAGAGAGCTCATTAGAACATTTTGAGCACCCTTCTCTCTTTCCAGGAGTGCCAGCCTCTTGCACACTGTCACACACAGCACACAGCCTGCTGCTGTTATCCACCACCTCTGCTTGTGGGATCTCTGCTTTCCAAGAGCTTGGTCAATCCCTTTGCCCACAGAAAGTGCTGGAGGGAACTGGTAGTAAATGCAGGGATTCCATCCTGGGCCTGAGGAATGGCTGCTAATAAGAAAGGTGTTCAGCAGAGGAGCTGTTTGCCTTGCTTTGTTTTCCACTCATCCAAGATTTTGTTTCTGGTGTTCAGCTCTCTGTGTTTTCTCCTGCCCACAGCATCACAGACTGTTAGGGGCTGGAAGGGACCTCCAGAGACCACCCAGTCCAACCCCCTGCCAGAGCAGGAGCACCTGCAGCCGGTCACACAGAACACATCCACTCTCTCCCTCTTAGAAATGAAGCAACTCAGAGTGCTGCTCACAGAGCCAGGCAAACCCAAGGCTAGTTGAAATGTAAAAAGGCTACATTCATGATGTCTTGAAGCAGATTTTGGTGCAGACAGCTGGGTTCCAGCTCAGAGGCCACGTGCAAGCTCCAGTCTTCTCTAGCACTTTATTTCCCTGGTAGGTTCTGACCGAGTTTGTTCAGCTGTACCTATTTTGGGAGCACAGTAGAGTTACTTCATTACTGATGGGCAAATGAGTGTTTTGGCCATGGAGGGAGGGAGAAGTTTGCTAAGCAGCCCCTACAGCTCTTCTCTGCTGGTCTTGAAGCTGTTGCTAACTAACAATGGTGGTTGGCTTCCACCAGTGTTTTCCATGAAGTCTGAGCAAGGAACAGAACCTCTTTGAACCTTGCAGAGGCTTCTGAAACTGAGCTGTAGAGGTTGGTCCTTCCTGGAGGCATTCTGCTCGCTTTCAGAGCTACGATGGAGCAAAAACTGAAGATGATGTCTGTGGAATCATGCTCCTGTGTCCCATAGGTAGGGGATGATGGGGTACAATGGGATGGAAGCATGCCCCCTCCCCGGGCTGCTTAGGGCACGCACATGTCTTCCATTAACTGCCATTGTGTCTCTCATCCCCTCAGACCCAGTCAGAAACCAACTGATAAGTGCTTCCAATTGTTCCTGTTGTGTGGGAGACCTCTGACATAGCGCGGAGTCCTCCTTCCTTTGATTGCTTCTGAAAGTCTCATTTCCCTTCCTCACAATCGGTTTTGCCAAGGGACAGGAAAAGTAATTAAAGATGTTCATAGCATTCATCTCTCTGCCAACAAACTAACCAGCTAAATGAACGAGGGGAAATTGGCCTCAGATTCGCTTTTTTCCAGCAGAGCTGCTGCTGGTGGTGGCACTGACTCCCCCCAGGCAGGCTGCAGGGACCCTGAGCTGCAGCGACTGCCCTGCTGAATGCTGCGGGGGGCATCGCTGCACTGCCAGCAGACAGCGAGCTCCTCACCCCGCGCTGCTCTGCTGCGCTCGTCAGCAGCAGCTGACCCTGGCAGGCAGAAACATCCCGGAGTGTCCCCTGGGACTCAGCCCTGGAAGGGCCACACCTGAGTGCTGTGTCCCCTTTTGGGCACCTCAGTACAAGAGAGATGTGGAGGTGCTGGAGCCAGGGCAGAGCAGGGCAAGGAAGCTGGGGAAGGGCCTGGGGAATAAATCTGATGGAGAGCAACTGAAGGAGCTGGGGATGGTTAGTGTGAAACAGAGGAGGCTGAGGGGAGACCTCCTGGCTGTCTACAGCTACCTGAAAGGAGGTTGTGGAGAGGCTGCTGCTGGTCTCTTCTCACAGGTAATTAGTGACAGAACAAGAGGCCTCAAGCTGTGACTGGGGAGGTTTAGACTGGACAGTAGGAAACATTTTTCCCATGCAGAGTGGTCAGGGATTGGAATGTGCTGCCCAGGGAGGTGGTGGAGTCCCCAAGCCTGGATGTGCTTGAAGATGGTTTGGCTGTGGTGCTTTGGGCTCTGGTTTAGGGGTGAGCCTTGCAGAATAGGGTTCATGGTTGGACTTGGTGATGCTGAGGCTCTGTTCCAATCTGCATGTTTCTGTGATTAACCTGAAAAGCTTCACCGTGTCCTGATCTGGCTTAGAAGTAACTAAGTACTGATTTCCTTCTTGTGAGAAGGAGAGCTGGGTGCTGTGAGCTTGTAAAGGACCCTGAGCAATTGCTCTACACATTTGTCTTCATTCCTCTAGATCCCAAAGCTTTTTCAAACACCCAACCCATCCTGGTTTGAATATCTTTATCACTGCTTCAGCAGTGCCTCCTGTCTGGGGGGTGCTGCAGGCCAGGCTGGATGAGGCCTTGGGCAGCTGAGTGTAGCTGAGAGGTGTCCCTGGGCATGGTGGGGAGGTTGGAGGAGAGGAGCTCTGAGCTCCCTTACAGCCTGAGCTGTTCCAGGGTCCTGTGAGATCTCAGTCTTTGCAGATACTGTACCTATATAAACCCCAAAGGTTTATCACCTTGTGTACTTCTGCACCCCGAGCTCTGGAGCCCAGCAGGGGTTAGGTTTGTTGTGCACTCTGTGACATTGTCCCCATTGCTGGCTGCTCTCTTGCAAAGACTGCAGCAAGCGTGTGCTGCACAATGGAGACACTGCCAAAGGGAGGGCACAGCAGTGCAGCTGAAGGCCTCCCTTGGCTGCAAAGAATTCATTCCACCAGACTGTCTCTAAAGGAATCAAACTCCAAGAGCAGCCCCCTCAGCAGGCTCTGGGTGAGGCTGTCATCATCACCACTGTTTTCATTCTTACATAGCTGCTCCTGGTTTGGTTCCAGGGTTTCCTCCCAGCTCTCTGGCCAGTCAGTGCAAGGGCTGGCAGACCCCAGTGCCTGTGAGCCTCCTCCTGCTGGTGCTTTCTGCACTGGCTGGGAAGCTGCTGCACAAGGGAACCATTCACCCTGTGGCAGTGCATTTTGATGACACACTTGAGCAGCTTTAGTAAACATAATTGCCACACTCTAAGTAAATTTTGGTCCATCTATAGGAGGAAAATTGCCCCCAAAGCACAAATAGCAATTTGCAATCCTTGCCATAGCTGGAAGGGAAAAGGCATTCCTTGCTTTGTGTGGCAGGAAGGCTTCTGCAAGGCTTTGCTCTCACAGAAATCTTTCCACGAGACAGGGAATCTTTTGTGCCAGGTGAGTGCCTGACAGCAGCTCGTGAGAGGAGAGCATGGACCTCACTGAGGGCAGTCTCTAGCCATGCTTCAAATACCTTTACTGATCTTTATGGGTTTGTCACATGATGAAGCTGATGTACTTGTGGGGACAGGCTTCAGGAGTTCTGATGAACTCCCAACACCCCAGCTGCAAAGGCTGTGAGTCTGAAAACAGATGGAGTGGGTCTGCTGTCAGCCTGCTTGCAGGACCTGCTTAAAATGAAGTTAGGCAAAGGAATCTGGAGGCCTGCAATTGTTCACAGGTGACAGAGTCCATCCAAAGGACACATGGTGAGAGCCACAAAATGGTAGGGGCTGGAAGGGACCTCAAAAGACTGAGTCCACCCCCCTGCCAGAGCAGCATCACCCAGGGCAGGGCACACAGAACACATTCAGGGGGGGTTGGAAAGGGTCCAGAGCAGGAGACTCCACAACCTCTCTGGGCAGCCTGCTCCAGGCTCAGCCACCCTCACAGGGACAAAGTTTCCCTCCTGTTCCCCTGGCACCTCCTCTGCTCCAGCTTGCCCCCAGTGCCCCTTGTGCTGTGCTTGGCCATCCCTGAGCAGAGCCTGGCTCCAGCCCTGCACATCTTGATCCCCAGCACTGAGGGCAGCCCTCAGGCTCCTCTGCTCCAAGCCCCAGCTCCCTCAGCCTGTGCTCCCAGGGAGATGTTCCACTGCCTGGCTCTCTGCTGGACTCTTTCAAGCAGTTCCCTGAGGTCCTTCTTGAGCTGAGGGGCCCAGAGCTGGACACAGTCACTGTGTGTGTGAGGTGTAGCTGTGGCTGAGTCAGCCCATGCAGAAATGAGCCAGCCCAGCACACAGCTGACATGGCTGTGAACAGAAAGTGGATTTCCTCTCTGTAAGTGTGGGTAGTAGGCTTTGTGAGATCTGCCTTCAGAACCCAGATACATATCCTGGCTTCCTTGGGTCCACAGGGCCCATGATTGCTGGGATTAATGAGTTGTGTGAGTCGGAAACCTGCTGTGCACAGCACAGTGAGCTTTATCACTCCCTTTAGCTCAGCTAATCCTCCTCCTGCTCTGCTGCTGCTGGGGGCCGCTTCCTGTGCTTCTCCCATGAGAGGAAGAGTCTGGCTGGTGGGAGGGGAGGTTTGCAAATCTTGCTGAGAGCTCGGCTGCTCAGCACAGGCATCCCTGGAAGTTCTGGGAGAAATTGTCTCTCTGGGTCGGCTTGGTTCAGGATTCATTTGGTTCAAGATTCATTTGATTCAAGATCCCTGTGGGATATGTAGCTGTTAAAGCCCCCCTGGAGGCAGGGAGCATCGTGTCTGTAATGAAGAGGTATGATGAAGAGTCAGAATTAGACCAGGGAGTAGCTAAGACTTTGCATTCTGCACAAAGCATAGCTTGAAGAGGATAACAAAACCTGCTCCTGTTAAGAGCTGAGGTGGCCTGTGGGCAAGAGAACCTACTGCAGGAGAGCAGCAGCCTGTGTCCCTGCACAGCCTCACGCTGCATGCTCAGAGGAAGCTCTGTGTGTACCTCTGTGTGTGTGAGGTAGGCTGTCACAGGTGTGGGGCTGCAGAGTCCAGCTGTCTGCAGGTTGTTCAGTCCTCTCCAAGCCTAGCTTCCCCCTCTGATTCAATTCAGTCTTTCCCTGGACCAAAGGCTCTCAGACAATGCTGGGGCCCTTCAGTGCATTAATGATGTGTACTGTTTGGGGGGGGGGGGCTGGCCATGCCTCTCTTGCCTTTGGCCTTTGAGGGAAGGGCTCAGCTTGTTCTGCTTCACAAGGCAGAGGAAAGCAGCAAGAAGCAGGGTGGAGAAACAAACTCCAAACCTCCTGCATCATCAGAGGGTCTGCCAGGGGCTGGGCATCACTGAGGCCCAAAGGGGGCAAGCTGAGACTAGGAAAGGAAGAGATGATGCTGGGCATGTGCTGGTCTTGGCCTTGGGAAGCAGAAGAGAGCTTGCTTGTGTGTTTGGTGAATGCTTTATCTTCTCTTTTGCCATGCCCAAACCTGGGACTTAAGGAGTCCTGAGCTGGAGGTTAGTTTTTTTTCCCCCTTTTTAATTGACAGTAAATTAAGCAAATATACTGCAAGTCAGGATCATTTCCCCTGGGGCAAGGGGTGAAAAGGTTTTTATTTCACTGCAGTGAACACTGCTGAGCCACAAAGATGCTCCAAGGGCTGGAGCAGCTCTGCTGTGAGCACAGGTTGAGGGAGCTGGGGCTGTGCAGCCTGCAGAAGAGAAGGCTCTGGGGGGACCTCAGAGCTGCCTGCCAGGACCTGAAGGGATCCTGCAGGGAGGCTGCAGAGGGACTTCTCCTCAGGGTGGCTGCAGACAGGCCAAGGGGGAATGGTTTGAAGCTGAGGCAGAGCAGGGTTAGAGTGGAGCTGAGGAAGAAGTTGTTCAGCAGGAGGCTGCTGAGACTCTGGCCCAGGCTGCCCAGGGAGGCTGTGGTTCCATTGGATCCTACCTTGGGGATTTGCTTTTAATTGTTGTTGTAGGAGGCTTTGGTGCTGAAAACAAGAGAGCTGTTTGAGCTGTCTAGCTGCAGATGGCTTCTCAGAACTTTCTTTGCCATTTGTTTCAAAGGACTCTTCTATTCCCCTGGCTGATAAGCTTTATCTGTAGCTGACTTTTACCACTTGATTACACAGTGAGCAAAGCCTGAACACTCCTTCCCTAATGAAGGAGTCAGGCTGGCATCTCTCTCCTGAGGAGCACAAGAAGTGCCTCTGATTTGCATGAAATAGTGGCTTGTTTCTGCCCTAATATTTAACACTCAGGTGTTATGTGTATAAATGGCAAGTGGAAGCACATCCCATGCTGTTCTCATGTCACCAGCAGTGCTATTTACAGCAATCAGAAGCCTCTCTCTGGTAGAACTGCTTATTTGAGGTGACAGCAGGACTGGTTCATCAGGGCATGCCGTGGGTGATAGCCATCAGGCAGGGCTGAGCGGGGAAGGTGCAGCTTCATCGGTTCCACCCCAACACCAGGAGACTTCTGCAGGGTGAGGGTGGCAGAGCCTGGGGCAGGCTGCCCAGAGAGGTTGTGGAGTCTCCTGCTCTGGGGGCTTTCCAACCCCACCTGGATGTGTTCTGTGTGCCCTGCCCTGGGTGATGCTTCTCTGGCAGGGGACTGGACTGGGTGATCTCTGGAGGTGCCTCCCAGCCCCTGTGACCTTACTGCATATTGTGTTGCCAGAGCAGAGGTAACATTTGCTCAGCACCATACATCAGGTCTCAGAATTTCTGTCTTCAAACACAGAAATAAGATAATGTAAAGTCTTCTCCAAAGGCAATGTGATTTTCCCAGGCTGTAACCTGTTTGTTTGGCTGATCTGACTGCTGACACCTTTTATAGTCTCTGGGAAATAGACTCACACAGCTGGCAGGGTTGGAAAGGACCTCAAGGCTCAGCCAGTTCCAACCCCCCCTGCCATGGGCAGGGACACCTCACACTACAGCAGGTTGCTCACAGCCACATCCAGCCTGGCTGCAAACACCTCCAGGGATGAGGCTGCCACCACCTCCCTGGGCAACCTGTGCCAGGCTCTCACCATCCCCATGGGGAAGAACTTCTTCCTAAACAGTGCTGGTGACCTGAGCTGGGCACTCTTCATTGGCAGGTGCTGAACCCATTCCACTTAAGCTGCAGGAGCTCTCTGTGCATCCTCAGAGCTTTCTTTGAAGGATGCCTTCTCTGCCCAGTTGTCTTCCTCCAGCTCCACTTTTCTGTTTGCCACAGGAATCTCTCTGTACTCCCTGCTGCTGTGCTCATACCACAGCCTGGCAAAACCCAGCCACATGTTAAATGGGCACAAAGGATTCCTTTATCTCAGGCCCAATCCTGTACCAGCCACAACCCTCAGGTTTAGTCTTCCCCCAGAGACCTCAGCCTGCACCATCCCTTGCAATCAAGTCCAAGTTCATTAGAGCTGTTCACTGAATGTTTGCTGTGGGATCCCTTGCCTGCCAGTGGTTGCTGTGGTAACCACAGTGTGCCCAGTCACGTTGTTTGCCCAGGGCACACAGCAGAATTCTCTCTCCTGCCTTCAAAATTCCACAGGAAGTGCAGCCCTGAAACCTTCTCTCTCTCCTTTTTCCCCTTTCTTTGTGCTCTGCTTTTGCTCTGGCATCCTACCTATGTGCCAGGTAAGGCAGGTTTCAAGCATCCTAATCCAGCTCTCCTGCTCTCCTTGATGGCAAATTTACTACAGGTAGCCTCTGCTAAAAGTTTTCCTTTCCTACTTTTGGATGTAGATCATTCACCACTTACAGCAGAGCAGAAACACCAAAGATAGCAGGGAACCAGGAGGAATTCTTCATCCTATTATGCCTCTAGAAAGCAGTAGCAAAACCAATCTCAAGATGGGATGAATTGTCTCCCACTAGATCCATTGCTGGGGATCAGATTGGTTGTGGTCATTCAAGTGTGGAAGTAGCCCCAGGTTATCAGAACAGGCAGAGAGCTGTGAGTGCTGGCATCGTTCCTGTCTTGGGCTGCAAATGGAAGGAACCATTGTCAGCATTTGCTAGGACAGATTCAGACAATCCCAGACTGGCTCAGGCTGGAAGGAAGCTCAGAGCTCATTTCCTCCAACCTCCCCACCATGCCCAGGGACACCTCTCAGCTACACTCAGCTGCTCAGGGTCTAATCCAGCCTGGCCTTCAGCACCCCCAGGCAGGAGGCAACCACAGCCTCCCTGGGCAGCCTGGGCCAGAGGCTCAGCAGCCTCCTGCTGAACAACTTCTTCCTCAGCTCCACTCTAACCCTGCTCTGCCTCAGCTTCAAACCATTGCCCCTTGGCCTGTCTGCAGACAGCCTGAGGAGAAGTCCCTCTGCAGCCTTCCTGCAGGATCCCTTCAGGTGCTGGCAGGCAGCTCTGAGGTCCCCCCCGAGCCTTCTCTTCTGCAGGCTGCACAGCCCCAGCTCCCTCAGCCTGTGCTGACAGCAGAGCTGCTCCAGCTCTTGGAGCATCTCTGTGGCCTCCTCTGAACTCTCTCCAGCAGCTCTGTGTCCTTCTGCTGCTGGGGACACCAGAACTGGAGGCAGGATTGGAGGTGGGGTCTGAGCAGAACAGAGTAAAGGGGCAGAATCCCCTCTCCTGCCCTGCTGCCCTCACTCCTCTGGATGAGCTATGAATGCCAGCTCCTGGGGCTCTGCTGTGCAGGTCAGTGTGTCCTAGAGGGGTCTTTGGCATAACTCCTGCACTGCACATTGCCCTGCTGATTTTATTTCCCCTGAGTCAAAGGTGAGCTCTGAAGGGAGCAGGGAGATTGGGATGAGAGTCTCTCATGGTCCAAAATGTGAGATCTGTGTTTTGCAGTCCTGCATTAATCCTTTCTATTCCTTTCAGCTTTGCAACCTCTCTGACCTCACAGGCTGCAAAACTAGTTTGTGAAATCAGGTTTCATTCTCATCTCAAATCCTGACCCAAAAGGCTTCAAAAGTACCTCACAAGTCTGCTGGCCAGGGACAGAAGCTGGTACCTGCTCTGGAGAGCAATAGCATTTGTTAGCAGAATTAGTGAGCCCAAGCCTTGTGTGACCTCCCACCTGCTACAGCCTGCCACCCACCTGTTCAGTACAAAGCAAAGGGTGGTGGTGATGGGATGTAAACCAGAACTATGGCTTAGTGGCCATGGTGGTGCTGGGTTGATGGTTGGACTCGATGGTCTTGGAGGTCTCTTCCATCCCAAGCAATTCCATGTCACAGAGCGAGGACCTCAGGCTCTCCCTGCTCAGAGGATGCTGCTGGCAATTTGCTGCACAATGTGGCAAACCTGCTCTAGCAGTGAGTAGCTGCTGGTGCTTGCAGAGCTACAGGCAGGCTGACTTTCAAGGACTTGATAACTGTGTCATTTAAATATGCAGAGAAACTTTGTGTCTTAAACTGATGCTGTTAGAATTTGTGCCCCTGCAGCTGAGTGCTAAGAGGCTGATCAGTTATCCTAACACAAGAGTGCAGCAGCAGCAGAGTGCAAGAGAATGGTCTGGCTCTGGAAGAGCCTTGAGCCAGTCCAAACACACTGCAGCTCAATTCACTTCCCCAGGCTGACTTCAGGGGGTCCTGTGGGTTTACAGAGTAATAGGTCTGACAGGTTCAGATTCCCATGCTGTGCCTGTACCCTGCCTTGTCTGCTCATCTCCTCCTTTACTCTTGGAAGGTGCAGTGAGGAGAGAGCCTGCAAGCAATAAAGGCTGGGCACCCTGCTGCAGGAGAAGACAGACAAGGCAGCAAGGTAATTAACTGCCTCTTCAATTAAAAGCTATGGTGATAGCTTTTCTTTCAGAACCTCAGCTGCTTGAAGGCAGAGTTGGTTCACCTGTTCCTTCTGCCCTCTTTGCAAAGCCCCTGGGTTGTGCAGAAGTGCTCCAGACAGCAATAACCAAACAGATGAATTATAGATCACCACTAAAAATTAATGGCAGAGCTCACCAGCCTGAAAATCAAAGATCAAAACATTCTGGGAGCCTTTCCAATTTATTTGCCAAAGAAGGAAGAAAGAGAAAGCAGAAGTCCTGGACAGGAAAGTACAATCAGCTCTGGTTATCTGGGAGCCCAGCTGGGGAAGAAGTCATCTCCCCATGGTGCTGCTTTGGAGGACAGGAGATTGGAAGAGAACCAGCAGAATGATGAATTTGAAACAGAGCTTCAGCAGGGGACTTCTTTGTAGTGTAAAGATACAGCAATTAGGAAATTAAATATATAGCAAACATATAGCAATTAGTGAGGAGCTCTTTGTAAGCTGAGTTTTCACTCTTTATTTCCCTCCCCTGTGTGGCAGAGCATAGCTTAAACTACAGCTCCCCAGGAGCACAACTGCAGTGTGCTGCATGGAGCCTGGGCTGCAGCCATGGTAGTGTGGGCAGCAGGGCAGGAGAGGTGATCCTGCCCCTTGGCTCTGCTCTGTTCAGACCTCACCTCCAATCCTGCCTCCAGTTCTGGTATCCCCAGCAGCAGAAGGACACAGAGCTGCTGGAGAGAGTCCAGAGGAGGCCACAGAGATGCTCCAAGGGCTGGAGCAGCTCTGCTGTGAGCACAGGCTGAGGGAGCTGGGGGTGTTCAGCCTGCAGAAGAGAAGACTCTGGGAGGACCTCAGAGCTGCCTGCCAGGACCTGAAGGGATCCTGCAGGAAGGCTGCAGAGGGACTTCTCCTCAGGGTGTCTGGAGACAGGCCAAGGGGCAATGGTTTGAAGCTGAGGCAGAGCAGGGTTAGAGTGGAGCTGAGGAAGAAGTTGTTCAGCAGGAGGCTGCTGAGACTCTGGCCCAGGCTGCCCAGGGAGGCTGTGGCTGCCTCCTGCCTGGGGGTGTTCAAGCCTTGGGCAGCTGAGTGTAGTTGAGAGGTGTCCCTGGGCATGGTGGGGAGGTTGGAGGAGAGGAGCTCTGAGCTCCCTCCCAGCCTGAGCTGTTCTAGGATTGATTCTTTGAAAGGTTCAGTCTCATACAGGGAGAGAAAAGCCCTTTGCTACTCTGCTGTCTGTGTGCCACCTGGCAGTAAGTGCAGTACACAGCTGTGTCACCTTCTCTCTCAAAGGCAGGACTCACTGCAGCCTCCTTTGTGTTTTTATCTGAACCCAGACCCCAGCACAGGCCTGCCTCTTGGTTTTTTTAAAGCAAAGCCACAACACTTATCTAAAACAGAGAGAGATTGACACCTGCAGCCAGGATCAAACCCAGGAGAGCACTGCTTTACCTGCTGGGGAAATCTCTGTCCCAGGTACAGCCTGGCAGCACGATTCCTGCCAGCTTTCCACACAGTGTGTGACTCACACAGAGCTTTCCAGGCAAGCTCCTCACGTTGTGTGCATTGAGAGCAGAATGCCTTCAAAAGGACAAGAAATGGTAGGGAAATGGTGCCACCGAGGAGGGAAAATAAAGCACAGAACAGATCTATGGCAATAGCTTCTTGTCTGGTAGCCAGCTGCATAGGAACAACCTGCTTACAAGCTGCAGAATGAAGAAGAGACTTAGAGGTCACATCCAAGCTCAGCTTTTTACTCACCAGTGAAGGGTCCTGTGGGAACCCCCTGGATCTCAGAAGCCAGCTAACAGTTCAAGATGTCAGCTGAAAAATGAATACAAATAGAGTTAGCATGCAGCTCTCCTCAGGTTCTGCAGCAGAGTTGCAGTTGCACAAGCATGGCACAGGAGGAAAAGGCAAGGCTGGGAGGCTCCAAGTACAAAGCAAACCTTAGACTGCACACAACATAGTAGCCACCAATTCTAGCAACAACAGCTTTCACCCCAAAATGACATTATTTGTGCCATGGACCAGCCTCTGGTACACTAATAACTCTAGTGTAAGGCTCTGTCCTGTGTGGGATGAATGCTGAAGGTTTACAGAGCCTTTGTGGTGAGTGATCTGAGGCACTGCTGAGACCTGAGTGGGCTGAGGATGGAAGAGATGCTGCAAACAGAGGTAAAAAACTTGCTTTACAGAGCAGAGAGCTTCCTAAAAGCTGTGCCAGGAGGTAGCAGCCTCTTGGGTTTGTTTCCAGGCCCCTCTCCTTTCTGTGCAGTCCCTGAGGACATCTCTGAGGTCCCCTCCAGCCTGAGCTGTGCTGCTGATGTCCTTTGGAGTCAGGGGGACCTTTGTGGGTCCTAGTGATAAGCATTTTTGGGTGGCTGATCATTCATCACTGCCATTTCCTGACTGGAGCTCAGGATGGTGTCTGACCTCCTGCTCTCTGTGTCCTCCCTGGCACAGCAGCTTGGCTTTGGGCAGGGCATAGCTCTGTGCATGTAACAGTTTGTCAGTGGAGAGCAGGCAATAGGAGGATGAAATGTCAGACTTCTGAGAACTACAGGAAAGGCTTCCTTGGTGCTGGGCAGAGCTAGTGGGAGAGGTCATCCAGGCTGAAAGCTGCTTTCCAGGTGAAAAACAAGTTAATGTGAAATAAATCCATGTTATACTGGGGGGGGGAGGGAAGGGGTAAGGGGTTCATACAGCTTAGATGTGGCTTACAATGAGTCTGATCAAACCTTAGAAAAGAATGAGAATGTCAGAAAGGCCTTTTCCTAACTCACAGGGGATGTGAAACTGCAGAAGAGTTTGGGGTGATGCTCAGCCTGAGCAAGGTGAAAAGGAAGAAGGTAGCCTCATTTCCAAAGGAAAACTCTCTTTCGCTTGCAAACACTAAAGAATCACAGAACTGTCAGGGCTGGAAGGGACCTCAAGGCCCAGCCAGTTCCAACCCCCTGCCATGGGCAGGGCCACCTCACACCTCACAGGTTGCTCACAGCAGCCTGTCCTCCCAGGGAGATGTTCCACTGCCTGCAGCAGCTCTGGGGCTCTGTGCTGGACTCTCTCAAGCAGCTCGCTGAGGTCCTTCTGGAGCTGAGGGGTCCAGAGCTGGACACAATATTCCAGATGTGGCCTCAGCAGGGCAGAGCAGAGGGACAGGTGGGAGGCAGACAGGCACTGGAAGCTGAGAAACCAAGAAGAGCTGTGAGGTGCTAGCAGCTGAGGTGGGGAAATAGCAAGGCTTGTGAAGTATTGGTGACCATAGGCAAGTCTGGGTTTTTTTCCTTCTGAGAGTCTGTCTCTAAGGATCCCTGGGAACAAAATCCCATTTCCCAGCATCTGGCAGCTGTGCAAACCTCTCCCAGCTCCTGAAGCAGTACAGTTCTGAACTTGGACTTCTTGCCCCTGGCACTGCAGCGCTGGCCTGGCAGTGGGGCTGGGGTGAGCACCACAGAGGGCAGCACAGAAGCCCCTGCCTTGACTGATTGTTTTCAATAACTGCCCAGCTACTAGTGGACACTTCAAGGTAATTTCACAACAGAAGGGAAGTAAAATGATGCTCTCCAAAGAGGTGTTTGAAGCTGAGCTGGATGACAGCCTGGAGGAGTGTGTGGTGAGAAGCACAACTCCATACACCGCTGTATGTCTTCTGTCAGCACAATGCTTTAGCTGGGGACAGCTTTGATTTATTTGTGGTGGTGACCTTTCAGAGCGAGGAATATTGCTCTACAGGAATCACAAAGAGCTCTAAAACATGACAAATAGTCTTTGCAAACCTTCTGTTTTGTTGGGGTTTGTTTTAAACAGCTCTCCATTGTTTGCTCCAAATATCACAGCAAATACTGTAAAGCTTCTGCCTCCTGAAAATCAAGCATCTGATCTTCAGTGTTGGATGGCATTTCCTGTTGGATGCTCCAGTGAGCTCCAGCACAGCACCACACAGCTACTGGAAACTGGCACTGGTTAAGGCAAACCATGTCCTAGGCCGCAGCCAGTGGAGAGTGGGCAGCAGGGCAGGAGAGGAGATTCTGCCTCTTGGCTCTGCTCTGCTCAGACCTCACCTCCAATCCTGCCTCCAGTTCTGGGGTCCCCAGCAGGAGAAGGACACAGAGCTGCTGGAATGAGGCCAGAGGAGGCCACAAAGATGCTCCAAGGGCTGGAGCAGCTCTGCTGTGAGCACAGGTTGAGGGAGCTGGGGCTGTGCAGCCTGCAGAAGAGAAGGCTCTGGGGGGACCTCAGAGCTGCCTGCCAGGACCTGAAGGGATCCTGCAGGAAGGCTGCAGAGGGACTTCTCCTCAGGCTGTCTGCAGACAGGCCAAGGGGCAATGGTTTGAAGCTGAGGCAGAGCAGGGTCAGAGTGGAGCTGAGGAAGAAGTTGTTCAGCAGGAGGCTGCTGAGCCTCTGTCCCAGGCTGCCCAGGGAGGCTGTGGCTGCCTCCTGCCTGGGGGTGCTGAAGGCCAGGCTGGATGAGGCCCTGAGCAGCTGAGTGTAGCTGAGAGGTGTCCCTGGGCATGGTGGGAGGTTGGAGGAGCTGAGCTCTGAGCTCCCTTCCAGCCTGGGCCGTTCTGTGACTCTTGGTGAACAGCCTGAAGTAATTGAAAGCTGCAAGTCACGCTCTCAGGCCTAAGCCCTGCAGACTGACACAGCACTCAGCAGTTAACACTACAGAAAATTTGCTGGAGCTTTATGCCCCCCAAAACAGCATCAACAGTCAAAGCCTTTCTGTGGGTAACCAATGTTCCTTTGCACTTTCCTGTCACATCACTGAAAGTGTCTCCACTTTTCCTGCACACAGTTGCTTTGTAGTGAAACCATAGCCGAAGACCAAATAGATGTCAGAGCTCAAACTGCCTCCCAGCAGTGATGCAGAGCTCTCTCCTTTGCTGCTTTCAGCTGATGAGGCAGTGTCTGCTGGCAGGATTCCCTGGCACACTGCTACTTAAACACTGTATTTCAAAGTTATTGAATCCTCTCTTGTTTCTACCTCTCTGTTACTCTCAGAACTTCATTGCTGCCTGCATATTTTGGTCCTTCCTTGTGATCACAATGACTCTCAAATACTGTACTAGCAGCAGCAGCAGCACATATCAGTGGGGATGGACAACCTTAACTGGGTGCCAGTTACCTGCCAAAGCTGTGCTGGCACTTCTCACCTGGACAGGTGACTGAAAATGCAATCATAGATTCCTAGGCTGCCTCAGGCTGGAAGGGAGCTCAGAGCTCATCTCCAACCTCCCCACCATGCCCAGGGACACCTCTCAACATGACTCCCACTTGGCCTATCTGCAGACACCCTGAGGAGAAGTCCCTCTGCAGCCTTCCTGCAGGATCCCTTCAGGTCCTGGCAGGCAGCTCTGAGGTCCCCCCAGAGCCTTCCCTTCTGCAGGCTGAACACCCCCAGCTCCCTCAGCCTGTGCTCACAGCAGAGCTGCTCCAGCCCTTGGAGCATCTCTGTGGCCTCCTCTGGACTCTCTCCATCAGCTCTGTGTCCTTCCGCTGCTGGGGACCCCAGAACTGGAGGCAGGACTGGAGGTGAGGTCTCAGCAGAGTAGAACCAAGGGAATGAACACTGAGATCTTTCTTCTATCTCAGCTTTTGAGTGGTTTTGTTCCTGCAGTTTGTGTCTCTCCTGAGTCCCTGTTCCAGAAATGCTGTTGCAGCCATCTCAGGAAAAGCTTAAATTACCTTCTTATGGCACTAAAAATAACAGCAAATGTGGAGGGGAAGGCAAAGCAGGTTCCAGTCAGTTGCAGTTACAGCTTCCCTCTTGTCTCCAGCTCTCTGTGGTGCTGCTCTGGTAAACAAACCAAGGAGAGCCTGAAGAAAAGCAAAGAGCAAGTGAACTACTCTGCAGCATGGGAGAGACAATTTCTTTGAGAGGGGCAAATCAACATTTGATGACTGAAAGCCTCAGATTGTTTTGCTGCATGTAACAAATAACCTTGCTTGTGGATTATTTAGGTGATCAGTGGTGTGACATAAATAATTACCCTGCTGGAAATGCCAGTGCAGCTTCTCTCTTAAGCAGAAGACAACGAAAAGGCAGACAGGCTCCAAACAACAGCCACCAGAGCAATTTTGCCTCTTTATTTTCCTCCTCCCAGTAGCTTTTCCACTTGCTTTTATTTTTTTTTTTTTGCCACTTGACTGCCTCCAAGGTCAGGCTGAATGAGAGACAATCTGCAAGCAGATAAGAGATGACAGAGAATGCATGGAGGAGCAAATAAAGCAATAATCTGATTGTGGCAGTGAAGGAGATGTTAGCAAACCAGGAATTATGCTGCAAGTAATCATTTCTTTCTTGTCTGCAATTTCAACCTCTCCTAAATACCTAATATACATCAGGAAGATAGGGGATGGAAGAAAAGGTGAAAAGTAAAAACTAAATCTGGGGCTTGACGAATGGTTTGAATTGAAATGCTGCTCCCAGCCCTCAGCCAGCTCTGTGATTTCATCCAGTGCCTAAGCTGCTCCATCCCAGGAGCTATCACCAAGCTGAGTATTGCTTCCTGGCCAGAGGTGAGTGCTTTAATGAAGAAGTTGTTGTCCAAAGGAATATGAGGTCCTGAGTCAAAAACTCATCATGGCTTCAGGAATTGGGATGGGAAAGGTGCCCCTGAGCCAGCAATGTGTCCTTGTGCCCAAGAAGGGCCATGTTGGAAGGGCTGTGCTGAATAGGTCAAGAGAGGTTCTCCTGCTCCTCTGCTCTGTCCTGGTGAGGCCACATCTGGAATACTGTGTCCAGCTCTGGACCCCTCAGCTCAAGAAGGACCTCAGGGAGCTGCTTGAGAGAGTCCAGTACAGAGCCCCAGAGCTGCTGCAGGCAGTGGAACATCTCCCTGGGAGAACAGGCTGAGGGAGCTGGGGCTTGGAGCAGAGGAGCCTGAGGGCTGCCCTCAGTGCTGGGGATCAAGATGTGCAGGGCTGGAGCCAGGCTCTGCTCAGGGATGGCCAAGCACAGCACAAGGGGCACTGGGGGCAAGCTGGAGCAGAGGAGGTGCCACAGGAACAGGAGGGAAAACTTTGTGCGGGTGGCAGAGGGTGAGGGTGGCAGAGCCTGGAGCAGGCTGCCCAGAGAGGTTGTGGAGTCTTCTGCTCTGGAGCCTTTCCAACCCCACCTGGATGTGTTCTGGGTGCTCTGCCCTTGGATTTTTCTAGAGTCATAACTTAATTGAGGATAAAAGCAATGTGGTTGCATGGCTGTAATGTAGGGACAATGGGTAGGAAATGAGTCTGCTAAGGGTTGGATACTCCCAGGAAGCTGTTCAGCAGATGCTGTGGTGTTACTTTTGCAGAGGTTCCTGGTGACATCTACTAAACACCATTATTTATAACACCTCTGAAGTACAGCCTGGTGGTCTCCTCAGGGATGCATCTTGACTAGCCATGTGCAACACTAGAGGCTGCAGCAGGTAGCTGTAAACACCATGGCTGAGAGCTTGACAATAAGAGAAGCACAAGACTGAAGTGCGCCACACACCCGAGGGGCAGGATGAGAGCTCTCAGCTCCACTGCTAACTGTGGACATGCACCTCTGCAGGAGTAAAGAGATGAGAACAGGGGCACAGCCCCAGCCAAGTGCTGGCATCCTCAGGGTCTTTCTGGCTTGCCTTTCTCATCCAAACTGGCATCATGGTCCTTTGCAGGAGCTTCTCTCTTCTTGCAGTGTAGCTGCATGGAGCCTCACCTGCGCTTGCTGCTCCCGAGGGCTCATGCTGACCTGCAGGCACTTTGCCAGAGCTGCGCCATCAGCTCTGCTGGGAGCACAGTGGCTTTGCATTGAAGCTGCCCAGCACCCAGCCAGCTGGAGGAGAAGATGAAGCAAGGACAGATCTGTCTGCAAAAGACAGTGGTGGCAAACCTCGAGGCCAAATAATTGGCTGGTCTGTAAGCACTGCTCTTGTTGGAGCAGGGGAGAGAAATGCAAAGCCTGGGCACTGTTGGTGCCACCATACTCGGCCCTGGGAGGCCACAGCTTGAGCACTGGGCATGAAACAAGGAGCGGCTGAGTGTGCCCAGTCTGGAGAGGAGAAGCCTGAGGAGAGATCTTACTGCTCTCTACAGCTCCCTGAGAGCAGCTGGAGTGAGGCTGGGGTTGGTCTCTTCTCCTAAGTACCCAGAGACAGGATGAGAGGAAATGGGTTTGAGTTGTGCCAGGGGAGGGTTAGGTTGGACCTGAAGGAAAGCTTCTTTGGTGAGAGAGTGGTGAGGGGTTGGAACAGGCTGCCCAGGGAGGTGGTGGAGTCCCCATCCCTGGAGCTGTTCAAGAGGCTGTAGATGTGGAGCTGCAGGCCAAGGTTTAGTGTCCATGGTAGCTGGGATATGGCTGGCCTGGGTGACCTTAAAGGTCTTCTCCAGCCTTAGTGATTCTCTGATTCCATGTAGGAAGGAAAGTAAGGCATAAACCAGATAATAATAGTTTGTCAAAACCTCAGGAAGTGAATGTGATAAACTTTCCAGGAGCTCTGGGGACAGGAGGAAATGCTGGGTTTGGGTAGCTGAAACATTCCAAAGCTTTTCTAGCTTCAGTGCATCTTTAATGCCTGCTTTGCTTGAAGGGGAAAGGGATATCTTCCAGAGGGAAACTTCAACAGGGATGGGAAAACTGCTTCCATGCAATCCAAAACAGATCAAGAACCAGGGATGTGTTTGTCATGGAGGTCATCTTACCTTTTAGCATTCAGACTGGCACAGCACATGCTAATCCGTGGTGACAGGACCATGCCAGGGGGGCATCTCATAGGGGCATTGAAAAGCCATATGCTGTTCAGGCTGTGAAGCATGGATTTGGGCAATTTGCACAGAAATCAGGAAACCAGGTTCAAGTTACTGCAATTACAGTCACACATCACTGAGCCACACTGAGCATTTCACACCAAAAGCGCTTTCTAGCTCCTTCTCTTTCTTCATGTGCATAGAAAGTGGAAGCCTTAAGGTGTTTCTTCTGCCTGTCCAGGGCTGAGAGCAAGATTGAGTCCTGCCTTACTGAAGCAGAACTTCAGCAATGTGCTATTGCATTCTGGCTTGTGTCATGAGACACTTGGTCAAGGGGATGGCCAAATAGCGATTAGTGACAGTACAAGAGGCAATGGCCTCAAGCTGTGACTGTGGAGGTTTAGACTGGACAGACCACCCAGAGTGGTCAGGGATTGGAATGTGCAGCCTAGGGAGGTGGTGGAGTCCCCAAGCCTGGCTGTGTTTCAGGGTGGTTTGGCTGTGGTGCTTGGGGCTCTGGTTTAGGGGTGAGCCTTGCAGAGTAGGGTTCATGGTTGGACTTGGTGATCCTGAGGCTCTTTCCAACCTGAATGCTTCTGTGATTGTGTGATCCTGTGAAACACAGATTAAAAAAGTCTTCCAGAAATGTTTTCTGGTGCAAGTGCTTCAATCACAGTGCCCTGAGCAGCCGAGGGCTGCTGGAGCTGGGCTGAAGCTGATGAATTTCACTCCAGCCTGCAGTGAGCACAGCCTCAGCTAATCTGCATTTTGGTGTGCTAACTACAGAGTGACCTTTTCAAACAGATGAAACTAAATTACCTGAGCAGGTCCCACGCCACTGCTTAAATTTCTCTTCCCCTCTTGCAATTTGCTCTCAGCAGCAACAACTTTCCAACGCTGAACCTTGTTTGCAATGGGAGAGGTGCCGCAGGAGTGATGTGAAATTGAAGCAATGCAGGACAGATTATGGAGCTTGCTGGCACGAGGAGCAATGAGAAGTGGCCAGGGACATCTGGGAGTCCTCTGGGAAATGAACTGAGCAAAATCACTGCAGGAGCTTTGGAACATCTCCTGGCTTGTGGAAATGTTTTCCTCTTTTCCTTCCTGCTACATTTCTTCCTCTGTTCTTAAAACCTTCTTTTAAGCTGCTTTTTCTTTTAAACTTCTCTGGGTTTGCTGTCTTTATGCAAGATCTACAAATCTTAAATGAACTTGTAAGCAGAGCCAAGAAGGAGGAGCCTAGATCCCCAGCCTGGCAAGGGTTTTGTACTTCCCATTTCTTCTGCCAGCACTACCTATGGATAGTTCATGCACACACAGGTGCAGCCCAGGTATAGATGCCAATTAGCATCAGTAGTTCCATGTTTATCTAGTGTGTGTGCACAGGAGTGTGCCATGTGCTAGAAGAGAGTCAGAGAATGGCTCAGGCTGGAAGGGAGCTCAGGGCTCATCCCCTCCAACCTCCCTGCCATGGGCAGGGACACCTCTCAGCTAGACAGCTGCTCCAGGCTGCAGTCTTCACAACAGCAGAGCTCCTTTACTGCAGATATTCCAGCCCCACCTGGATGTGTTCCTGCCTGACTTGTCCTGGGTGCTCCTGCTCTGGCAGGGAGCTTGGACTGGGTGATCTCTGGAGGTCCCTTCCAACCCATAGCAGTCTGTGATTCTGTCACTTTTTTTGCTTCTTTGATTTTAGGCAGTTGTTTGTTTGCTATTAAGAGCATTCTGATGCCTTGAACCTCTGTAGCCTTTGCATCACTGAACTGTGAACCCCAGGCTGTGGAGTCTGCTATGACACAAGAACCTCTATCTGTTCCTGCTCTGGCAGGGTGGGTTGGACTCAGTGTGTCTGGAGGTCCCTTCCAGCCCCTAGCATTCTGTGATAGCACCACACTGAAGCTCTTCTCTGGAGGTGCTGTGTCAGAAAACTGAGGCTAACCTTTGTCAGGGAAACAGCCACCAAAAAGGATGATGATGAGAAAAGTGAGAGGAATGGGGGACAGGGCAAAGGGAAAAGAGCGTGGAATGAGCTGGAGCCCATGGCCTACACCTCTTACTTGTCAACACCAGCTGCAGAAACAGGAGGGAAAGAAGTCTGAATTGTGCACCTGTAGCTCTGCAAGCAAGAGATTCTGGGCGAAGCAGTGTGCCTGTGTGCCAGATGCCTCCTGCACTCTAACGAGGTGCAGAGAAAGCTGCTCTGTAGCTCTTCTCTCAGGGTGCTGTGGAGTCTGTACCCCAGCATGGCTAACAACTTCCAGAGAGGAAAACTCCTGCAGAGATCATTACAACCACCCAGCTGTAGCTGGCAGATAGATAAAGGTCACCCAGAAGAGGTAAATAATCCCCCTGCTCCAGTGCAGAGTTAATCACACCAGCATCAGACTGGGGTTTACTAGGCAGGGTGCTGAGGGACCACTTCAGAAAGCCCCACTGGAAACGACAGGCAAAGCACAGCCCCAGGCTGTCTGAACCACAGCTGAAGGCAGGGGCCCAAAAGAGAGCTGGGGGGTGTGGTGGGTTGAAATCACCCCCCAGCTGATTTGGAGAACTACCCCCCAAAATAAATTGCTCAGAGCAGCTCAGTGCTGGGGTGGAAGAAAATGAAGCTCTATTTACAAGCAGCCTACAATCTAGAGAGATGAAATGCAGTGAATGTGTGCCAAATATGCACTAGATGCACAACAGGTGTGTAGGTACAATTTACAAACAACACAGAGACTCCTCAGGCACCCCTGGATGGACCCAGGGGACCTCTTCACCTTCTCCCCCCACGCCCTCCCTCCTTCCTGTTACCTCACATGGGAGTCAAACCAGAGAGAGAAGTTGTAAGCAGAAGTGACAGCAGAAGAAAAGAGCAAAGAGCTGTTTGTGCCTCTGCTCTACATCCCATTAGCAAGCCAGTGACTTCTGTAGACCTTAGCTGTATCTTCCTTTGACATCCCCTGGTAACTCATTTTCCTTCAGTCTCTGCAGTCGGGATCCAGGCTGGAGTTGCCCCTTCAAGCTGTAACAGGTGGTGCTGCTCTCTCCTCCGGTGGGTTTTTCCTCCACTTCCAAGTGACTTTGTCCTCTTAAAACTGACAACAAAGCAAAGGCCTAACTTTCTGCAAGCAAATAATCATCCCCCCAAAAGACTGAGGAATATTTAGTGCAGCAATTTGGTCACCTCCTGTGTGATTAATACTCAGATATAAGAATTGCCACTTGCTGGGAACCTGCTCACTAAACACAGAGAATTCAGCTGACTGGCTGGGGCGGGGAGTGGCCTCTCAGTAACTGGGGAAATGGATTCATGTGGTGGTTGATCATTGCTTTGAAAGTCATCTATTTAATAACCATTGCTTTGAAAGTCAAGTATTTAATAATTACTGCTTTAAAAGCTGTGTGTTTAATAATCACTGCTTTGAAAGCCAGGTACTTGGTGATCATTGCTTTGAAAGTCATGTATTAAGTGACAATTGCTTTAAGAGCCGTGCATTTAAAAGCAATGATTAGTAAATAGATCCCTGACTTTTAAAGCAATGATTATTGAAGTCCTGTATCTGAGGGTCATTGTTTTAAAAGCCAGGAGCTGCCAGAAAGCAGCAGTGAAGGCATTTTTTCCTTTGAGGAAGCAGAAGCAGAGCCCAGCTGGCATTTTGCAGCCTCAACATCTGGTTATAATGTGCTGCTTTATATGGCCAAAGGCTCCCTAGGTTTTGGAAGCTTCAATGCCTGTCCCTTTCATGTCATTGTGTAGGTTCCTGTCCAAAGGGGGAAATCGCCTTTGAGGGTTTGAGTGCTGGAAACCCTAGAAAAAAAAACAAAACTGATTTGTTCTGCAAAGGGCAAAAAACCCCCAGCCCAACCCCTGCTGAACGATAGCACACAGAGCTGCACTCCAGGAAGCCTCGCAGGTAAGGGGAGGCAAGCTCATTAACAGAGCCCAGGGGACTTTCAAGTACTTCAATTAGGTGAAGAGTACCAAAATATTTTGCTGTTTCTCAGTTTTAAAGCCGAGCTGCAAATGTTGAGACATGGCAGGAGCCCAACTCATTGAAACAACTTGAGAACCATCCTCAGTGATGTTTGTTCTGAAGGTGCAGCTGGATCCTTTCATCTTCACAGCTGTCTAGGTGCAGTACTGCAGAGCTCCTCCAACCTCCCCACCATGCCCAGGGACACCTCTCAGCTACACTCAGCTGCTCAGGGCCTCATCCAGTCTGGCCTTCAGCACCCCCAGGCAGGAGGCAGCCACAGCCTCCCTGGGCAGCCTGGGCCAGAGTCTCACCAGCCTGACTGCAGCACAGACCAACCCTTGGTAGCAACCAGCACCAGGGAGGGCTGGCAGCAGGGGCTGGCTGTGAACGCAAGCCCTTGGTCTCACAAACTGCACTGAGAGAGGAGGCTGAGCCCAAGAGTAAAATCTGAGCGGAATCTGCTCTGCTCTCACTCAGCCCAGCTCCAGACCTCGCCGTTCGCACCTGGGGGCGCTGATCCCAGCATGGTTTAGAGCTGGCTGCCACCTGCTGGCCTTGCCTCCTTCTCAGGGAGGTTTGGAGGAGCCAGGGGAGGGTCCGTTTGTGTTTTCACTTGATCAGGATGGTAATGGACAGGGAGAGTGCTTAATGGGTGAGCTCAGACTTCCCTGACTGAGAAACAAATGCATTTAAAGGGACAAAGAGAACTCTGCTGCTCCTCATGTGTGAGGCGTTGGTCCCCAAAACACCATCTAATATGTAATTAGAAAATAGGTAATTAGAAAGCTCAAGGACCTCAGGGAGCTGCTTAAGAGAGTCCAGCACAGAGCCACAGAGCTGCTGCAGGTGGTGGAACATCTCCCTGGGAGCACAGGCTGAGGGAGCTGGGGCTTGGAGCAGAGGAGCCTGAGGGCTGCCCTCAGTACTGGGGATCAAGATGTGCAGGGCTGGAGCCAGGCTCTGCTCAGGGATGGCCAAGCACAGCACAAGGGGCACTGGGGGCAAGCTGGAGCAGAGGAGGTGTCAGGGGAACAGGAGGAAAATCTTTGTCCCTGTGAGGGTGGCAGAGCCTGGAGCAGGCTGCCCAGAGAGGTTGTGGAGTCTCCTGCTCTGGAGCCTTTCCAACCCCACCTGGATGTGTTCTGGGTGCTCTGCCCTGGGTGATGCTCTGGCAGGGGCTTGGACTGAGTGACCTCTGGAGGTCCCTTCCAACCCCTAACATTCTATGGTTCTGTCTCTAGCCAGGCTTAATTACATGAAGATAAATCCATATTTCCTTCCATCCTGTTAGACCACCACAGCTCTGTTCAGAATTCAGGACTGTGGACAGGAGGCAGCTGATGTTGGAGCAAACCCTTCAGCTGAACACACCAATTCCCCTCCTACTGCTCAGTTGAAACCTAACAAGCCTCAAGCTGTTCCTACACCCTTTGTGAGCAGATGAAGAGGTCAGCCTGTGCCCTGCCCTGTGAGCAGAGGGAGTGTTATCATCTGGGACCGAGGGAGCACGCTCAGAAGGTTACCAGCGCCTCCTGGAGCACTGCATCGCTGACCCAGCAGTCATCAGTCTCCTGGCTGCTGCTGCACAGGCACTGCCCAGCCGGCAAGCAGGACCCTTGTGTCGCCAAGGTGTGGGCCCTGGAGCAGAGCTGTCCTGCAGAAAACAAGCAGGCTCCTGCTCTGCACACTGCAGGTGTGCCAGCTTATTCTCCATCCTCTCCAGGGCACTGGGCCATGCACAACTCTCATTGTTCCACTCTCTAGTTCCAGCTCTTCCTGTCCTTTTCACTTCTGTCCTGCCCATTTATCTTCTCTCCCATCATTCACTTCAGGAACAGTAGTCCTGGGACCAGAGTGAACACTCATTATTCCAGTCATCAGTCTCTGCAGCATGTCACCAGGACTCCCCTTCCGAGGGTACCAGCAGCATATCAGCTCCCTGCAGCAGGTCTGTGCCAGGTACCCTGAGACAGGGTCAAGATGACACCCATCAGCTGCCCCTCCTGCTGCAGAGGCACACAACAGGGCTGCATTATGCTGCCAAACCATCCTGAGAAAAGTAGCCCCAAGGGTTGTCAGCTTACTTGGAAGTCATGAGAGCTTCCCTTTGCACTCAGAGGTACAGATGCAGCTTTAGCCCAGAGGCAGCTTTTCTCTTACCATCGAATGTACAGCTGCAGCAATGTTTAAGCAGGTGTCCTCTGTCACATCCCTCATGTGTTAATGTACAGGGGAAATACTCACATGGGCAATGGCAGCAGCAGCATTAGAACTGCCATTCACTCTCTCTCCTCTTCACTCAGTGGGTGATGTGTGTTACATTGGTACTTAAGAACTTCTCTTTTCCTTTGCCCTTAGTTGCAGATGATGTTTCCCCTGCTGAAGGCATGGCCACACTGCAGTTCAAAGCGGCTCTCCCCACACTTCTTTTGGTGCAGTAGCACAGAGCAGCTCCTGAAACAACCTGTGTTTAAAAGCCTGCTACAGAGGAATATGCTGTGAGTTGTGGTCACAGGATGTTAGGGGTTGGAAGGGACCTCCAGAGATCACCCAGTCCAAGTTCCCTGCCAGGGCAAAGTGACCCAGGGCAGGCCACCCAGAACACATCCAGGTGGGGTTGGAAAGGCTCCAGAGCAGGAGACTCCACAACCTCTCTGGGCAGCCTGCTCCAGGGCTCTGCCACCCTCACCATACAGAAGTCTCCTGGTGTTGAGGTGGAACCTCCTGTGTCCCACCTGTCCCCATTGTCCCTTGTCCTGTCACTGGGCACCACCAAACAGAGCCTGGCACCTTCACCCTGACCCCCAGCCCTCAGCTATTGATAGACATTGATCAGATTCCCTCTCAGCCTTCTCTTCTCCAGACTAAACAGCCCCAGGGCTCTCAGTCTCTCTTCCCAGGGGAGATGCTCAAGTCCCCTAAGCATCCTCATGTCTCTCCGTGGGACTCTCTCCAGCAGGTCTCTGTCTCTCTAGATCTGGGGAGCCCAAAGCTGGACATAACATTCCAGGTGTGGTCTCACCATGGCAGAGTAGAGGGGGAGGAGAACCTCCCTAGCCCTGCTGGCCAGACTTTCCTTGCAGCACCCCAGGATGCTGCTGGCCCCCTGGGCCAGAAGGGCAGACTGCTGTGCCATGGGCTATGGTAAGGAACGGGATAGTGCCCATGCTTGCTACAAATTAAAGCAGGTAGCAGCCTGGGAATGCAAACAAACCCGAATTGTACGAATTTCTGACTTTCCAAGCCCTTCTTTGCATCTGAGGACACTTCTGCAATCGCCACAGACCTTCTGTTGCCGCGTTTGTGCCTCTGCTCTGCCTGCCTGCTGTGTGCACAGCGAGTGATCGCGCAGTCAGCCGGCGAAGCCGCCCGAGAAAGGAGAACATTTTTAGCAGGAGGAGGCAGAAAGTAATTGATTATTTTCACCTCTGCAGTCTTTGATTAAAGACAATGTGCTTAGGGGGGAAAGTCAACAATCATTCCTAAACATATACAAGCATTAATTGTAGTAATTAATTTATCTGTACAAGTCAGTGCACTTCTAAAAGGCTCCTTGGCTGGGAATGAACGCCTCATCAGTCCTTAACGCCACAGCCGGGGAGAGCAAGGCAAGCCAGCAGAATAACAAACAGCACTGCAGAAACCTCAGGCTCTTGCAGGAAACAAAAAGGCATCTCCAGCTCTGGGCAGGGCAGAATGGGGAAGGATTTGACACAGAAAGGCGGCAGAAGGAACGGCGACTGACAGAGCCCCAGAGAAAAGGAGAGAAGTGCAGCGCTCTGCGCCTTGGCATGTAAAAGAAATTAACAGGTGGAGAATCCTCGAGCTGTAATTGCAGGACCAATTTTGCAGGAGGGTTTGACGGATGCAGCAGTTAGGGATCCATTTTTATAGCTGTCATGCTCCCCATCACTTTGTTGGCTACAGAGGAGGGTGGCTGCCAGAACGTGAGCCGAGGACAGCAGCCGGTGGAAAGCCAACGTCCAGAGAGAGGCTGTAAAGGCAGATAAGAAGCAGAGACAGATAAACAGCCTCAAAAGAATCAAGGTTCCTATGGCTGTGCCATTAGCTGGGAAGGGTGGCAAAGCCTGGGCTCTCTGCAAACGTGCAAGGTTTACCCTTGCAGAAGATGCCGGCCTGCAGGGAAGCAAAGAGAGAGGGGAAGAGCGGTCAGGTTTCAGGCTACCACCAGGGGAGCCCAGCCTGCAGATGCCGAGGAGAGAAGTACTCCTGCAGCAAAAGGGTTTATATCTTACAGAACTGTGTGAAAGGCAGTGGAGGTGTTGAACAGGCAGAGATCTTAGAGGGACTGTTTGGGAACAAAGCTGCACAGAAAGGAGTTTCTGGGGTAGAAACATTGGGCAGCCTGATCACAGCCTCCCCAGCCCAGCTATGTCCTGTCAATGTGGACCAGCTCAAGAAGAGCTGCATGTCTGAGAGCTCATATTCAGGTGACTGAACTACAGAATTTCACCCAGAAACTGCTGCAACCATCCAGGAGAGATCAAAAGGGCCTAGGACACAGCTCAGCCTCCCTGGGCAGCCTGGGCCAGAGTCTCAGCAGCCTCCTGCTGAACAGCTTCTTCCTCAGCTCCACTCTAACCCTGCTCTGCCTCAGCTTCAAACCATTCCCCCTTGGCCTGTCTGCAGACACCCTGAGGAGAAGTCCCTCTGCAGCCTTCCTGCAGGATCCCTTCAGGTCCTGGCAGGCAGCTCTGAGGTCCCCCTAGAGCCTTCTCTTCTGCAGGCTGCACAGCCCCAGCTCCCTCAGCCTGTGCTCACAGCAGAGCTGCTCCAGCCCTTGGAGCATCTTTGTGGCCTCCTCTGGGCTCCCTACAGCAGCTCTGTGTCCTCCTCCTGCTGAGGACAGCACTGTTGTTGTTTCTTCCCATAATTACTAGCTCCAGCAAAGTCAATTTCAGTTTGTTAGAGTCTTTCTGTGACAGAGAGTTCTCCAGTGCTGCTGGTTTGCAGTGCTGGAGGTGGTTGTGTGTATTTGTGGATTCCTTTTCTTTGTGTTGATGCAGGAGTTGCCAATGTTTATAACATCTCTTGTAAATACTTAGGGAAATTCTTAGGAGAGAGAGGAAAAAAAGGAAACATTTCTTCCCCTGTCAGAAGCAGAGCTGCCCCTGCAGACAGCTGCTGCCATGATTCCCACAGTCTTCTGGGGAGCAGCCAGGCCCAAGGTGGAATCCAGCACCTGATCCCAACATGAGATGGCTCCAGGCTGGGTGGATTACTTCAGATTCCCTTAAAGCAGGGCAGGGGTTCAGGATTCCTGAGTGTGAAGTCCAGACTGCACTGATCATAGCTCAGCCCTTCTGGTATTTCCATCCTCTGGTCTCTTGCAGCAGGGTAAGCAGATTCCTGGCTTGAGGTGCTCATTGGTGCGATGTCACGAAAGCTCAAGCACAGACCCAGTGGTCCCTTGCAGGCTGCAGCTGCTGAGTGCCAGAAGGTCACAGATGTGCTCAACAGGAACGAGGAAGGTGTCCCTGATGCCCAGGCTCCTGTTCATGTGGAGCTCAGAGCTACCCCGGGCGGGCAGCGGAGCTGGGGGCAGCAGCGGCCGTGCAGGTGCAGCACGTCAGAGCGAAGGGCAGCTCTGCACAGCACCTGCCAGGGCAGCCACAGCTGCCAGGCCCCAGCCCCACTCAGCCCAGGTGCACAGGGCTGCCTGCTGATTTGTGAGCAGGTGTCCCTCGTGGAGCTGATGGAGAGGAGCCATGAGGCCTGGGGGAGGATCCGGCTTGCCTGGCACAGCCTTTCTGCTTCTACTGCGTTGAAGGCAGTAGAACTACACAGAAGCCTCTCTGAGGAGAGTTCAATGAAGCTCTTCAGCTCCAAACCCGGACTGGAGAGCTGCTGTCACGTTTTGGACGCTGTGCCTGTGAAAATCTCCTGTGTGAGAATGCAGCAGTGGTTCACCTGGCTTCGAGGGGAGGAGGAGCCTCGCTGCGGAGGGACGAGCCTGCCTTTGTGGAGCCAGCTGCAGCTCAGGGTGAGTTGTGTTTGCCCCAAACCCAGACGTGCCAGCTCTTCACAGGACTGCACTGTAGTGCTGCCAGCCCTCCGGGGAAGGCTGCCAAGGTGACCATTCTGCTGTGCAGGGGTGGTGGAATAAGGAGCCTGAACTGGGATCTTGTGCCCTCAGAGAACTCTGCTCAAAGACACTTTTAGCACTGAGGCTTGAAGTTCTGGGCTGAGGACGCTTCCCTACCCGACAGCCCCTTGCTTATCTGTCTGCTGGGCAGTGCTGAGATCAAGCCATAGCTCAATTGTTGTCTTTGTGGGTGAGGCAGCATCCACCTGATTCCACTGCCTGCCAAACAGGAGGGAATGCCAGGTTTCATTCCTGAAAGACAGAGAATATAGCAAGCTGCCAGGAACTTGAGGGTCTGTAAGCACTGCCCTTGTTGGAGCAGGGGAGGGAAATACAAACCCTGGGCACTGCTGGTGCCCCTGTACTCGGCCCTGGGAGGCCACAGCTTGAGCACTGGGCATAAAACAAGGAGTGGCTGAATGGAGTTTGGAGGGCATCATCTGAGGGGCAGCTGAGGGGGCCCAGTCTGGAGAGGAGAAGGCTGAGGAGAGATCTTATTGTTCTCTACAGCTCCCTGAGAGCAGCTGAAGTGAGGCTGGGGTTGGTCTCTTCCCCCAGGTACCCAGAGACAGGATGAGAGGAAATGGGTTTGAGTTGTGCCAGGGGAGGGTTAGGCTAGACCTGAGGGAAAGCTGCTTTGGTGAGAGAGTGGTGAGGGGTTAGAACAGGCTGCCCAGGGAGGTGGTGGAGTCCCCATCCCTGGAGCTGTTCAAGGAGCTGTAGATATGGAGCTGCAGGATGTGGTTTAGTGTCCATGGTAGCTGGGATATGGCTGGCCTGGGTGACCTTAAAGGTCTTCTCCAGCCTTTGTGATTCTCTGATTCAAGTTTCCTTCTCTCACAAGCTGCCACTCAACTCAGTAGTAAGCTGTAAGTACTTGGCTAAAGCAGCACACAATTTTTGGCAGCTATAAAGGAGATGGAGCCAAAAGAGAAGGACTTCTCTTGAGGTGAGACACAGCAGCTGATAAATTAGATTCCTGCCATGACTTTGGGGTCTGAATAGTCTGAGTAGACAGAAGCAGCTGCTTTTGGAGAGCTCTGATCCTAGAAAGGAGGACACAAGCTAACCCAAACGTGTGACAAGTGCCTGAGAAGCCTGGAGGTAGGCTCATGCTATCCAGGCCCTGTACTCTACACCCTGGCCAAAAGGCTAAGCCAAACCAAAGTGATAGCTAAACTACTTCTTGGGATGTTTGGGCTCGTTTTTTTCACTTGCAAAGTCAGCCTTCCTAATTTTTGAGGACAGCATATGATGAATGGATGAATTTGGGCCTAACATTGCTGGTCTATATCAGAGCTGAGTTAGAGAATTCCATGTGTGAAATGCACTTTTTCTTGTCTCATGCAATGCTTTACTGAGCAGAGTTTGCAGCAAACCTGGATCTTGATGCCTGTAAGCAGGGGCTGCCTGAACTCTGAATTTTGCCACAACCCTGAACTAACCCTAGTCCTTTTCCACCTCTTTACACTGTTTCTGGATGGTGTAAGAAATGAGGGAAGCTACTTGATAAATGCAGGCGTAGGAGCAGATGTCACCAACTTAAAGAGCATTTCAGCTGCTGTTGCAGGGTTTGAAAGTCTGTGAGGGGAAGGATTTGTCTCTCCCCAAAGGTGAGATAGTGAGTATGTTTCCATCAGCTCTTTATTGATGACTACCTGTGGCCCAGTGCTGTGTTGTTGTCAGCTGCCCAAAAGTGCTGCTGCTGCTTCGTGGAAAGGGAAAGAAACCTTTAGTGTATCAGAAAAGTCCTGGGAAATCTGCAGGGGGCTGGGAGGTCAAACTTCATTCCTCTTGCTTCCAGCTGGCTTCCCACTCTGCAGGCTGCTGTGAGAAAAGTTCAGAGAAGGATGGAGTTTGGGACAAAATAGAGCACTGCATGTGTGGTACAGATCCACAGCACTTCCAAGTGGGATGTGGAGAGGAAGCAGCTGGCCCCAGGGGCACAGCTGATGTGTGGTACCTGCTGGGCAGCACTGAATGGCTCGGGAAGGTCAGGGGGAAAGGGTTGTGCAGAAACCTTGTGATGCTGACCTTCTGACTAAAAAAATGCTCAAAGATTTCAAGGTAGGGATTTTGGAAATGAGTGAATTTTACCTTTAGTTACTGAAACAACTGAGATGGAAGCGGGGGGTGGAAATCAACCAGTTTGGTTTTGTGAAGAGCTGCTGTGTCCCTGGAAGCCTGAGGTGTGTGATTTGGAAAAGCCTCTGTCAGAGCAGGGCTGGAGAAGCTCTGCTGTGAGCACAGGCTGAGCAGCTGGGGGGTTCAGCATGGGGAAGAGATGGCTCTGGGGGGACCTCAGAGCAGCCTGCCAGGACCTGAAGGGGCTACAAGAAGGCTGCAGAGGGACTGTTTGCAAAGGCCTGCAGGGACAGGACCAGGAGTAATGGTTTGAAATGAGAGCAGATTTAGGATGGATGTGAGGAACAAGTTCTGCACCACGAGGGTGGTGGAACACAGGCACAGGTTGCCCAGGGAGGTGGTTGCAGTCCCTTCCCTGGAGATATTCAAGGTGAGGCTGGACAGGGCTGTGGGCAACCTGCTCTAGTTGGGGATGTCCCTGCTGAGTGCAGAGGGGCTTGGACTGGACGGGCTTTGGAGGTCCCTTATGGCCAGGACCGTTCTACGGTTCTCCAGATGGCAACGTCGAGTTTCACAGGCCTTAAAGCTGGGCTGCCGCGGCGGTTTCCAGCAGGCACTTGCCGAGGTGTATTGCAGGAATCTTGCCGCTCGATGTCACTCTCGGACTTCGCTCCCGGCGGCTCCGCGGCGGGCAGCTGGGCTCGGCGAGCGCGGCCGTGCCAGGCACGGCGCCCCAGCTGCCCAGCAGGGCTCGGAGAGGTGGCGATAGGTAAAGCCGGCTGGGAAGGCAGGAAAAGGCTTTCCTTTGTGCTCTCCTCACCTTTCCCACCCTGTGAAGAGCTGCTGGTGATTGATCCCGGGGTATGGAACGATCCTGCTGCCGCTCCTAGCCCAAGCAAAAGTCTCCCTCCTGGAATCAATCATCTTCTGTTCTTTTTGCCTACGACTGACTGACAGCTGCCAGCCAGAGAAAGTGACTCTGGCACAAGTTCTGCTGTGCCTTAGGTTAATTTTGAGCTTAATTTAGAGCAAATGCTTGGGCACCAGAGCAAACAGAGCTGTGGGAACAGTCATGAGCCCTGTTGCTCACTGATTATTGGACTCAGAACAGAAATCTGTGGCTGAGAGCACTGGGAGCCTCACACAGGCATGGCTTGGCCAGGAGCACAGCTTTCCCCTTGGATCTTTCATATCTGCTCAGGTTACTTTCTTTCTTTTTCCTCATCTAGAGCACTTAGTTTCACATTTACTACTTAGGGAGAAATATTTCTCATCATTGGTTTCTTTGTTTGCTGCTTTGTCTCTTCTAATCCATTACCTAATCTGAGTGGGAATGACTCCCACTATGTGCTGGTCAGTGCATCATGGGCAAGTGCTCTCACTCTTAAGGGGAGAGAGCCTGGAAAGACTTGGAAGATGACAGTTAACACTTTAACCACAACAGATGATTAAAAACTACTCCAGTGTGCACAGAATCACAGAATCAGCCAGGCTGGAAAAGACCTTTGAGATCATCCAGTCCAACCTATCACCCAGCACCATCTGATCAACTAAACCATGGCACCAAGTGCCTCATCCAGGTTCCTCCTAAACCCTTCCAGTGATGGTGACTCCACCACCTCCCTGGGCAGCACATCCCAATGGCCAATCTCTCTTGCTGGGAAGAATTTCTTCCTCACCTCCAGCCCGAACCTCTTCTGGCACAGCTTGAGACTGTGTCTTCTTGTTCTGATGCTGCTTGCCCGGGAGAAGAGACCAACCCCCACCTGGTTACAACCTCCCTTCAGGGAGTTGTTTAGAGCAAGAAGGTCTCCCCTGAGCCTCCTCTTCTCCAGGCTAAGCAACCCCAGCTCCCTCAGCCTCTCCTCCCAGGGCTGTGCTCCAGACCCCTCCCCAGCTTTGTTGCCCTTCTCTGGGCACATTCAAGGGTCTCAATGTCCTTCTTAAATTGAGGAGCCCAGAACTGGACACAGGACTCAAGGTGTGGCCTAAGCAGTGCTGAGCACAGGGCAGAATGACTTCCCTGCTCCTGCTGGCCACACTTCTCCTGATGCAGGCCAGGATGCCATTGGCCGCCTTGGCCACCTGGGCGCCCTGCTGGCTCATGTTTTGTTACAACTTATTTCCAGAAGGACTCACTGAAAGAGCTGGAAGGTCAACAAGGAAAGAAATAGAACAAAAATTGGGTTTGCAGCTACCTGCCCACCCCTGTAGGTGCACAATGATCAGATCTCTAGGGGAGAAGGGCAAACACAGTTCTGCTTTAATATTGAAATATCCAACAAAACTTGTTGCTCTAGCAGCCACCTTGGTTTTACACAGAGAGCCTTGTCCTGCTCTCAGCTGCTCTAGCAGGGAGATTTGTCCTGTCCACCTTGAGGTGATCAAACCATACATTAACAGGGTCTTGTGTCATGAAGGTATTTAGGGCTTACCAAACTGGAAAGCTATGAGCTGCTTTGGGTGCTGCATACTTCTTGAAGACAAACATCATCTGCAGACCAACAGCAGAATTTGGGATGCCAGCAGTAAACAAACATGATTTTGTTACACCCTTTGGCAGCTGGGAGAAAGCAGTGGAGTCAGCTCTGCTGTGCAAGCCCCAGTCACGTGTGGTTGGTGACTCAGTTCGTCCCTACAACTGGCTCTGTTGTTCTGCAGAGCACAGCAGGATGAAGGGATGGCAACTGAGAGGCAAGAAACAACTCTGACATTGTTAGAAGAGAGAAAAAAGTCATGGTTTTGTCTTTTGTCATCTCTCTAATGCCTATCACAGAAACATTCAGGTCAGAACAGAGCCTCAGGATCACCAAGTCCATCCATTAACCTGACTCTGCAAGGCTCACCCCTAAACCACAGCCCCAAGCACCACATCCAAACCACCCTGAAACACAGCCAGGCCTGGGCACTCCACCACCTCCCTGCCCAGCACATTCCAATCCCTGACCACTCTTGCTGGGACAAAATGTTTCCTACTGCCCAGTCTAAACCTCCCCAGTCACAGCTTGAGGCCATTGCATCTTGTTCTGGCACTAATGACCTGTGAGAAGGGACCAGCAGCAGCCTCTCCACAGCCTCCTTTCAGGTAGTAATGAAGCTGCTCCTGGTAAGATTTGCTTCTCTTATTTCTGGTGCCTTTATTTCTGCATCAGTTTCAAGCATTCCCATTTTAACTTGATCTTCACTTTGTGGCAGCTGCAGGCTGAGCAGCTCCTCAGGGAAAGGCAGTGGGCCATGATTACTTGTGTAGGCTTGTCAGCTGCTGCCTGCCCTTCACAGCACTACTAACACAATGAGACCATAAGGTGACTGCATGCAAGAGGACTTCCTTGCCCAGTGGTTGTGGTAGTTCTGGTACTGCAGTGTGGTGCTGGAGGGGAAGAATTGCATCTCTGCTTTGACTTCTACAAGATCTTCCAGCACTGACCAGGAAGAGGAAGCTTGCAGAGGGGTGGTGCAGATACTGAGGAGGACTTGGTTTAGACTTTCCTTCAGAATTTGTGGTACAAAGCCTTTGCCAGAGGAGCAGTATTTGTTTGCTTACCAAGTCAGCTATCCCCTGTGGAACTGCTGACTTTGGCTGAATGTAGCTGATGGCAGCTGGTTAGCAAAGGAAGGTTAGGTTGGTGTACAGACAATGACTGTGCCTACCCAGCAGTCACAGATTCACAGGACCAGAGGGGGTTGCTCATTGCTAATGAAGGCTGCAGAGGGACTTCTCCTTAGGGTGTCTGGATGTGTTAAAATACTGGTTTGTTATTTTGACCTCTTGTATGCCTTAATTACATGCATGCCAGTAGACAATGACCAATTAAGATGTGACACATGTGCTTCCTGAGAGACTAGATAACTTTGCTCTGTAATGTAATAAACCATTCCCCCTTGGCCTGTCTCCAGACACCCTGAGGAGAAGTCCCTCTGCAGCCTTCCTGCAGGATCCCTTCAGGTCCTGGCAGGCAGCTCTGAGGTCCCCCCAGAGTCTTCTCTTCTGCAGGCTGCACAGCCCCAGCTCCCTCAGCCTGTGCTCACAGCAGAGCTGCTCCAGCCCTTGGAGCATCTCTGTGGCCTCCTCTGGGCTCCCTACAGCAGCTCTGTGTCCTTCTGCTGCTGGGGACCCCAGAACTGGAGGCAGGATGGGAGGTGAGGTCTGAGCAGAGCCCAGGGGCAGAATTCCCTCTCCTGCCCTGCTGCCCACTCTCCCCTGGCTGCAGCCCAGCACACAGCTGGCCATGCCTGAACACTGCTTCTGGCAGCTGAAAGCAGTTGTGGAAAACCGACTGAAATCTAAGCATGAGATAGACATGTAAATACCATCTGGTAGGAACAACTCCCTTGGGAGGAGGAAGCACTACACAGGGAGAGATGTGAAAATAAATCTGGAATAAACAGCAGAGCAAGGAACAATGTGGCCAGATGGACCAGGTCCAGGCCTGCATTTGCAACACAAATCTCTCAGTAAATTAGAACATGTTGGCCAAGTGCACGTGGGAGAAAACTGTCCTTCTCCCTAAAGAAAATAGGATTCCTCTTCTTTCCACACATCCACTTCTGTTATCTTGCTTTCTTCATCTGGTATCTTGGTCTTGAATCTTTGAAGACCTGTCCCATTAACAGGGAGTTCACCATAGGGCACCTGAAGCTACCTTTTGAGAGCTAAATGGGTTACAACTGTGTGCCGTGCTGTGCAATGGCTGAAGGCAGGGGCCAAGCAATAATTAGGAAGGGGAGGGAGGAAGAGGGAAAGGCAGACAGAGGAAACAGCAGAGCTGCTATTTCTAGCCCAAGCCTGGTTTCTTAATGTATGAAAGACCTTTCAGCTGCAGCCCTGGCAGTGCCAGGTGGAGAGCAGAAAGCTATTTTCATGGTCCGCTGGCAGTGCTCTCTCTCCTTGCAGCCCAACACAGAGGCAGCAGTGCACAAAGGCTCACTGCTCACTCTTGCTTTCTAGTAGGCCACCAGGCTCTCTTTGGGTACCAAACCAGCCTGCAGTTTACAGTGCATGGAGGTGCTCTTCACCAGGAGCCAGGCTCCTCATTTGCCTTTGAAGCTCATGACCTTGCTGGTGAGCTGCTACTCCAGTGTGCAGCACTTCTGCTCTCTTCCAGTGCATCAAGCACCTCTCCACACTCAGTCTGATGAGAGTGCATCTTCTGCCTTGATCAGGACCATCTCCAGAGAGTGCCATTTGTACAGAGCTACGCATCCAAGCTGCTGGCTGCTCAGGGAGGCCATTCAGGCTGCTTCCGAGAGGCAGATAAACCCTAAAGAGGGGTTTATGTCTGCAGGGTGTCATGCCAGGAAGTCATGCTTCTGAGGAGTCTACTTTCCCCACAGTCATTCCACTGAACAGCCCAATTCAGCTACTCAGATTCTTTTTCTGCTCTACTTCTTCACACCCTTGCCACTTAGATGAGGGCCATGGTGGAGGGGGTGGGTTGGTCCATGGTTGTAGTTGGGGTTTTTTTAACCACAACCAATAAAAACAGGAGAAAAAAAATCAGCCCCAAGCAAATCTGAAACCAAGACCAAACCAACAACAACCAAACAAAAAACCCCAACCAGCCAAGATCCAACCCCCCCCCCCCCCCCCCGCCCCATTACACCTTCAGCAGTTCTGGTCTTGTCTGCACATGGTGTAAACTTTTATGTCCTCTTCTTAGGGCCTTGCTGCTTGGGAAATTTCCTATAGCCCATTAGGAAAATATTGGTTTGCTAATTAAAACTAGTTTGAATGCATCATTGAACTAATTGTAAGGATTGAATGGTCTGTGTCAGCCTTTAAGGGCCTAATGCCATTGGTTCCTCCAGCCCTCAGAGTGACTGCAATGAGTGTTTGAAGGTATTGTACTCAATGGCTGAAAAGGTGACAGTGTGAAACAAGTGAGCTGGGTCATAAACATCAACAGACACTCCAAGAGCCTTGTGCAAAGATGGGAAACCCTGGACTTCTAAGTGAGGCACAATGTGCCTCAGATTGTGAACGAAGGCAGAAAGATAATCCCGAAATAAGCATGGGATTAAAACCAAATAAAAACCCTGGAGTCCCAGGATGGCTCAGCTGAGAAGGGACATCAGAGATCATCTACTGAAACCTCCCCACCAAGGGCAGGGAAACCTCTCACCCAGTCTCAGCTGCTCAAAGCCTCATCCAGCCTCATCCTCCTGAACAGTCCCTCTGCAGCCTTCCTGCAGGATCCCTTCAGGTCCTAGCAGGCAGCTCTGAGGTCCCCCCAGAGCCTTCTCTTCTGCAGGCTGAACACCCCCAGCTCCCTCAGCCTGTGCTCACAGCAGAGTCGCTCCAGCCCTTGGAGCATCTTTGTGGCCTCCTCTGGGCTCCCTGCAGCAGCTCTGTGTCCTTCTGCTGCTGGGGACCCCAGAACTGGAGGCAGGATTGGAGGTGAGGTCTCAGCAGAGTCAAGGGGCAGAATCCCCTCTCTTGCCCTGCTGCCCACATTCTGGCTGCAGCCTAGGATACAATTTGCATTCTGGGCTTCATCAGCTCACTGGACAACAAAACAGCCTCTAAGTATTGGCCTTAATCCTGACTTTGGCTCCTTCATTTTCACAGAATGTAGGAAAGAAAGGAAAAAATCCCCTTCTCAAAGGTCACAGAGAGATGTGATGGAAGTCATGGGAAACAGGAAGCTCAGGGAATGTCCCAGTGCTTTGGTGTCAGTCTGTGAATACCAGAGCAGAAGTATTTCTAATCTGCTCACTTAGGCAGGAGAAGTGCAGCAGTGCTGCAGTAGCAAGAGCCATGAGGAGCACTTCCCAGACAGCAAATTTCTGGTCTGTTCTTCCTTCTGCCATTTGGCCTTGGGCTGGGATTCATTCCATGAGGCAGTTGTTGAGTTTCCCTCTGTCTCAGGGGTGCTTTGTTGGAGGTTTGGCTGGGCCTGGTTTGGGTTCTTGGACGGGGGGAAGGTGCATGGAGGCTTTGGTAGGGGGGTTCTAAGTTTCTCTAACACGTGCTCTGTAACACACCATGGTGTCTGGAAATCTGGACATGCTCAAATTGGTGATGGAAGCTGCCTTTAGTGTCCTAAGGCCATGAATGTATCCAGTAATTACAGAGTTCTTCAGCCTTTGGGTTGCCAAGAAAGGCAAATTTCCAGGGCAGTTGATGCTCAGAAGAAGCAAAGCTGCACTCTCCCTCTGAATAACTGCTGAGCCATCCTGCTCCTTTAATTAAACAGAGTGAGAGCTGGTTTGAATTTCCTGTAATGCTGCAGGAGGCCAAATGTCTTTGTGGAACCCATCTCATTAAATGATGTGAGGCTGCTGGTGTTGGGAAGAGAAGAGAGGGAATTGTTTTCACTTGAGTGTAAATAAGAAGCAGTGCAGTGCTGGTGGTGCTGGCTAGCACTGGTGCTGCCGTGAAAGCATGGCACAGGGGCCCAGGGGAGGAAGCTCTGCCCACACACAAAGGGCAAGGAGGTTAGATGTGACTGTTGAGTCAATGGCAAAACAGAGGAGCCTTGCAAAATGGGTGAGAATGACTTCAGCTGCAGGCTGTAAACAAACTGATCCTAGCAACAGGAGTGCATGAAGAGTTGCATTGAACAAACCCTAACAGTTGGGCTGAAACACTGTGGGCTCAGTGAGGCTGTAGAGCAGTTTGTCCAGGGTGCTCAGTGGGCTGTCAGTGCAGGGATGCATCCCAGGAACAGCTGCAGAAAGCAAACCAGGTCTGTTCCCTGAAGTTTCTAAGGACCTTAGGCTGTTGTGAGCTAATAATCACAGACAGAGTCCCTTGTGGAAGTCAGCTGGAAAATAGAAAAGCTTTGCACAGAATCCTAGACTGGCTCAGGTTGGAAGGGACCTCAGAGCTCCTCTTCTCCAACCTCCCCACCGTGGGCAGGGACACCTCTCAACTAGACTCAGCTGCTCAGCTACTGGCAGGCAGCTCTGAGGTCCCCCCAGAGCCTTCTCTTCTCCAGATTGAACACCCCCAGCTCCCTCAGCCTGTGCTGACAGCAGAGCTGCTCCAGCCCTTGGAGCATCTCTGTGGCCTCCTCTGGGCTCCCTGCAGCAGCTCTGTGTCCTTCTGCTGCTGGGGACACCAGAACTGGAGGCAGGATTGGAGCTGGGGTCTCAGTGGAGCCAAGGGGCAGCAGCATCTTACTGATTTTCTCTCTTACTGCAACCTGTTCTGTCATCAATTCAGCTCCTCCCAGCAGCAGAGAGGAGAGCAGGGCAAACAGAAAACACTGCAGAAGAGCCCTTGCTGGAGCAAACAAGGCTGTTAGTAACTGCTTCCCAGGGCAATGCTGTTTGACACACTCCAGTCCCCTGTAGTGCAGAGATCTCTCTGGCCCTTTCCCTTTATCTTTTCCCCTCCAATTATACAACTTCCTGAAACTGTTTTTATGGGAAGAGTGTGCATGGGAAATGTTTATCCAGCATCTCTGGGCTTCTAGTGGGGCTGGGCATCCTGTGTGTCCCAACCCCTGCAATGTATTTATTTTCATGGCTGTAAGACTGGCTAGACACAGCATCACAGACTGGTAGGGGTTGGAAGGGACCTCCAGAGATCACCCAATCCAGCCCCCTGCCAGAGCAGGGCACCCAGGGCAGGGCACACAGAACACATCCAGGTGGGGTTGGAAAGGCTCCAGAGCAGGAGACTCCACAACCTCTCTGGGCAGCCTGCTCCAGGCTCTGCCACCCTCACAGGGACAGTTTTCCCTTCTGTTCCTGTGGCACCTCCTCTGCTCCAGCTTGCCCCCAGTGCCCCTTGTGCTGTGCTTGGCCATCCCTGAGCAGAGCCTGGCTCCAGCCCTGCACATCTCCATCCCCAGCACTGAGGGCAGCCCTCAGGCTGCTCTGCTCCAAGCCCCAGCTCCCTCAGCCTGTGCTCCCAGGGAGATGTTCCACTGCCTGCAGCAGCTCTGTGGCTCTGTGCTGGACTCTCTCAAGCAGCTCCCTGAGGTCCTTCTTGAGTCGATGTGCCAGAACTGGACTCATTGTGCCCTTCTGCTTGGAAGGAGGAATGAATAGAAAGCACTGATGTGAGGTTTACATCTTCTTTGTGTTTAAAGCCTCTGAACCAAGATTTTGCTCAGCTTTGTGTCTGACAGCTGGAGTCTCTGCTTGCAGCTCGTAGCTGAGATGCAGTTTGCAGTAGCTGAATTGCTTTGTGTGTTTCACTGAAGCCTTCACTGCTTTGGTGCTGTGCAGGCACTGCTGGGTGCTGGTTACACCTCTCCAATGCTCCCCAGGAATCAGTTTGGTGGTTGGGAAAGGAGACATTTAGCCAAATTGGATTTCCTTTCTCAAAGGACACTTCCCCCTTCCCCAATGCTGCAAGCTAATGAGGTGAGAGAACAGCTGGCCAGGGAGCTCCTGCCCATCACTGACCAGGGACAGCAGCACATAGCACAGCTGAGAGTGAGGTTGCCCAGCTAACAGTCCTGAGGGGGGCTGCAGGGAATTTGTTGCCTTACATCAATATCTTTGTCTGGAGTCACTTTTCCACCAAGTAATCTGTAAAAGTGGATGAAAACCAGTTAGGCAGCAATTTAATATGAGCAAGGCATAAACCAGACAGTGAAACAGCATTTGAGCTGTGTGGTAGGTGATAAAAGAGGGTCTTAAGTTAAATGAGTCTCTTAGGTCAGAATAATTAAATCCTGAGGTCTAGCAGGGTGCAATTACCTCCCACAAAGAGCAGGGCCAAGGGACCTGAAGATGTCTAGCACACCTGACACAGGTTTTGTTCTTACAGCTATGCACAGCAGTTGTGGTGGCTCCATACTCCTGTCTCAGGTGGGTGAAGGAGCAGCCTGTGCTCCTGCAGCTGTTCTCAAGGGAAGGTCCTGGCTCTGCAGTGGATGGAGCACGAGGGGGTTTAAAATCTAATTGAAGTGATGAGGTGGTGCTGTATTGCTGGAGTTTCTCATTAGCAGAATGACCTCCACGTTTCTGTGCACATCATGCCTAACAAAATAATGATTCTCAAGCTTTTTAAAAGCTAAACAGCCATAGCTGTAGAGTTGTGCTGTGGCCAAAGCTGTTTGTGAGAGCATGAGGGGCAGTGGCTTGGAATTGAAGAGTAGATTTAGATTGGATGTTAGGAACAAGCTCTGCACAATGAGGCTGCTGGAACACTGCAACAAGTTGCTCAGGGAGGTGGTTGAGGCCCCATGCCTGGAGGTATTCAAGGTGAGGCTAGGCAAGGCTCTGAGCAGCCTGCTCTGGTGGAGGATGTCCCTGCTGAGTGCAGGGCAGTTGGACTGGATGAGCTTTGGAGGTCCCTTCCAACCCAGAGCGTTCTGTGCCGCTCTTCCCTTGCTGTTCTTCCTTGACCCTCTGTCCTTTGAGTCACACAGCTGCACATTCTTTCAACTTCTCTTGAAACACCATGCTCCAAGCTCTCCTCCAGCTAGGGTCGTTGCCTGCTACTCAGGTTATGCTCACAGTTGGATTTTGTAGGGTGCTGGTTATTCTTTTGAGTTTCCTTTTAAACAGCTCAGCTTCCTGGGTGTTGTATCCCTGCTGGGACAGCTCCAAGAGGTGTGGGAAGCACACATGTGGCACATTAAGGGCACAAAACTCTCTGTGCCTTTCTGGTTAGGACACTCCCTCAGAGCTGGGAAATACAGGTTTCTTTGAAGGGGTGGGAGCTGAATTTGTCTTCCAGAGCTTGGGTGAATGCTGAAATCTATCCAGAAGCAAGCTGTGACTGTATCTGTTGTGAGGTAGCTACCAAGCAAGCAGTAAGAGTGCCAGACAAATGGAGCCACTTGGAGGGTTTTGGGGGAGGAAGCTCTGTTTCCTGCCCTACTGCCACACTTTGAAAGGGCCAGCTGGCAAAATCCTCAGCCTTGCCATCAGCTGAAGATCCATGAGCGTGTACAGGAGTGAACCCAGAGCTTGCTTTTTGTTAATTCCTATGGAGGTTTTACTAATGCAGACATCAGCTAAGGCCTTGGAGAGATGCCTTTATTTTGGGTGTCTAAAACGTACCCCAGCTCTGCTGTGGGCTTCCTGGCTTGGTGGTGATTGTGGCTCTAGACACAGACTTTGCTTTGTTTTGCTTTACCTGTAAATGAGCAAAGGGAAGTGCTGGATGGTTTAATGTAGGCTGGGGTGGCCACTTCATCCAGTGATGGGGTTGTGTGCTCATCCTTCCCACAGCTCCACTGAAGTGGATGGATGCATCCTGGGACACTTCTTCACCTTTAGTCCCATTCACTGCCAGAAACCCCCAGCTCTGTCTCTCTCAGCCAGCATATCAATTTGTTGTCCATCATTGTAAGTGACCACACATACTCCCCAAGGGAGGTTTTGCTCATACATCTTGATAACAATCACTGCAGCTATCACCACTCGTGCTGAGGGAGCCTGTAGGAAGCCACTTCAGGACATAATCAGGTTAAGATATTACAGAGCTGCTTCATTAGGTCTGTGCAGGGGAAGTGAGTGCCTGCCAGTGGGGTGGATGTGCATCTGTCTCTGATGCAGCTTGGCACTCAGGGGTGGACACTTGGGTTTTGTTCAGGTAAGGACTGGCATGCTTGAGGCTCTGCTTCTCAGGCTGGACGATCAGAGGCACTGAGAGCCCCAGCCAGGCTGGTTTGCCACACCCATGCAGGCCAATGGCAGTTTGCTCATCTCTCTGCTGTGGCTCTCCTGCTTGCTCTCTGTCAGGGGTATTTCTGTGCACACAGCCACACAGACTTTCCCTGTAAAGCAGCCTGCAGGTTCCAGCCCTAAAGTCAAAGCTTTAGCTGATGGGAAATGTTTGAGTGTGCAACACTTCCCATAGGGACGTGGACTCCCTGCGCCTTCACCTAAGCACCCAGCAGCTTGTGACAGTCAGTCTGGAGTGTTTTCCTCGTCTGCAGCAGCACTCTTGGCAAGGGAGGATTCCCTGGTGAATTCATTACTGCACACAAGTCCCACCCCCACCCAACTGCTGTAGCCACAGAACAGGATCACTGCTCAAGAGTTTACTAGGATGCAAGCAAGATTGCTCCAGTCAGAAGCAAGCATCTCTGCCTAAGGTAGGAGAAAGGTTTCTATTCTACACTCTGATGACAAAGCAGGGAAGCATCTCTCATTTAGTTTCTGCAAATAACATTCCTTTAGGTATTGCAGTAGCAGTTCAATTTACATGGGGGAGGGGGGAAATAGAGGGGGTTAAAGAATACTCTAAGCCTGGCTGCATAAAAAATGTCTGGTTAGGGCTTGGGTATCCCCTTCCCACAGATGTGGGCATCGCTTTTCTGTCTGGAGGAGAAATGTCACTTCAGAACAGGGGAGGGGAGGGCTTCTGTGCTTAGCAGATTGCATTAGTTGTGGTTTTGAGGCATGACACTCAGGGTTTGGTTGCTGCTCCACGTTGTGTAGTGTCTTGTGAGTCGAGAGCAGCAAGGGAATGACAACTCCGGCTTCCCGGCGCGGTCTATTGTCTGTTGGTTTGCCTCTGCTCTGCGTTCTGGTAGTGATAACTTGATACAGAAAGGCTTGGAGAGGAATCTTCTAACTTTCTCAATTGGCTAATGTGTCAAATGTGTGCGTGGAGCTCTAGGAGGGCAGATTAGCTGGATCTAATCAGCTAATGGCAGAGGAGCACCCTCGGAGCCTAGAGCTGCCTAATCGACGTGGTGACAAATGAAACGATCTGTGGCCCTCAAGGTTAGAGCTAATTGAATGAATGGGCAATGGTATTGATTGATTTTAACAGCTGCTCATATATTCCTAATGGAGAGCTTGGGTTTATTCTCTCCTTAAAGTAATTGCACATCCATCCCTAATTGCAGCTCCCTGGTTTCATCCTGCAAGTTGCCTTTTAGGCAGGGCAAGGGGTCTGCGGCGTTTATACTGTGGAGATTCAAGTTGTCAATATGATGTATAGAGCTCCTGCTTGGAACTATAAGAGGGGGAAAAATCATTTTAACTTGCCCTGAAAGTGTTCCTCTGCTCTCAGATTCCCCAAGCTTGAGTGAGTGAGTGCTGGGAAGCACCTCAGCTTAGGGAATATGCTGTAGGTGTCAGGTACTGTTTGGCACATCACTGCGTGAGGCACTGTGGCAGTTTAGCTTTGGTGGAGAAGTAGATTTTGCTTTGCTTGCATAACCAGCTCCATGCAGCAGAAATTCCTTCACTGGCATCTAGGTCAAGACCACATATTAAGCTCTAGACTCTTACTAGTTCCCTACTCTGGATCCCAGTAACAGAAGACACCAGAGTTCCCAACAGTTGTCAATGTTCATCCATGTCTCCAGGAAGTTAGGGAAGCCAGCTGCCTTTGCTGCACTCCCTCCAGCTGCTCCCTCTCTGGGGGACACTGTGATCAGAATTAACTTCATGTTTGACTGCTAACCCTGCACACCCCTTTGTGCCTGGAGGGAGCCTGCTTCTGACAGTTCTGGCTCCGAGCAACCCAATCTAGTTCAAGATGTCCCTGCTTACTGCAGGGATGTTGGAATAGATGACCTTTGGAGGTCCCTTCCAGCCTAAACTCCTCTGTGATTTTTAGGCTTTCTCATTGCTCCTCAAACAGCATTCCTCCTGCAGAGACTGGATTGAACATCCTCTGAGACTGAGGAAAGGAGGCAAACAAAGCTTCCAGGCAAAATGCTCTCCAGCTGCAGAGGCATCGATGGGGGCACAACCAGGACTCGGTGCTATGCTGAAATGGTATCCTGGTTGACCAGGACTGCTGCTCCAGAGGGGACAAAGTCATCTTCTGGAGAGTTTCAGAGATCTTTTGGCATCTGAAAGGGTAGGTAGCAGCCTATGTGTAAGTGAATCTCCAAAGATTGCCAGCACACCTCCCCTGGTCACCAGTCTAGGCTGAGGTGGCCACAGAGCCTCAACCTTGCTTCCTCTTTTAACCTGAGCTTCTGAAGGGAAGCCTCCAGGCATGCAAACATGACTTCCTCTCCATACCATCTGTGAAAGCTGTTGCCCAGAGAGCAGCCTTGGATGTGTAAGACGAGGAGCTTGTGGTTTGAAGCCATTCAACAGGAGGTTATCATTTGCTGGATTCCATGTAGCTGCCAGCCATGAGTGCTCTCAAAAGGCCATCAATGGATTGGAAGTTTGACAGAGCTTTTGGGCAGCTTGGGCTCGCCCTTGGCACCTCCTTGTGTTGACATTTCATGCTCAAGTCTTGCCTCAGCATTTTTGTACTGGTTCTGGGATTTGGTCAGCCTGAGGGGGTGATCCTTTTGGATAGGCTGCTTTCAAACTTGATAAAGGCATTTCCCACCTGTAGCTGGCACACAGTCCAAGCAGATCCTCAGCTCTTGCTGGGTGGATGGAGTGCTCTACCCAGGTCACCACTCACAGGCCAGAGGGGCATTCAGGTTGAGAGAAGCTCTTGTGAAGTGGGCCACTGCCTAGCACTGATCTGTACATTCGTGTAGTACCTTGGGCTAGGCAGGACAGGGCTGGCAACTTCTGAAGTTACTAACAGGTCTTAAAGCCACAAATGAAAAGCCAGTTCCAGCCTTTTTGAGGAGGGAGGTGACTATGTTGCTCTTGAAATGGGACCTCTAGAGCAGGCACAGACATGGATCAAGATACTGCAGAGCAACACAGCTGGGGGAAACTTCTAGGTTTGTGTTCCCAAATGCTGGCTTATTCTGGCAGCCTGAGTTGGGAAAAGGACTGTGAGCAAAGTAAGAAGAGAGATTTTGCTTCTTGAAATCAATGAGGGATAAAAATAATCTACCACTAAGGTACTGGGTGTGTTCTTTCCTCCTTTTTTTGTTCTTCTTGATGTCAAGATGCAGATCTGGCACTTTGATACCAAAGAGAAGCATTTTCTTTCCTTCTCATGCCAGGAGTCATCAAGTAAATCTGACAGGTGAATCTAATGTTTGCAGAACATCAGTTCCTCTAAGCAGCATCCAATTAGCCTCCTTATGTCACTTAGCACTCTCTGCTTTGGTGTCCTCTGACTACAGATGAGTTTCTGTGCTCTAATTCCTGCCACTAGCATTCACCTGCCATCAGCTTGCTTGGCTGTGCATTATTTAGCATGTCTGAGGAGTGGTGTAACAGATTTGAACCAGGCAATGGGCAACAATCAGAACATTAGCCAAGGTGCTCTCACCCACGGGGGGAGGCACATGAAAAGTGCTGCTCAGAGACTCACAGAGGCTCCTGTCCTGCTGCTTTGACCTGCCTGTAGAGCCACCTGAGCCTTTAGATGGTAAGAGCAGAGCTCATTTTCTGCAGACCTGGGTTTGGAAAATAGGGAAACCCCTCAAACTTTACCCAAGAGAATCACAGAACCCATGAGGCAGGAACAGAGCTCTGGGATCATCAATCCAGCCTGTGACCCAGCACCACCACACTGACCAGACCATGGCACCGAGTGCCACATCCAGTCTTGCCTTACACACCTCCAGGGATGGTGACTCCACCACCTCCCTGGGTAGCACATTCCGGTGCCTGATTCCCCTTTCCATCAGGAAATGCTTCCTAAACATCCAAACTAACCCTCCCCTGGCACAACTTCAGGGCCTACTCTCTCTGTCACAAGTTGCCTGGCAGAAGAGCCTGACCCCCTGCCCCTTAATGCCACTTCCCTTGAGGTAGAGTGTGATAAGGTCCCCCCTGAATCTCCCCTTCCCTTTGCTACCAGAGGAGGAATCAAGCCATAGCTGAGAGGCTCTTGTGAGATGCTTCTGTGTTTTGTTGGGCAGAATGCTCTTGGATCCTCTGTTGGATTTGCATTGGTGGTTTACACTCATTAGTTGGTCTGCTGCTGTTTACTAAATAGCACTCACAGCTCTGGTGCTGCTCCTGAAGTCCTTCTTATAACAAAGAAACATCAGAAAACTACTGTTCTGCAGGATGCTGGCAATGGGTAAAGGACAAGAGAGGTGTGGAATGGGTTTGGGGAGTTCAAGCTTTTACTAAGGCTCTGCACCAGAGCAGGCTCCTACTTGGAAAGCACCCCTGAAAACTCTGCCCAGTGTGTGTTGCAGGGTGGTTAAGCTCCAAGCTCAAGGTAATATTCATGGAATCTCAGACTGGCTCAGGCTGGAAGGGAGCTCAGAGCTCATCTCCAACCTCCCCACCGTGGGCAGGGACACCTCTCAGCTAGACTCAGCTGCTCAAGGCCTCAGCCACTGCTTGTGGTGGGGAGATTGGAGGTGATCTCTAAGGTCCCTTCCACCCTGAGCCATTCTAGGAGCCTGTGGTGTTTGAAACTTTTTGTCAGGAACTGATTCCAGAGGAGCTGTCAGACCTGCCTGGGATGAAGGTTTCTGTAAGAACCTCCTGATGATGGGAATACCACAGTAAGGCAGCAGGTACCTGTGCTGTGTTCTGCCTCATTTCAGGCAGAAGGATATAAAACCTAGCACAGTTCTAGCTCTTAGTGCCCCTCAGTGCTTGTTTGTTTGCATGGTTTCCATGGCTCTTCGTTCTCCTGGCCAGGGACACTGCTGAAGGTTGAACCCCAACCTGAAGCTTCCTGTCAGAATCTCCATCGAGAAGCAAGGGTCTGAGCAGAAGACCCTGTGGGAAGCTGTACCCCTGTGCTGCTAGCTTTGAATTGGCTGCTTTGCCTGGAAAGCTGCTTTGGTCACTCAGAGTATCTGGCATTGGGGATTTTAGGAGAAATATGTGGTTTGGAGGAAGGGAAAGGGTTTGCTGCTCCTGAGCTCAGCTCCAAACTCCTATAGGAATAGCTCAGGGCTGAGGTAATGCAGCAGTTGAGGGAAATTATGAATTGCTGCAGGATATTGTCATGGACTTCTCCACACTTGTGGCTTAGGAACAGATCTCATGTTGACTTTGTAAAGCCAGTGGGTTTCTATGAGTCACTTTTAAGGCACTTCATAATCATTTGGAAGGGAATTTCAGTTTTATTGACTGAGTTCTCTGCTTGCTTTTGCAAAGAAGCTGATTACTGCTGCAGAGGATGTGCTCTGCAGCCCTGGATCATCTCATTCTGAAACACCAGAGTTAGGATGGGGTTTGATGTGTTTGACAGCCAAATCCCTTCCAAATCAAGCAAGGCCATAAGGATGGTGTAAAGTCACACCTTGAAACCAAGCATGGAATGCAAAGGTTTGTGGTGATTCATTTGCAAGATGCAAGTATCCCTTATACAAACCCCCACTTTACTCTGCTTCTACCACAACACATCTGCTTTAAAGGCATGTCAAGCTGCTCTAAATATAGGCTTTAATGCTTCAGCTGCTCAAAATCCAAGGCTCTGGAAGACTTAAATCTGTATAATGATGGAGCACAAATCAGAGCAAGCCAATGATGCCTGGAAATAAAAGGCTGTGTGCTTCCCCTGCGTCCTGCAGGGCACCCTGTGAAGAATTCACTTGCCAAGCACTCAGCTCAAGGTTTTATTTGTCAAATACAGCCTCTTCCTATACTTTTGTTTGAAACTAAACCAGCAAAACCACATTTTATTTTCCCTGCAACACTGCCACAGCTACTGCTAAAACTAGGATTGAATTTGGAGGAGTAGCTCTGTGCCTGGACTGTGAGTGGGTGCTGCTGGCTGAACTCGTTTCACTTCCAAGATATGTGCCCAAGAAGGCCCAGGACAGCCTGGGCTGTGTTAGAAGGGCTGTGCTGAGTAGGTCAAGAGAGGTTCTCCTGCCCCTCTGCTCTGTCCTGGTGAGGCCACATCTGGAATATTGTGTCCAGCTCTGGAAAGACCTCAGGGAACTGCTTGAGAGAGTCCAGCAAAGAGCCACAGAGCTGCTGCAGGCTGCAGAACATCTCCCTGGGAGCACAGGCTGAGGGAGCTGGGGCTTGAAGCAGAGCAGCCCGAGGGCTGCCCTCAGTGATGGGGATGGAGATGTGCAGGGCTGGAGCCAGGCTGTGCTCAGGGATGGCCAAGCACAGCACAAGGGGCACTGGGGGCAAGCTGGAGCAGAGGAGCTGCCACAGGAACAGAAGGGAAAACTGTCCCTGTGAGGGTGGCAGAGCCTGGAGCAGGCTGCCCAGAGAGGCTGTGGAGTCTCCTGCTCTGGAGCCTTTCCAACCCCACCTGGATGTGCTCTGTGTTTAGGAAAGATGTTAAGTTGCTGGAATGTGTCCAGAGCAGGGCAACAAAGCTGGGAGCACAGCCCTGGGAGGAGAGGCTGAGGGAGCTGGGGTTGCTTAGAAGAGGAGGCTCAGGGGAGACCTTCTTGCTCTCTCCAACTCCCTGAAGAGAGGTTGTAGCCAGGTGGGGGTTGGTCTCTTCTCCCAGGCAACCAGCACCAGAACAAGAGGACACAGTCTCAAGCTGTGCCAGGGGAGGTTCAGGCTGGATGTTAGGAAGAAATTCTTCCCAGCAAGAGAGATTGGCCATTGGAATGTGCTGCCCAGGGAGGTGGTGGAGTCGCCATCCTTGGAGGTGTGTAGGAAGAGCCTGGATGAGGCACTTGGTGCCATGGTTGAGTTGATTAGATGGTGTTGGGTGATGGGTTGGACTTGAAGATCTCAAAGTTCTTTTCCAACCTGGTTAATTCTATTCTATTCTGTGTGCCCTGCCCTGGGTGATGCTGCTCTGGCAGTGGGGTTGGACTGGGTGACCTCTGAAGGTCCCTTCCAACCCCTGCCATGCTGTGAGTCTATGAAATGGAGCTCTTCCCACCAACCCCAGGCAGTCACTTGTCTGTGACTACGAAGCATACCCAGGCTGAGGGACCAAATTCTGCTCTCTCTTGCAGTCTGTAGCATACAACCTCACACAACAGGGTGCTTCTGTCCTCACAGCTGGCAGCCTTTAGGTTACAATCTCCTAAGCTTGCTTTCTGCATGGCACATCCAAATAGCCCTCTGGTCCCCATGGGGAGGAGATCTTGTCTGATTCAGCCCTGGAGAGGAAGTTCTCTGCTTTACAAAGCGCTGCACCCTCATGTGCAAGGTTCAGCACTGTTCTAGATGCAGAAGGGTTAAGCAGCATGCCTGGGGGGGCTGCAAGTGCTCATTTCAGTGCTGTTTCCAATTAGGTTCAATAAAGGATTGTGTACAAGGGCAGTGGGGAGCTGCCTTAGAAGAACGAGCAGATGGTGAAGACAGATTTATGCTGCAGGTGGTTGGTGTAATAAGCTCAAGGAACTCATGCAGGAGAAGGCAAAGTGTTTTGAGCAGTGTTCCATGCTGAACTTTGCTGTGCTCTCCATGCCTGGGCTGCATGGCTCTGTGGAACCTCTGACATGCTGCAGCCCTGGGTTTACCTGCAGCCATCCCAGGAGAGAAGCTGCTGCTGGCTCGAGTCCCTTCAGCATCAGCACGTGGTAGAGACCCAGATACGGAATCCATTCCCTACCTTGTTCCCACTCCTCACCAGGCAGTGCTCTTCTGTTTGGGTGGAACCTAGAGACCAACTGGAAAAGGCAAGGAAGGACTTGTAGAGACATTGTTCATCTGCTACTGTTAATTTCTCTCCTTCCAGGGTGAAACTCATGATACCAAAAGCATTTTAGCTTCATTTCCCCAAGCTGATAAGCATTACTTACCTGGCTGATAGCCTACTGCTTGCCTTTGGGTCCCTTCCAGTGTGAACCATTCTGGGAATCTCTCAGGCTCTTACCTTCTGTTCCTGGAGTGCTGCAAGATATTCCCACCAGCTACCTCTGCTGGGCTGAAACCATCCCATCGAGTAGGACTGGATAGACACAGAGGGACACTGGGGACAATCTGATCAGCAGTGAGCTGGAGGGCGTGGGGCAGGCATTGACCATGACCTCTCTTTGCTATGTACTTAGGGCTGTGTCCTTGTGGCATGTCCTGAGGGAGCTGGGGCTGTGTAGCCTGCAGAAGAGAAGGCTCTGGGGGGACCTCAGAGCTGCCTGCCAGCCCCTGCAGGGATCCTGCAGGAAGGCTGCAGAGGGACTTCTCCTCAGGGTGTCTGCAGACAGGCCAAGGGGCAATGGGTTGAAGCTGAGGCAGACCAAATAATAACCTAAATACCTGTCTGAGACAGCATAGCTGAGAACAAGTCCTGCCTGACCAACCTAATGCCTTTCTATGATGGAGAGAGTACAGCAGGGAGCAAGGGAAGGTCCCTCTGCTCTGTTGAGACCTCATCCAGAGTACTGCATCCAGCTCTGGAGTCATCAGCAGAAGGAGGGCTTTAAATTATAGGAGTGGGTCCAGGGGGTGGCCACAATAATGATCCAAGGGCTGGACCTCTCCTGCAAGGCCAGGCTGGGAGAACTGGGGCTGTTCAGCCTGAGTTATTGCTTTCAGTACTTAAGAGAGCCTACAAAAAGCTGGGGCAAACATTGAAGCAAGGCTTGCTGTGAGGTGACAAGGGGTGCTGGTTCTGGACTGCAAGAGGAGAGGTCAGACTGGGTACAAGGAAGAGTCTCTTTTGTATGATGGGAGAGGTGAAGCACAGGCCCAGGCTGCTCAGAGAAGTGGGAGAAGCCACAGCCCTGGAAGCATGGTCAGGTTGGAAGGGTCTCTCAGCAACCTGATCTAGTTGAGGATGTCCCTGCAGGGCTGTGCAGGGCTTTCCACCTGCAAGCTTCATTCCATGGCATGCTCAGTGTGCTGTGTGGAGCTACACAGCCACATCTGTATTGCCCAGGAAATGGCTCAGGTTACAGCAGTGCCACCAAAAAGCCACAGGTGAACTGCATTGCTTGGGACATTCATCTCCAGCCCCACTGCAGACAATTCATACAATAGCTCAGGCTGGAAGGGAGCTCAGAGCTCAGCTCCTCCAACCTCCACACCATGCCCAGGGACACCTCTCAGCTACACTCAGCTGCTCAAGGCCTCATCCAGCCTGGCCTTCAGCACCCCCAGGCAGGAGGCAGCCACAGCCTCCCTGGGCAGCCTGGGCCAGAGTCTCAGCAGCCTCCTGCTGAACAACTTCTTCCTCAGCTCCACTCTAACCCTGCTCTGCCTCAGCTTCAAACCATTCCCCCTTGGTCTGTCTGCAGACACCCTGAGGAGAAGTCCCTCTGCAGCCCTTGTGCCCTTCCAGAGGAGGATGTCTTCATCTTAAGTGTGAGTGGAGGCAGCAGAAGGTTAGTGCTGAGAGTGCTGCTCTTGTTGACAAGGAGAAAAAGATGGGTAAGACAGAGCCTAGTGGTAAAGCACTACTGTGAAGGTGGTCAGGTTGAGAAAGCAGAAGAGTGAGCTGCTGGAGAAGGGATGACACAAACACCAGGTCAAGAGAGCTGAAGCTATGCCTTGGTTCCTTCAGATAGCTTCTTGGTGTGCAAAGGGAGCTGTGATTCTGCATCCATCCTCCAACCCTGCTGCTGGTTTGACCCTTCCCCCATGTGGGATATGCTGTGCTAACTTGCAGAGCATCAGCTGGAACAATACATGAGAGGTCTTTACTGAGCAGAAGGCCACTTACTGAGAACAGAATCTGCTGCATCTGAGGATAAATAGCTACCAGCTGACACATGGGAAGTGGGGAGTCATGCTCACCCTGGGTTTCATGGGGCAGCCTCTTGCATAGCAGGGAAGTCTTGGCCCTCAGTCAACTGTTCAGAGTCAGCAGAAGCTGTCTACATCTTTTCTTCCCTCGCCTAAATTGGTCATATCTGCCCATACCTCAACCTGCAGAGTGTCTCACAGTGAGACCTCAACGTGGGTGGATTCTGTGACTGTTTTCAAGGCTGGATTCTCATCCTTGTTAAAATCATTGGGTTTGATTTGGCAATAAATTATACCCTGGCTATGACCCCATCCTTTCAGCAGTTCCCTCAGATCTATTCTGGTACTTCTGCTTCATTTTAGGCCCTCACTGAATCTGACTGTGTGGAACTTGATCTGCATTGAAGGTTACAGAGTCTAGTTGCACAGTAATCTGCAACCTAAGGTTTGCTTTTGGAGCAGGTACCGCTCGTAGTCTAGTCCTGGCTCTTGACCTCCATGTATGGAGGTAGGTGGCATCTGAGTGTTATGATTCCCAAAGAGCAGAGGCTACACTGGCACACAGATGAATCCATTCTGCAGAACTGCTGGATGATAGCTGCAGGATGCACAAACCTCAGTACCCACCAAGCTCACCTGCTGTGAGCTTCCTCTGCTTTCAGACACAGCACAGGGCTGCTCACTGCCAGCAGCAGAGCTGGGGCATCTCATGGAATCACTAAGGCTGGAAAAGACCTTTAAAATCATTCAGCCCATCCATAACCCAACTGCCATGGCCACTGGACCTTGTCCTGAAGCTCCACAGCTACAGCTTCTGGAACCCCTCCAGGCATGGTGACTGCAGCACCTCCCAGGGCAGCCTGCACACACCTGCCTGTACCTTCATGGCCACTGAAAATCAGTTCCCATTGGCTTCCATCCTGTGGGCTGCAGTGGCAGAGCAGCTGGGGTGTGAGGCAGTGACCCTGCTGGAGAATCAGTTTGGAGTTTCTGCTGCTCTCAGGGCAGCAGCTTCCACTGCCAGCTGCCTCCTCCCCACACTGTGGTGTGTAACAGTCCCACCCATGGGCAGTCTGCCTCCAGGATGCTGCTTCCTCTCTTTTTCTGGAGCTACAGTCCGTAGCTATCTCCCTTTCCATTCCTGGATCCCATCCTTCTTGAGATCCTCCTCCTACTTGCTAGACCAATGATGCCTTAGCAATGCCTGAATCATTTGTGACTGCCCCTCCCGTGTGCTGCTTGCTCACAGAGCTCTGCATTCCCCACAGGTTTGTCCCCAGCAGAGCTGCTGCTTCCCTCCAGCTTTCTCTGAGCATTTCCAGGCTCTTTTGCAAGCTTTGCCTTCCCCCCACCCCCTTCTTCTCTGAATTGCCTCCAGTTGCCTAACAATCTGTGACAAGGGTGCACTCAGACAGCTCCCCTCTCCACTCTTTTGGCTGTGTGACTTGGAGAAGAAAGGTTATCAGGCTCTGGAGGAGCACACTTGAACTCCATCATGTTTTGCTGGGGAGATTTTTGGTGCTGTGGGGTTTTTTTGATGCTTTCCACTTTTTCCACTGTGGGCCTCTGGCCAAACAGGCTGAAGTCTATTTGAAGCAGCTAGGAAGTGCCTGCATCTTAGTCACACTGACTGCTGGCCACCCACAAACCCTCCACAAGATCCTTTAAACTCAATCCACCATCTTTATTGTGTCGGGGCCAGCACATCCATGATCTGGGAATGAGTCACAGATCACAGTACCACAGTGCATGAGAGGCTGGAAGGGACCCCCAGAGATCACCCACTCCAACCCCTCTGCCAGAGCAGCTTCACCCAAGGCAGCCTGCACAGGAATGCATCCAGGCGGGGTTGGAAAGGCTCCAGAGCAGGACACTCCACAACCTCTCTGGGCAGCCTGCTCCAGGGCTCTGCCACCCTCACTGTAAAGAAGTTTCTCCTCATGTTGAGCTGAAACCTTCTCTGGTCAAGCCTGACCCTGTTGTTCCTTGGCTTATTGCTGTGCAGCACCCAAAAGAGCTTGGCCCCCTCCACTTGCCCCCCCAGCCCTCAGCTATTGATAGACATTGATCAGATCCCTCTCAGCCTTCTCCTCTCCAGACTAAACAGCCCCAGGGCTCTCAGTCTCTCTTCCCAGGGGAGATGCTCAAGCATCCTCCTGGCTCTGCCTTGGACTCTCTCCAGCAGGTCTCTTTCTCTCTTGAACTGGGGAGCCCAGAACTGGACACAGGATTGCCCCTGTGGTCTGAGCAGGGCAGAGCAGAGGGGGAGAAGAGCAGAGTGAGGGTGGGCACTGCCAGCATGCTGCTTGGTCTGGAGCTCTTTGGCCTGGTGCAGTTTGCTGTAGGGTATTCAGCCACAACCCCACACGAGTGCAGCTGAAGGGTGAACGGTGCTGCCCTCGGGCCAGCTGTGCCTGGGCAGGGATCAGGGGGAGGGGAGGTGCTCTGTATCGCTGGGGTTTGTCTGCTGCTTCCTTCCTGCCTGGTAGCAATTCCTTTTAAGCATGAAACTTGCCACTGGTCACACAGCACCACAACACAGCTCAGACAGAGCTGCAAACTGGCATCCTCATGGTTATGATGGCTTTAAAGGTGGTAGTGAAGGGAAAACATTTTCTCACCCAAGATAGCAGCTTGATGGGCAGAAGGACCAGAGAGAGAGCTCTGCACTACAGGGGACTGGAGTGTGTCAAACAGCATTGCCCTGGGAAGCAGTTACTAACAGCCTTGTTTGCTCCAGCAAGGGCTTTTCTGCAGTGTTTTCTGTTTGCCCTGCTCTCCTCTCTGCTGCTGGGAGGAGCTGAATTGATGACAGAACAGGTTGCAGTAAGAGAGAAAGTCAGTAAGATGCTGCTGCCCCTTGGCTCCACTGAGACCCCAGCTCCAATCCTGCCTCCAGTTCTGGGGTCCCCAGCAGCAGAAGGACACAGAGCTGCTGCAGGGAGCCCAGAGGAGGCCACAGAGATGCTCCAAGGGCTGGAGCAGCTCTGCTGTCAGCACAGGCTGAGGGAGCTGGGGCTGTGCAGCCTGCAGAAGAGAAGGCTCTGAGGGGACCTCAGAGCTGCCTGCCAGGACCTGAAGGGATCCTGCAGGAAGGCTGCAGAGGGACTTCTCCTCAGGGTGTCTGCAGACAGGCCAAGGGGCAATGGTTTGAAGCTGAGGCAGAGCAGGGTTAGAGTGGAGATGAGGAAGAAGTTGTTCAGCAGGAGGCTGCTGAGACTCTGGCCCAGGCTGCCCAGGGAGGCTGTGGCTGCCTCCTGCCTGGGGATGCTGAAGGCCAGGCTGGATGAGGCTCTGAGCAGCTGAGTGTAGCTGAGAGGTGTCCCTGGGCATGGTATGGAGGTTGGAGAAGCCGAGCTCTGAGCTCCCTCCCAGCCTGAGCCAGTCTGGGATATGCTGTTCTCACTACCTTCTCAAGTCACTTGATGAAATACACTCTTGTGTTTGTTATTGTTTTCCCCATGGTGCCTTTTCTTCTTCTGGACTCTTCTTGTTCCCTTGTCCTTTAGGGCAGTCTGGTTAGCAAACAGGTAGTGATGAGCAATCAAATCTCATGGTCTTTTACAGGCCCTGCTGTGTGGCACTGTGTGCCAGGATTCTTTTTGCTCTGCATTCTTTTACCAGTGCAAACTTCTCTTCAGAAGAGCAAAAGCCAGAGTGAGCTAATGAGCTCAGCAGGGAGGCTCCTTGCCATTGAAACATTGATATTGATACAGAAGCACTAACTGGGTCTGCTCTTAGAACTTGCAGAGCAGATGATTAACGCAGGGTTGGTTTCTCTTTATCTCCAGCGTCCATTGCCCCGCAGTCTCTGAGCAAGTCTTGCCCTCCCAGGGAGCAGCAGAGGGCATACAGTGCTGTCATTTCCTCTGGGGTGTTTTATCCCCTCCCTTGCACTCCCCTGAACCAATCCTTGTTTCTCAAACGCTAAGCTCACTCCCGGGCTGCTGCAGGGAAGCGCAGGCTCCTGACACAAGCTGTGCAAACACAATCCTCATTGTCAGCCTGGCCCCTTCTGGAAGGGCTAGCAGCTGGCAAGCTCTGAACAGCCATGGTGCTCAGACTAGGAGAAGGGGAGGGGGGAGGTACATCTGACTAAGCTGAAGCTGGAGAAAAGTTCTCTACATTCAAATGTCATGCAAGGACCACATACTGCCAATGAAAATACCAAGAATGGCAAGAGGAGGAAAGCATCAGCAAGGGATGAATAGAATATTTATTCTGCAGTGAAGGATGTGGAAATCCCTCCAGATGAAAGCTGCATGTGATCTTTTTTCTGCTCAAAGTCAGCAGGGCCTTTTTAGTGGGCAAAACAAAAAAGGGGGCAAATGAATTCAATAAACTGGATCTTTACAGAGCCAGTCCCAAATCACTCCAGTGCCTGATCACAGTCAGTAAGGGCTGAGCTGCCTCCCTCTCCCCAGGAAAGCCAGCAGAACTTGCCTTGAGAGAGCTTGTTCCAGCAGCTCTCTTGCTGAGGCTTCTGTCTCTCCAAGGGCTGAGCAAGGTTGGACTCTCTTGAATTCATAACTGGCTGTTCTGTGCAGCAATGAGGTGGTCACCAGAAAACAGCAGCCAGGCTGGTGGTGCTCTGTAGCCAGACTGGGTCACACCCACCGTGCTTCTGCCTCTTGGAGAGGCCAGGGCTTGATTCCCAGTACAGGCAAGTCATGAAAGCATGTAAGAGCAAATGCATCCCACAAGGAGGTCTTCCCTTGGAGCTCTTCTCTTCAGCCTTCCACTTTCCTTGAGAGCCTTCAGTGTAGCTCAGAGACTCAACCCAGTGTTTGTGTCTTTGTTTAGTAGCCCTTGGGACATCTAACTACACATGGAATAGAATAGAATAATGGAGGAGAGCTCATCCTCAAAGTGCTGCCCTGGGTAATGAGAATCACAGACCAGGACCTTCCTTCATTCCTCTGAACAGTGTTGCAGTGGTATTAAAGCAGGGCAAGAGGGAATCCTTGAGTGGGAACACTTTGATTAGACTTAAGCCTCTGTCTGTGCACCCTGCAGCAAAGTGCTCAGCTGAAGTGGTTCTCTCCTACAACTTCATGTTGGTTATTTCCTGCCCCCATAGCCATCCCTAGTAAGTCTTTGTCTTTGCACCACACTTTCAGTAATTCTTTCCCAGCAGACAGGTCCCAAGTTCCATTTCCTATCAGATTTAGCCAATGTCCTGTAGCCTGCCAGGACCTGAAGGGATCCTGCAGGAAGGCTGCAGAGGGACTTCTCCTTAGGCTGTCTGCAGACAGGCCAAGGGGCAATGGTTTGGAGCTGAGGAAGAAGTTGTTCAGCAGGAGGCTGCTGAGCCTCTGGCCCAGGCTGCCCAGGGAGGCTGTGGCTGCCTCCTGCCTGGGGGTGCTGAAGGCCAGGCTGGATGAGGCCTTGAGCAGCTGAGTGTAGCTGAGAGGTGTCCCTGAGCATGGTGCAGAGGTTGGAGGAGCTGAGCTCTGAGCTCCCTTCCAGCCTGAGCCATTCAGTGTTGTCAGTCTCTCTCCATCCTCTGTGACTGCTGTGATCTCAGCGCTGTGTGATGCACAGCTGGCTGCTTCTAGTCTCTAAATGAAAGCAGCTCTTGGAAGCAAAGCCTGCTGGGCTGCATGGCCACTGCTCTGGGTTCTCTTGCAGGAAAACATTAGGAGTCATTTTTGGAATACTGCAATAACATCCTTGAAAAGAGAGTTCTCACCAGGGGCTTGAATGGTATGTCTGAGAGGATCATGTGTGTCAGCTGGAGTTTCTCTCTGCTTAGCAGAGTTTCACATTAATGCAACTTCTAACCCCAAATGCTTCCTCTGCCTCTCTGGATGGGAGTGAAATCTGTGCACTTGAGCACTCCCAGCCCTGGGCCACAATGAGATGTACTCCTTGGAATGCCATTTATCCTGTGGGAAGCCTGGAGCTCTCACTGGAGGTACCCAGGCACGCCTCTCTGTGTTCAGCCCTGCACCTCTGGAGCTGAGTTAGCCCTGTGCTTTGGGCAGCTTGCTGCTGCAGCCAGCACAGTGTCACACTGTGCTCCTCTGCACTGCTCTGCACACTGCTGCAGAGCAGCACAGTGCAGCTAAGGGTAATGATGCTGAAGAAAAGGACACCAGGAAGGAATCTGTCTGGAGTAATCCAATCATTCCCTATTGTCTGGGAAGTCAGAGTTTATTTGGAGTGAGCAGTGGTTTCCACAAGCAAACAGTGATAATTACATTGGTGCCTCCCAAGTATTTTCCCAGGAAACAGACACACAGCCTGGCTTGGTGTGCTCCAAGAACAAACACAGTGAAGGGCAGGGGGTGGAAGGGACCTCCAGAGATCACCACTCCAACCCCCTGCCAGAGCAGCATCACCCAGGGCAGGTCACCCAGAACACATCCAGGGGGGCTGGAAAGGCTCCAGAGGAGGAGACTCCACAGCCTTTCTGGGCAGCCTGCTCCAGGGCTCTGCACCCTCACAGTGAAAATGTTTTCCTTCTGTCCTTACAATGAGAGAGAAGGGCTGAGCTCCTGGGAGCTGTCCTTGCACCTGTCCAGCACAGAAAGAGGGTTTAGGAAGTGGATCAGCAGCTTTGATGATCTTAGGTTTGGTGTTGCACTGGTAGACAAAAACAATTAACAATAAACATAAATGCAGGTGCAAGTGACAGCAACAAACCAGTAGGGGAGGAGAAGAAATGGCCTGGAGTTTTGCCAGGGGAGGTTTAGACTTGATGCTAGGAACTTTGGTTCACTGAAAGGGTTAGGTGCTGGAGGAGGCTGCCCAGGGAGGTGGTTGAGTCACCATCCATGGAGGTATTTGACAGATGTGGAGATGTGGCACTGAGGGACAGGGCTTGCTGGTGGACTTGGCAGCTTCAGGGGTACATTTGGACTCCATGACCTGAGAGGGCTTTTCCAAACTCAATGATTCTGTACAGAATCCTGGGTCCTAAATGTGTGATGTAGGTTATGTTGGACAGAGACAGCTGTGGAGAGCTTGCCTGTTCCACACGTCCGAAAGCAATTAGGGAGGATGAATCCAAAGAGCTTGCAGGAGTCTGGAACAAATGGACCACAGCCTCAACTGCTGCACAGCTAGTGCAGCTATTTTGATCCTGTCACAAGAACAAGGAAAGAGCAGCACCAAAGCAGGGCTTTCCAAGCAAACATGCTTCACTGGCCTTCCAGGAGCCTCCAGGTACACCAGGCGTAAAGAAGGAGCTCCCTTCACAGAGGGCTGAAGGCTGTTGAGGACCTGCACTGCTCAGTGTTTAGAATGGAATAGAATTAACCAGGTTGGAAAAGCCCTTTGAGATCATTCAGTCCAACCTATCACCCAGCACCATCTAATCAACTAAACCATGGCACCAAGTGCCTCATCCAGGCTCTTCCTAAACGCCTCCAGGGATGGCGACTCCACCACCTCCCTGGGCAGCACATCCCAATGGCCAATCTCTCTTGCTGGGAAGAACTTTCTCCTCACCTACAGCTTAAACCTCCTCTGGCACAGCTTGAGACTGTGTCCTCTTGTTCTGGTGCTGCTGGCCTTAATGGCACTACCCTAAATATTCACCACATGTAAGCCCATCCCCTGCTTTATCAGTGCCTGTCAGCTCCTAGAAACAAAACCTACCCCTCACACCCACAGTCAGTTGCAGCTCTTCTTGGAGCCACAGCACCCTTGTCTGGTGTCTGCAAACCAAGGGCAGTGCTTGCAGCCCTCTGCTTGGCCTTTGTGATCTTTACAAGAATTGTCTTTAGAGGGGTTTGACTGAAAATCAGTAATGGTTTGCAAGGCATCCCCAGGATATAAGGTCTAAAGTCTTCACAGCAGGCAATGTAAGATTCAGCTTAGCAACACACAGCTGTCTGAAGGTCTTGGCAGCCCATGGCAGCTTCACTGATGGATTGCTAAAAGGTAGAAGCCAAGCCAAGATCTGGACAGCAGTGAGGCTAGAAGCACTTATGCCTTGATTAGCTCTTGAAACTGAAGTTCACATCACTTTATATCACTATCAACCAAATAACTTTGCAATGTCTTGCTGAGCTTTAATGTTGCTTATCTGGAAGCCTGAAGCTGTAGCTTGCAGCAGTTTTGATTTCCATGGGGACTGCAATAATTGTCCTCTTACAGGTTTTGCCTTAAGTTTGCTAACACAAGAGGGAATCACAGAATCCTAGAAGAGCTCAGGCTGGAAGGGAGCTCAGAGCTCAGCTCCTCCAACCTCTGCACCATGCCCAGGGACACCTCTCAGCTACACTCAGCTGCTCAAGGCCTCATCCAGCCTGGCCTTCAGCATCCCCAGGCAGGAGGCAGCCACAGCCTCCCTGGGCAGCCTGGGCCAGAGGCTCAGCAGCCTCCTGCTGAACAACTTCTTCCTCATCTCCACTCTAACCCTGCTCTGCCTCAGCTTCAATCCATTCCCCCTTGGCCTGTCTGCAGACACCCTGAGGAGAAGTCCCTCTGCAGCCTTCCTGCAGGATCCCTTCAGGTGCTGGCAGGCAGCTCTGAGGTCCCCCCAGAGCCTTCTCTTCTGCAGGCTGCACAGCCCCAGCTCCCTCAGCCTGTGCTGACAGCAGAGCTGCTCCAGCCCTTGGAGCATCTCTGTGGCCTCCTCTGGGCTCCCTGCAGCAGCTCTGTGTCCTTCTGCTGCTGGGGACCCCAGAACTGGAGGCAGGATTGGAGGTGAGGTCTGATCAGAGCAGAGCCAAGGGGCAGAATCCCCTCTGCTGCCCTGCTGCCCACCCTGCTCTGGCTGCAGCCCAGGATCTGCTTTGCTGCTGGGCTGAGCAGCTCGCTGTGTCCACCAGCCAGCATGGCCACCAACAGGCACACTGGAGAGCAAATATGAAGGAAGTTTTGTTGTCCTTAGGACTTTTAATTGCCTCCACCTTTGCTTTTCCTAAGTGCTTCCCCCTACTAAAACAGGGCAGCCTGAGGGGTTTTGTATGAATGCTAATGAAGAAAAGCTTTTAAATCCCCACAGAAATTCCTAGCAGCATTTGAAGCCTGCAGAGGCTGAGCTTTGTTTGGAGCCATGGCTAACAGTCCGTGTCGGGGGAAACGTAAGCAGCTCTGACAAACAGGCTTTAAATAGCCTAATAAATGATAAACAGAACCCTTCTTTTGATCACTCTGACCTGAGCCTGAATGGCCATGATGGCCTGAACAGGAACTGGAGCAAGCAGGACTAAAAATAGGCAATCTGCATGAGGATTGCATCTCCCCAGCTTGGATGGAGTGAGTTTCAGTCTGTTCATCAGTGTCGCTCCTCACCTGGAGTAGTGATCTGATGCTTGATGGCTGCACCTTCCACTCAGAGTTTGTCTTCTGTGGAACAATTAGGAACTGTGAATTAAACCCCCACCAGCTTTAACTTTCTTCTTTCCCTCTTGTGGCTCAATGATGTCACTAAGAAGAGGAAAGTGCATTGATCACCTGCAAGATAGAGGCAATCCAAAAGATCTTAATCTGGCTCCTTAGATTATTGAGAAGTTTAGGATCCCTGACAGTTAGACTCCAGTGCTGCAAATGGCTGGAATTAATGATCAAATCCAGCTTATTTAGCACTGGGGTGGCTTGGTTGCCTGTTTTGGGCTTTATTTTAAGCAGCACATGCTTACCCACAGCGATCCAACAGCTATCACTGCTTCTCCTTGTGACTCTGAGCCTGGAAAGTGTCTCCTTAAGGGTGGTGAGGACATTCCTTAAGGGTCCCAATTATCTCATTTTCATAAACCCTTGGCAGAGTTCTGCATAGAGCTGTAGCCTTACTGAGTTCCTCTGACTGACCTGTTGCTGAAATCACAAGTTTTAAAGTTACTGGCACTGGCAGACTGCAGAGGCCCTGTTTTGCATTGCTTCAGTCACTGCCTTCGTTCTGGGGTGCAGTGCAGTGGACCTAGTGATGTGCTGATATCCCTAGCACAACAGTCACCTCAAATCTGGGTTTCTCTCATACCTGGTCACTGCCTCCAGCTAGTCCTTTATGCCAGTCTGGATAGCACAGAATTGCAGCATAGATCTCATTGCAAGAGACCTCCAAGCTCTTCCAGTCCAGCCCTCAGGCCAGCACTGCAGGGTCAGCACTACACCACGTCCCTAAGCACCAGCTCCACAGGCTGTTTGAACGCCCCCAGGGATGGTGACTCCAGCACTGCCCTGGGCAGAACATTCCAATGTTTGAGAACCCTCTCTGGGAAGAATTATCTCCTAGCATCCAGCCTGAGCCTCCCCGGTGCAGCTTGGAACCATCTCCTCTGCTCCTGTCCCTTGATACCAGGGAGCAGCGGCTGCCCCTTCCTCACTCCAACCTCCCTCCACGTAGCTGCAGAGAGCAATGTGGTCTCCCTCAGCCTCCTCTTCTGCAGCCTCAACACCCCCAGCTTCCTCAGCCCTCCTCTAGCCCAGGTGCTCCAGGCCCTTCTCCAGCCTCAGGACAGGCTCCAGCCCCTCAATGTCCTTCCTGGAGTGAGGAGCCCAGAGCTGAGCACAGCACTCGAGGTGTGGCCTCAGCAGTGCTGAGCACAAGGGGATAATCACCTCCTGGCCCTGCTGCCCACCCTGCTTCTGACCCATGCCAGGATGCCATTGGCCTTCTTGGCCCCCTAGGCACTGCTGGCTCAGGGGCAGTTAACTACACCTGACAAAGGCTTCCCTCTGCTTCTTTTTCCATCACTACCTTTTGTGTTTTATCCATAATGATTTGGACAAACCAGGACGTTCTGCACATCTCGGCATGAGCAGAGAATAGATTTGATGGAGTGCAAAGTGCAGAAGTATGAAATACTTCTGGCAATCAGAGAGCTGTGCTGTGAAGCAAGAGCAAACACTGAAGCTTTGGCAATGGTGAATTGCACTCTCTAAGCAAAGAGAGAAAGGCAGCTGTCAGCAAAAGCTGTCATGTTTTTCTGCAAGGCATATGCCAGCCTCTGCTGCTTGAGACAAATGAGAGGGGTCTGGATTTCTGCTTTCTCTGCTGGGTTTTTGGGGGAGTGTTTTTGTGGGGGTTTTGGCAGTGTTTGTGTGTGTGGTAGTGGTGTGCTTTGGTATCTTTCAAAGCCACATTGCTTTCCCAGGAGGGCTGCTAGAGATGGGGTCAGCACAAAACCCTGGCTGGTTCTGCTTCACTCAGGAGCTTTGAATCTTGCATGTGATACAGCAGAGCTGTTCTGTGTGCTGAAGATTTCCTACACCCCACTTTTGTGTCTCAGATGAGTTTTCACTGATTTATTTAGGGAGCTGACTGAGCAAGAGGTGGATGAGGGAATAATCCAACCACCATGTGTTGGTGGTGGTCTGGAGAGAATAGCCACATCTCTGACAAAGCTGAAGAGATCCATCTCTTTTAGCTAGTCTGAAGAGGAGAAGGCTGAGAGGGATCTGATCAATGTCTATCAATAGCTGAGGGCTAGGGGTCAAGTGGAGGGGGCCAAGCTCTTCTCAGTGGTGCACATTAATAAGCCAAGGAACAATGGAGACCAACTTGACCAGAGAAGGTTTCAGCTCAACATGGGGAGAAACTTCTTTACAGTGAGGGTGGCAGAGCCCTGGAGCAGGCTGCCCAGAGAGATTGTGGAGTCTCCTTCTGTGGAGCCTTCCCAACCCCACCTGGATGCATTCCTGTGCAGCCTGCCCTGGGTGATGCTGCTCTGGTAGGGGGGTTGGACTGGATGATCTCTGGAGGTCCCTTCCAGCTTCTGACCTAAATGACTCTATGCTACCTTCATCCTGCTAACAGCTGTGTACAGCTACAGCAGAAATTGCTCAAACGTCTCCACAGTTTCATAGTGTTTGGTTGTGTTGGTAGCTCAGGTTGCACAGGATCATGTCGATAGCGTATCAGCAGCTTCTCTTCCCACAGTGGAGTGCACTCAGCTCATAGCAGTGTGCCAGAAAGTCCTTAGTGACTGTGTACAGGCACCATTGCCTGGAGGAATTTTTTCCCTACATTATTCTAATTTTTTAATTCTTTTAGAAGTAAAATACAATAATGTGGAGGATTGCAACTCCTCATCTAACAGGCTGAGGCAGCTGGGCTTGTTCAGCCTAGAGGGAAGATCCTGGGGGGGTCTCAGAGCTGCCTCCCAGTACCTGAAGGGATCCTGCAGGAAGGCTGCAGAGGGACTTTTCCTCAGGGTGCCTGGAGACAGGCCAAGGGGGAATGGTTTGGAGCTGAGGGACAATACCTTCTTGGGCATATTTCATATATTCCCATGCTTCCAAGCTGAACTAGGAACAGGAGGAAAAACTCCTAATCCTAAAGCACTGAAGGGATGGTCTGTGCCTGGATGTGTTCTGTGTGACCTGCCCTGGGCGATCCTGCTCTGGCAGGAGGGTTGGACTGGAAGATCTTTCAAGGTCCATTCCAGCCCCTAGCATTCTGTGATTCTTTGGCCAGCCTCTGCAAACAAACTCTTCTTTTACTGAAACCAAAGCTTCCCACTGGAAGATTGAGTGAAATTTAGCCAAAGAACAAGAATTAGGACAAAAATGTAATTAACATCCTGTCTTGAAACACCCATTTGGTTTTTTGGAGTGGTGTGTTTCAAATGCTCTTCTCTTCTGTGGTGCTAGAAAACACCACAGCCTTGGTAAACTCAAGTGCAGGGAAGCTAAAGGCTTCTCATTTCATTTTGATCCTCACAAGACTGAATTTCAAAGTTGTGCAACTCCTGCAGTTGCATAATTGCAAGTAAAATGTGTCCCTTCCCAGCCTGTAATTTATTCCCTGGCTTCCACCCTGGAAGTCTTTCAGGACCATGGTATAAATCACACTTTACAGTGGAGTTAAATGTTCTGGCTTCAGACCTCGGGCTGGCCAAATATAGCCAGAAGTAATTCTGCAAAGCTCTTTACCTCTGGGGCTGCCCCTCTGGCTGCTCACCACCACATAGGCCATGGCCTTTTATGGGCTTCAAAGACCTCTGCCTTTGAAGCTGCAGAGGTTAGGCTGGGAAGTCATTCCACTTGAGGTTGTCTACCTCCGCTGGCCACATCCTTCAAAGCTGCTGGGGAAAGCTTCCAACCTACTTCCTCTTGGCCTTGCATTCGCTTTCGCCATGAATGCTGCGATTTTCAGGCTGCAAAATGCACAGCTGAAACGAGACCACACTCCCCAGCTCAGCAGAGTTTAGCACAGAGTTCCACATGCTGAGCAGCCGGAGCTTGGCAAATTAGCTCCAGAGATGCCCACATTAGTGGGAGCTGGAGACAGCCCTGCGGGGTTGGCTTTTCCTTGACTGAAGAAGTAAGTTTGATTTTCCAAGCTTGCCTTTTGCTGAGCTCATGTAAAGCATAGCAGCATATCATCCTTTAACCCGCTGAGATTAACCCAAGGCATGTGTAGGGGGGGCTCTCAACTTCAGGGAGTTGGTGAGAGCTACAAAAGCGATGTATGAAGGATCCCCACACAATGGTTGGTGTCTTGGCATGGTGGAAACAACCATTTGGAGAGTAAGATCCCTAAAAGCAGCAACAGGTGAGTGAAGGGAAAGATGCCTTAGCAGCTCCTAAATGAGTTTGACTTTATGCTGGAATTGGAGAACAGGGCATTAGGCAAAGAAATGCCTTCAAGGAGCCTCTCTGAACTATTGAAGGCATCTCACAAACAGCTAGGAGGCAGTTGTTGGAGGCTGGTAGGCAGCTCTTGTATCAGCAGGGGCTAATTATGAAGATTTCTTGGCTCATGTCAGAAAACAATATCCTGTCCCAGCAGTGGCAGACCTGCCCAAGGGAGACTTTCTGGCCACCAAATGCCCAGGTGCTGTTTGGTACAGTGTGGCATGTGTGGTGCCTTCTGCTTCTCTGTAGCTCCCTCTGAAGCCCAGCCAAAGGCCAAGGATTCCAATCAGTAATCTGATTAGTAGTGGTAAAATCATTCATCATTTACTCAGAGCAAGAATTGATAAAGAGGGTTTGCCCCAACTGAAGGGGTCATCAGAAGGTAACTGATGGGAAGCCTGGGAAGACAAATTAAACTAAATGTAGTGACAACACATCTTTCTCTCTTGAAATAAAAGGAAAAGCTCAGCTTCAGTCTGTAGAGCAGAAACCCTCGAGTGTCCCAACCGTCACTATCCACACTGAATTACATGAGCTCAACGTGGAGCAAGTTACTTCAGTGAGGAGTGAGAGCAGCCAGCAAAGCTGGTTCCTGCATGTGTGTTGGTGGAATTTGGTGTCTGAACAGCTACCATTTATTGGGAGTAGATAGCCTAATTAAAGCCAGCACAGCCCTTCCCATTAGCCTGCTCTCAAACTTTCACAGAGCTCTCCGGCTGGTTTTAATCAAAACCAAACAGGGATCCAAGTTCTCAGGCTGGAACAGCTAAGAGGAAGTCATTGAGAGGAGGCAGGAGAAGGCAGAAAAGATAAACAGATGAGATTCACTAAGTTTGTGCAGAGCAGAGGATGTAGATGCTGTGGGTTACTCTGGAGACGTGATTCAGGCACCCTGTCAAGCTGGAACGGAGTCGTTACAAGTGGTTTATGTCAGCAAAATCCTAATGTGATCAAGATGGAGTCTGTCCTTTTGCTTTTGCAGAGCTGGATTTGTGTGACTCTAGAGGATTCTCAGCAGAGGTAAAGCAACATATTCCACTGCCTGCAGTCTGGCTGTGCCTAAGCTGCAGTGTTGGCTTTCTCCGCCCCAGCTGACTCCTGAGCGACACACGATTGTAGCAGCGCCCCTGTGTAAATGGGGTGCGTCTGAGCGTGTGCTCGCTGCCCAGACTGGCACCAGAGCCTTTGCCAGGGCAGTGGGGTAGCTGTGCTGCTCTCTGCCTGGCTCTTGCTGCCTGCTGCCACAGCCCGGGCGGCTCTGTGAGGTTCTCTGCTCGCTGAGGGTAGCTGCTGCATTTGCCCGGGCAGCACAGCCCAGAAAAGCCTTTTTCAAAGGGAAAAAATCCCCAACCAACCAAAATCCAAAGCAGGAGGGAGGGGTTTGCAAAGACCTTTGCATTAGGTAGGTGCAGCGCAGCAAGAGCTGGGCAGCAGTCAGCTGGGTGCCTGGAAATGCTGGGTCCTGCCGTCTGGGCTTCTTCCCCATCCCCGCGCACTCTCTCCCTGGCGCAGGCAGGCTCCACTCTCTCCCTCTCCCTCTCTCTCAAAGGCAGGAAATACTTTCCAGGCAATCTGGGCCTGGTTGTTGAGGCCCCTTTCACAAAACATCAGTCTGAATTTAGTAGACAGAAGTCACTGGGAAAGGCTTGACAGGCTTGTGCTTAGCGAAGGCTCCCTCCAGCTGCAGAGGGTGTTTTTGTTTGAGTCACACATGGAGCAAAACCGCTCAGAATAGAGCAATGAGCTCAGTGGAGGAATCTCAACTTGTGTGCTAGCAGGAGCTGACTGGGACTGGCCTCTTGGGTTTGTTTGTTTGCTCCTTTTTATTTGCTTGGATTTTATTGTATTTTGCTCCTGTGATCGACCGAAGATTTTAGGGAGGTCGCCTTTCTGCTCGGGATTCTTTTCACCTCCACAAGGCTGCCTTGGAATCTTTCTGTACTTGAAACTCTCTATAAAAAACCACCCAAAAAAGTCAAAAGAAAAGGAAGGAAAAGAAAAAGCAGAGCAGAAGCAGGATGCAGCAGCGGAGCTTTCTGCGGTCAGGATCTCCGCACCAGAACTGGAGGTAAAAAACTCTTCTAAGCTTTGAATTTGTCCCTGGAGCTGCAGGCTGTGCCAGCTCTGCTTTCAGAGGTGCCAGAGCTGTGCACATGGAATCAGCCTTCTGAGCTTTCCTTTGTGCGGTACCAATCTGCTGGCTGTGCTGCAGCGGCGTTTGCTTGCGGCCGTACGCTGCCAGGGCTGCAGGACCTGGCTTGCGTGGCTTTCGTGGGCATTGCACAGGAGAGCTGGGCTTGGGAAGGACTTCTTCTGTCACCTCTCTTGCCAACAGAGAGGGCATTTGGGGCTATGGTTTGTTCTCTGCCCCCCACCTTCCCTCCCCTCCCTTCCAGCAGTGCTGACGGCAAGGAGTGTTTTAGGTAGACGTAGCGGTTGTACCTCTGCTGGGCTCGCTCCCCAGCCTCTCCTCAGCCCCAGATGGACTTTGTGGAAGAGCTGGCAGCAGAGTCCTCGACGTGTGCCCTCTCAATCAGAAAGGCCAAGGTCTGATTCTTGGCATTAGCTAAATTAGGTTATATTTAGCAGCCTCTGATTAGACACGCAGCTTGGGGTGTGCTGTGCTCGCACTTGGAAGAGGAGAGTGAGATCCAGTAAATGCCAGCTGAGCCTCACTTCCAGTGAGGATGCCTGAATATGCTCAGCCTTTTCCCCAGCCTGGCCAACATGTAACTATTAAAAACACCAGGAGCCTGCTGGTAAGGAGTTTGGGGGAAAGCTGGGATGCTACCTTTAACTGGCATGTGAATGGAGCAGCTGCTGCTGCTCCACAGAAAGGAGAGCTGGAGTTATTAAATTGCTATGGACATCGAGGAGCATTTTTCATGGCCAGCTGTGTAGTATCCTTTGTTCCTGAAAAAGCAAAAGGAGAGTTGTTGCTGGTAAGGAACAGGAGAGGGGCTTTTGTTTCTTTCTCATGTGCGTCCTTAAGGCTCTGCAGAAGTCAGTGGCCGGATTGGTAACCAAACAGGAGGCATCTGCTCAGGTATTCCAGTAAGTTTTAAGTGCTTTATTACTGAGTTATTAGTTTGTAGATGATTGGTGAGTAACAAAATGGCTTTGTGGCATGAAGGGAGGTGAAGGACCAGTAAGTGCTTCAGAACAGATTAAAATAGTTCCCCTCCCGTGAATTCAGTTCTCTTTGTTGCCATTCTGGTCGAAGAAAGTTGCTCATGGTGGTGAGAAACGGCTCTGGGGTGTGAAGTGCACAGGCAGCACCTGGTAGGCAGCCAATCGCTCCTGAGTCCATCCTGGGGTGGATTTGAGAGTCACAAACCCTCGTTTGCTTCGGGAGGTGCCTCCTGCGCTCCAGCGCTGTGAGAGCTGTGGCAGGTAGGTGGTGGGAACGAGAAGCTGAGAGGAATCCGAGTGGCTGGGGTTCTGAGTCACTCCTCTGCAATTTGTGCTGGGACTTTGATGCCTCAGAGGGGTTTGCATTTGTGGCTTTTCCTGCGCTCTATTCCCATACTCGCTCCTGCAATGATATTTGAACCCAGTCAGCGTCAGCTTAAACAGAAACACCAACGGATGCAAACTGCCCCACGGAGGGGCACCCTCCACCTCCAGGTGAAACGACCTGAGACACTTGAGCTGAGAGGCAGACAGTAGCCTGGCACCCAGAAAGTACCCTCTCATTTCTCTGGGAAGCTTCTTACAGACTATGAGGAAATGCAACACAGACAGCTGCCTGCCTCTCCTGAAGGCAAATCACTGCTCACTCCTGCTTCTGCTTAGCCCAGCCTCTCTCTTATGCCAACCTGGCTTTGTGGGGGTTTTGAGACACTTTTATTTTACAACATTAATTCACAGAAAGCTTTTTGGCCAATAAAACCCCCCCCAAAAAAACCCCAAACCAAATCAAAACCCCCAAATGGCCCCAAAACCACAAACAAACAAACCCAAACACCAAAACAAAACAACCAAAACCTCAAGCCCCCCCAAACAAACCCAACCCACAAACCCAAAACAAACCCAAGCAACAACCAAGAGCCCAACCAAACCCTGAAACTGAATGTTTAGCTATGTAACAACAAACAAACCTAGAAAATGAGCCACTGAAGTTCTGACCTTACTCTGCTCCCTCAGCAGCGTCCAAGTTCGTGATGTGAAGCATGGAAATAGCCCAAGTTGTTCTATCAGGCGGCTCCTTCGAGCTACTGAGCACCCAACTCATCTGGGGAAAATGCAGGGAAGTGTTTCAACTTCTGTAACAGGAACTGCTCTAATCGCTTCCTTTCACCAGAGCTTGAGTTGCCTGCAGACTGACTTCCTTCTGAACCTGCTGCTGGTGATCTCAGTGTTAGATTCCATAGCCAGATCACCTGAGCAAAAGCAGTTTGTCTCTTTGGGCCTGCTTGATGGAGGCCTCTGACAACACAAATCAGGATGGACTTCATCCTAAAAGGAAATGGAAAGCAAAGAGAAGAGCTTAGGGGTGAGCAGGTCTTGAATAGGCTTTCTAGAAGTTCTTTCTAAGTGCTGAGCTAAAGCCCAGTTTTCAAATGATGGGACAACAGAAGGATGCTCATTTGGGCTGTCTCATCTGTTGGGGCTTTGGGCTGTCTCATCTGTTGGGGCTTTGGGCTGTCTCATCTGTTGGGGCTTTTTAACCACCAGAAGTGTTAAGCTTTATTTTATATTATATTTCTCTGTTGCTCTAAACTTGAATTTTGGAGCTGCAAAGTCTTTGACAGACATCTTCCCTGAGGAGCAGTAGCAGAAGGCTGCAGAGAACCTACCATCCCCTTTGTTCTTCAGAAAGGAGACATATTTTAAAGCCTTCCCCTTTATTCTTGTTTTTGTGGTGGTTTTTCTTTCCAAGTCATCTGGTTCCATTTTCTGTTGTTTGTCTGGAGAACAAATTAAAAGGCTTTTCTATGTTGGTGTTCTGTGCCTTGTACAAGAGAGAAAGGCAAAAGACAAAAATGGAGTAGCAGAGGCTTCAGAGCACTTGAAATAGCATATCCAGAAGGGCTAGACCTTGATTTCCTTCCTAACAGGAGATGACCTCTGGTCCAGCCTCTCACTCGATGTGAGCAGCTTGCTCAGGGCCTTGCCCCTGGAGTTCTCCCAAGCTGGTGATCGATGTGTGCTCTTGGCAAGGCTTTCAGCCTGGGCTCTTTAATGTATGTGTGGGGATGGCATAGAATCACAGACTGGCCCAGGCTGGAAGGGAGCTCAGAGCTCAGCTCCTCCAACCTCCACACCATGCCCAGGGACACCTCTCAGCTACACTCAGCTGCTCAAGGCCTCATCCAGCCTGGCCTTCAGCACCCCCAGGCAGGAGGCAGCCACAGCCTCCCTGGGCAGCCTGGGCCAGAGCCTCAGCAGACTCCTGCTGAACAACTTCTTCCTCAGCTCCATGTCTATCTCGCTGGACACAGATGTGTGCATTTCTCTATGTAGAAAGTACCCTCCATCCACGATGGATATAGAGGTTCCTTCCAGCCTGCATCCTGTGTATCGTGTGAATATTGTTTGGAGGGAAACAATTACCAACAGAAAACTTGGATATGGTTTTGTGCTGCTAACTGCAGCTTCAGCATCAATATTTGTTGAGGCCCTTAACAACTCCATATTTTGTGAGCAGACTGCTGAGAGAGGATTTCAAATCCAACTGCTTTTTTTTCTCTTGCATGAGAAAAATTCCTTCTGCTGAGATCAGGAATGGCAGAGTTTTGTTTCTGGCATATTGTCCATCAGCCACTGGTCACGAACACAGAGCTTTGCCTTGGGCTGTGCCTACTTTCGAACCAACTGGACTCACAGAACATACTCTCTGCTTCTAGCCTTCACTCCCTTCCAGGCTCCTCTTTCTCATACTCTGGCTCCTGCTATTTCCTCTTATGTTTCACCCCGTGTTCAAATCCAGTGGCTTTGCCCTAAAGCCCTTGAACTTGCCTGAAGTTTGCAAACAACTTCTGTTACCTCTGAATCTTCAGTGCTTCTACCACCTTGGGAAGTTGTTCAGCAGGAGGGTGGCTGCCTGCTAGGACCTGAAGGGATCCTGCAGGAAGGCTGCAGAGGGACTTCTCCTCAGGGTGTCTGCAGACAGGCCAAGGGGCAATGGTTTGAAGCTGAGGCAGAGCAGGGTTAGAGTGGAGCTGAGGAAGAAGTTCAGCAGGAGGGAGCTGAGACTCTGGCCCAGGCTGCCCAGGGAGGCTGTGGCTGCCTCCTGCCTGGGGGTGCTGAAGGCCAGGCTGGATGAGGCCTTGAGCAGCTGAGTGTAGCTGAGAGGTGTCCCTGGGCATGGTGGGGAGGTTGGAGGAGAGGAGCTCTGAGCTCCCTCCCAACCTGAGCCAGTCTGGGATTCTGTGCTCTGCATAACAATGTCAAGAATAATTTTTGATCCTTGTCTGCACCAGGAATGTAAACATCCCCTGCTCCTCAGTCAGCGTCACTACCCACAGCACCTCAGGTTTCACAGCTCATGGCTGTAATGAGCACCAGCAACTTTCCTTTAAATGGAAACACTACATAGGAAACATCTAAAGGCATCAAGAATACAATCTGGTGAGGTTATAGTATTGGCAAAAGGATTTCCTGTAGGTAGAAAATTGTTTTTTCACCAGATCTGGCTAGAAGTGGATTTTCTGCTTTCTGGAGGGGAAATACTCGTGTGTGTGCGTGTGTATGTGTGTGTGTGTCTATATGGGGGGAAAAAAGGAATCCAGGATGCAAAATAATAGCCATCTTTTTGGCCTGCCACCTCTTGTGGAATGGTCTTTTCATGTCTCCTTTTCAAGAAGCTTCTAGTTAAGGCAGGGGGAGAAAGGAATTAGACATCTGCCAGCTGGGATATATTTTTCTGCTCTCTGGGGATGGAGGAGAGAAAGTATTCAGGGGGAGGATTACAAACTGATGACGTTTCTGTATGGAAGGAGCTCCACCTTCAAAAAGGACAAAGGAAATAAATTCCATTAGGGAAAGAAGAACCTCTGTGAAAAAGAGATTCCAAAGCTTTATGCCCTAGATGGCTTCATTCCAAAGAAATAAGTAATTTACATCATGTTGAGCTGAAGGTGCTGTAGTATCTTTGAGACTGCTGCACTCTGGAGAGCAGCAGACTCACAGAGCAGAACTGTCAGATGTCATTGCTGTAGCTAACCTTCTGAAAACCTGTGCTGGAAGTGCACTTTTGGCTTAAACCCTCTCTTTCTAGTGGGCAGCTCTGAATGCTCTGGCTGTTGTCACTCTGGGACGCTGCTGTGGGGCAGGGATGGATTATCACAGCAGCTGATAAGAGTTGAATGCTGCTCATTAATATATTAAAATCATTCCCAACTCACATTTTGGGGGTTGGACTCCAAGCTCTCCAGAGGTCCCTTCCAGCCCCCAACATCCTGTGATGTTGAAACGCCATGAGCAAAAGGGCAGTGAGGCAGTGCAGTGCTACAGTAGACACTCGCAAAAGCAGTGCTGCCCTGCTTCGCTGGCTGCAAGCTGGCTGCTCCAAACAGGGCTTGACTTGCACTTGCATGGGGTGTAAAGAGTGCAGACCTTAAGTAAGCCCTAGATAACTATGGACTCAGGTCAGACCCTGTCATTTCCCCTTTCCCATCCTTGAGGAGGAGGCTCAGCTGATCTGAGGCTCAGCACTGGAAATGAACCAAACACAAATGCAACCAAGCTAACCCCCACTGTAATCACACACTGGCTGCAAGTGAAAGCCCTTCTTTGTGCAGTGATGAGCACTGCAACACAGCTGCTGCTCGAGGAGGAGGAGAAAGGGAAGCAGCTCCCTACTGGGCTGTGTTTTCCAACAATCAGCTGAGGCACACTGACAACGTTTGGGCTCAGATCTTAGGAGCCAACCACCTTGTCACCAAGAAAGCAAGGCTTTGGATGTCTCTGAATGAACAATTTGGAGTGTCTAATGTGTGGAGATCTTAGGACTCTGCTGGGTGGTGTAACAAGAGTTCTAGCATGTTAAATGGTTTTTAAAGGAAGGATATGACCAGCCTTAACAGCCTTATCCTTTTACACTGACAGTAAACTGTAATGAGCATGTTTGACAGCTGTCAAAGTCCATCAAGGAGAAAAGAGAAGAGCCTTGTAAAGGGGTAATGAAACTGACCCCCAGAGGAAAGGGGGACTGCTTACCCAGCCACGAGACACTCCCTGTCTGAATGCTCTCAGGGATCTGTTCTGTTCTTCAGCAGGAGGCTGTTGAGACTCTGGCCCAGGCTGCCCAGGGAGGCTGTGGCTGCCTCCTGCCTGGGGGTGCTGAAGGCCAGGCTGGGTGAGGCCCTGAGCAGCTGTGTAGCTGAGACGTGTCCCTGGGCATGGTGTGGAGGTTGGAGAAGATGAGCTCTGAGCTCCCTTCCAGCCTGAGCCAGTCCAGGGCTCTGTGTTTCTTTTGGAAAACTTCTGGGACTTGCACTTGTTGTGTTACAGTATCTCCAGAGGCTTAGCCTATGGCTTTTAGTAATCCTAACCAAAGTAATGGCTCATTCATTCTTATCCACCTAAGACTAGAACATAAATACATCCAGAAACTTCCCTCCCTTTGTCTGGCTCTGTATAGCCAGGGTATGAAACCTGAGTCTAACAGCTAGAAAAGTTAGGATTTACTCTCTTACAGGTGACAGCACCTTCCACTGAGAGGTAAGCTGTGATCCTGGGGGGTGTGTATCCATCACTGCCTGCACTGCTTTCTCAGAATGAAAGTCCATCCAGAAACAAAGTGTAAAGGAGTTAGGACCTTTATCTTTGTCATTCCTTTCAGTTTTAATACTTATTGTATTGAAAAGCCTGCAGAATGGAGAAGCCTGATGGGACATCTTATTGCTCTCTGCAGCTACCTGAGAGCAGCTGGAGTGAGACTGGGGTTGGTCTCTTCTCCCAGGTACCCAGAGACAGGGTGAGAGGAAATGGGTTTGAGTTGTGCCAGGGCAGGTTTAGATTGGACCTGAGGGAAAGCTTCTTTAGTGAGAGAGTGGTGAGGGGTTGGAACAGGCTGCCCAGGGAGGTGGTGGAGTCCCCATCCCTGGAGGTGTTCAAGATGTGGAGCTGCAGGATGTGGTTTAGTGGCCATGGTGGTTGGGTTATTACCCTAACCCAAACAGCCCTGCTGTTTCCGTGGTACGACATCAGGTGGTATCACACTCTGCGCCTCTGCACCAGCCAGGCTGTCACACAGAGCCTGCAGCCGGGGAGAGCCATCGCCAGCAAACCCCGAGGGCTGCTCTCTGCCCAGGAAGGATTTGTAAATTCTAAAGCAGGAGATATTTAAAAACAACTGGGGGAGTGAAGACCTAGAGGCTTATGTTTTATCTCCAAATGTTTGTAAACAGCCCTCTGTCTCAGGGCTTGGTATGGAGTTACTGAGAGAGCTGACTGCAAGCCAGAGGAGGAGGACGTGAGATGAGCTTCTAGGAAACAGACCCTTTTCACTCAGACTTCCTTAAACAACGTTTGCTGACTGGGGTCACAGACCAGCAAAGATAAAATAATGATAGCAAAATAAATATTTCTCCTTGATCTCTGCAGCTTACATGTGCCTGCTATGTGAAAAATGCAGCCAGCCAGGCCCTCAGCCCCCTGCACGCTCACAAGCTGATGCTTTGCCTTCGGTTTTTTGCATCCCATCTAAAGCAGTAACAAAAACTGAATCCTGCTGGCAGGATGTCAGGAGCTGAGCTGCCTGCACCACCCTCTCTGGAGCTCTTCTGCCATTTGCACTTAGATAACTCTCTGAGGCTCTCTGCAACTTTCTCCCTCTTGAAGGTCTTCTAGTTACAGCAACATGGAGGTTGTGCATGGTGTGACCCACGGTCAGCGTGGTGGATCTGGTGGGGGGCAGCAGAGATGTCACACTTGGGTCAGTGGCTGTTCTCACTTTGGTCAGCTGAGGATCACAGAATTGTCAGGCTTGGAAAGGACCTCAAGGATCATCCAGTCCCAATCCCCCTGCCATGGCCAGGGACACCTCACACTACAGCAGGTTGCTCACAGCCACATCCAGCCTGGCCTTCAAAACCTCCAGGGATGAGGCTGCCACCACCTCCCTGGGCAACCTGTGCCAGGCTCTCACCACCCTCATGGGGAAGAACTTCTTTCTAACATCCAGTCTCAATCTCCCCATTTCTAGTTTTGCTCCATCCCCCCCAGTCCTATCACTCCCTGACACCCTAAAAGGTTGCCACTGAGGGGTCCCCCTGCGTGGCTGTGTCCTCTTTCTGCCTGCTCTTGCCATAGCCCTTCCAGCCTGATGTCCTGGGGTTCAGTGTCCCACCCTGTGTGGTGGCTGCTGCTGCTGTAGCTCTACATTTCCTCTTGATCCCTTTCTTCTACTCTGGGAAAAGCAGAGTGGTCTCTGCTCCTGTCCTGGAAGGCTGAGGGAGAAGGGGGGAGGATCAGAGAGCCCTGGCTCTGTGCCTCTGCCTCTCTACTGTTGTAACTAGGAGGTTTCCCTATCCATTCCTGTTCCCTAGAAGGGGAGCCGGGTCTCTGACAGGGCTGGATGGATACTCACAGATAGAGACACTCAAGAAAATCTCCTTTGACTTCTTGCCATTTTCCCTCTGGCTCCTGCTGCCTCCTGTGCAGCTTTCAGGAGATGCCAGCTGTAGGCATTGGGGCTGCTCAAAGATATTCTTGTAGGCCTTCATGGTTCCTTGAGGAGGGAAGCAAGAGAAGGCAAAATGCAGCTGGGAAAACACACAGCACAGCCAAAGCTGAATGGAAGCTGATGAGATAAAGAAAGGATGCTTCTCTCTTTCCATCTTGGAAGCCTGTTGGAAAAAGTTGAATTTGAGCTTCCAAGAAAGAAAAAAACCCCAGGCATCCTCCTTGAAGGGAAGCTGTCAGGCAGGCTGAGCAGGGCAGAGCCCACCAGCTCTTCTGACACACTGTGATCTGCTTCAGCACTTGCAAAGCAGCTGTCAGCTCCATCAGACTCCAATCAAAGCTTCCCAAAAAAGCAGCAAGCACAAAAACTTGCCCTACTTTTCATCCCCATTAGGTTTCACAGTAAATCATCACAAAAATCCATCTGAAATGACCTCTTGTTCTGTAAACACTGGGAAGCACCACAGAGGCTGCTCGAGAGGGATCATGCCGTGGTGCAACCCCCCGCTGCCCGCTCCCATTTCCTCTGCTCAGGAGCTGCCTACTGGGTTGGCATCACCAGCATTCCTTACCTCACAGCCAGCAGCGAGGAAGTTTGTCCAGAAGTGTTTGTCATTCGTGCTTTGTGTCAAACTTCAGTTTCTTCAGGAAGTTGATAATCCTGAGCAGGCCTAGACTTTGCACCACGGAAAAGTAAAGGCAAATTGTATGAGCCTTGAATGGGAGCAGCGTGCTTAGGTGCTCGGCTCAGAGACGAGATCTCAAGCGACAAAGCTTTTTAACAGCCTGGAAAGGGCTCATCTGCCTGCTTGAAAACTCTGGAGAAAACAGACAGAAAGGTTTCCAGTTGTGGGATAGTAATGATGGAAAGGGAGAAAGGGATGGAAAGAGATTCCTCTTTCCTTGTTGATGAGTACAAGCAAATTGGAGAGGAGCATTTCTGAAGGAGATGCTGCATGTCAAGGGAGAAGTGAGCCACAAGAGCAGAAAAGCAGTGATGAAGACACAGGCATTTTCCTCTGCCAAGTGGCAAGGCACTTTGTTCTCTGGCAGAGAAAGGAGCTCAGTTAGGAATCTCATCAGGGTGCCTAAGGACAGGACAAGGGGAATGGTTTGAAACTGAGGCAGAGAGGTGTCCCTGCCCACGGTGGGGAGGTTGGCAGAGATGAGCTCTGAGGTTCCTTCCATCCTGAGCCATTCTAGGATTCATTTCAAGGTCTGGAGCAGTGAATCCTCCCAAGCACCTCTAAGGTGCCTGCAGGTGAGTGCAAAGGGAGAAGAGAGACAAAAGCTCCTGACTGGCCTGTAACAGCCAAGCAATTCTAGCAGGCAAAGCATTCCTGAGCAGAATGGTGGCCAGTCGTGCAGGCTCTGAGGAGTGGAGGGGGAGCAGAAAAGAAGGAAGTGTCCAGCAAAGCAGGGAGCCCTGCATGTGCCACGGAATGAGGGCACTTCAGGGACAGACAGCTGAAGCTGCCTGGCCAGGGGGGCACATGTAACATACATTTGTCGTGCTCCTATTTCAGACAACAATGAGAGTGCCCTCGACATGGATTTGTTTGTCTTGCATCTCAGGCAAAGTATTTGCTAGCCTCCTGTTTCATGCTTTCTGCCTGCAGCCTAGGAGGCAGCCAAGGCTGGTGATAGTGCAAGGGAACAGAAGGGCTCCTGAAGAAGAATTTATTTGTTTTTCATCCCCCATGAAATACAACTCTTCACATCCAAAAAAATGAAGAACAGTGAGGGATCTGTTCTCCCCTCTCTGCACACGTGTAACCCCATGCAGCAGCAGCAGCAAGATTAACACACACCCCCTTAACCCTTTCACGGGCTGCTGCCTGCAGGAGAGGAGCAGCCGAATGCTCAGCTAGATGGACACAGCTAGGGCGAGAGGAGGTTGGATTCTTTAGCCTTTTGCACTTAGTGTTATCAGTGTGCTTTCTTGAGCTTTGTCAGGAATTCCCCTATGTGGCTGCAGCAAAGTGTTTCATTCTCTGTAAAGTGAATGTGGAGCTCCTGGCCTAGTAGGGAAAGAGAGCAGGGAAGCTTCAGGTGAATTACACCCAGCTGCAACTCCAGGCAGTGCTAACTGAGTGCAGCAGAAAGCATTGAGCCCCTTTTTATCACACCTGCCTCCTTTCAGAGGTCAAAACAAAGCACAGTGGTCTTGTAAAATGAATTGTTTTGGTCAGGGCCCATCAGCAAAAGGTTCTGTGGGACTTTTGGACCGTGCACCCTTAGAACCAGCAGGAGAATATAAGTAGGGAATGCGGTCAGAGTGAGAACCAAAAGGCACTGCAAATATACAAACCAGTCTGACTTTGCATTTGGATATTTGCTCTCATATTTGACCAGGGAAGAAAAGAGAATCTCAGGTTTGTATTAACTTCTTACTACCACGTTTTGCCTCTGAAAGCAGATCATTTGCTTTGGCCTGGCTCTCGGTGTGAGTTTCCGCCCTTCTCAGCCTCCCACGCGCTAACGACTGCGCTTGGAATGCTCTCACCCCACCAATATATTTTCTTTTGAAGCACAGTCTCCACAGAGGTGGAAAATGTGAATGTGAAATGGAGCTTGTCATCCTCAAAGAAGGTTAAAGACCTAGCAGCATGTACAACTCTATCCTGGAAGTCAGCTTGTCAAGACATTACTCAGAGAGGTTCAGTTGCATGGGCAGCGCTCTGCGCGGCTTCTGTACCTCCGGGCATGGGATTTGTCAAGGCAGCTTTGTGGCCCGGTGGGCAGTCAGAATCTGCCTCAGTGGACTGAAATGACCCAGAACAAACTCAGTACTTAATCATCTTTATTGCTGAAATCAATAAGCAGATCCATGCTAGGTGCTGACGTAGGGAGGGAGAAGTAGAAGCCTCTGCTCCTTTGAATGCCTCATGGGCCAGAGGTTTGGCTTTGTTACTGGACAGAGAACTTTCCCATGCTCTTTTATCATGCAGGCATTAGTAGGAGGTGTTTCCTTTGGGCTAATTTGTGAAGGTAGTGTCATAAGATGAACATCATCCAGGAGGCCCAATACAGCAGTCAGTGACAAACCCCCAGTGGAGAGAGAGCTGAGCAGAGAGGGCTGAGACAGTTCAGGTGAGCAGCACAGTCATGGGTCACCAGCTGCCCTGCTGGAAAGCCCCAGAGGAAATAAAGGTTCCCTCCTTTCTTTACATAAATGTATTTGAAGTAAAGAATATCCAAAAGGCTTCAATTAGTTTCCCTAGAGTTGTATTTGGTACTGCTGTGAGCATAGGCTGAAGGTGCTGGGGTTGTGCAGCCTGGAGAAGAGAAGGCTCTGGGGGACCTCAGAGCTGCCTGCCAGGACCTGAAGGGATCCTGCAGGAAGGCTGCAGAGGGACTTCTCCTCAGGGTGTCTGCAGACAGGCCAAGGGGCAATGGGTTGAAGCTGAGGCAGAGCCGGGTTAGAGTGGAGCTGAGGAAGAAGTTGGTCAGCAGGAGGCTGCTGAGACTCTCGCTCAGGCTGCCCAGGGAGGCTGTGGCTGCCTCCTGCCTGGGGGTGCTGGAGGCCAGGCTGGATGAGGCCCTGAGCAGCTGAGTGCAGCTGAGAGGTGTCCCTGGGCATGGTGCAGAGGTTGGAGGAGCTGAGCTCTGAGCTCCCTTCCAGCCTGAGCCAGTCTGTGATTCTACAATGAGACCTAATGAAGGGGCAAAGCTCCCCATAAAACCAGTGGCTTGCAGATGGTGAATCAGGAGTATCCCTCAAGCTCTTTGGGAAGCAGGCAGATTTCTGCATGCCATGGCTAGCTCCAAGTGAGGAAGGGATACAAAGCGACTTTGTGTGCACAGCAGCTATAAGACATCATGGAGCTCAGCATCTTGTGACTGGAGGATTGAAGACAGACCTATTGTCCCATGCTGGCTCTGGAGCTACTTGCCTGTCCACGTGCTTCTTTACACCATCCTTCTTTACCTGGCATTGGTTAATTATCAGAGAAGCAAAAGCATTGTGGTGGATTATGAGGGCTGTGCAGTTGTGTGTGAAGAGCACAAAAAACATGACACAGGACAGTCTTGTGAAGCCCTGGCCTTGTGGTCCTGCAGCCTTATCTTGCTTTTACACTTTTGTTTAAACTGTTCCTTCCCTTTCCTTCTCTTTCTTGTTTGTTCCTCTGGAGCTGATTCAACAGCCTGGTCTCTTTTGGCTTTTGTGTGTCTTGCAGATGTTAAAATGATGAAATCCTGCCTGGCCCCGTGCACAGCAGCCATGACATCTGCCCCGGCCCTGCCTGGAAGGTGCTGCTGCTGAGGTGTGATGCCATGTCTGTAGCCATCAGAAAGAAAAGCTGGGAAGAACATGTGAGCCAGTGGATGGGGTTGGCTCTGGAGGCTGTGCAGTGTAACTCAGCATGTCGCCATGGGCTCGCAGCTGACAACCTGCAGAGCAGCATGGAACAAGATGAAGCTTTGGGCGCAGACCGCGAGGAGGAACGTGCTTCCTTCCCAGAGTGCTGCTACAGCAGAGAGCTGAGGGGCTGCCCTGCAAAGCAGCTGGGCAGTGCTTCGAAGGAGCTGGATGAAAATGATAACCATGAGGGTGAGGGGCAGCTTCTGGAGGCCAGCACAGAAACGCTGGTCCACGTGTCTGACGGCGACGATGACTACTCAGCGCTCAACCTGGAGGGTGTCAGCTACCACCACACCGCTGCCACAGGGAAAGAACACCAGGGTGAAGAGAAGAGGCTAGATGGAGCAGCCTCCTCGCCACAGGTGCCACCAATAACAGAGAGCACCAAGGCAGCTGAAGCCTCTGAACTAGTTGGAGGTATAAGTGAGGAACCTGCCTGTGACGTAGCTCCCAAAGAGGGGGGGATGGAAGGTGCTGATGTTTGTGGCAGCACCGGCCAAAGCCTGGAGCTTTGTGGTGCTGAAGGTGTAACTGAAGTGACAGATGCAGAGAAGGAAAACCATCCTAGTTCTCCAAATGGGAAGGAAATAAGGCTTCCTGGGAAGCAGCTGCTCCACACTGCTGTTGTTGCAGAACAGCACTGGAAACCTGAGGCTCCTAAAGATGGGCCTGGAAAGTGTGAGAGCAGCGTGGTGGAGGGTGGGAGTGCTTCCGAGACCTGCACCGGCACTGACCCACAGCTGCCACCGGCACCGCAACCCAGCGACTGCCTGACAGAATCTCCTAGCTCTGGCACCCTGGCCCTGGAGAATGGTCTGGATGGAAGTGGTTTTGCAGAGCCTCAAGTGGCCCCTGAGAACAAAAGCCTTTCCAGTGCTGGCTCAGCAGAAGACACTCAGAGCTTACACACAAGGAGCCCTCTGGGCACAGCAGAGCCGCCAGGCAGCCCGGTGAAGCTGCGCAGGAGGAAGGTAGGATGCTCACAAAGTGCACTGCTTTCCCCCAGTTGCTAATGAAAGTGTTCCTCTACCTGACTGACTGGAGGGAAAATGTGGGTTTCAGCCTTGTGTCAATAATCTGCCAGGTATTGCTTCAAATGGTTTGAGGGCAAATTGCATCTCTCCAACAGCTGAGTGTCAGGAGCCCCTGGTAAGGTCTGAGCAGGGCTGAGGTGTGAGTTTGGAAGGCACCTTGGAGTCACCTAACTCCACAGGAATATTTTGTCCCTGTTGTTCAAGGCTAAGGGAGGAAGTATCTTCTGGGTATTCTTGGTTTTCTACTCCACCCTCTATGTCCTCTTAGGAATTTGAGGCCAGGGGTTTGGAAACCTTACTGAAAATAAAAAGAGAAGAGACAAAAGGTGCAAGAAACCTTAGGAGAAGGGGGGGAAAGGAGTGGAAAAGTTTTGCAGCAGTCCTTCAGCTTTCAGCTCAGCCCCATGAGTATGCACAAAGAGGAGCTGCTGTGTTTCAAACACTATTGTGTCATCCTGAAGCAACCAGAGAGCTCTGCTGCCTGTGCAGAGTCAGGAAGGGCATCACTGCAGAACTGCAGTGGGCAGTCCCTGGCAATAAAGCTCTGGCTGGCTGGAGTGGAAGGGGCTGTGCTTGCTGTGGCACTAGGGAATCCAGCCCACAGCCTGGTTTTCCCAGCTAGGCTTGCTAATAACCAAGCTGGGTTTGTTTACTTCTTTCTGCCTCTTCTCATTTCATATCAGCCCACTTTATGTAGGTTGGTTGTTTTTTGTCAATCTGGTTTCTATTATTCCTGTAGTTTGGGTTTCTCCCTGCCAGCTGCTCTTGAATGAGAGCACAAATTCAGGTGTCTTAAAGTACTGTGTAACAACACCACATCCTGAGCTGCTGGCCACTCTTTCCTTGTGTAGATCCTTGGGTAATATTAGCATTCTGACAGGGTTAGAGGCTGTAAGTAACTGCTGCAAAAGGTTTCAGAAGCCCTTGCAGCCGCTTTCCCTTTTGTAGTTTATGCCATCACAGCCCCTGTGGCAGATGCTCAGCTGGTCTTGCAGCAGGCACGACTCTGGCTTGCAGTTAAGGAGCAAAAAAGTTAACTAGCAGTACCAGAAATGCTCAAGTGCCTGATCTGTAGGAAACAGCTCAAGTTGAGAAGCAAAGAAACAACAAACAAGGAAACAAACAGCACCAAAACCTGAACTAACCCCATGTTAGAGAGCTGACTGGCTACTGTGACCATATTCTCAGCTGCTCTACTTTAGCATCTGGTTTTCTGTCTTTCCAAGAGCTGTTGCTAGTGTTGATGCCTACATTTAATCTGCTCAGCCAAATGCTCCACACTGTATTTTGTAACAGCTTGGATCCTGCTGGCTTCTGTGGGTCTCCTTGCAGCTAGTTTTGAGGTCTCAAACTCCTCTTTTCAGTGCACACTCATGAGCTGTGTTTGAGAACATCTTTCTGGTTGTGCTGTCAAACTTTTCAATGGAATACCAAAATTCCAGTAGGACTAATGGTGAGAACAAATAAGAAAGGATGTGAGCATAGAGACTATCCAAGCCAGGAGAAGGGCCATGAGGACGAGCAGAGGGCTGGAGCTGCTCTGCTATGGAGACAGACTGAGGGAGTTGGGGCTGTTCAGTCTGGAGAGGAGAAGGCTCCCAGGAGACCTTCTTGTGGCCTTCCAGGATCTGCAGGGGGCTACAGGAAAGCTGAGGAGGGACTGATTAGGGTGTGAGGGAGTGATAGGACTGGGGGGATGGATCCAAGCTAGAGGAGGGGAGATTTAGATTAGAGGTTAGGAAGAAGTTGTTCCCCATGAGGGTGGTGAGAGCCTGGCACAGGTTGCCCAGGGAGGTGGTGGAAGCCTCATGCCTGGAGGTGTTTGCAGCCAGGCTGGATGTGGCTGTGAGCAACCTGCTGTAGTGTGAGGTGTCCCTGGCCATGGCAGGGGGGTTGGGACTGGCTGAGCCTTGAGGTCCCTTCCAACCCTGACAATTCTGTGAGTTAGTTGAAGGAAGGTGTGCAGGGGCTGCAGAGCTGAGTGCAGTGTAAGAGGGGAGGGAGTGTGGCCATCTGCAGGAGAGACCTTGCACCACTGTGAATGAAGAGGTCTTTGCCCCCAGCTCTAAAGTGTTTGGCCAGAGGGAAAAGCTGCAGTCTGGTGCTGCTTGTGGTGGTAGTGCTCGCTGAGTTTGCAGGACATGGTCCCTGTGTGCAGGGATGCCATCACTTCTCTCTCTCTCATGCCCTGCTGCCCCAAAGCCCGTGGTGGTGGCAGTCTGCAATGGGAAATGTGCCTCTGTTTACAAGCTCTCCCTGAAAGACACTTTTGTAACTTTAACAAAACATTAGGGGGGGAAACCAAAACCCAGGCTTGAAACTGAATCCATCCATAAAAGCCCAGAGTTTGCTTTGCAGGGGCAGGAAGACTTAAGGGCTTGGGAATGGGATATAAAGCCTTTTCTTTTTCTCAAGGTCAGCAGTTCAAGCAGTGCAGTTCAAGCCCAGCCCACAGCACTGTCTGATTAATGCTCAGTGTCAATTACAGCTGCACAGGAGGGTGTGCTCATAAAGGGCAGAATACTGGGGGAAGGCACAGGGAGAAACAATGCTATGGGTATTCTGAGCACACAAACCTGGAGGCAGCACCTTGGAGGAGCATAGAAAGATGCTGAACCTCAGGTGCTTCTGTGACAGCAAAGGGTCTTGGGGCCTTTGAGCAGAGCTCCTGCTCCTGCTGGTGGTGGTGGAGTCTCTTGGAAGCCTGCTCCTCGTTAACATATTTTAAGCTGCTTCTAGTTGTGGCCATGGAACATGACCTTGCCTCTTATCTTTAGCTCAGCTGCCCTCACACTGCAGCTGAGGTGGGACTGGGAAGCTGCTTTGCATGCAGGCTTTAGGCCTTAAGGGCTCAACCTTTGGAGTCTTTGGCCAGCACCCGCTCCTCCTGATGAACTGCTGTAGCTATGATAGATGGACTGGCTCTGCAGATGCTTTACAGCTTGCTTTGCTCCCTCAAGTCAGCAGGGTTCCTGTGGTTAATACAGGGCACTCTTTCCCCCCCTTGCTTTCCCAGAGAGACTTCCTGTAAGGCTCAGAAATAGGAAGCACCTGAATTTGATTGTGAGGGGTTAATGATGTTATGAAATCGAAAGGAGCCAGAGCATTCAGGCCTGCCTGGGGTTTGTGTTGGTTGGTCATCAGTTCTGTTTCTCCACAACCTGGGTGTGATAGTTATGAATGTTCAGAGCAGCAGAGAGGCATAAATGGATTGACTGTGTATGGCTGCATCACCTAGACCCTCCTCTGTGCTTCTGAAAATAGTCACTTCAGAACAGCACACTCCAAGTTCCCAAGGTCTGGAATTACCTCTGGAGCTCATGAGCAGGCTGTGGTCCTTGGGGCATTACAACAGACCATACCTATGTTCACAGCTAGAGCGTGACAGAGCTGTTGGACAACAATGTTAAGCACAACCTGAAGGGTAGTGATTATTGAGAGAATATCATAGAATCATCCTAGGATGGCTCAGGCTAGAAGGGAGCTCAGAGCTCACCTCCTCCAACCTCCACACCATGCCCAGGGACACCTCTCAGCTAAACTCAGCTACTCAAGGCCTCTTCTAGCTTGGCAGGGAAAAAAGCCCCAACCTGCATTCTCAGATGCAAATGATCACTGGAAATCCTGAAAATGTGGACAAAGTGAAGGTTGTCTGGATGGCTGCAGGAGACCAAAGCTTCCCTGCTGACATCCAGATATTGCCAAAGCACTGCCAGGTGTCAGTGTGCTCCTAGAGCAGGTTCAAGTGCCTTGCTGAGCTGAGGTGTGACAAGAATGTTTAACCTTAGAGACTACAGAAGCTAGTCACAGAATCACAGAATGTTAGGGGCTGGACCTCCACAGATCACCCAGGGCAGGTCACACAGGAACACATCCAGGTGGGGTTTGAATATCTCCAGAGAGGGAGACTCCACAACCCCCCTGAGCAGCCTGCTCCAGGGCTCTGTCACCCTCACAGGGAAAAAACTTTTCCTCCTGTTTTCCCCCTTGTGCTGGCATTGGGCATCCCCCAGCACAGCCTGGCTCCAGCCTCTGGGCACTCACCCTGCACAGTTTTAGCAACAGCAATGAGGTCACCCTCAGGCTCCTCCTCTCCAAGCTACAGAGCCCTCAGCTCCCTCAGGCTCTCCTCATGAGGAAGATCTTCCACTGCCTTCATCATCTTTGTGGCTCTGTGCTGGACTCTCTCAAGCAGTTCCCTGAGGTCCTTCTTGCCCTGAGGGGCCCAGAGCAGGACACAATATTCCAGATGCAGCCTCACCAGGGCAGAGCACAGCGGGGAGGAGAACTTCTCTTGACCTACTGACCACAGCCCTTCTAATCCACCCCAGGCTGATCTTGGCCTTCTTGGCCACCAGAGCACATTGCTGGCTCATGGTCAACCTTCCACCCACTAGGACCCCCAGGTCCTTTTGCTCTTCACTGCTTTCCAACAGGTCAGTGTCCAATCTACACTGACCCATGGGGTTCTTCCCCAGGTGCAAGACTCCACAGCTGTCCTTGTTGAATTTCATTCAGTTTCTCCCTGCCCAGCTCTCCAGCCTCTAAGCTCATCTAGCCCAGCCTTAACTCCTGTAGAAGCAGTGTCACAGCAAAGCTCACCAGCTGCCTCTCTGACTACATTGCCTGTGCAGTTCTGATCTGTGCCTACACCAGAAAAGTTTTGCTTTCATAGACAGAGTCAAAGAATGCATCTAAGGAACTGTTTCTCTTCCTTCTGTGAAGGCCAATGCCAAACACAACTGCTGCAGAGCTGACAATGTCATTTCAAGGTGACTGTCAAAATCTCCTGCATCAGGTATGGAAATGGAATTGACTTTGGTTCTGTTCCTGCCTCTCCTGTTGTGTTCAGGCTCCTCTAGGAGCTGCAGTCTTTAGTACCGGTGCAGTGAGCAGCTCTTACTGAGAGCCACAGTTGCTTCACCAGGAGGAATTTACTGCCTCTGCACACTGCTATTCCGTGCTCATCATTTTGAAGACATGGGGAAAGGTCTGGCCAGAGCTGCTGGGAAAGCAAAACCAGAGTGTGAGGGCTTCAAAAAATACTGTCCTGAATATTTGTTTCCCTTTGCTGCCCTGAAAACTGGTTTCCTGACTTCACTGCCTGCTAGTCAAGACCTGGTTGCACAACAGAAATTAGCTAAAGCACTGGAGCTGGTTGTGACAGGATGCCTGCTGCCTGTGGCACCTGGTGGCAGGTGGTGCTCACAAAGCTCTGCTCTGCTGACATCCTCACGGCTGTTCTCTGCCAGCCTCCCCAAACCAGGTCTCCCCAGCGCTATCTCCGTCGGGGAAGCTCAAGAATGCTTTCCCACAGGCTTCCTTTGTGTTTGGACTGAGGGATGATGTATTCCAAACAACGTGCAAAGTATTTAAAGCAAGCTCAGAGCAGGGTGGGAGGGCTGCCAGGCCATTGCAGTGCAACCTTTATGCAGATTTTACTTTGACACATTTTTGTGACCCTCTTCAGCAATAAATTTTCCAGGCTGCCAGTGCTGTCTAGACTGCAAAGCAAGCATGCTGGAGCTGCTGCACAGCAAGCATGCTGGAGCTGGAGCTGGGCTACCTAAAATGGTCATGAAACTGTTTGTATTTATACCCAGCTCAGAGTGGCTGTCCCTGCAGCAAAGCAGCATTGCACACTCCCAGGAGCGGTGTCGAGAGCCTTCCTTTCGTGCAGCTCGTACTCAAATTCCTCAGCTCCTCCAGATTTGGGGCAGTTGGCTGCAAGAAAGCTTCTAAATCATTTCTTTAAGGTGGTTTGTTTTCCAAGTGAATCTTTAAAATGCTTTGCTGTTTGCAGCCTGTAAATCACAGAGAGGCAGGTTGGAAGGGCCCCCAGGGATCATCAGGTCCACCCCTTCTAGGTGATGGTGTGGTTGAAATGAGCTGGCCCAGTACCCTGTCAGGCTGAGTCTCAAAGCTGCCTAGTGCAGGGGAATCCACCCCTGAGAGCTGATCCCAGTTGCAGGGGATGTTCAATGCACCAATTTCCACTCCCGAGCAGTGCCAGCCATGCTCTAGTTAGCACCATGGTGTTGAGGGAACCTCTCTTGCAAGAAATGGATGGGCAGAGCACTCACAAACCAAGCTGAAAGCTTAGGAAATGAGCAGGGCAATTAAAACAGCTGGGCAGAGCCTTCTGGCCTGCATGGCAGCAGTGTCCATACCAGGCTTTCCCATGGGCTAAGGAAACCTTTTCAGAGAGGACCTTCTCCCCAGAGCTGTTCATCTGGGACAGTCACTGTGAATTAACAGCCCAGGGAGGGAGCTGGGAGGCACACACGGACACAGCTCCCATCACAGCCCAGTCAGTGCAACAGTAGCCTGGAATGTCTCTGTTGGAGCACTCCTGCCTGTGCTCAAGAGCCTTTGAAGCCACAGCTCTGGCAGACAGCAGAACCCTTCAGTGCGGGCATCACCTGTGCTGCAAGCACAAAGCTTCTCAGGTAGTGGTGCTGTGTCTGAGGAGGAGGCAGGGAGGAGCAGCCCGTGCTGGCCAGCTCTGGGAGCCTTTGCCTCTGCTACCAGGGAGCATTTGGTGGTGGCAGTATGGTGGTGAGTGGGTCCAAGGCTGGCTGAGCTGTTCCCACATGGTAGGTGACAGCAAACAAGAAATGAGAGCTGCCTCATGGGAGGAACCACAGCAAGGGGGGAGCCATCTGCCAGCTAGCTTTTTCTGGGGTTGTTGCTTGAGAGGGTTCATTCTCTTTGCCCTTGCTCCCATCGTGGCAGCACACAGGATCATTTACCTCCCATTTGTTGCCCATGCTTGCATCATTTTCCATGCAAGCTTTGGAAGGACAGGGGAGCCTGTGCCACAGACAGGCTGTGTTGAACATGGCTCTGCAAAACGAAACAATACTGCTCCTGATGCCAAGAAATCTACTCAAAGCTCCAGAGGATATGGCCTAAAATGGTTATGAACTCAAATTTAGAGGCAGATTCCTGCTCCTATGAAAAAACCAAAAGTCCAGGCAGCAGTACAGCTTCTCTCTGTGTCTGTGCTGGGTGGCTGTGTGCACTCCATGGCACAGGGAAACCAGGTCCCTGCTCTCCCTCAATACGCTGTCGTAGCTCTTGCAGCGATGGAACAGGAGGTTCTGCACATTGTGTTAGTGAAACGTGGGGACCTGCCAGCTGGCAGCAAGGACTTCCCCATCTGAAGCTGCTCATTGCTCTTGCAGTCTCACCTGACACAAGAGCTAGACCAGCAAAGGTGATCTGTGAAAGATTGACATCAGGTAGGAGGGTTTTATCCTTCCCTGTAAGCTGCCTCCTGCCCAAGCACTTCTGCACACACCACAGGCCATTAACTGCAGGTTTCTCTTGGCCATCCTGAGTGTTCTACTCCTTGGGAGAGTTGTGCTTTAACATAAATGGCATTATTGTTGTTCTTACTAATAATATTAGGCCTTCTTGTGGCCCTCCAACATCTGAAGGGGGCTACTGGAAAGCTGGGGAGGGACTCTTGAGGGTGTCAGGGAGTGATAGGACTGGGGGAGATGGATCCAAGCTAGAGGAGGGGAGAGTTAGATTAGACTTCAGGAGGAAGTTCCTCCCCATGAGGGTGGTGAGAGACTGGCACAGGTTGCCCAGGGAGGTGGTGGCAGCCTCATCCCTGGAGGTTTTTGCAGCCAGGCTGGATGTGGCTGTGAGCAACCTGCTGTAGTGTGAGGTGTCCCTGGCCATGGCAGGGGGGTTGGGACTGGCTGATCCTTGAGGTCCCTTCCAAGCCTGACAGTTCTGTGATGAATCTGTCTGTTGTGGGTGAGTATTGTGCAGTTCTGGTAGGTGAGCACACTTCCCAACATCTTACTGAGCTTCTAGAGGAGTCCTGTGGTCCTTCTCACTGTAGGCTCTCTTGCAGGACCTGGTTTAAATCAGTCAGTTTTGCTGTGGCACACTGAAGCCTATGAGCAGTTCTGACCATGGGGAAGTCAGCTGCAGTCGGATTCAGAAGCAAAGTGAATCTGCCTGAACTTTGCTCTCTTGGGAATAGTGGCAGAAACCTTAGGTTAGAATGGAAGTTTTTTTCTAGGTCATCCACACACTCTGTCAGACAAAAAAAACCCAAACACCTTCTTCATCCTCAGCCAGCACTCTCCTAGTCCCTGTGCTAAAGCCTCCAATGCTTCTCCTTCTCTCCTGCCCTTTCAGAAATGCTTTGAATCTTCATTTTCCCTTTCCCCCTTATTTCCTGTGCTAACCTGGGTCACAGTATTAAACCACCTAGCCTGCTAGAGCTTACACACATGCAAGGTAAAGACCCCTCAGCAACATCAGAATCCTCTGTGTTTTTCTCTTTGCCAGCATCAGTGGTTCCTGGGATTTGGTTCTGGGCTCAGGCACAAGCCAGGCAGAGCTGGGCAGCCACAGGGCAGCTTTGGAGGGGATCTTGTTAGGTGAAAAGGATGAGCAGCTCCATGACTCCAGTGCCTCCCTGCTGGGGTGCTTTGGAACACACACTTTCTTCCAAACACAGACTCACAGGATGTTAGGGGTTGGAAAGGACCTCCAGAGATCACCCACTCCAACCCCCTGCCAGGGCAGCATCTCCCAGGGCAGGTCACACAGAACACATCCAGGGGGGGCTGGAAAGGCTCCAGAGCAGGAGACTCCACAGCTTCTCTGGGCAGCCTGCTCCAGGGCACTCTCACCATACAGAAGTCTCTTGGTGTTGAGGTGGAACCTGCTGTGTCCCACCTGTCCCCATTGTCCCTTGTGCTGTCACTGGGCACCACCAAACAGAGCCTGGCACCTTCACCCTGACCCCCACCCCTCAGATACTGATAGACATTGATCGGATCTCCTCTCAGCCTTCTCCTCTCAGAGATAAGAACCCTGGTAAGATTCCCTCTCAGCCCCAGGCCTCTCAGTCTTTCTTGGTAGCAGAGATGTTCCAGTTCCTCCATCACCCCCCTAGCCTCCACTGGGCTCTCTCCAGCAGATCCCTGGCTCTCTTGAGCCCAGCACTGGACACAGTACAGGACAAGTGCCCTAGCAATGGGAATAGCTGCTCCCCCTCTTGCCTAGCATTCATTTCTACAGCTATGTAAAGCTCTACCCTGACCCATGCAGGAGGCTGCCAAAGCCCTGCCTCTTCTGTGCCTTTGCCACAGCTTCCCTAGCAGGCACAGCCTGCAGGGCCTCGCTCCCTGATCCCAGGCTCCCTCCCTGCCCTCTCCATTGGGCTGTGTCCATGGAGGACAAGCCCTCCTGTGTCAACAGCATTGCCTCATGCAGCAGGATGGTGAGAGTTTAAATGTCAGCATCTTAGTCACTGCTGATTGCCTTAGGACTCACCCAGGACCTTCTGATTTCCCAGCTCTGTCTGCAGGGGCAGTGGTTACTAGCAGCCAAGCATCGCTGTGGAGCTTTGATCTTTGCTTTCAAACCTCTTCTGAAGTGTAAAGCAAACTCCTGTATGCTGAGAGCAACGTGAGAGGCTATTCCTGGAGCCAGAGCAGGATTCTGAAGGTGAAGGGACACTTCCCCAGCTCTCTCAGCAAGGCCCTGGGAAAGTTAAAAATAAGCCTTGCTGGAAAAAAATAACTACAGCAGAATTGGCACTTGGTGTTTGAGAAAAGGTCTTCATTCCAGGAACTGCCTCATGGAGCAGAAAGTTATTTACCAGCTGTGTAGACTTGAGAAATTTTCCATCCTACCAGACACAAAACTGAAATAGCAGCAGATTTTCCACCCCTGCACCCTCCTCCGAGCTCTGCTCTCAGGGAGCGCTGCTGGAGGACCCGGGGCAGCTTTGTGCTATCCAGCAGAGGGTGGCTCAGTCCTAGGCCATCTGTCAAGCCCTGAAGTGGCAGCAGTCCCTTGGGAGAGGAGAAGGGAGGAGTCCACAGACCTAGTAGCTGAAAATATGCTTAATTATTGTTACAGCTGTGTTAATTACTGTGGCAGGACTGACTTCATGGAGGAACAACACAAACCCAACCAACAGCAAAACCCAGTCACTGGAGGCATGAATGTATGTCTGAGTACAGAGGTGCTTCCCTGGTTTCATAACTTTGCAGCTATGGGGGTAAAGAAAGGGTTTAACCCCCCAACAGCAAACTAATGCAACCAACCCACCCCAGGCACCCTGAGCCTTGCACTAACTGCTCCTTGGAAGCACGAAGCCAAGCGGCTCCAGCTCTGGCTGTTGCTATTCAGTATTTGCACCAATACCCAGCCCAGAAACCAGCATCAGCTGTGAGCACAGGCTGAGGGAGCTGGGGGTGTTCAGCCTGCAGAAGAGAAGGCTCTGGGGGGACCTCAGAGCTGCCTGCCAGCACCTGAAGGGATCCTGCAGGAAGGCTGCAGAGGGACTTCTCCTCAGGCTGTCTGCAGAAGGACAAGAGGTCAAGGGGCAATGGTTTGAAGCTGAGGCAGAGCAAGGTTAGAGTGGAGCTGAGGAAGAAGTTGTTCAGCAGGAGGCTGCTGAGCCTCTGGCCCAGGCTGCCCAGGGAGGCTGTGGCTGCCTCCTGCCTAGGGGTGCTGAAGGCCAGGCTGGATGAGGCCTTGAGCAGCTGAGTGTAGCTGAGAGGTGTCCCTGGGCATGGTGCAGAGGTTGGAGGAGCTGAGCTCGGAGCTCCCTCCCAGCCTGAGCCTGTCTGGGACTCTGTCACATGCCATACCGCTGCTGGTCGCCTGCAGCCTTCATGAGCCTCAGATGCAAGGTTTGCCTGTGCAGGGGGGCAGAGCCTGCATTAGCAGACTTAAACACCACCAGCTGACTCCCTCTGGGAGAGGGTTTTCACCAGAACTGACTCATGGAATTCCTACACACCAAGTGCTAAGGGAGCTGCAGCCAGGGCCAGCTTCAGCCTTGGTGTCACTTGTGATTCTTCAAGGCACAGGAGCAGTCCAGCAGCTAGCAGAGGTTGCTGTCTCTGGGTCATGCCAGGGCTGTTGGGGGAGGTGTTTCACCAAAAATGCAAAGGAAATGTTTGTCTCCAGTTTATTTTTAGGTTCTTTCTGTGTTTGTTGTGAAGCCTAACATTGGATTGAGCAGCACACAGTGCTTGGGTTCCATTTGAAATGTGATTCTGTGCAGAGCGGGGAGGAAAGCTCTGCTGTGCGGAGGGTTGTGTAACTGCAGGCACCGTCTGGAGAGGCTAGCCTGGGCCTGGGCCATCTCTCTCATTTGGATCCTCTTTCCTCTTTAACATGGGCTGAGATTTACACCCAGGCCACAACCTCAGCAGGCAGCACAGATGTGGTCTGTGGCCTCACCCAGCAGTAACAGGAGGAGGCTGTGTGCTGGGAGGAATCTGACATCTACCTGCTGGCTTTGCTAGTCGCTCTCTGCCGGCGTGCTTCCCATGTCTCCGTGACCACCAGGGAGGTTTAGCTTCTCCACCATGACCAAAGCACACTGTCTTCTCCCTTTCTGAGGGAGCCCCCATGCTCTGTCTGTATCTAGTATGTGGCAGTGGCTGTGAGAGGTTTGGGCAGTGTGAGGAACAGTTGCTTTGTGATTAGCCTGGAGAAGTGAAGGCTCCTTGGAGATCTTCTAGCAGCCGTTCAGTACCTGAAGGGGGCTTGGAGGGACTGTCTGCAAAGGACAAGGGGCAGTGGTTTTAAACCAGAGCAGGGTAGATTTAGATTGGATATTAGGAACAAGCTCTTTACTCTGAGGGTGGTGGAACAGTGGAACAGGTTGCCCAGGGAGGTAGTGTCAGTGTCTCTGACTGTACCCTCACTCGCCACAGCCACATCAGTCGCACAGGAGAGTTCTGTTCCTCATCACCTGGGGACTCATTGGACATGACAACTGTTCTGTAATCTTTCCAGGCACACTAAGAGGGCTTCATGGCCACAGGAGAATGCACTGAGAGAATGACAGAGAAAACATTCTAAAGCAGCAGCAGGCTTTGGTGTTCAGGTTTCACTTCACTGCTGCATGTGAAGCAGAGCTCCTGCCACTAGGCAATCCCTGCTCAGTGATGCTGCAGAGGAATTCACTAATCAGAAAGAGAACACTTGTTCCTTGACAGAAAATCTCAAAAGAGTTGACAATTACCCTCAGAGGAGTCCATGGGTTGGTTTACAGCTGTGGAGAGCACAGTGGAGAGCTTATTTCTTGACCTAGCTATCTGATGAATCAGGAAGGGATCAGTGTCATGGAGTCTGTTTGAACAGACCACCTCCTGACACTGGGAAAGATCCAGATGAGGTCAGACCCCTCAGCTTCCTGCCTCAGAGAGGAAAAGGGGGGAAAAATCTGATAAACAGAAAGCTGCCCAGAGCTGCTGTGGAAATCTCCAGAGATGAAGGCAGCAGAGGAAGGATGTTTTTAAACATAATCCTCCTGTTGGCTGCAGCAAAACAGTGCAGGCATTCAGCAGAGAGCAGGAGAGCTCTGCCTGGTGCTGCCTCCAGCCTGATTCCGCTGTCACGACTGAGCCTGACACAGGAGAAGCACTGGTGGAACATCCCCCAACAGCTGCAGCCATCACCCTGCTGCCCAGAGCTGTAAGTGCACTGCCAAGGGACAGGTCTGAGAAGCAGAGTTAGAACCAGAGGGGAACTCAGCCCAGTGCCCACTGTTGCTCAGGTCAGGTCTGCAGCACCCTTGGGAAAACCTCTCCTGCCTCTGATTTCCACACCCTTGAAATGCAGCCAGTATGATTTCCCTTTGTCCCAATGGGAGGCTAGCTGTGTTAAACGTGCCCTGAAGGCTTCCATCAGTTGGCTCTCTGGGACTGCCTGAGCTGCACAGGTGGAAGTTCTCAGGAGCCTTGCAGGCTGTCGTTCGGCACTGCAACGTGGCTCCTGCCTGTGGCACTCTTCCATCTGCATTCATGCTCAGAGGTTCCTCCCACTGAGGAAAAGCCTCTCAGTTTTTGCAGCACCCATGCTTCAAAATCAGATTTAGATGAAATTGAATTCCCACACCAAATCACTTGTAGGTCTTTTCAGCTCTCTGTGTGTGCTGCCTGCCTGAGCTCTCAACAGAGCCATTGGAGGGAACTGTGTGGTGCTTTCCCAGTGCCCTTTCCTGTCATGCTTCTCCCCAAGCAAGTGTTCCTCTCAGCTTTCTATTCACCTCCCTTCTGCTCAGGAATAGCACAAAAGAACAGCTGGATTTGAGGGTATGGAAGGACCTCAGAGCTGCCTTCCAGTTCCTGAAGGGATCCTGCAGGAAGGCTGCAGAGGGACTTCTCCTCAGGCTGTCTGCAGACAGGCCAAGGGGGAATGGGTTGAAGCTGAGGCAGAGCAGGGTTAGAATGGAGCTGAGGAAGGAGTTGTTCAGCAGGAGGCTGCTGAGCCTCTGGCCCAGGCTGCCCAGGGAGGCTGTGGCTGCCTCCTGCCTGGGGGTGCTGGAGGCCAGGCTGGATGAGGCCCTGAGCAGCTGAATGTAGCTGAGGGGTGTCCCTGCCCATGGCAGGGGGGTTGGAACTGGATGATCCTTGAGGTGCCCTCAACTGACAACTCTGGTTCTATGACTTAGTGGAACAGGACTGTTGGGATCTGTGTTGGTGGCAGGAGCCAAGGCAGAGGCAGCAGGACTTAAATGATGATGGAACTGCACTCTGTAAATATTCTGCACTGGAAATGCTACAGCTGTTCAGCATGCCTCTTCCTCCCATTGGTATGACATGTTTAGTAATGCCAACACCTATTTGAATATTAAGTTTCTATACAGTAAGAAACACTTCCAAAGGTCCTGGTAGCAAAACGGAGCAGTCCCTGGTCCAGCACCTCTCTCCAGAAGCACCTCTCTCCAGAAGATGCTGCTTCTTTCCCTGGGGAAGCAGCTGGTGGTGGCCCTGCATTCACTCCATCCTGCCTTGGCACTAGCTGTGCACTGAGTCAGGCTCTCCCTCAGCTGTGCATTTCTGCACCCATTGCTGAGGCTGGGACGTCACTCTGGGCCTCGCTGGTGAGTCAGGAGCTGGAGTTTTCAGGCAGTGTTTCTCCCTTCCGAGCCGATTTTGCCATGGTGTGTCTCGTGTTTGGCCAAGAGAAGCTGGATACACCACTCGGAGAAATCAAGCCCCACAACCTGATACTGACACATCTGTGTGCAGTGGTGTGGGGTTGGCAGCTCTTCTGCTCTGCTGGGATGGTGCAGTCATATCTCATGAGATAATGCTTGATTAAACTGGGAAGAGAAAAACCCCACTGGAGTGCACTGCAGTGCTCTCAGGCTGGTTATCTGGAGTTCTCTAACAGAAACATTTTGATTCCATGAGGACATAGGCTAATCTCTGCCAGCTGCTCTCTGCTCCCCTAGTCCAAAAGCCTCCTTCTCCCTTCTCAAGCAGCCTTTTTCCCTGCAGACATATTTCATGCAAAAGCTATGCCGACCTTTACGTACCAGATGTGGGGGCAGTGTGTGTTTGCTTCCTTTAGCATCATGGAACCCTGCATCTGAAAGGGGCTTGTAAGGTGTGGCAAACCAGATTGTTACTTCTCTTTATTGACTGCAAACAACCACAGAGCAGTTAGCTTGAGGAATGGAATATGGGAAAAGATTTCATAAAGAGTGGTGTTACCATTCCCCTTTGCCTGTCTGCAGACACCCCGAGGAGAAGTCCCTCTGCAGCCTTCCTGCAGGATCCCTTCAGGTCCTGGCAGGCAGCTCTGAGGTCCCCCCCAGAGCCTTCTCTTCTGCAGGCTGCACAGCCCCAGCTCCCTCAGCCTGTGCTCACAGCAAACCTGCTCCAGCCCTTGGATCATCCTCTGGCCTCACTCCAGCAGCTCTGTGTCCTGCTTCTGCTGGGGACAGCAGATGAACTCCTGTTTTCCAGAAGTTAAGGTTGCAGTCAAGGAAGTCTGCATTTCATTCATTCTTCACCACGTTTACCACTAACCTGAGATGATGTCTGTTGTTCCTCTGTGGATGCACCTAGCAGGAACAGATTTAGACACCATGGTGCCCTCCTGTCTTACCTAGCTTCCAGAGTGATGGGCAGCAGCCCTTCTGTTCCCCAAGGCCACGCAGCCCCAGCTGCACAGTGCTGTGTGCAGCATGCATTTGCAAGGGTAAATAAGCCAGGCTCCAGCAATTCTGGAGCTGCATTTCCAGCTCCTAGGTCATGCTGCTCAAATGTTTGTCTACACAGGTGTAGACCTCCCAGCAGGTCTAGGGTGGTTCTCCTCCTCCTCTGCTCTGCCCTGCAATCCTCTGTTTGAATTTCAATCCTGCAATTCAGGAGAGAAAGGGATCTGCTGGAGAGAGTCCAACAGAGGCTATCAGGAGGGCTGGGGGGCCTGAACCTCTCTGCTATGAAGAAAGGCTGAGAGCCCTGGGGCTGTTTAGTCTAGAGAGGAGAAGGGGGAATAGGATCAGTGTCTGAGGGGTGGATGTCAGGATGAAGGTCCCAGGCTCTTTTGGGTGGTGGGGACAGACACAGGAGGTTCCACCTCAACACCAGGAGAGTGCCCTGGAGCAGGCTGCCCAGAGAAGTTGTGGAGTCTCCTTCCCTGGAGACATTCAACACCCACCTGGATGTGTTCCTGTGTTACCCTGCTCTGGCAGGGGGTTGGACTGGATGATCTTTGGAGGTCCCCTGCAGCCCCTAACACCCTGTGAGTCTGTGTTTGCAAAGAAGTGTCTGCTCAAGAAATGCCCCAGCAGCAAAAGTCACTGTGCTGCAATGGGAAAGTCTAAGATCCACATTTGTGAAGTGTGAATCATAGCAACCCAGTCAGATTCTAATCCTGGAAAGCAAAGGATGAAGGCTGAACTGAAGAGTGGCACTGCAGCTTGTGAGCAAGAAAACCTCAGCTTATGGCAAAAGGAAGCAGGCTGTAAACTCTCAGGAATGCTTCCATGCAGGGCAGGCTGCAAATGTTCCTCTTCCATTCTGTGGTAGTTTTGTACCTCTTGCTTGAGGATGTGCTGTTGCTACTGCATCCTAGATTGGGGTGGGCTGGAAGGGACCAACAAAGGTCAGCCAGTCCAGGCCCCTCCAGTGTGCACAAACATCTTCCAGAGGCATACAAGAGCCAGCTGCATTGGTTATCAAGAAAAGTGGAATCCTGTGTCTGAACCACAGAATTCTGATGGTTCCAGCCAAGCACCTCCCCCATGGGCAGGCACTCAGCTTGGATGAGTTTCAGGCAGCAATATACACAAGACAGATGCCACCAAGGGGCAGCTGAGCTAAACAAAGCTTTTCCCATGGTTTTTACCAATTTGAGCCATGATCAGTTCTTCAGAAGGCAGTGAGGGAATCTCATTCTGCATGCTGAGCACTGCCTCCACAGCAGTGTGACCAGCAGCACAAGGGAGGGGGTTCTGCCCCTCTGCTCTGGTGACACCCCACCTGGACACTGTGTCCAGCTCTGGTGCCCCTACCAGCAGAGGGACACTGAACAGCTGGAGAGGGTCCAGAGGAAGCCACAAAGATGATCAGAGGGCTGGAGAACCTCCCATATGGGCACAGGCTGAGGGAGCTGGGGCTGCTCAGCCTGGAGAAGAGAAGGCTCCAGGGAGACCTCAGAGCAGCCTTCCAGTACCTGAAGGGGCTCCAGGAGAGCCAGGGAGGGACTTTGGACAAGGGCTGGGAGTGACAGGATGAGAGGCAATAGATTGAAGCTTGAGGAGGGCAGATTGAAACTGGAGATGAGGAGGAAATTCTTTCCAATGAGGGTGGTGTGACTCTGGACCAGGTTGCCTGAGGTGGCTGTGGTTGTCCCCTCCCTGGAGGTGTCCAAGGCCAGGTTGGATGAGGCCTTGAGCAACCTGGGTGGTGGGAGGTGTCCCTGCCCATGGCAGGAGGTTAAAACTGGATGATCGTTAAGGTCCCTTTTAACCTAAACTATTCTGTGAGCCTTGTAATTGGTACGGGATTTGTGGGAGGCTGACTTTGCTTCAGCATCCTGGCTCTTTCATCCAGGAAACAGCTTACCTGTCCAGCATGGTGTGAGCTCTGTAGGTGGTAACCCAGCTTCCTTGGGCTCCTCAAACCCTCTGGATGCCATTTATTACTCCTTGCTAAGAGTTCAAGGTGAAAGACTGCCTGCTCTAGGACCACTTTGTAAAGCTGTCCAGAGTCTTCCCTCACGTGGCTGCAAAGAAACTGTTCCTTCACCAGCACTTCCACTCCCCAGGCAGCTGATCCCCATCTCAGTCTGAGGAGCTGCCTTTGCCTGTAAACAGTTTTCCACACAGCTGAGCTAAGTCCAACACAAACATCTACATTTGTAATCCTTTTGCTGAAACACTTCTGCTGAGTTCTGAAAATTAAGGGGTGCTGAGGCTCAGCCTGAACCCTGGCTTGGGTTTGGGCTTAGGCACAGATAAAATTGTTTTCCTCTGTCACTGACTCACAGACTGGTAGGGGTTGGAAGGGACCTCCAGAGAGCAGCCAGTCCAACCCCCCTGCCCCAGCAGCATCACCCAGGGCAGGGCACACAGAACACATCCAGGTGGGGCTGGAAAGGCTCCAGAGGAGACTCCACAGCCTCTCTGGGCAGCCTGCTCCAGGCTCTGCCACCCTCACAGGGACAAAGTTTCCCTCCTGTTCCCCTGGCAGCTCCTCTGCTCCAGCTTGCCCCCAGTGCCCCTTGTGCTGTGCTTGGCCATCCCTGAGCAGAGCCTGGCTGCATCCTCCTGCCACTGCCCTGCAGGTGTTTCTGAACAAGACACTTAGAGCAGTCCCTCTGCAGCCTCCCTGCAGGCTGCCTTTCCCTCTCCCTGGCACTGGCTGCAGCAGCAGGGCTGGACAAGAGTTTTCCTTGTAAAACAAAGTTCTGATCTCCTTTAATATGACCTTAACTTGGGGGGTTAGTAGTTAAGTTAGTAGTTAGTTTAGGAGTCAAGCTTCCTGCATTCTGGGAGCAGCCACAATGCTTTCTGCTCTAAACACAGGAGCATGCTCAGGTTTAAGCAGCTCCTTTATCACACCACTGAGGACAGAAGCTAGAAGAAATCTTTTGTCCAGTTCATGACCTACAGTATTTCCTCTTTGGGGGCAGACATGTTAGCAATAGAATCTCCAGACAAATCCCATCTCAAGCTTGACCTCCTGAGCGTGTTCGTGATGCATTCAAGAGCTGCACGGTTCAGAGGCTGTTGGGGCAGCCTCTGGCCAGGCACCTGCTGGTGCCCAGGCTCTGGCTTCAGGCAGGATTTGTCCTCATTCTGCAAATGGCCATCTTGCATTGCAGTTTGGAAGGTAAGCAGCTGTCAGGGGGGGCAGTGTGGAAGCCTGGCTGCAAAGGAAATACTCTGTTTGCTAAAGAAAACAAATGAATTGCTGCTATCTTCCTGGCTTTAGATCATATCACAGCTCAGTAATAAGCCCTCAGCATACACACACAAGGGGAACACAATGCACCAGAAGAGACAGGCCAGAGAGCTCTTGGAAATCTCTCAGGTAATGTCAAGGGTAAAACTGTCTCAACATGAATTAAGCTTCTAATAACTTTTATTCATTGTGCTGCATTGACTTCCCAACTCAACACTCCCCTTTTCACATATATTTTTATGTGACTGTGGCTAAGTTTTTGTTTTGACACTTGGCCACCCCTGTACCCAGCTTAGTAGTGCCCTGGGCAAACAGAAGGTGATCTTCGTGTTCCTCAGTGAAACATAAACAGGGAAACCAGAGTGCAATGTTAGCACTTCCCCTGGCAAGGCTGATGGCAGCAGCAGTCAGCACCACAGAGCATTGCTGCAACTTCTGAACAGAAGAGCTCAGTTCCAGTCCTGCTTCCAGCTCTGGTGTCCCCAGCAGCAGAAGGACACAGAGCTGCTGGAGAGAGTTCAGAGGAGGCCACAAAGATGCTCCAAGGGCTGGAGCAGCTCTGCTGTCAGCACAGGCTGAGGGAGCTGGGGCTGTGCAGCCTGGAGAGGAGAAGGCTCTGGGGGGACCTCAGAGCTGCCTGCCAGCACCTGAAGGGATCCTGCAGGAAGGCTGCAGAGGGACTTCCCCTCAGGGTGTCTGCAGACAGGCCAAGGGGCAATGGTTTGAAGCTGAGGCAGAGCAGGGTTAGAGTGGAGCTGAGGAAGAAGTTGTTCAGCAGGAGGCTGCTGAGACTCTGGCCCAGGCTGCCCAGGGAGGCTGTGGCTGCCTCCTGCCTGGGGGTGCTGGAGGCCAGGCTGGATGAGGCCCTGAGCAGCTGAGTGTAGCTGAGAGGTGTCCCTGGGCATGGTGTGGAGGTTGGAGGAGATGCGCTCTGAGCTCCCTCCCAGCCTGAGCCAGTCTCTGGTATCAGTGCCTTGTGACAGTGCAGTTTGCTTGCAGCCAGCCCCTGGGGTCAAGCCTGAGTTTCACTCTGAGCAGCATTTTGCCATCTCCTCATTTCTCCAGATTCCTGTGCAGCATTCTCAGCCTGCTCCATGCAGAGTCAGTTTACACTCTCTTGGCAGGGTAAGGCAAACAATTCACTGGGGGAAGAATCCAGATTTTCCTTTTTGCTACTCCTCATGTCAAACACCTCTTATCTCCTCTGCTCTGAGAAAGAAAAGCTACTGAACAAACAAACTGACAACCACCACAGCCACCACTGCCCCTTGTGCTCTGGCAATTAACTGTTGGGTTTGAAATCAAGTGTAAGTTTGTTGGGCCAGTATACGCTGGGGGCTGAGCTGCTGGGGAGGACCTGGGAGAGCTGGCAGACAACAAGATGACCATGAAGCAGCAATGTGTTCTCATGGCCAAGAAGGCCAATGGCAGCCTGGGGTGGAGTAGAAGGGCTGTGCTGAGCAGGTCAAGAGATGTTTTCCCGACCCTGTAGTCTGCCCTGGTGAGGCCACACCTGGGATATTGTGTCCAATTCTGGGCTTCTCAGCTCCAGAAGGACCTCAGGGAACTGCTTGAGAGAGTCCAGTACAGAGCCATAGAGCCAGGCTGAGGGAGCTGGGGCTTGGAGCAGAGGAGCCTGAGGGCTGCCCTCAGTGCTGGGGATGGAGATGTGCAGGGCTGGAGCCAGGCTCTGCTCAGGGATGGCCAAGCACAGCACAAGGGGCACTGGGGGCAAGCTGGAGCAGAGGAGGTGGCAGGGGAACAGGAGGGAAACTTTGTTCCTGTGAGGGTGGCAGAGCCTGGAGCAGGCTGCCCAGAGAGGTTGTGGAGTCTCCTGCTCTGGAGCCTTTCCAACCCCACCTGGATGTGTTGTGTGCCCTGCCCTGGGTGATGCTCTGGCAGGGGGGTTGGACTGGATGCTCTCTGGAGGTCCCTTCCAACCCCTAATATTCTGTGGTTCTGTGATCCTGGTGGGCTCTGCAAGGACAGAGAGTTGCTATCCTCAGCTGGGAAATGGCTTGCTTGATCTTTCTTCTCTCCCTTTTTGATCATGCACTAACCTTCACCCTCTGTATGATGATTTGCACAACCAAATTGATGAACTTGTGGGGAGTGTTTGGAGGAGTGTTTAAAGTAAGTAGCTCTCTAAGGAAATGGTAGTGGTAGGTTGGTCCCAAGGCCCTCTGCATAGCTGTGATGCATTTTGCATCCTGACACCGACTGTCCTCCCAGCAGCAGGGCAGTGCTCAGGGAATGGCTTACACACAACACAGTTGTTCCCACAGAAGACATTCTTCTGCTCATTATTCAATGTGATTTGATGAGCAGCTCAGGAACAGAGCTGTCTTGCTTTAAGGTGGCTTTCCCCAGCTGGTGCCATTTCAGGTCTAGCAGCTGTCTGCTCTGTTCCTCAGGAGGTGCCGGAGGACCGGGAGCGGTCGCGGCTGGATTCCATGGTGCTGCTGATCATGAAACTGGAGCAGCTGGACCAGGACATAGAGAATGCTCTCAGTGCAGGCTCCTCCCCAGCCAGCACCCCCACCTACCAACGGAAGCACCGACCTGTAAGTCACTTCACTTCATCTGCCTTACTGTTCCTACCTGGTTTTGCTTCGCCTTCCTGCTTCCTTCAGCCCTCACGTCTCTCAGCTGCTTGATTTCAGACCTGAAGTTCTTTTAGTGCAGTATGCCCTGTGCCTTGTCTGTCTGTAGAGATGGGTGCTGAAGGCAGCAATATTGGCATCCATTGCTGCATTTCAGCAGTGGGTCTGTAGGTGAGAAGAGCAGGATTTGAGTTGCAGTGGGTTTGGTAGTCTGTAGGTGAGAAGAGACCAAGATTTAGGTTGCAGTGGGTTTGGTGGTCTGTAGGTGAGAAGAGAGCAAGATTTAGGTTGCAGTGGGTTTGGTGGTCTGTAGGTGAGAAGAGAGCAAGATTTAGGTTGCAGTGGGTTTGGTGGTCTGTAGGTGAGAAGAGAGCAGGATTTAGGTTGCAGTGGGTTTGGTGGTCCGTAGGTGAGAAGAGAGCAAGATTTAGGTTGCAGTGGGTTTGGTGGTCTGTAGGTGAGAAGAGAGCAGGATTTAAGTTGCAGTGGGTTTGGTGGTCTGTAGGTGAGAAGAGACCAAGATTTAGGTTGCAGTGGGTTTGGTGGTCTGTAGGTGAGAAGAGAGCAAGATTTAGGTTGCAGTGGGTTTGGTGGTCTGTAGGTGAGAAGAGAGCAAGATTTAGGTTGCAGTGGGTTTGGTGGTCTGTAGGTGAGAAGAGAGCAGGATTTAGGTTGCAGTGGGTTTGGTGGTCCGTAGGTGAGAAGAGAGCAAGATTTAGGTTGCAGTGGGTTTGGTGGTCTGTAGGTGAGAAGAGAGCAGGATTTAAGTTGCAGTGGGTTTGGTGGTCTGTAGGTGAGAAGAGAGCAGGATTTAGGTTGCAGTGTGTTTGGTGGTCTGTAGGTGAGAAGAGAGCAGATTTAGGTTGCAGTGGGTTTGGTGGTCTGTAGGTGAGAAGAGAGCAGGATTTAGGTTGCAGTGGGTTTGGTCAGCTGAAGATTCTCCAGTACACTCTTTGGAGAGAACGAAAGGTAGTGACATTTCTACTTGCTAAGCATTTTTGTGCTGGTTATCCACATTTTCCCAGTTTCTCCTTGAGCACTGATGGCACAGGAAGGCTGCAGCAGGATGTTAACATCTGCTCTCCACCCCTGCCAGCATTTTAGCCAGTTTCTTACAGCAAGGAGGGCAGTTGAGGCAATCTGTAGCAGTAAGCCTGCATGACAGAGCTTGTGTCTGCTTCCACGCTGCAAAGCAGCCCCCCAGAAGGGCAGCCTGCACCAAACATGGTCTGTGTGCTACATGGAATTGGTCCTCTTGGAAAACACCTCCAAGATCATTGAGTCCAGCCATCACCCATGGCCACTGAACCATGTCCTGAAGTGCCATGCCCACGTTTCTCCTCCACCTCCCTGAGCAGCCTATGCCTGTGCATGAACTTTGGAGCCTTTGAGCCTCTGAAGATCTGAAGAGTTTATGTTTAGAACATCTCTGCATTGTGTTCAGGCTTATATTGCTGTCTACAACTCCCTGAAGGGAGGTTGTAGCCAGGTGGGGGTTGGTCTCTTCTCCCAGGAAAGCAGCACCAGAACAAGAGGACACAGTCTCAAGCTGTGCCAGGGGAGGTTCAGGCTGGATGTGAGGAAGAAGTTCTTCATAGAAAGAGAGATTGGCCATTGGGATGTGCTGCCCAGGGAGGTGGTGGAGTCACCATCCCTGGAGGTGTTTAGGAAGAGTCTGGATGAGGCACTTGGAGCCATGGTTTAGTTGATTAGATGGTGCTGGGTGAGAGGTTGGACTTAATGATCTCAAAGGTCTCTTCTAACCTGGTTTATTCTATTCTAATTATTAATTAATTACAGTAGCCAAGCATTTGAATGTGATGCAAACCCAGGGCTAATATGGCAGGGAGCATGGTTGTGCACCATGGCACCATGGCTCTGCTAAGCAAAGCTTCTAAGAGCAGCTGTACCCAGTTTGACTTCCCCAAAGGCTTTTCCATGGGCCTGCTGGATTCCTCAGTGCTTCACATTGCACAGGACTCACTGGCAGGAAATAACTGACTCAAGTCCATGACCCTAGCTGGAGTGCAGCTTTGTCTCTGCTTTCTAACCCTTTTCAGAAGGCATCTCACTTGTGCCCTTGCTGTAGAGGCCCCTAACTGGCAGCTGCACTTCGGCAGGTGCAGGGCTTCACCTGCAATTGAGGGATCATGGGGTTGCTGTTTTCTCTAGGTCAGAAGCAGAACCCCCAGGGTGTTTCTGCCTCATATTTTGGGAACCTGAGGCTTTGCCTGCACAGAGCTGGCTGGGGTGAATAGCCCAGGCTCTTTCCTGTGGAGCTCTGTGCATGCGGGCTGCACCTCAGCTAACAGCCCTGACAATACATGGCTGGTCCTACACACAGCCAGCTGCTTGCCAGACACGTGGCACCATTGGTCTGCCAGCAGTGTAATCCCCTGCCCTCACTCCAAGCAGTAAATCAAGTGTGCTCAGTATTTTTACTGCCTCCACAACAAAACATACTCTATTTCTTCTTCTTTTTATTCCCAAACAAAAGAGGAATGTAATCAGTGTCATGAAAAGTAAGAGCACTTTAACCAGATGGAGCATTTGGCTGATAAGTGTCTGCTGACTCCAAAGAAACCCAGGGGGCTGCAACTCTGAGCTGCACACACTGCTGGCTGCTGCTGTCACCTCAGCTGTGGAATGCTCTGCAGTTGTTCCCTGAGCTTGCAGTGCTGCCAGAGACAGGAGGTGGAAGCACTGAACATCAGAGGAGAAGGTCAGGCTCCTGCAGCCTCTGATTCCTCTTAGCTTGCATCCTAACAGCTAGAGAAATGACAGCTTTGATGTCAGTGGTGATTGATCACTTCAGAGCAGCAGCTGATGCAAAGTGCCACATGGAGAGCAAATGAGCCTGTAGGTACTGGGAAAGAATCAGGGCCATTACTCTGAGACCCAGAATGCAGCACAGCCAGTGAGTGAGCCTGGCTGAACACCTGCATCGTTTAGGTAACTAGCTGTTGATTCCAGATCTGCATTTACCACAGAGGCTTGCAACCTTTGCCTTCACAGGATGCTGAATCTGGTTCTGAAAGTGGAGTGGAAGTCCCTTCAGCAGGTCACTCACAAACAAACTTGTCTGCTGGCATCCATGCTCCTGATGCAGCTCCTCCCTGCCCAGTAGCCAGCTCGGGAGCTAAACCAAAGGCTGGGGTGAGTACAGAGATCATCATGTCCTAACTTGACACATGGCACAGCTTGGGAGTGAAAGAAAGGCATTTTATACAAGAAAGTTGGGTGTCATGGAGGGATAGACTGAGGGGAATGGAGCAAAACCAGAAATGGGTAGATCCAGATTGGATGTGAGGAAGAAGTTGTTCCCCATGAGGGTGGTGAGAGCCTGGCACAGGTTGCCCAGGGAGGTGGTGGCAGCCTCATCCCTGGAGGTGTTTGCAGCCAGGCTGGATGTGGCTGTGAGCAACCTGCTGTAGTGTGAGGTGTCCCTGGCCATGGCAGGGGGTTGGAGCTGGCTGAGCTTTGAGGTCCCTTCCAACCCTGACAACTCTGTGACTCTATACTATTTATTATGTGGACTGGACAACAGTGTGTGGATGACACTGGGTTAAAAACCCCCAACTAATAGTTCAGGCTGTCTCAAGGTGCCATTCAGTGGCAAACAGTCCTAGAAGGTTCATGTTTACAAGCACAGCTAAAGATTGCAGTAAGCTGAGCTCTCCCATAAGAAAATAGATCATTGCAAGTGGCCTTTAGGACCATCCAGTCTGACTGCTAAGCCAGCACTTCCACATCAGCTCTGAACCACATCCCTCAGCCCCCACAGGAGCTTTTCCATTTGCCTTAGCAAGACAAAACTTCCTGGAGTGGTATCACTTGGAACAGTTTCCAAATCTCATGGAGGATGTAGCCAGAGATAAAGGTGGTTGCATCATTGTTGTGCTTTAGCCCCAGGCAGCAGCAGGGCCCCTTGCCGCCACTCACCAACCCCAGCAGCATTGCCCAGCTGAAGGGACGGTGTCGCTCTAAGGCAAACTATTGTCAAGTGGTTTCACACAGAAGGGATCAGAAGGAAGCCTCTGAGCTGGTGAATCTTTTCCTGCAAGGGCTAGGGCACACTTGATGGTGAGGAAGGGCAGGTCTGAGAGCTCAGGTGTGGCCAGGAGCCCCCTTCTGTATCCAGTAATATTTATATGTAGCTACCAGAGTGCAGTCCTGCTGCTGTCCACCTGCTGAGGAACTCTCCTTCATGATGCTCTAGCCATCAGGGTGTGCAAAGAGCTTGGGTGGCCCAGGAACTCCTGAGAGAGGTTCAGCTCCCCTGGGCACTGGCTGCTTCCACTCCCTCCAGCAGAGCAATCAGGGCCCCTCTGAACGTTGCAGAGGCTGAAGACTCTGACCATAACTGCTGCTCCATCTGGTCACACATTCAGCTGCTGCTGGTAACCAAACCAGGAGACAATCTGGGATTGGCTATGAAAATATGGAGAGTGATCAGCATGACTGTGTGTGTTTACAGCAAGCTTACAGAAAGTAGAGCAGAGGCCAGCTGCCATTTATTGCACTGCAATAATAACTCAGTCACTGCCTGTGAGGCACTACCCAACGTGGCAATAAACATTTCCATTGGGGATTGCTCACTTGTACAACAACAAATGCAGTTCTGATTGATCACCAGGGCATGCCTGTAGCAAACAGAGAGCTCTGCACTCTGTCATGGTGCACAGTGCAGCGCAGCTTCTGAAGTGAGTGCATTTGTTGTGCCAGAAGGGGATAGCCCTTGCTGCCAGGTGCTGAGAAGAGCACAGACACAGCCAGGTATGAAACATCCCTTTGAAATTGAAGTTTCTCTCCTGATAGTATCGTGGGACAAAGCCCTAAAGGGAAGAGGGGCTCTAAGCTCCCCACCAGAGTCTTCTCTTCTGCAGGCTGCACAGCCCCAGCTCCCTCAGCCTGTGCTCACAGCAGAGCTGCTCCAGCCCTTGGAGCATCTTTGTGGCCTCCTCTGGCCTCACTCCAGCAGCTCTGTGTCCTTCTGGTGTTGGGGACCCCAGAACTGGAGGCAGGATTGGAGGTGAGGTCTGAGCAGAGCAGAGTTCAGGGACAGAATCCCCTCTCTTGCCCTGCTGCCCACCCTGCTCTGGCTGCAGCCCAGCACACAGCTGCCTGCTGGGCTGCAGGAGGGCTCTGGGGAGCTGCTCAGCACCCAACACCCCCAAGCCTCTTTCTTCAGGGCTGCTCTCAACCCACTCTGCACCCAGCCTGGGCTTGTGCCTGGGGCTGGCCCAGCTCAGCTGCAGGACCTTGCCCTGTGACTCGTTGAACCTCCTGCAGAGGTTAGTTCCAGCAGCCTCCTGCAGCACCTGGGTTACAGCTAACCAGCTAAGGATCCAATTATTTCCTTTCTTCTTTTTTTGTTCTTTTAAGCAGAAACTTGCCTGAAGGACAACAGCAACTAAGGCCTCAAAGCTGTGGCCAAGTCTCTGTCCTTGACCATCTGCTGTGCACAGCCTATCTATTTGGTGTTCAGGTGGAGAAAATATAACCCCAGCCAGGAGTCTTTTCTACTGCTTTGCTTGGCAGTCCTGCCCCTCTTGCTTCAGCAGTGTCTAACTCAGCCTTCATCACACTGTGCAGAGGCAATCAGACCTCTGTTCTCACCCAAACAGCTGGTGTCTAGGGGAAGGCTGTTTCCCAGATTAGCTCATTTAGAATAAATTCATTCCTCAGAATGCTTTTGGGCACCTCTTCTGCCTGCAACTACCACATGGCCCAGCCTGGCTGCACGCTAGAATGGGACTCAGGTGCAGCTCCTGGTCTCAGTGGAGCCCTGGGTGCTCTCTGGAGCCCACTTTCCCAAATCTTATCACTACTGTGGAACAAAAGGTTGTGCTGTTTAGGTCACAGCTTTGCAAGCTCTTCCTTTATGTGCTAACACAATTTACCTTTCCCATACATTTTCATTCATAAGATGTTTCCACATTTCATCTCTTTCTCTCTCCTCATTCTGTGGAGAATTCTTGAGAGATTTAGAAATAGACTTCAAGTCTCTTGCTACCATACCACACAGGGCTTTTAGCTTCATAAACCTGAAATTTATCATAAGTACAAGAAAACCTTAATTTCAGACCTAAGTATTCATAAAGAAGAATTCTCAAGGCAGCAATACTTTGAAATGTTTCCATTGCCTGCTGCACTACACTGAATAGTGAAGGCAATGGACTGAGGTGTGCAAACACGCAGAGAATGCCAGGGAATGGCTGCAGACAAATGGCACTTAGAGGTGATGGGTTTGGGTTGCTCAATCATAAGGATTGGAGCAGCTCTGCTGTGAGCACAGGCTGAGGGAGCTGGGGGTGTGCAGCCTGCAGAAGAGAAGGCTCTGAGGGACCTCAGAGCTGCCTGCCAGCACCTGAAGGGATCCTGCAGGAAGGCTGCAGAGGGACTTCTCCTCAGGGTGTCTGGAGCCAGGCCAAGGGGGAATGGTTTGAAGCTGAGGCAGAGCAGGGTCAGAGTGGAGCTGAGGAAGAAGTTGTTCAGTAGCTGAGTCTAGCTGAGAGGTGTCCCTGGGCATGGTGGGGAGGTTGGAGCTCCCTTCCAGCCTGAGCTGTTCTGTGATCACCAGGGTGCTAACCATCTCTCATAACTGCAGCAAAGGTCTCTCTCTGCCTTCTTCAGCAGTGAGGTTCCCTGCTGGACTATTTCTGGTGTCAAACCCTTTTTTGGGTTTGGTTTGGTTTGGTTTGGTTTTTCACAGCATGCTGCCATCTGCTGCTGCCTTCTTGCACATGAAGGGCTCTGGGCAGGAGACCTCAGGCTCTCACAGCAGCATTCCAGCACTGGACATGCAGGCTGTTCACCTGTGCATCCTGTTCAGATCTATTCTCAGTAATTACAAGATACAATCAAACACAGGTTGGCATTTCCCTGTGGGATGAAGTTCTCAGAGACACAGAGCAGGTGAGGATATGCTGCTGGAGAAATGCCACAGCCCCAGAAAGAATTGCTGTGACTTGAGCAGAGGACAAACTCAGCTCGTAGTGGACTGAAGAGGTTTGTAAGATTTTGAGATTAATTCCTAGAAATGTGAGTTTCATGTGAGGAGATCATCATTTTATATTGACTTATGAAGTCATTTATATTATTACATTAAGTGCTGGTAGTCATGAGAATCATATCCTGCTTTCAGCCAGCTACACAGCTGCTGACACAGCCCAGGATCACCACTCCCTGTGCACCAGGCTGGAGGCTGAGCTGGTGAAGAGCAGCTCTGGGGAAAACAGGATGGCCATGAGCCAACAATGTGCCATGAAGGCCAATGGCATCCTGGGGTGTGTTAGAAGTGGTGTCCTTGCATTAGTCAGGCCAATTAGTTACACCAAATCACACTCCCCCTACTCCAAAGAACAGTTTGACTGCCCCATGGTCCATGGAGACCTTGTTGATGTCTAAAACTACCTGAAGGGAGGTTGTAGCCAGGAAGGGGTTGGTCTCTTCTCTCTAGCAACCAACACCAGAACAAGAGGACACAGTCTCAAGCTGTGCCAGGGGAAGTTTAGGCTGGAGGTGAGGAGAAAGTTCTTCACTGAGCGAGTTGTTCGTCATTGGAATGTGCTGCCCAGGGAGGTGGAGTCACCATCCCTGGAGGTGTTCAAGAGGGGATTGGACGTGGCACTTGGTGCCATGGTCTAGTCATGAGGTCTGTGGTGACAGGTTGGACTCGATGATATTTGAGGTCTCTTCCAACCTTGGTGATTCTGTGTGTGATTCACCAGATGAACCCCAGCAAGACCACTGGCAAGGCACAGCCAGCAGGGCCAGGGAGGTGATTCTCCCTCTCTGCTCCATGCTGCTGAGACCACAGCTGGGGCCACAAGGATGAGCAGAGGGCTGGAGTTGCTCTGCTGTGTGGACAGACTGAGGGAGTTGGGGCTGTTCAGACTGGAGAAGAGAAGGCTCTGAGGAAACCTAATTGTGACCTTCCAGTATCTGAAGGAGGCTCCAAGAAAGCTGGGGAGGGACTTTTGAGAGTGTCAGGGAGTGATAGGACTGGGGGGGATGGAGAAAAACTACAAGTGGATAGATTCAGATTGGCTGTTAGGAAGAAGTTCTTTGCCATGAGGGTGGTGAGAGACTGGCACAGGTTGCCCAGGGAGGTGGTGGAAGCCTCATCCCTGGAGGTGTTTGCAGCCAGGCTGGATGTGGCTGTGAGCAGCCTGCTGTAGTGTGAGGTGTCCCTGCCCATGGCAGGGGGGTTGGGACTGGCTGAGCCTTGAGGTCCCTTCCAGCCCTGACAGTTCTGTGATTCTCTGGCTGTGCAGCCACATTTTGCTTATTCCTAGGAGCATTTGAATTGCTTTTCTTCTGATGTGCAGCTGGATAATGTCTACCTGTGACTTGAGCAAGGCAGAAGAGAGAGCTGCACTTACAGCAAACACAGCTATTAGATATTTTCCAGGCCAGGGACCGAAGACCAGTGCCTCTGGGGGACAGGCACATCACTCATCACTGCTCTGCATGCTGTCAGTCCTGTTTGTACTGAATTCAGCCCCCATGAATCCATGTCTCCACTTGCAGCTATGGTTATTGCAAGGGTGCTATCAGCTAAGTGACTGGGGGGTGGATGTGTGCTGTCTGAAAGGAACGAGCGTTCAGCTGGAGAGGGAGTGTACAAAACCTCGGGAAAGAAAGGCTGTGTTCAAGGGTAAAGAGACAATGTCATGTGTAAATGTGCCTTCTGGTGAGAGTTCCCTGGGTTTGATCTAGGAAAGAATTTCAGGCTGGAGTCCAAGACAAGTATGGGGGAAAGAGGCAGAGGCAGAGTTAGACGAGCAGCAGCAGCAGTTTAATTTCTCTACCAGTAGGTGGAGAGCACACGAAAGTAGAAGCGGGCACAGAAAAAGGAAGAAAGCCTTGCAGGAGCTTCTTGAAGGAGGCAGGAGATTGTCAGCTTGGTCAGCTCAGCTTGTTGGTAGGGAATAAATACCCAGATGATCTTCTTTCCTGCCTTGAGCACACTATTCCCTACTCCTGGAGCAGGGTTTGGAGGCGTGGCAGGAATGGTTTGCATTGCTGAAGGGAAAGACGTCCATGGCTGCCTTGCCGAGCGCTTTTCCAGACACGGGCTTGCTGGCAGTGACATCATGGAAAGCCATTCTTTCTTCTCCTTTACATATGCCTCTCTCACAAGGAATCCTCTTGCTTCTGCCCTCTCTGTATCTCGCTCTCTGCTATGCCTCTCTTGGTGCTTTCTGTCTCTCTTTTCCCTTCCTTTTCTTTCCTTTCCTTTTTGAGTTCTTGGCCCTCAAAGCCGGGGTGGGAGCAAAGGCTCTGGTTAGCTCTCTGTTTAATAGCTGCAAGAGCTTGGTTTGGGGTTTTTTTAATGCACAAAATTCCTCTCAGTGAGACATGCCACACATTCTGATCTCTCCCCTTCAGGCAGTTGCACACTATTAAATCTGGGGCTGGAAATGACACGCGTCTGGAAGCACAGACCTCGAGCAGCCTGCGCCTCCCTGCGCTGCCCCCTACAATGGAGGTGTTGTGAGCTGCTCAGGGAATGCCAAAGCACTGCACATTCCTCTCTGGGACCACTCTTTATTTGCTTCAGATCAACAACACACTTCAAACCCTTTTGTGTCCCAGACTAGCAAAGCCTTTGTTCTAGGTTGTCTGCTTTGAAATTCTGCTCTGCTTCCCTTACCAAGCCAGCTCCATGGGACTTTGGTACTATCCCTGCTTTGAAAGAGAGCTAAAATCCAAACAGCCTCAGATGCTGCTTCAGGCAGGCCCTGTCTTCTGCACCCCCATAAATAGTAATCTATAACTGCAGTGTGTTGACTAATGCTGCAGGTATTGGGTAGGGATTCATAGCTGATGTGCTACCATGCAGAATGCAGAGAGGAGGGCAGGGCACTGCTTGGGATGGAAAGTTGGAAGGCAACTTTTGGGTGCCCACTCTGAGCAGACAACGGTGTCTGTATGTGAATTGCACTAAACTAGAAAGTTTATCCTTCCATAGCAGTTCCTTAGGTGAAAGCTCACACGGGGGGCAGATGGTGGGGAATTACAGACAGTTGAGACTGAAGACTGCAATGTGAAAACAAAGCAGGGTTTTGTTTCAGAGAAGGGAGAGGAGTAGGTGCTGGCATCCAGTTGTCAGTAGTCCATGGTCCTGCAGAACCCTGGCACTCTGCAGAGCTGTACCTCTCAGCCCAGCATGTTTGATATTGCAGCAGTATAGCCTTAGGAGTGTTCAGAACAGCTGACAAGTATTGATGAGTGAAAGTGAGATTAGATGTGTGGTTCAACACACTGTGTCTTTAAACCCTGAGGAGTCCCACAGCACCTCAAGTGCTTGGCCAAGGACCTTTAAGACAGTGCTGTTTCAAACTCTGCTGCAAGTGGCAGGGTTAGCCAAAAGAGAAAAGCAAATTCAACATAGATATTTAGACTGAAGAGGAGCCAGGAGTCTGCTTTCACAACAAACTCAGGTGGTTGATGTGTTGAATGACCAAACAGTCCAGCAGATTGGTGTCTCACTGAAGAGTGGCTAAGATGATAGGCATGAGGGAGAGAGCAAAACCATGACAGAAAGCAGCACAGAGCATTCCACAGCCAGCTCCAAAACAGCAGAACTGAGTTGTGTTAGCTCATTGTGGAGCTCTGCTACACAGCCCCAGACCATTTTGTTTTCATTCTTCTGCTGCTCTTTTGCCAACCTAAAAGCAGTTCAAGAAGGATCCAGTTTGGCTCCTGCCAGAGCTGAGTGATGTTTGAACATGCTCAGGGATTTCAGGGTGCTTTGAGACTTCTGTGCTCTTAGGAGAGGGGGGAAGGCTGTAATGGGCTTCTGAGAGTGGTTAGAGCACCCTGTGCATCTTCCCCTGGAAATAAAGCAACTGTAAGGAGATAAAATGGGAGCACATGGACTCTGTCCTAGGAGAAGGGAAACATTTAAGATCTCATTGTACAAATTCAGAGCATCTGCTTCCCTAGAGGCCATTCTGCACTTCAGGAGGACATGTGATTGTCCAAATGGTTTTCTTGATTGAGCCACTAATTAATCATTTCAGAAAATGAGTAGGAGGAGTGACTTTTGGAAAAGCATTAAATGCTTCAAGGTTATTCCCAGGCAGTGGAACTCTGTGTGAGTACCTCCTTGTGTCACCTTTGTGGCTGAACAGTTTCATGCTCCTGGTTACTTCCAAAAGCATCTTGGTACAGCCTTGCCTACATATTCAGTGATCTCACACCCTGCTGCCTCTTCCAGAGCTCCTTGCTAGTAAGAGGAATTATCCAGCAATTACCACAGCTAAGAAAGCAGAAGAACAAAATTTTTCCTGTCGTTTTCCATGATATTTCCATGACGCTTTTTGTCACTGGGTTTTGATTACTCAGAGGAAGGGGAGGGAGATAAGAAAGGGAGAGTGATTCTAAACAGTTCTAGTGCTTCTCCCCTGATCCTTTGGCTGCAAGAAGGTAGCTCCCACTTGTAGTATGTATTTTAAGATCCAAAGAATCCCAGAATGGCTCAGGTTGGAAGGGAGCTCAGAGCTCCTCTCCTCCAACCTCCACACCATGCCCAGGGACACCTCGCAGCTACACTCAGCTGCTCAAGGCCTCATCCAGCCTGTCTGCAGACACCCTGAGGAGAAGTCCCTCTGCAGCCTTCCTGCAGGATCCCTTCAGCTATTGGAAGGTTTACATGTGAAATGCTGAAGGATGCCACAGGTCTCACGAAGTATTGTGGCTTTTCTCACTTGAGGTGAGTTGCCTCTGTTCAGGAACTAGACGCAGGCTTAACACTTCATGATTCCTGCAGCCTTTTCTATTTACCTCTCTGGTTACCAATCACTGCAGGACTTTGTGTCGTGTAACATTCCATCCCAGCACGGAGGCCACCTCAGTGGCAGAAAAAACACTACCAATAAAAAAGGAGTCCAGGGAATTTTATATTCTCCTGCTGGAACTTCTAAGGAGGCAGAACTTGGAATTTGTGCCCAAGGCCTGAGTTCTACCTTGAAAGCAAAACCCACAGTAAAACCTTCAGGAGCCTTATTGACTTTGCTTTAGGAGTACTCCTCTGTAGGCAGCTTGAACACCTGTGAGTCAATGAAAGTAGCCTCCTAAGTACTTCTGTCAATGGAAAGCTCTTTGTTTCCTTTTTTTTCCTTTTCATGTTCCAAAGATATTTGAACTTCTCTGGAGCAGCTCTTCCCTCTCTCCAGGTGGAAGCAGCGTGCAGCCTCCTGAGCGAGGGGCTGAGCACGTGCATGCGTGGAACGGAGGTGGACTTCCAAACAGCTTGCTGTCACAGAGTCTCTGATGATGTTTTCCTCCTGCCCTACAGGAGAGTTATACAAATATTTTCCCCTTTCAATTTTTCTTCTGCTTTCTGGTGGGTGCTTTGCCACACCTAGGGAAGAATGTTAGGCTGCTGGATCAGATGGTTTGCCACAGCGGCTTTGAAGAGCCAAGAGCATTTGAAGAGCAAGGCCTTGAGTCACCGAGGCAGAGCCCATCAGCCTTGTAGCTTTCTATTCACAATTTTGCAATACTTGCTGAACTGCCAGATAAGAGCCAAAGGCAACAAACCAGCAGGAGCCAACTCAGAATGTGCCAGAGTTCACAGAACGGTTGCTCCAGGCTGGAGGTTGCTGACCCTTAATCGCTGGAGGTCATCGGTGGCTCTGCCGCGGGGCCCTGCGCAACGTGAGCCGGATCAAATCTCCTGCTGCTGCTGGCCAGGCTGCTGCTGGGGCAGGGTCAAAGCTGGAACACAGGAATTCCAGGGCAGCGTTTCATGTGTGTCTGCCTGCTCCTCCGGACTGCCAGCCTCCTCTGAGGCGTCTGCTTGCTCATTCTGAACTTCCTTCACCTCCTGCAACTGCTGTAGGTGGAGTTAGTCACAGCACAGGCAAAAGATTCCTCCCAGCTGGCACAGCCTTTACCCCTGCAGCACACTGGTCCTGCTGGAAGCACCTGCTCACACAGTTGAAGTTATAAATCATTTTTCCTTAAGCCACATTGAGAAATGCTCTTCTCCTGCTGAGTCTGCCTTGGTTCTTGGTGTATTACCTTTAACAACTGCACTGCCACCAGAGTGCTGAGTGCTGCAAAGTACCAGGGTGAAAGATTGTAGGGAAAGAAATGGCATTTCCAACCCAAATCTCCCAGCAAATCCAGCATGTAAGCATGACAAACACCACCTTCAGTGCTGTGCTCTGTGGCTTGTACACAGTGGTTCACAGAAGCCTACAGTGGCTCAGGCTGGAAGGGCCCTCACAGCTCTTCTTCTCCAACCTCCCCACCATGGGCAGGGACTCCTCTCAATCAGACTGCTACTAAGCAATGGTAACTAATTCAGCAGTGATGCCATTCATGGTATAATAAGATCTTTAATGCCTATTTTTATGGGCTGGGCTCTACCACATATTTGCTCAGCTCACAAATGTCATCTTCAGGACAGTGATAGAACTTTAGAACAAGATCTCATTCCTACCACCCAAGGGTACTTGAATCCAGTCCATGCAGCACATAAGATGCATGCAGTACAAATGGTTTGGTGATTCTTCCACTGCCTTCCCAAGCTCCACAGCTGGCAGTGTTCTCATGATCCTCTTCCATATGAAAGAGGCAAAGGAGGAGGAGGTGTAAGGGCATTTTGACCCCTGTGCTGCAGGGGCTGAGTATGTGGGAATCTTCAGAAGGGGGTGATCCTCCCTGAGAGGAAACTGAAGTGGGGCAAAGGAAAGGCTAATGGCAGCTCCTCACAGCAAGTGAAAGGAAGGTTGTGAGGAAAATACTGTGCTCATTGCTGGGCCTCCTGGCAACAACAAAAGGGTAAATGAAGCTACCTGTGGGCAGTGCTGTACTTTCTGAAGACAGACTCTTCTAAATCAAAACTGTCCTAGATTCAGCATGTGCTTATGGTTAGGAAACCCTGAGTGCTTCAGGAAAATACTCACAGAGTAGCATTCACAGCTGCAGGTGGGTCTGGAATATGGGAGACTGGATTCCTCCCCAGAGCAGCAAAGCTATCAGCTGTTCCAGTATTCTCCCTTGCTGGGGCATCTGAACAGGTTTGATCTCAGCTGGGATCCCAATGTTCCCAGGCTGCTTAAAGCATTGTTTACAAGGCACAACTGATCATTTTCCTTCTTCTCCCCCATCAGTCTGCAGGAGGATTCTTGCTTTATACTGGTCACATTCCTTCTGCTCTGTGGGCAGCCCTTCTGCCCTGTTTGTACAGCATCTTGCACAATGAGCTTGTGCTCCAAGTCTGTGGCTTCAGTAAAACAAATAATGCTGTCACCACTTAAAAATAGGTTTGTGAAGTTAGGCATGTCTGATCTTGAGGAGAATGAAAGCAAAAATAGGAGCAGGCTACCAACATCACCAGTGTTCTTGGGTTTAAATTGCTGCAAGTCCCTGGCTGAGTTGCAGTAACAGTCCCACAGCAAAGTTCTCAGTTTAAGGAACAAGGTGAGGAGACAGGGGGAGAGGTTACAGAATGATTAATGTGCAAAGCATTGCTAAAAGCATTATCTCATTATCTTCCCTTCAAATAACAATGGGTCAGGGACAACGTTGGACATGGGAAGGGACACTGAGATGTCTCTGGGGAAATGATAGTTCAGAGGAATCTGAACAATTGACTGGACTTGGCAAAATGGGATTGGAAATTCCTTCCATACCAATGAAGAGAGCCAGTGGGCAAGGCACTGTGAGCATGTTTGTCCTCCAGTAGAGATGGCATACTGGGAGGAAGACACAAACCTGAGAGGTCAGAATCTCTGCTAGGGGAACAGGGAACAATGGCAATGCAGCTGCTGGTTTGGACAGCATTGGGTGCACAGGGAGGTGATGGCTGCTCATCTCCATCTGAAATTGGTGGCAGTTGGCTGCTCCTGCAAACAAACCTGAAAGCAGTTTCAGGCAGCAAATAGTTTGTGTTTTGAAGCCTGGAGATGGCACTGCAAAATTTCATGCAAGGAACACACAAAATCCCTAGCTCTGAGAGAAAAGGGCAAATGAGAAGTGAATGGGGAGTTGAACTGCAGGACTGTTCATTGACAGCACAGGGACTGAGGACACTTTTTCTTCTTAAGTACCTGTCCTGCTGCCCAGCTTGGTTTCCTTGGGCAAGGCTCTTTCTCCCCTAGTGACAGAAGAGTGGCTTTCTGTGATTACTCACTTGGAGTGAGTACAGAGGAGGATGACCCACAGGGCTGGTGGATAGATGCACACACACAACTCAGCCCTCACTGTGGAAATGGACACAGCATAGGCAGGAGGAGTAGCAGTTCCAGGGGCTGGAGCAGCTCTGCTGTGAGCACAGGCTGAGGGAGCTGGGAGTGCTCAGCCTGCAGAAGAGGAGGCTCTGGCGGGACCTCAGAGCTGCCTGCCAGCACCTGAAGGAATCCTGCAGGAAGGCTGCAGAGGGACTTCTCCTCAGGCTGTCTGCAGACAGGCCAAGGGGGAATGGTTTGAAGCTGAGGCAGAGCAGGGTTAGAGTGGAGCTGAAGAAGAAATTGTTCAGCAGGAGGCTGCTGAGACTCTGGCCCAGGCTGCCCAGGGAGGCTGTGGCTGCCTCCTGCCTGGGGGTGCTGGAGGCCAGGCTGGATGAGGCCTTGAGCAGCTGAGTGTAGCTGAGAGGTGTCCCTGGGCATGGTGCAGAGGTTGGAGGAGCTGAGCTCTGAGCTCCCTTCCAGCCTGAGCTGTTCTAGGATTCCATGATGATAAATTAATCTTCAAAAGCCACAGGCCATTGCCATCTAGGAGCAGATTCAATGTCAGGACACCTGCCATGTTTTCCCATCCCCTGCTGCACAGTTTGACAGTAGAACTGCCAGTAATACTGTTTAATGCTGTTAGTATTGCTGTTATTTCAGCATTATTAGGCAGTTCTACCATCAGTATTATCTTCCCAAATCAGAAATAAACTTCGAAGCAGCCAACCCTCATCCTGCCCGAGTCCACATGGAATCCACAACTCATTCCATAAAACACTTGGGAAATTCTTGCCCAATTCCTGTTGAGTTCTGTGTGGTATTCTGAGGTTCCCACAGGCTCTCTGTGAGCTAGTAAATCTCTCCTTGTTGTTTTCACTGCAGCCCCAGTCACTCAGCTGCCCCAAGCAGCAATTCTGCTGTTGCTGTGTGTTTGTCTCCTGGGCTGTGTGTGCATGCAAGGGGTTCCCATCGCTGCACACCGCGGTGCCAGTCAGCTGCCGACCTCAGTGCCGGAGCTCTGGTGTCTGCCGAGCATCTCTGCTTCCATACACATCTATTCTGTCACCTTCTGGGGACTCTGCAACTGGTGCACTCTCCACTGAGCAAGCATCTTCCTAAGTAATGTGCTCATCCTTGCTTTAACAGGAATTACATGAGGAAAAGTATAGCAGTTCTGGGGGTAACCCTTGCACGTCTTGGCCCAGCCTGCTGTTCATCGACATTGTATTTACCCCCCTGTGCTGAAGAGATCTCTCCTTCACCTGCAGGGTGAATGAGACTGGCAGAGGGCTGTGTTCTATTGTTCCTGCTCTGCTTGCCTCTTGTGCTGTGCTTGGACATCCCTGAGCAGAGCCTGGCCCCAGCCCTGCACATCTCTGTCCCCAGCAGTGAGATCAACCCTCAGTCTCCTCTGCTCCAAGCCCCAAGCCCAAGCTCCCTCAGCCTGTGCTCCCAGGAAGATGTTCCACTGCCTGCAGCAGCTCTCTGGTTCTGTGCTGGACTCTCTCAAGCAGCTCCCTGAGGTCCTTCTTGAACTGAGAGGTCCAGAGCTGGACACAATATTCCAGATGTGGCCTCAGCAGGGCAGAGTAGAGAGTGAGGAGACCCTCTCTTGACCTACTCAGCACAGCCCTTCTAATCCACCCCAGGCTGCCATTGGCCTTCTTGGCCACCAGGGCACACTGCTGGCTCATCATGCATAGCTGGTGGGTAACTTGTTGATCACCGAGTCTGTGTAACACCTAGAAGCAATTCTGTGCAATCAGATCTTGAATGACTCTTTCCACTCTTTCCAATGACTCTGAGCCATTGGCTGTCTCATAAGCTGCATCACATCAGAAGGCATTTTAAACAGAACTTCAGGATTCTTTTGGACACGATCCAAAGTCCATCTCCTTCTCCTGCACTCTCATCATTTGGGCAGGCCTGGAGGATAGCTATTTTCTGCCTCCTCTATAGCCGGTAGGGGGACAAGGCTTTTGTCTTCCCATTAGGTTTGTGAGCTGGTGACTGAAAGCTTTCTGAGCATCATGCAGCTCAGCAGTTCACCTCCTTCCCCCGTGGAACAGCCCTTGTTTAAATGGGTGCATTCAGTTGGTTCCCAGGTACCAACTCTCTCACACTTCATTTCAGCAGCAGTTCTTATCACTGACCGGGGGAAAAAGCCTCTAATGAAGGTGAGATTGAACTGGCCAAAGCAACATCGTTTGCCCTGGCATCTGAGGTCAGAAAAGATCAGGGGCAAAGCTAGCCTTAAATGAGCTAGGAGCTAACTGAGTGCTTGGCAAAGGTGAGGAAGGCTTCCCATTGATTTATCCTAAATGTAGTTACCAAAATTCCTCTGGGTCATGGAGCCTCCTTCTCTGGAGGCTTTCCAACCCCACCTGGATGCATTCCTGTGCAGACTACCCTGGGTGATGCTGCTTTTGGCAGGGGGGTTGGACTAGATGGTCTCTGGAGGTCCCTTCCAACCTCTAACACTGTGTGACTCTGTGGCAGAGCTGTGATAGCATCCAGGGTTTTGCATGAGGTCATGGTCAGTGATTGCTCCTGGAAAAGGTCATTCATCTCCAGGTAATCCAGATGAGATAAACACCCACAAGTGGAATTGGGGTTAATTTGGTCAGCTCAGGAGAAGGGAATATTTTTATAGTATATCATATCTCCCATTCCTGGTGAGCACTTAGGAATCAGCCCAAAGGATAATGAGTGGTTTGATAACTGCATGTAGGAATGTGGAAGAGATATCTGAGAGTGGCTGGCTTTGAAGTATTGCCAGCAAAGGAGTAAGGAGATTCATCTGCTGCAGCATTCAGCTGAAGTTCAACCTTGCACTAACATTCATGGCAAAAGAGAAGTAAATTGCTCCATGGCTCCCTGGGAAAGACTGGAATCATCTGAAGTCAAAGCACACTAAGCTAATGCTTAGGTGCAAAGGTGGGGCCCACCCCTCACACTTGTGTATCACACAGGTGTGATAAGGCTGCTGAGGTCTCTCTTCTCCCTATCACTCCATGCACAACCATTTCTCCCCTAGGTGTTGGGGGGATCAAGACTTGTGCTGGTCACACTGCCTGCAGCTTTACTGCTGGAGTCTCCCAGCAGAGTAAGAGCTGAGCTGAAAGCTCAGGTGTGACTTCCTCTCCTCTAGGCATCATAACAGAACGACTGGCCCTGGCTGCTCGGGGTTGGCAGAGGGCAGAGGGCCAGCTGTGCTTGTCTGGAGAGCAGACAGGACCAGTGATGTTATGGAGACTCTCTTCTCTCCTCTCGAGCATTCACTCTCAGTAGTCTAACGATGCTCAAGAGGACTCTTCAGACACACCTGGCAGAAGCACTGACTGTATGATTTTTGTGTCTTCATCACAATATCCTAAACAAACCAGAAAGACACATCTTCTCTGGCTTCTCTGCATCAACTTCCCTGCAGCCTGAATCTCTCCTGAGCACTTGAGTCTCCTTATTTCAGCTGGATGGTAGATAATTGCCCACAGGACACAGAGATCAGCTCTGCTCTACTTTGTTTTATGCCATTTCTGTGGTTCCAGCTCATAAAAGCCGAAAGTGCTGAGGTGGAAATTGTGATCTGCCTTACAAAAATAAAGGACAAGGTCAAAAAGAGAAAGTCTGGGAGAAAAAGCTACCTACAGCTGCTTACTGCAATTCTTTATCTCCTAGGAAACTTCAGTATGTTAAACAGCTTGCAAAAGAAAGAGGAATGAGGGTGAGCAACCATTGCCAGGGCTTGGTAATTAGTGGCAGTCTCAACACTTTACAGGGAGTGAAAGAGGATTTGTGGCTTTCTAGGGTTCTTTGCACCATGGTTAATGGTCAGGAGCACTTCTAAATGCTTGTGCAATATTGATTCTAGGGGAGCTGAGTGTGAGCAGAAGGTTCAGACAAAAGTGTTTTTGCAGATAATGTTTCCTGCTTGGAACAGTCCTGACTAAAACATGGAATAACTTAGGCTCTCCTCCGGGGACTGCTGTTGCTGGGTAAGCCAAGAGTGCACTTGGCCTCCTGTGAGCTCTTTCCCTCTGGGAAGCTGTGAAAGCTTAGAAACTGCCAGCTGTGTTGGTATAAAATGCCACACAAAGTCTGGGAAATTTGGAACAATTCAGAAAGAAGCTCTGCTGTTAGGCATGAGCCTTCTCTGGAGCCTGTCCAGACCCACCTGGATGTGTTCCTGTGTGATCCTGCTCTGGCAGGGGGCTTGGGCTGAATGACCTCTGGAGGTCCCTTCCAACTCCTGATTCACAGAACTGGACCTGCCTACTGCTCTCAGGATCTGCAGTGCATCTGTCTGCAAGCCCAGGTGGGGTTTTCATGGGAAGAGCGTGGGAACAGAGAGGCTGATGAGACTCTCCTGGGCCTTGTGCCTGCAGAAACCAAACCTGAACCCAAAACCTCAGAACACAATAAACAAAGTGACCACAGATATCACAGGACATGATCCCAAATGAAGACCTCTTTCAGAAGCTCTGAAAGGAAGCAAAAGCTTAAGCAGGCTGTCTTCAGAGGCAGTGTAGTAATTAGTGAAAGGCTGGATAGAAATCCTGGCTTCTACTAGGAGATTTGACTCCATTGCAGGCACAGCGACAGATGCACACACGCAGCTCAGCCCTCACCATGGACATGGACACAGCACAGGCAGGAGGAGTAGGAGTTCCACGGGCTGGAGCAGCTCTGCTGTGAGCACAGGCTGAGGGAGCTGGAGCTATGCAGCCTGCAGAAGACTCTGGGGGGAACCTCAGAGCTGCCTGCCAGGACCTGAAGGGATCCTGCAGGAAGGCTGCAGAGGGACTTCTCCTCAGGGTGTCTGCAGACAGGCCAAGGGGGAATGGATTGAAGCTGAGGCAGAGCAGGGTTAGCGTGGAGCTGAGGAAGAAGTTGTTCAGCAGGAGGCTGGTGAGGCTCTGGCCCAGGCTGCCCAGGGAGGCTGTGGCTGTCTCCTGCCTGGGGATGCTGAAGGCCAGGCTGGATGAGGCCTTGAGCAGCTGAGTATAGCTGAGAGGTGTCCCTGGGCATGGTGGGGAGGTTGGAGGAGAGGAGCTCTGAGCTCCCTTCCAACCTTACTCTTCAGGTAGGTGCTCAAAGGTATTTGGTGGCTGGGAATGATCCTGTGACAGGTTTTGCCTTCTAACATCCCTTGACTGTAAGGAGTTTTTACTGACACCAGACATGGACTCGTTGTAAGGTCTATATGTAAGGAGCTGAGAGAGACTGAAATCCCCTGGGATCCTTGTCAGCCAGGCAGAGCCACTGCCCAAGCTGCAGTGCTTAAAGGTGCCATCAGGTTTGTAGACACCACATGCTGCTGAAAGAAAGGAGAGGCAGGAGGCTTCAATTGCCTTGCACAGACTGGGGTGCCCTCTGGTTCCCAGCAGTTCAGCTTTCCCAGTCTTTCAGAGTTCATTGATGTGTTTGTTATTGTAAAAAGGTTTTATAAGATAAACCTTAGCTAAACAAATGACTTCTGAGCTTGGGGAACAGCTCTCTGTGTGTACATGAAGCCTAGTAGAACCTCTGGTCAGTGCTGAAAAGCATGAGCACTCCCAGGGCTGCAGCAGTCCAGTGCTGGAGGTAGTGATCCCACCTCAGGCTCGGTGCTACCCTGCAGCTTGTTTTCTCTAGGGAAAGGACCCAGCTGTCTGCTGGAAGTGGAGCAAGCTCAGGCTTTAGCATTACCAACAGCTAACGTTAGACTAAAACTGCACTGGCCTCCCTTTCAAGTCTTGTGTGTCCATCCCAGCAACCAAAGAGCAGTTCAAGGGGTTCCTTGTCTGGTGGACTCCTGGAAAGTGGAAGCAAGAAGTTTGTTTTGCACATTTGTTTTTATTCTAAGTCCTGATATGCAAATGAGCTGAGGTCTAACAGCTACTAATTGTTCAGCATTAAATGTGTGATAGTAACTCTCAGGGTATTTAGGAACTCGCAGCTGCTGCTCTGAGGACTTCAGCATCCCTTAGGAGACAGGATTTGATTTTGCATTAGGGCCAACTTCTGCTTGATGTTCTGGGCAAGCTGCAGACAGGCTCTGGTCTTCTCTGTCACACAAACCATCTGCATGTGCCCCTGACAGGTTTCAGAGCACTGAGAGCTCACCCTGTGCTCACTGCACACAGCGCACAAGACCGTCAGCCTCTGTCTCTGCTTTGCACTTCCAACCCAGCGCGAGTCACACTGCCAGTGAATGACAGCGGCAGGAAGCCACCAGACCACCCCAAGCGCAGGCTTTTGGCAAGTGCCTCGTGGAAGGAGAGCTGCCAACCACCCAGCAATAACTAGAAGGGGTCTCTGCAATGACCTCGGTGGCATGAAGGAGGCAAGCAAACAGAAACATCTAGTCAGGAAACACAGCAGCTGGGGAGAGGCATGCAGCTGGCGGCAGGAGAGCACAGGCAGGCAAGCAGACAGATTTTTACTTCCACTAGAACTGAGCTCACAGTGGTGGCAGAGGCTTTCCCACAGCCTTTCCCAGAGAATGCTGAATGTGACTTCAATTTCTTTTCAAACTTGAGTGAATTGGTGCAGCTTGGCTGCCTCCTGCTCCACTTTGCGTCATGACAATCTTCAGTAAAATGGAAGGCCACAAAGGAGAGAGACCTTACTGACTGACTTCCCTTCCGAAGCTGCTCTGCCCGGGGAGCTGAGGCTTGGATCTTGCTTTCTCCATAGCCAGATGGGGGGAGGGTTGGGGGTGGAGACATCAAAATGCTAAAAGTTGTGGAGAACTGAAAACTTCCATGTTTGCTAAACTAATGGTTGGTAAACAGTCCTGAATGCTCACCTAAGCATTCTTGCTCGGGGTGTTACAGCTCTGGTTCCACTTCAGTGCTACTCAGGCCAAAATATTACTCTAATTAGTATTTCCAAGAGGATTCCCTGCAGGGTTGCTCTCTTAATCTCATCCAGTAACACAAAAGGCTTTGGTGACAAAAGCTCACTCATTATTTCTTTCTCTGGTAGACATATTTTTTGAATATTTTGTGGTGCTGGGAGTACACCTGAGGAGATTCCTGAGCATGGGCTGCAGTGTTTCCCTCATTTCAAACCAGCTGAATGACCATGGGGGTTTTGTTCTTCTGTAGAATCACAGAATTGTCAGGGTTGGAAGGGACCTCAAGCATCAGCCAGCTCCAACACCCTGCCATGGGCAGGGACACCTCACACTACAGCAGGTTGCTCACAGCCACATCCAGCCTGGCTGCAAACACCTCCAGGCATGAGGCTGCCACCACCTCCCTGGGTGGCTCTCACCACCCTCGTGGGGAACAACTTCTTCCTAACATCCAATCTGGATCTACCCACTTGCAGTTTTGTTCCATTCCCCCCATTCCTGTCACTTCCTGACAGCCTAAAAAGTCCCACCCCAGCTTTTCTGTAACCCTCTTCAGATCCTGGAAGGCCACAATTAGGTCTCCTGGGAGCCTTCTCCAGACAGAACAGCCCCAACTCCCTCAGTCTGTCTCCATGGAGAGGAGCTCCAGCCCAGCTAATAATAACAACCCAGCTAAGTTTCATTGCTACTTGTCCAAATTAAGCAAACTGGAGCACATCTCCTATGACTTGAAATGTCTGACTGCAGCTGACACAGAACATTGACTGTTGGATGAGGAACTAGGTTGTGCTTAAAGTTTGCTGGGAGTTGTTGACTTCAGTTTTCAGGTCCTGCTCTTGTTCCCTGGAATAGAGCTCTCTGTCCTTAGGTTCCTTGGTCCTTCCCTGGGAAGTGTTTGTTGTCTTGGTATTACCTCCTTCCTGCCTGACCAGAAGCTCAGGAGATTGCTCGTCTTTAGAGGATTTTAGCTTTTGTGTGTGTTGACCATTTGAGCAGGAAAACAAGAGAGAGGTGCTTGAAGCTTCAGCTCTGTGGCTGTATGAGGAGAGCAAGCACTGGTGTGAAGATGCAGGGAGCCCATCTGGCCAGGCAGCACAGCCCAGCTCCACTGCTGCTGTGCCAGAACTGTTATATCACTTCCTGGGAATGCAGCTCACTTGGAACATCTGGAGCTCGTTGGAAGGAGGTCTCCAGTGAATTCCAAACTGCTGTGGGGATGAGAGCATTTCTCCTATGTACCAATCCTGCTCTCCCCCTGGGCAGCAGTCTGTGTAGCTGCACTAACAAACACCCAAACCAAGAGCAGGACCTGCTGAGATCTTGACCAGGCTTTGCTCCTGGCTTCATTTCCTTTTCCAAGAAATTGGTTTTGTGTGTGTCTCAGCTTTTAAGCAGCCATAGAACCTTCTGACATCACTTTCAGCTCATTTTTACATCTTGATTCATCAGCGTTGCACTCTGCTGAGAAAACAGCCAGATTAAAAACTACTGTCCAAAAGGTTTACCTGCCACATCCCTTCCATTCTGCAGTCAGGACATGAAAGATGGTTACATGCATTGGGGGAAAATAATGATTTCCACATCCACCAACAATTACAGCTGAAAAGGCAAACATTGCTGCATCCTGGGCTGCCCCAAATGAAGTGTGGCCACCAGGTCTAGAGAGGTGATTTTGTCCCTCTGCTCTGGTGGGACCCCACATGGTGTGCCCAGCTTTGAGGCCCCCTGATAGAGCAGGTCCAGAGGAGGGCCACAAAGATGATCAGCAGGCTGAGGGAACCCCTGCTCTGGAGGTGTGCAGAGAGAGTTGGGGCTATTTGGCCTGCAGTGAGGAAGGATCTAGGGAGGCCTTAGAGCTGCATTTAAATAAACCTATGGGATTGCTGGGGAGGGGCTGTTTAGAAGGGCCTGTGGTGATAGGATGAGGGGCAATGGCTTGAAATTAGAGCAGAGCAGATTCAGGCTGGATGTTAGGAGCAGCTCTTTTCTATGAGGGTGGTGGAATGCTGCAGCAGGTTGCCCAGGTGGGTAATGAAGGCTCTGTCACTGGAGACATGCAAGGTCAGGCTCAGTGGGGCTCTGGGCAAGCTGACCTAGTTCAAGATGGCCCTGTTGAGTGCAGGGGGGGTTGAACAAAATGCCCTTTGAGGGTCCCTTTCTACTCAGTGCACCCTGTGAGGCTGTGAAGTTGGTGTCCCAGAGCAGTGTGCACATGAGCCCTAACTGAGCAAAGCCGGTGGCAGAACGCTGAGCCCTGCAGAGGAAGGATTTGTCCTTTCAGTCTCCTCTCCTGCCACAAAGTTTGTGGCTTCACTTCTTCAGAATGTAGTAAGCTCCCAGTGGATTTTGTGGGCATGCCTTCTAGGATGATTATTTCAAAATGCAATCATTGGAACAGCTTCTGAGCTCCCTCTCCACCCTTCTCTCCTAGTCCTTCTTACTGTTTAGGAGCAGTTAGTTTCATATAGGCTGTGAGGCACTCAGATGGGAGCTGGGTGCTTCTCTCCAGAGTGCTCAGCACCCTGAGACCTCAGCTTTCTGGAGACCACCTGGATAGTCACAAAATCTACCTTAAGACTGTGTAATGTGTCCCTAGTAGTCTTTTTTCCCCTCCTTTTTGTAACAGTGATATTGTTTGCTGTTTTCTTTCAGGCCATGCCAGCTATTTCAGAGAAGGAGAAGGATGGTGAGTAAACATTTCCTTGTTTTATGGTTGCCTTGTGTTTGGTTTGTGGAATGGAGTTGCTAGTTCCCTGCTAAAAGGCAGGCTTCAGCTGAGGGGGGCTGAGTGAGTACGATTTCAGCCCTGTGAGGGCTACTGAGTGCCTCCTGAGGAGGCTGTTTTCTCTCTCTGCAAAGCAGGCAGCTTTCTGTCTGACGCTGATCAAGAGGTTTGAACCTACCTGCTTGAACTGCAGCTGCCTGCTCCATGGCTGTCTTCCTCCAGGTGCTATCTGGTGGTTAAAATCTAGTTTGGTTTTTGCTGTCCTGCTTAAGAACCGTGGATGCCAATGGGCTTGTTTGAGTCAGTGGAACCTGCTGACAGTGTGAGCTTTGCTGCCTTTGAGCAGGGCAGAAATGTTGGGTTCTCTGGAGTGTTTCAGTGGAGATAATAATGTTGATTTTGGCTGAGTACTTCCAGAGTACTAGAAGGTTGTTTTGTCTGTTCTTCTCCCCTGAACACTGTATGTACTTTGGTGGCATTGTGTGAACTCTGCTAGGCAATCTCAGATGGGTGTGCTGTGACCAACACCAGGGAGCACTCCACACTGCAGCCATCTCCAATGGGCAGCTGCTTCCTTCAGCGTTTATCTCAGTTGATGCTTTGCTTCTGTGCTTCAAATATGGCTTGAAAATCTCTCCAGATCTCTCCAAATGCCACTGGCATTCTGATGTGTGTCTGCTTGGGTTGGGTACCCCTTTGTAGGTTGTTGGTTTTCCTGCATCTTCAGCATTTATGTAGCATACAGGATTAAAAAGTACCTGAAAGCCACTTTCAAAGTTTCAGGACATAGAGATATAATGATTGCAATTCTACACTGAAGAAATAGAGCTGCAGTAGAACTTGTGGCATAGCTAATGGCTTGTAAACTCAGGAAAAAAGAAGCCAGACTCAAAGCTCACTCCTTCAGTGAGAAGCTTCCTGTCCTAGCAGTGCTGATGCTATGAAATACAGGCATCTTTGGCATACTCCTTATAACCTCTACACATGCAGAGGAATCTCTCTAACTCTTCCTTCTCCCATCCCAGACTTCAGTGTTATGTCTGTTTGTAGCCAGCATTCTATCCAGTACTAGAAATAGGAGGTGGAACGTCAGGTTGCTGCCATTTGCTCATCCCTGAGCAGGAGCTGGACTGTGAGTGGAAAGCTAAAGGCAGTCAGTTGTCTCGTCATCAGTTTTGGCTTCTGTTTAACTCTACAGCTCAGGATGCCATGAGATGGTGATGGCTGTGTGGAACCAGTAAGCATGCATCAGGGAGGTGATTGATTACACCAAGGGCCCTGACTGAAGTCACCTGCTTCTGGGACTAGTTAGTCCAACTGTTTTCAGGTGCAGCTGGATCTCTGGGGAGATGTTTGGGTCTGTGTTTTGCAGTTAACTATCCAGTGTGTGCTCATTGCTGCTCACAGTCCCTCAGGTAATGATGTTGCTTAAGGCTGGTTACTGACAAAGCTGCAAGGAAGGTGTGAAAGCCCTCCGAAAGAGTGCAGCATATTTGCCTGCCTGCTGCAGGAGGGCAGCACAAATACTGATTTTTGTGTTTGTTAGGGAACAAGAGCAGCCTCACTCTGCCTGGCTTGTGCTGTTACAATCAAGCTGAAGCACATCACCAAACACTGCAGAATGAAGAGGAGTTCTTGGTTTGACTGCTGACAATGCTAACAGTATAGAAGCAGAGGGATTGGATAGCATTGTACTAAAAATGGATTAAAAACCCTCTCAAATATCCTTTCTGAGAATCTGAAGGAAGAACTCCATGTGTCTCCCTCTGTCCTGCTCAGTGCTATTTGGTTTGGTGTGGCACTGGAATAAGAAATCCCAGCAAGAAGAAAGGCTCTTGTTTCAGTATTTCTGGCTTAGAAATTCTAGATACATAGGGAAAAAAGGCAACAAGAAGCCCAAAGCCCCGTGGTCTTACAAGGCTTTCTATTCTGTCCCCTCCAGATGCTTTGATACTTTCAAGTGCTTTTCTCATGGGGCACCCAGACCTCGAGTCCCTTAAGTGGAGCAAGCTGCTTAAGCATCTTAGAAGTTCACAGGCTCCTGATTATGTTTGGAGCAGTTGCTAATCCCTGGAATGAAATCTTTTCTCAGTTTTATGTAGTTTCCAACACACAGTAAATGTTGGCTACATCACATCATGCAAACTTGCAAATGGAGCACCTCATGTGGAGTCAATACTTTTACAAACCCCACCACACACACACTATATTTAGACACAGAGCAAAGCCCAGCATCACCTGCAAACATTGCTGCTTTTGTCAGTTAATAACTCCAGGGTTGCAAAACCAGTCAGCTTTTGTTGTTGTTATTTTACAGTGGAAAGTGCAGTAAACCCTGCAGTTGCAGAGTCCCTGTGGCAAAACTCCAGACATGCTCACAGTATTGAGCAGACCATCAGCTGTTGTCTGTGTCCACTGCTGCTTCAGCCTGTGTGAGTTAGGGCACTGCAAATGCTGTGCTGCAGCATTGGCTGCTGCTGAGGAACCTGACTTTCATAGTCATATAATTATCAGGGTTGGAAGGGACCTCAAGGATCAGCCAGTCCCAACCCCCTCTGCCATGGCCAGGGACACCTCACACTACAGCAGGTTGCTCACAGCCACATCCAGCCTGGCTGCAAACACCTCCAGGCATGAGGCTGCCACCACCTCCCTGGGCAACCTGTGCCAGGCTCTCACCACCCTCATGGGGAAGTTCTTCCTAACATCCAATCTGAATCTCCCCACTTCTAGTTTTGCTCCATCCCCCGCAGTCCTATCACTCCCTGACACCCTCAAAAGTCCCTCCCCAGCTTTCTTGTAGCCCCCTTCAGATCCTGGAAGGCCACAATTATATCTCCTTGGAGCCTTCTCCTCCCCACACTGAACAACCCCAACTCTCTCCCTCTATCCTCATAGCAGAGCAGCTCCAGCCCTCTGCTCATCCTTCTCTGGACACCTTCCAGCACCTCCCAATCCTTGTAACAGGGGCTCCAATCCTTGCAACAGGGGCTCCAGAAGTGATTGCAGTACTGCAGGTGGGTCTCGGCAGAGTCTCAGTATTCTTGACACTTTTGGCAATGGTGATAGAAAATGAAACCTTTCCAAAGAATATTTTTAAGGTAGAAGTGAAGATGGAGCAAGATGCAGTCAGGGAAAATGATGGCTCCAGCCAAGAGACGACTCAGAGCTGGGGCTGCTGGCACCTAAAGTATTGCAGGCCAGCAACCTGTTTCAAAAGACTACTTTCAGATGCATCTGCCTCTCCTCAGGGTCATTGCTGTGTTCTGTTGTGATTTTTATTCTGTAAGGAATGTGATGGGTGGGGCATTCATCTCAGCTGTCAATAATGAAGGTCTCAGAGTTGTGTTGTCTTCATCTACAGTCTAAAAATAATTGCTGCAAGAACCTTTGGTTCTCCTGGCAGCGTGTCAGCACTTTGTTTACTGATGGGAATCACCACCAGGTGATGAGCAGAACTGGTTAACTCTCCACTGACTGCAGAGTCCAGGTGGCTCCTAATGCAGATCCCAACATCCAAGCGTGGTGAATCCACTGCCAGGTTCCTAATTCAGGGCTAACTTCAATTTCTGGAGCAGTGTTCTCAAAACAAAGGTGAAATGGCCATAAAGTCAAAGTCAATAAGTCAATATTAGAAGTATTGCCTAAGCCTCTTTGTGGACTTGCTTCATGATTGCCCAATTTGCCCTCCAATGTTTGTGGGGAACAGTGAACTGTTTGCAGCCCAGAGACATTGCTACAGCAGAGCCAGCGGGAGAGGTAGGCTGAAGATCCACATCTGGTCAGGGACTACCACAGCTTGTTTCTCTTGAGGTGGTGAAACTATGTGCTAGCACGTAAACAGGGCAGAAGGTTTAGTCTAGCCCTAAATAAACGTTTAACAGCCATTAACACCATTGGTACAGAATGTAGAGCATTATAAACTTCTGCTGTGCATGAAACAACTGTCCTGTGCTGTGCTGCTTGAGCACGTCTGTGGAAGAGTTGGAGTGAAATAAGGGAGGTTTCATTCACTGAGGATTCTCTTTTAGCCATGAAGTACAAACTTGGATCGTTAAGAAACAGGACACATGGTCTGAAAAAGCAGCTGGCACTGAAGGAGTGTGGCAGGGACAACTCCTTCGCTGCCTAGCGAGGGGAGGCGCTGAGTTCTGTCAGGATTCTGTCACTGCAGTCCTGCCTGCTGGGTCCTGTGGAGCTCGTTTCCCTGGCTGCCCTGGATTCATGAGAGAGACAAGGGAAGGAACCTTTATGTCAGGGTGCTTCCCCTCACAGGCTCTGACTGCTGGTGTCAGGCAGCCAAGGGCTCTTGGTGCTCAGCCCCACGGTGAGGTGAGCTACCGAACAGGAGGTGACGGATTGAGGACAAGGTGGGTCCGGCCCCTCTGTGAGAGCTCACAGCAACAGAAGCTTGCCAACCAGGTAGCCAAAGGTTCCCTGGCATTAGACAGGGCACATAAAAGGCCAACTGCTTGCCACACTGTGCAGAGCTCCTTTGACTTCATTTCATTTAACTGCATCTCCAATCAAAAAGGATTTTCCAGAGGGGTTCTGCAACCAGAAAGATCATTCCATGAGCAGTGTCCCTTGAGCCAGCACTGAAAGGTTTATTCTGGCTGGCCACAGGGTACCAATTTCCACACAAACTGGAGGGAAATCCAAGTGAATCAGCAGTTACTACTTTTCTGGCTGCTTCACAATACCTCCAGCCATGTTCTAGAATAAACTGGGAAAAAATGAATTAATTGCTCCTTTTTGTACCACCTGAGAGACCTCAGTCTAAGCATCTGAGAGACCTTAGTCTGAAGTACCAGTTCCTAGATGGGTAATCACTCTTTTACTGTTGGTGTTGCAAGAGGTCTAAACTTTGTTGGAGCTGAGCATTTGCTTTCTAAACACAACTGTCAGGTGAGCACTCACACTTCAAACTGTCATGCTGAAAAGCAGTTACAGAAACCCTGCCAGAACACAGCTGGAGGGCTGCCAAACACTAAGAGATGCTAAGAGAGAGATTTTTATTCCACTGGCATTCATTTCATTACTAGAAATCACAGCATCACAGAATGCTCTGGGTTGGAAGGGACCTCCAAAGCTCATCCAGCCCAACCCCCTCTGCACTCAGCAGAGACATCCCCAACTAGATCAGGTTGCCCTGAGCCCTGTCCAGCCTCACCTTGAGTATCTCCAGGCATGGGGTCCCAACCACCTCCCTGGGCAACCTGTTCCAGTGTTCCACCACCCTCATGGTGCAGAGCTTGTCCCCAAATAAAGGTTTGTGTCATCAACAGACACCCAAGGCTGACCTCTCACGCTGACTCCTGATGATCTCTAGTTGCTGAAATTTTTGTAGATCACAGAATGGCTCAGGCTGGAAGGGACCTCAGAGCTCATCTCCTCCAACCTCCCCACTCCTCTCCTGGTTAAACATGATTAAAACCATGCTCAATGCACTGAAGACAGGCTGGCCTTTAAAACTCCCTGCAGCTGTCTGTTGTACCTTCCCTTCCTGAGTGTTGAAAGGGGAAGGGAGGTCCAGGCAGGGTGAGTGTGCTCTGAGGGGGGAGTCAGCAGTTGGGGGGGTGGCATGGCATAGAAGGGCACAAACATCCCAGTCCCATGCTGGGAGGAAAGGGAACACTTGTTGTCTGGTGACTAAAGCAAATCCCATGAACTCATTGCACAGTAGTAAAGTCCATCTGAAGTATCTTGAGAACTAACAGAACCTCTTGTGGGGCAAATTCTTCACTGTCTAGCCGGCTTCTCTTTTCTGACTCCACCTGCATGGGCACAGGCCAGCAGTGTGAGTCTGCCTTTACACTCATTGGGAAGAGCTTTGCAAAGCAAAACCTGCTGGTGTTATGTCCAAAGGTGCTGCATTTTCTTCACATCTTTAGCCGCAGCTATTTTCCTCTCTAGAACACTCAGCTTACCTGAATAATTTGAGGCCCCTAACAAGGTTATTGTCACATTGCATTCATCCACACCATGCACCTCAGTGCTCCTGTAGCTGTGGTGTCTGCCTGGATTCTTTTGATGTCTGTGTGAATTGTGGAACAGCTTTGAATATTGCCCCAACAAACATTCCAGTGCTGCTACTCCCTTCAGTGCCTTATGTTCCTGTGGTGAGCAATTGCATTCTGATTTATCTGGTGGTTTGCTCTCTGAAGTTTTGTAATGGAATTGCCCTATTCTCATCAAGGTGTCCCTCTGAGAGGAGCAAAGATGTATGCAGAGCCAGCTGAGTGGGTTACTGCTGCCAGCTTTCCCACCACATCTTTCTGCTGTCCCCTTTCTGTCCAATCCACTGTGGGTTTGAGGCAGTGTATGCTGCTGGTGGTTGTTGTCAGGGCAAGTTATTTTTATCCCAGAAGCTGTGTGACTAGAAAAAATACAAAACCCTAATCATGAGCATTTGAAAACTATTTTGACACTAATAATATCCCAGATTGCTGAACTGTTGGAGTATCCCTCAGACTTCATCACCTACTCATGAAATCTAGTTAAATGACAATCTATTATAACTCCCTTGACAGGGACCTCTGGAGGTCCTTTCTCCAACCTCCTGCCCAAGCAGGAGCTGCCCTGAGGTCAGACAAGGTTGCTCTGGACTGTGTCCAGTTTGTTCTTGAAACCAAGGATGGAGCCTATGCAACCTGCTGCCTGCTCCACTGCCTTCATGTCTCTGTGGAGGAGATGATTTTCCTTATATCCAGTCTGATCCTCCCTGTTTCCTGTTCCTGCTGCTTGTCTCTTGTCATCCTCAAAAGCACAGTGTGGTGAGCACAGCCTCATGTTCTTGTCATCCTCCATAAGGTGCTGAGGAGCTGCTGGTAGGACCCCAAAAGCCATCTTTGGAGGCTGAACATATCCCTCAGCTTCAGCTCACAGGCCAGCTGATCCAGATCCTGGCCTGCTTGCTGATGCCCCTCTGGACTTGTTCCCTGTTGTGGATATCTGTCTGGTACTGGGAGGACCTTGAATCTGGATTCATTATTGCAGATGTGGTCTAACAAGAGCTGAGCTGGAGGAGATAATCTCTTCTCTCCATCTAGATGCCCTGCTTTGACTGGTACACCCCAGCATACTGCCAGGACACGCTGCTGGGTCATGCACAGCTCACTGTCTGCCAAGACCCCAGGGCCTTTTCCACAAAGCTGTTTCCCAGACAGGTTTTCTTAATCATTTATCCACCTTTGCAGACTGTAAAATCCCAGCTTGAAACACAAATGTGGAGGGAACAGGTGAACCATGATTCGTTATCAAACACAGGAGAAGGCTTCCTGCTTTGGTCCTTTCAGCCAGTTCAGTTTGCTGTTCCATCATAACTGATTGTAATGTGCTAGTGCTCAGTAGAGTGGAGCTAGCATCATATATTCCATATTAATCAGGTTGCTTTTCAGTCTAGAATAAGTTCTCAGTTACAGGATGGTTTGGCAGCATTTATATCACCCAGGCCACACTATGGTCTTTGATTCTAGAGACACCAGAAACATTATCCAAGAGGTAATCCCTGTCCGAACATAGCTTTTAAATCAAAGCAAAGATGATCAAGTTGGTTTTCCTTTCCTCTTTAGGCTATAACAAGAATACCAGAGGATGGTGATAACCACCTCACCAAGATGTGTCTAGCCTACTTTTGCTCAGACTTGTGTTGGTTCAGATGAAGTATGAACAAGGTCACTTGGTCCTGACTGATGCTGACATGGGATCATTAGGCCATGGTTTCCCAAGTGGGAATGTGCCTGGGGGCTTGGCAATCAGATGATGGGCTTTCCTTCCCAGTGTGCAGACACAGGGGCAGCTTCTGAGAGGCTGAGGTGCTCAGAGTCAGGCTTTGTAATTAGCTTTTGGCTACCTTTTCATAGTTTCTTTGGAACCCGAAGAGGTAAAACCAACTCTGTGTTGTGACACCTGGGAGCTGTACACAGCTGCCCAGCAAAGGCTGCCTTTGGGCAGTGAAACCTGCACATGGCACAGTGTTCTGAAGGTGTCTGGTTACCTCTGAAGCACTTCAGGAGCTGCTCTTCACTTCTTTGGGTCCCCAGACACCGCCCAAAGAATGGTCAGGTCACAGCATGCTGCTGTGCCTCGTGTTGGAAATCAGGCCTTGGAATGCTGAGCTGCTTCAGAATCGTTGGAGGTGAACCAGAGAGCTGAACAATTTCAGTCACTTTAATAAGCACAAAGTGCTGGAAGGGTGGCAAGGCAACTTTGTTCCTTTTGCATCTATTGAGGAGAAGGGCTCCAGTCCCAGACCTCCTGGGACATGGGCTCTGCTCCACACAGCAGCACGGGAGGTGTTGTTTAGGTATAGTTCAGGTACTTTGCACACTTTAAACTCCTCTCTTATCACACCAAAAAGCTCCTTCTCCCATGTCCTTGGAGAGAAGAGAGCTCTCTGGTGTCTGATGGCAAGTCAAGCTTGTTTACACTCCACTAAGGGCAAACTCAGGTAGGAGACAGCCAAAAGCACACTTTAGATTAGGCACAGGTGGAGGCAGTGTGTCCCTGATGTCAGCTCAGTGCTAGGGCTGTAGGTGGCTGCAGCACCACTGGTGGCTCAGGCTGGTTTATTTTTGCCTTGTTAGAGCTCTTGATTTGTGTGCTGAATGCTTTCTGATACAGCAAGTGATGCTTGAGAGAATTGCTGTACCTGCCTGGAACATGTTCAGCCTGAGCAACAAGATCCTTTCTTGTCTGTAAACTCAGAGGTTCCATCCTTATCTGATATCAGCTGCTTTCCATCCCTCGAAGGGTTTGCAGTGCCTCGTGGTATCTGACTTTGACACTGCCTTAAAGCTTCTCTGCAAATGCTCTTGTAAAATGGCATGGCTTGTGCACACAGCAGCAAGTGGCAATCAGATCAGATGCTGACTCCTTGGCACGTGGCAGAGGCCTCTGCTCTGCAAAATGCACTGGGGTAGGACTCTTGTAGGCAAAGGCAGGCACTGCCTCATGCAATTGGCTTATGGCCACCTTTAATCTACACTTGTGTGGATTTTGGCTGCTAGTGAGCTGCTGGAGCGTGTCCAGAGAAGGGCAACAAAGTTGGTGAGGGGCTTGGAACACAGCCCTGTGAGGAGAGGCTGAGGGAGCTGGGGTTGCTTAGCCTGGAGAAGAGGAGACTCAGGGGAGACCTTCTTGCTCTCTACAGCTCCCTCAAGGGAGGTTGTAGACAGGCAGAGGCTGGTCTCTTCTCCCAGGCAGCCAGCACCAGAACAAGAGGACACAGTCTCAAGCTGCACCAGGGGAGGTTTAGGCTTGAGGTTAGGAGGGAATTCTATACAGAGAGAGCGATTGCCCATTGGGATGTGCTGCCCAGGGAGGTGGTGGAGTCACCATCATTGGAGGTGTTCAGGAGGAGACTTGACAGGGTGCTTGGTGCCATGGTTTAGTTGATTAGGTGGTGTTGGATGATAGGTTGGACGCAATGATCTTGAAGGTCTCTTCCAACCTGGTCTGGTCTATTCTATTCTCCCTTCATGACAGTGCAGGGAAGAATCAGATAACTCCATGAAATTATTGCTCAGTCCACAAGTCTGCAAGGAAAGAGCTGAACACCAAGTGTATGGATGGACACAACTGCCAAGTGGCCTACAAGCTCTGGCTCTGCCAGGCTCTGGTAGCATTCCAGTCATGGACTAAGCTTGGAAGTAGAAGCTTCCTAAAGCACAGGCTACAATGATCTCTCTGAAGTTTCTCTGAGTGAACAGCCCCTTTAGCTCAGTTGGTAGGGATTAAACTCCAGGCCAGTCTACACTGGATTGCATTGCACCTGCTGCTGTACTTAGGCCTGGAAGAAGAGGAGCTCTTTGGTAAGCAGTTTCAGAGTACTAGCCAGGGACACCCTGTCTCAGCACCTGCCTAGAAGGAGAATTGGAAGGCAAAGAGGAAAGTAACTAGAGACTTTAGCACACATGTGAAGTCTGGCCTGAACTTAGAGAACAGCAGTCAAAATGTGGTAAAAAGCAAGAAAAAAAATCAATAAAGGAAAAAAATGACTTAAATAAAGCACTGCTTCCTCTGTGAAGGTTGTCTGATTCACTGTGGCAGCCTGGAGTCAGTTTTCCTTTGTATTACAGGGAAGAAATTGAAAGACTGAGAATTCTGCCAAGAAATTATCCATCAGTTGGCTTGCACAGAGCACAACCCATGCCTGCACTAAAGGAATTTGCTTTGGCTATTGCCATGGGAGGATCTCAAGGCAGGGATGAATCTCCAGAAGGTTTGGAGAGTGCCACAGACTTGTTTTGCTGGGGCTGATGGGCAGCTGGAGTTGCTCAGTATGGAGAAGGCTCCAGGGGGACCTCAGAGATACTTTCCAATACCTGAAGGGATCCTACAGGAAGGCTGCAGAAGGACAAGAGGTCAAGGGGGAATGGTTTGAAGCTGAGGCAGAGCAGGGTCAGAGTGGAGCTGAGGAAGAAGTTGTTCAGCAGGAGGCTGCTGAGACTCTGGCCCAGGCTCTCCAGGGAGGCTGTGGCTGCCTCCTGCCTGGGGGTGCTGAAGGCCAGGCTGGATGAGGCCTTGAGCAGCTGAGTGTAGCTGAGAGGTGTCCCTGGGCATGGAGTGGAGGTTGGAGGAGCTGAGCTCTGAGCTCCCTTCCAGCCTGAACCAGCCTGGGCTTCTGTGGCATTCTCACCACTTCATTAAGAGTGGCTCAAACCAATTCAAAACCTGCCCAAGATGTCAAATCATTTTTGCAGTATTTCCAGTGAGTGAGTAGCTGATGAAATACTGAAATAGTTCTCAAAGTGTCAGAAATGACATTTTATAGTAAAAATATGTTGACTGTTCAGCCCTAACATGTGCACTGACTATATTGTCATGACCTGAGTGTTTCTTCAGCTTGGTAAGGGGCATGTGTTTCCTCCAGGAACCTGCACCAGCTGTCCATCCTCAGAGAAGAGCACTGTAGGACTTACACCATGAGTGCATGTTAGGAAACTTTCTAACAGCAATGAAGGGAATATTGAAGTTTGCATGAATCAGTTAATGATCAGAATGCAGTAAGCCAAGGCAGTTCTTCAGCTGAATAAAGAAGCAAGAGTACAGGCATCTTTTCCTCGAGAAAACTAGAGCCAAACCTTCAGCAAAGTGAATTGCTCTGAGTTGTATTAAAGGGCTTGGGAGATAAGGAATGAGCCCTTGTTGTTCCTTCCTGAGGATAACCATTATAGCTTAAGTAAATTAAGCTAACTCTGCTAATCCACAGAAAGGATTCCACATCTGGAAAATCTTTGCTGCATCTGGGTTGGGGTTTCATGCTTTTTGGTGCTTTGTTCACCAGTTCCCATGACTCTAACTTAAATCTCTTCCCTATTTTCTTAAGTACATTCCTGTTCGAGTCAAGATGTAGTGATCATTTCACTTCCTGAGAGCTCTTAGGTCAACTTCCTTGCCTGTCTTCCTTAAGCAAAGCAAAAGAAACCCTCAAAAACAAAGCAACTTTCAAAAAGACAAAGTAAATGTCTGTGCATCTTCTGCAGCATGGGAAATCACTAACAGAATGGAGCAGGAAGAGAACTGTAATTGTCAAAAGCAGCAGACAAGTAAATGTTATTGCAGGCTTCCAGCTGTGTTTAGCAAGCACAGCACTGCTAGGTGAGACCTGCTCCAGCACCAGAGCTCCCTGCCTGCCATGCACCATGCAGCTCTGCCTACAATCTGAACCCTGGTGGCCAAACCAAAGTGTCTGGGCTTCCCTCCTGAGGTACCTGGCTGAGCTGTACTCCCCTCCTCATCAGGGCTGTCCTCATCCCAGACATGCATCTTGCCTGGGTTCTGCTCCTCATGCATTTTCCCATTGTCCATTGCATGAGGCCTCTGATCTGATCCTCCTGAGCTGAATGTCTTTGTGGACCCTTCAGCATTTCCCAAGGGTTGTCCCACATTCACTGCACAAAGCATACTGCACAGACTGCAGATCTGGTGCCATGCTCTAGTCCTTCCTCTTGCCAAGGGCTGCTGCGCCTAACAGAGGTCCCCACCACTAGCATCTCCTATTTGCTGCCAGGAGCACAGAGATCAGGTAACCTCCGTGCAGAGAGAGCTTGCTGGGCACTACAGAAGCAGCTTGTGTCTCCAGTAACACCAAGCATGGCTGCAGCAGGAGGCAGCAGACTTTTCCCACCAGGAATACAGCTCAGTGCTTCTCAGACAGCAGGAGCAGAAAGGACCTAAGGTCAGCATGTGCTTGCTGCTGGCACACAATTCACTGCTTTGTCTGAGCTTCAGCCTCACACTTAATCAGCCTGGGCTTGAGCTCCATTTCTTGGTGGATGTTAGGAGTCAGTGGCTGCTCTCCCTTTATTGTTCTAAGAGTTCCTCTCATGGGTTGGTTGTCATTGATAAGCAAAATAGAGCATGACCTCTGTGTTCCACATACTCTTTCTTGTCTTTACACACAACATGGAAGGCAGGAGAACTGAACATTAGGGGGAAAAATTCACAGAAAGAGTAGTCAGATACTGGGATGGGCTGCACAAGGAGGTGGTGGAGCCACCAGCCCTGGAGGTATTCAAGGTGAGGCTCCACAGGGCTCTGGGCAACCTGATCTAGCTGGGGATGCCCCTGCTGAATGCAGAGGGGACTGGACTGGATGAGCTTTGGGGGTCCCTTCCAACCCAGAGCATTCTGGGATTCTATGTGTTTAAAGGTTGTTTAGGTGTGGTGCTTGGGGATATGGTCTAAGGGTGAACTGTGTAGAGCAGGGTTGATGGTTGGACTTGGTGGTCACAAGGCTCTCTTCCAACCTGAATGATTCTGTGCTTCTGTGAAGGATGAGTCCCTTTCCCCAGGCAGTGGTGCAGGAACATCTAACCTTCCCCAGAACAGGAAGGTGTGCAGCCAGCATGGAGGTAGATGGGACGAGGGAGCAGAGCTTCCACAAGTGACAGAAAAGCTTCAGGCAATGACAATACTTTTTCAACCCCCCTGGAGAATGCCTAGGCCTCCCTGGTAATCCAGACCCCATCTCTTTGGGGGTATCTGCATTTGGTTTGTATTGACTCTTAGAATGAAGTGTAAAGGTGGGGGGGGAGCAGGGGGGGTGGGGCTGGTGGGGTTTATGTTGACTCTTCCATAGGTCTGTCTGAGGTCTGCATGCAGGCCCTGCTCTGGCTGGTGACCAGCAGTGCTCTAGTGAAAGGGCTGTGGCAAGGTATCAGTGCCTACAGAGATCTTCATTCCAAATGAGCCTGAAAGCACTTTGTCTGCAGTCTTCTACCCTTTGAGGAGAGGGAAGCTTGAGCAAGGACTTCCCTCCCCTGGATGGAGACCAATGCAAGCTCTTTCATCTTGCAAGCCCAACAGCCAGGATCTAACTAATACATCTTGGAGCTGAGCTGATTTTCAGTCTCTGTCAAAGATCTTTTGTACAGCTTAGTTAAAATCCTTCATCCACATGGCAGAGTTTATTGGTCAGGAATTGGATTGTTCAGAGAGCTGAATCTTGCAGCCCCTCCACAGAGGGGGAGGCTCTCAGTGTGCAGTAGTAACTGGGTTACTCAGCTTGAAATGAGGTCAATTGCTAATCAAAAGTAATCCTATTAATTGAAGCTCAGAGCTGTCAGGGCTTTGTGTGGTCAGAGCCTTCCAGCTGTCAGGATTGTGCAGGGACAGAGCCTTCCCAAGCTTGTTCAGTGTTGTAGGCTTGACATTAAAACTTGGCTTTTAATTGCCCCTTTGGCTTATGTGTTTCCATGCTTGAAGCTTTGACCCTGTGAAACACACTTCTGGTTTATTTCTCACTCCTGCCACCAGCTATCCAAGCTCAAATCTGGGATCAGTGCACTGACAGCTGCTCCTTACACTTTCAAGCAGCCACCTAGAATCAGTCTCTTAAGCAGCACAAAGAGCAGAAGACTGTTCTTTCTTGTCACCCAAGGGTGCCACATCTGCTGCTGTAGCTTATGGTGGAAGATTTCACTGAAGGAAAAGTGTGTTTCATTCTTGCCCACAGGCTAACTTTCTCTAGTACTTGATGAAAGGGTAGCATGTCTGGACTGCAAAAACCACTTACCAGCACCCTTGTCAAAATACCATCCTTTCATACTCCCTTCCAAAGAACTTCAGTGCTTCTCTTGTATTCAGTTCCTAACTCTCAAAGAGTTAAGGAATGTCGCTGCCGTGAATGAAAGCTCCTGGTTGTCCTTCAGCAGTCACCTCCAGACACACTGATGCCACAGCAGTGCCTTCAGAAAGCTGTCAGTTGTATGAGCAAAGGGGGCTGAGTGGATTTGGTCCATGAAAAGGCAGCCAGTGGCTGTCTGCTCTTTCACTTAACAGTTATAAGCCTGAAGTTTTGATGTGACAAAGGTGATGGGGCAGCTTCTCAAGGACTTACCAAACTTTTCAAGCAAAGTTGTTTCGAGTATCAGCTCTTATTAAAGAAGGTATGAACTGTGATACTGCTGGAACAGGGCTGGGGCACCTCTGCTGTGAGCACAGGCTGAGGGAGCTGGGGGTGTGCAGCCTGCAGAAGAGAAGGCTCTGGCAGGACTTCAGAGCTGCCTGCCAGCACCTGAAGGGATCCTGCAGGAAGGCTGCAGAGGGACTTCTCCTCAGGCTGTCTGCAGACAGGCCAAGGGGCAATGGTTTGAAGCTGAGGCAGAGCAAGGTCAGAGTGGAGCTGAGGAAGAAGTTGTTCAGCAGGAGGCTGCTGAGATTCTGGCCCAGGCTGCCCAGGGAGGCTGTGGCTGCCTCCTGCCTGGGGGTGCTGAAGGCCAGGCTGGATGAGGCCTTGGGCAGCTGAGTGTAGCTGAGAGGTGTCCCTGGGCATGGTGTGGAGGTTGGAAGAGCTGAGCTCTGAGCTCCCTTCCAGCCTGAGCCAGTCTGGGATTCTATGTGCTGCCTGCTCGTTTGGTGCCATGGTTTAGTTGATTAGGTGGTGTTGGATGATAGGTTGGACGTGATGATCTTGAAGGTCTCTTCCTGCCTGGTCTGGTCTATTCTATTCTATTTTTCATAGTAAAGCTTGCTATTTTAGTGAGTGCTCTGTGTTCAATACAGACTGTGCTGAGCAGCCAGCTGATGAATGCACCTTGCTGGTGACATTTGCACAGGTTCTGTCCTTGATTTTTGTACTCACATGTTTGATTTTGTACCCACATGAACTCCACAGATTACTTTAGTCTAAACTGGGAGGTAAAGCCCACACAAAGCCCAACACACTCTCCAACAGCAGGACAGTGCTTTGGATCCTTGCACCACCTTAACCACTTCCACTCTTGGGTGTGCCCAGGCTCTAAATGCTTGTAGGCTGTTCATGCCTCTCCCCTTGCATTATTAGCTGTTATTTGGCTAAGCAGACCTTGGTTTAATCTTCCCTCATATATCAAACTCTGCAGCCCCTTAATCATTTATGTTGCTGTCATCTGAATTCCTTCACAAGTTGTTGCCATCTTGGTGGTACTGGAGAGGCTTTGCCCAGGAAGGGATTCATTTGTGCTAGATGGATGATAGCTGTTGGGTCTTTATGGCAACACTGAGGATGTAAACAACAACAGCAGTTGCTGTTCTGTTCCACAGGTGAGGAAGACAGTTAATGTTATGACTAAAACATCAGCACTAGTTGAAGATGCAATGCCACAGATTCTGTTGTGCTGCTCACTCAAGTACTTGAAAGATCCTTCCACCCTCACTGCAATGCTAACAAATACACATTGAAGGCAATGCTTTAACCTATCAGGCTCAGATGTGAGCTGCTGCTGCTTGTTTGTTTGCCTCCTCAGCTTCTCAGGGCAGTATTTTGTTCCCTTTTTCAGTCACCACCTCTCAATTAGACTCAGCTGCTCAAGGTCTCATCCAGCCTGGCCTTGAATGCCCTCCTAAAATAATCTAGAAGACCTTGCCAGACTGTGGCTGGTCTCAGGCCCTGAAAGTTCGGCTTAGCACTGCTGTCTCTAACCAGCCCTTTAGTCCCAAAAGCAGCTGGTCCAAGCTCACTATTCTTCTCTAGCCAGCCCTCAATAGCAGAGTAGTAACCTTGACTCTGAGTGAAGATTTTCCATGGCAGATGTGCCCTGTCTCAGCTCAGATGCCAACAGGAGCAGTAGAGTGCAAGAGAAGCGGTTTGGGCTGATTAGCTGTGAAGTAAATTAAGTACAGAGATGAAGAAATCCAATTCCTAGAATAGCAACCCAGTGTGTCTCATTAAAACCTCATTTAGGAGGGTAGCTAACTTCATGGAGCAAATATGAAGCATTAAGCTCTAATGATGATCACTTCAGCTGGAGTGTTGGGTTTCCTCTGTAGGTGCTGGAGCTTTGCTGTGTCCATCCATCAGTCACAAAGGCTTCATTATGGACACTGGTGTATGGCATTCAGTCAATGGGATGCTGCTTTAATCTTCAGGATAATTGTGCTTGACACTCCCTGCAAAGCCTTAGCTTGCAGCTGTGATACATTAAGCTCACAGAAGGTGAAGTGAAATATGAGGTTCTCTATCTGTCAAAGAACATGAGGCATTAGAACTTGCCTCAGCTGATTACCAGGAACCCCAGCAGGAAGGCATCCTACAAACCAGCATTCAACACCTAGAGGAGTACCACAGGTTTCTGTTTGAAAACCCATGGCAGGGACCAGAAAGTGAACCCCTGAAAGGAGGGAGTCAGGCAGTGTTAGAGACAAATCCCCAGTCTAGCTTTGCAAACAAACACTTGCACACAAGTGGAGCAAGGAGAAGTCAGCACTCACAGACTGCCCAGCAGAGCTCTGATGAGTGAGACCTTGGAATCTGCTGGAGTCTGCTTCGAAACCTTTCCAAAAGTTTAGGTCCAGTTTGGATCATACCCACCCCCTGCTTCCCATGAAAATCCCACTTCTTCTGTTTGGCACTGAGGCCAAAGCCCAGCAGTTCAGGGAGGGTCACATCCTGCTTGTCTTCCCCGTGACAAACCAACCCTCTGTGGAGATCATGTTTCGCAGGGCTGCAATGGCAGCAGCAGGGATGAGAGGGCAGGAGGACAGCTCTGCCTCTTTACATCACTTAATAAAACACACATTACACAGGGCAGCACTAATGAAAACAACTTACATGAGCCCCCTAAACCTCACTAAATCTTCTCAGGAATGAGCTTTTCCCATCTTACCCTGCAAGTGCCTGGGACTTGGTCTTTGGTTTAAAGTTGCTGGCTGCTCTTTGATCTCTCTGATCAGTCTGCATTCTGAATTGTCTCCCTGCTTACCTTCATCCTGCCCACTGCTCTGTACACAGCCACCAGCCAGCCACCCCTGGAGTATTTTAGACTCATTTAACCATGCTCTCCCAGCAAATCTAGTCACAGTCAGTGCTCAGGTTGGTCGTTGCAGAGAAGCTCAAAGAATGTTCCTCCAATGTCACCTGAGCTTTGTACAAGTGATGTCTAAAGAGGAAGGCTTTTAATCCAAGCAAGTCACCATCTTAGTAGGACTGGCTAAACATGAACAGGAGAGAGGGGAAGAGAGGGTGGGAGAGAGAATGGAAAGAGAAGACAAGGAAGGAAAATAGCTGATTAGGAGGGGAAAATAATATTATAGGGAGAGAGTTTGACTCAGGAGTGCCAACAGGGAGCTGCGTGTTTGGAAACAGCTCTTGGGCTCCTTGGCTTCCTTTTTGTTATGGGACCTGTAATTTTTCTGCCCTTGTGATTTCACACACAGCCACACCAGCATTTCCACTTCATGCCATCTACCTTACCCTATGAGATGTTAGTCAGCCTGCCCTAACACCCCTGGTGGGACCACTCATGCAGTCAAGGGGCAGAATGCCCTCTCTTGCCCCGCTGCCCGCACTCCTCTGGATGCAGCCTAGGATGCAGTTTGCTCTCAGGGAAGCACATCTTTCCTCTTATCCACTTCTTGCTTGCTGGTTTGTGTTTGTGGCTGTGCTTAGCACTGTGTTGTGCTTGGCTGGCTGATTATTTTTGGAGCACACAATGATAGTGAGGCAGCAGCTCAGAAGCAGCCAGATAAGCCAAGGCTTTGAAGTGCAGAGGACTCCAGTGAAGCTGTGGGGCTGTTTGCAAAGCAGGGCCACGATCACACCCTGAAATTTGCTAAACATTGGAAGTGTTTATTTAGGATCATAGGGGAGTTGAAACTTATCAGTGTATAATAGAAGGCTACTGTGCTCACTGTACACAAACCCACCAGCACACATCCAGCACACAGCCAGGGGCTGTTCAGGTAGATGCTTTGACAAGAGCTCCTCAGTGTTTCCCAGGGAGAGCTCTTCAATGCTCAGACATTGAGAAGCTCGCAAAAGCAGCAGCAGTCATTGTGGTCTGCACCTGAGACTGCTGCTGGGGAAGGTGGATTCTGCACACAGGATGAGAAGAAATGGCCTCAGGTGAGGGGAGGCCAGCAGGGGAGGGTTAGGTTGGATATGAGATGATTCTTCACTGAAGAGAGGGAGGTGGTTGAATCCCCAGCCCTGGAGGTGTTTGAAAGCCATGGAGTTGTGGTGTTGAGCACCAGCCCTGGTAGAGTTAGAGAATGATTAGGCTCAATGATCTTAAAGGTCTTTTCCACCCAAAATGTTTCCTTGATTCTATGGTGCAGATGGGACAGGGCTGAAGAGAACACTGTGCAATGCATGAGGGAGCAGCCTTTAGGACCTGGAAGAGAAAAGCAGCAGCAAGGGATAACTTGCAAGGGGGTTTGAAAAGGAGTAAAATAAATGGAGAGGCTGAGGACATAATACATGAAGAGGAGAGGGCATCACACACAGATCAGGAGAAAAATCCAGCCTGTGGCACGGGATCTGTCCCAGCTTGTTCAACACTTCCCATCAATAACTAATGTTCAGATTTACTTCATTTCATCTGTGTCATGCAGTGGCACTTGCAACAAGAATGAACCCAGATGTTCTCCCTCAGTGCCATGTCAGTAGGAGAGCAAAACCTGTGCAAGAGAGCATAGTCTCCCTCAGCAGAACCCCTGCCCTGCACGGTGCATCCCCCTGCTGCGCAGCACCCATCCCCCTGCGCCCACGGTGGGAGGGAGGGAGGGAGGGAGGAAGTGATGGCGACAGAGTGTGGCTGCCTCTGGAAGGCCAACTTCTGCCAGCTGCAGCTTGCTCCCCCAAGAGGCATGGGGAGAGCTGAGCACTGGGAAGTAGTGCAAGGGACAGGCAAACTGCCCAGCTGCTTGCAGCCTCACAATCTCTGTGCTCAAGGAAATGGAACACTTCTGTCTTACCTGATTGAAGAATTGACAGTCCTGACCTGTATCAGATTGCTCAGATACTGCAGAGCTGCAAGCCCAGGTCGTCCTCAGCAAAGCAGCACATGTCAAAGTCAAACATCCAAAGGGTTCCTTTCCCACTCTGCTCTCCTAGACAGCATTTTGAGCCAGCTGAAAGCTGAAACAGTATCCCATGCTCTGTGCCCCGCAGGCATTTTCAATTAGACCTGGAATTTTGATTGCAAATCATTCCTCAGTTTTGTGGTACTTTTGGAGAGCTGTGGCATGCCCCTTTTGCCCCTGTAACAAGGGGAGAGATGGCTGCATGCATCAGATCAGGCAGGATGCAGAGGGCACCCAGCCAAGGTGGCCTGCACTGCCATACCTCTTGTCACAGCAAAGCTGCAACTGGCAGCATGCTTATGAAATGCTGTGCCTCTGGCTGGCACACCTAGTTTTGCTTCCTGCATGCTGCCAGTCTCCAGGGGCCACAATCACTTGGAGGACCCAGGGCTAAAGATAAGAATTTGCACATCTGTAAACACTCTGGAGGGAGGTTGCTGCATTCCAGCAAGCCTGAAGAGAGGGAGGCTTGCAGAGCTGTTCACCTCCTTAGGAGGTGGATACTGCCAGAACTGACAGCAAGATCACCATTCCCGTCCATCCTGGTAAAGCATCTTAAATGTTACCTTTGCAGGCTGAAGTAAGGACAGAAAAGAGCTATGGTTGGCAAGCTTAGATCCTGCAGCTGGAAGCACTGAGGAGTGGTCAGGCTAGGAGGAATCACCTTGTTCTAATAACAACCACCTTGCAAGTGATAATGATCATAACCTGCCTTCTGCCCTGGGCTGCTTGAAAACAATGTGCTTAGGAATGATGAGCAGCACTTTACAAGCAGAAGACTGGAGAGATACAGCTTTGCCTATACTAACAAGGCACTTCCTAAACTATTTCTGGAAAGACAAGTGGGAGAAGGCAGTGGCTGCAGCCCAGAGGTGGCCAGGCCTGGGTAACAGGAGGGACAGTGCCCTGGGAGCAGCGGTGGCAGGGCTGATCTGGGCTGGCAGGGGCACTGGGAGGCAGGGGCTCAGCTCCAGGATAGCTGGGCAGGCAGGTAGGGATCTGGCCCCTCTAAATATTTGCTTCTGGAATTCCACAGAGTCTCTTCCCTGGGCATGCATGCTGCTCTGCACGTGTGCATGGCTGCCTCTCTCCTCAGGGCATGCTGTCACCTTCCTCCCGACAGCAGCTGCTGCATTCCCCTCCTGGCAGCAGCAGACCCCTCTCCTTTGCATTCCTGGCAGCATACCTTTGGTGCAGCACACATCTCTGCTGCCCCATCCAGTTTACCTTTGCAGCATAAGAATGTCTTTGAGTCTTGTGTTTTGGTTTCCCCTCAGCCATTGAGCAGAAAATACTGAATGAAGTCATCTCACTTCAAGGTAGCTGAGTGTGGACTGCACTCCGGCTGCCATCACTGTGTGTGATTCAGATGCAAACCTTGTGCCTACTGGTGGTCATCCTTCAGTTGCCAGACAAGGGAAGTCAAGAGATGGAGCTGCATCATGAATGCTTACCTAGATGCTGGCTGGAGAGTGAGGGCTTTGCTTATTTCTGCCATCGCTTTGCTGTGTTCCCTCTACAGAGCAAACTGAGCTGTAGATGTAGAACCTGGCAGGCTGCCTTGGACCTTTCCCAGCTAGAGGAAGACTCTTGCTTGCAGGAGATTTTTCAGCTCATTTTCAAATGCAGCACCAGAATATTTTGCTATTTCCTTTGGAATTTTGTGGGGGTTCTTGGTTGTTTTTTCTTTGCCAGTCCATAGATATCACTGTTCAAACCTTTCTCCTTCAAAGCCTCTCCCAGTGCTACAGTTTAACTGTCTGGTTCAACACCTTTCCCCATGAATTAATCTAACACATTGGTTGACCAACATCAGAGGTTCACCAGCTGAGGTCTGTACAGATGTACTTGACACCAGTGGCATCCTCTCCCAGTTCAGGCTGTGAGCATGAGTTTAGCAACTCAGAGCTACAGACTGGCTCAGGCTGTAAGGGAGCTCAGAGCTCAGCTCCTCCAACCTCCACACCATGCCCAGGGACACCTCTCAGCTACACTCAGCTGCTCAAGGCTTCATCCAGCCTGGCCTTCAGCATCCCCAGGCAGGAGGCAGCCACAGCCTCCCTGGGCAGCCTGGGCCAGAGTCTCAGCAGCCTCCTGCTGAACAACTTCTTCCTCAGCTCCACTCTAACCCTGCTCTGCCTCAGCTTCAAACTATTCCCCCTTGGCCTGTCTGCAGACAGCCTGAGGAGAAGTCCCTCTGCAGCCTTCCTGCAGGATCCCTTCAGGTCCTGGCAGGCAGCTCTGAGGTCCCCCCAGAGTCTTCTTTTCTCCAGGCTAAATACCCCCAGCTCCCTCAGCCTGTGCTCACAGCAGAGCTGCTCCAACTCTTGGATCATCTTTGTGGCCTCCCCTGGACTCCCTGCAGCAGCTCTGTGTCCTTCTGCTGCTGGGGACACCAGACCTGGAGGCAGGATTCCCAATAGAGTCAGTTGTGTTAGAACCAGGGTACCATTTGCTTTGCTGTGCCACTCCAGTCCTTCAGGCCATGCTGCTGCTGATGTTGACACAGCCACTGGTAGCTAAAAATCTGCTGAAACTGCTTTCTGCTTCTTTGCCTTCTGCTCTCCTCCAGCAGTGGTACTTAGCTGAAACAGGGATGTCTAAACAGGCAGCTCCAGATTCAGACACTGCTTACTGCACCCTCTTCAGAAATAAGCCAGAGCTCTTCTGAGCTGGTCACTGCTGGAAGCAGCAGCAGATGTCCCTGGGGCAGGGGATGTGTGTCTCAGAGTGGATAGAGGCATTCCGGTCATCACATCAGCATTTGCCATTGCCACTTGCCCTACAAGGAATTTTTGCCCTTGCTGCTGTTGGGTTTGTTCACAGATCTGTTTGCAGATGCTCTACACAGGCAAAAGCCAGAGGCATCAGACAGCCAAAGAGCCAATCCTCCCCTCAGCTCCAGCAGTGCAAATGCCAACCATTCCTTGGCATTATTGGAATGAAATCATGATTTGTCTTGAAGGAAATGAGGAGTGGTGAAAAGGGACTGAGAAGGCATGGGGGGAGGTGGGGGTGGGCAATAGCTGCAACAAATTAAGAAAGTGTGAAATAAATTGTCTGGTAAAAAGTGAAAATAAAACCTGGGTCTGTTCTAAAGAAGGGATCCAAAGGCAATGCAAATCCCCAGGCTGAAACATGGGACTCTCTCATTTGATCAGTGTCTGCCAGCCCTGGCAGAAATCAGTCGGTCAGTTTTGCTGACCAGAAAGTGCTTCTCAGGACCATCCTGGTAGCTGTTAGCACCTGGAGTTGCTGTGAAAATGAAGGACTCCACCTTGTGTGAGCCTGGGGACACCTTCATTGCAGAGCTCTGGCTTTCCCTGATGACACAGGGGGCAGGTCTCTGGGCTGGGGTCTCTCACCCCTTCACATATTTCCATACATAATATTAGGAGAGGAATGAAAGTCTCAGCTACCTCTGCTCCTCCCTCGGGGAAGCCACAGGACACAGTAATCAATTAAAAAGGGCAAACCAAGCAAGGTCAAATGGCTTCACTTACTGTGGCTATTCATCTCAGAAACTCTACAGCTGGAGCCTTATCTTTCCCTTCAGCAGAGCACAGAGGGCCCAGTTCCCCCCTCTTGCTTTTTTTTTAACTCCCCACCTCTCTTCTTTTCCTTTCACTCTTTCAATTTCCATCCCTTCCTTGCTGCCCTGCCATGAGGTATGGGCAGGGGAGTCGGAAGCCTGTGCCACAGGCAGGGTGCCATGCAAGGAAAACATGGTAACCCCATAAAATACCCAAGCTGCAGAAACTTCAGCTTACGTGTTCTACTTCTTACCTTTTTCCTGTCAAAACATGAAAGATGACCTGAAATATCAGTTAAGCAGGGAAATATTATCCTAATAAATGAGCATGCAAGTATGTGCCTGGTAAGTTATTTGATTAAACAGGAAGCTAGAATCCTACAGCTATCCACAAATAAAGCCCCAAATCTGAATGACTGTATCGTTAGCTCATTTGTAAACTGTTCCAGATGTAAGGCTCTGGCAGCCTTCCAGGAGGCTGGCTGCGGGCTGAGCTCTCCTGCATCCGCAGTGAGAACTGCAATGCCTGACTCTTCGAGGCAAAGCTCCGCGGGGCTGATGACAAATCACATAAAGTAACAACCTGCCTGCCTCTGAAGAGCGATTCAGACCCATCTCCAGGAAAAGAATGCCCCCCTTCGCGGGGCCGAGCCGCAGCCCTCCGGATCTGGATGTGTGATCGATCTGCATTATGCATCACCCGCTGAAAGCCCCTCTGAGGAGGTCGTTCAGTGATCATATCAGGGACTCCACTGCTAGAGCCTTGGATGTTATCTGGAAGAACACGAGAGACAGACGACTGGCAGGTGAGAAGGACATTACTTAAGCATGTTCTGAGATGCCTAAGAGACCATAATCAATGACGGTGATTAGTGGTTGTGATCTGCACGGTGCCTCTGAGGACCTGCCCAGCCTTTCGCTTCCCTGCCGTGTCACTGTGGTGCTGTGCCCGTGCTGGGGCTGTGTGCTCCTCTAACTAGATTAGATAACCACCAGCTAGGAGAGCAGGAGTGGGTTTGGTCTGCTGCTCGGTGCGAGCTGCTCAGGCTGCCGTGTGCTGAAGCCCTGAGCTCGGCTGGGAGCTCAGCCCTGCGCTGCAGCGCGCTGCCTTCCCGGCCCTTGCAGCCAGGGAGAGTGTCAGTGGGACTAGCTGGGCTGTGCAGGGAGCCGCTGCTGGTATTTCCTCTGGCAAGGACTGAGCTCCGAGTGAGTGCCAGGTACGGCAGCGCCAGGCTTCGGAGCTAGAAATTCCCAGCCAGCCACAGGCTTACGCTGCAGATCTTGATGGTGACTTCTGAAAACTCGAGGCAAACCATAATAGAGGACTGGAGGAGAGGATAATTTAGCTCACTTTACATTCCTGCTCTGTTATGATCTGTCTGTTAGACTGACTGCTTTCCATTCTCCCTGCTGTGGTTGCTCCTCCTGTTAGTGCAGGGTGAGGGGTTCCAGTGCGGGCAGCAGAGATGCTCCCTGGGTGTGCCCTGCCGGAGGCATCCGGGGCTGTTTGTCCCGCAGGGAGGGAAGGAGGTAGGAGAAATGTGGATAATGATAAGATCAAGGGTGAGATGACCAAGAGGCAGCCCGGATGGCTCTCTAATGTAAACTGAACTTTCACATCGTTCTCCTGCACTGGAGTTTTGGAGAAACAAGAGCAGCTAAGTGCATGACAGCCACCCCTGATGGTGTGCTGCTTCCAAACCCCACTGCAGCAATGGGGCACTGAGTGACCCTGGCCGGGGCAGACACACAGGGAGGAAAACTTGCTTTAAATTAGAGGAACTCATATAAACCTTGTTCTGCCCACTGTGGCTAGACCAGCTCTGTGCCTGTTGCCACAGATGGGCAAAGGACCTCAACTGTGTCACTGTTTCACAGTGAAGCCTCGTGGGCACAGGGGATGGGCACGTTACACCAACCAACATGGCAGTGCTGTGAAAGTGCTGGACACTGACCTCTGTTCCATGGCAAAGTGAACCCAGAGGCATGTTAGAAAACTGGACTGCAGCTTAAAGGCTGCAGGGCTCAGAGCAGCAGTCCCAGCACAGGTCCTGATGTTTGGGACGTTGCTGAAGCTGCCCTGGAAGGAGCACTGAGAGGAAAGCAATTCCTAGTGAGAAGACATGGACACTGTAGACAGCTATAAAAGGGAAGCTGGTGGGGCCAAGTCAGCTTTTGTTTCATCTGCTTGCTGCCTGGTCAGCTGGACACTTGTTTACCCTGGCACTCGCTCCCATTCCACCTGCTAGAGATGTTTATATGACCGCTTTGAAGTCAGCTTTGCAATTTACAGTTCAGCTCAGCCTGGCATTTGCATCAGCAGGCTCCCAGTGCCTTTGGCTTGTGTCCATGGAGGACAACTTCCCCAAGTGTCTTGGGCAGAACAGTTCTCCTCTCCGTGGCTGGGAGGCTGGCGTGCAGTGCCACTGAGGGGATGGTGCTGCTGGTGACCCACACGTGCCAGCACGCAGGCTGTATCGGCGTGTGGGCAGGCCTTGATAACTGCTTATTTTTAACCTCCCATATGATTGTCAAATAGGTGAGGGGGAGGCAGCTGCTAACTCTGCCTCTTGAGACTGTGTCACGTTCCCAGAGCCCAGGGGCGGCCCTGAGCCCCCAGCCCCTCCGGCTGCGCTGATAGTGGTTGGCACGTTCTGATTCTGCTCGGCAGAGGGCTGTGAGCCCTCACAGCTTTTATCAATGCAAGGCTTAGATGCTCGAGGACCCTTCAAAGCAGTGACAGTTCCATTTTCCAGGCTGTGCTTCTCAGCCCACAAGTGTATTTGGACTGCTGTCAGCCAGAGAGCCAGGGAACAGCAGGCTGAGGGAAAAACAACAGGTTAAAGCCCCAGTAGCTCCAGGATGGGACTGGGGTGGGTATCAGGGTGTATGCCTCAAAATGATTCATGAACAACAGAGATTCAGGAAGAGGAACAAAACAGCAACAGGCTGTGGTGGTGTTCTGTTTGCTCTCTGGACTATCAGCAGTTCAAACTGCTGACTACTGAAGAACGGTCAGGAAGGGTCAGGACACTGAAAGAAGAAATCCATCTAGCACAGCAATTCCTGTTATCAGGACACACCCTCTGCAAGGCACATGGCACTTGCCAAGGAAAGGGGGAAACGGGAGAGAGGCATTCTGCAGGGAAAAGGCATCCAGAAAACTCTCCCAACTTGGTCTATTCTATTCTAAAGTGTTCTGCCTTGTAGAAACAAGCTACCTGCTAGGCTGCACACAGGAACAGCAAACCAGGCTCCAGCAGCATCTGACCCACTCATCAAACAGGCAGCACCAGCCAGCTCCCAGCTCGGGGAAATAGCCCTGAAAAGATCTTTTCCTTTAGATCATGGAGGCTTGATGGCACCAAAGAAAGGCAGCATTAGTCTTGGACAAAAAAACCCACCACCAAACAAAAAGCCACAGAAGTCTTTAAAAGGCTACTAAAGTTGCATGGAACTAAAGGGTTGTAGCTAAAGGTGCTCCGATTTTGAGCTGACCCAGTAAATGTATGCAGATGGAGAAGGGTTGTCCCCTCCCATCACCCCTGCCTGCTGCCCTACCCTGGCGGAGCACAGCAGAGCAGCATCCTCACGTTGCTCTGGAGCCCTAGCACCAGAGCTGAGTTACTGACATGCTACAGAAACACAAGGGGGAACCTTTTCCCTGTGAGGGTGGCAGAGCCTGGAGCAGGCTGCCCAGAGAGGTTGTGGAGTCTCCTCTGGAGCCTTCCCAACCCCACCTGGATGTGTTCTGGGTGCTCCTGCTCTGGCAGGGGCTTGGACTGGGTGATCTCTGGAGGTCCCTTCCAGCCCCTAACATTCTGTGATCCATAGAATTGTAGAATCACAGAGTGGTCTGGGTTGGAAGGGACCTCCAGAGATCACCCATTCCAACTTCCCTGCAGTCAGCAGGGACATCCCCAACTAGATCAGGTTGCCCAGGGCCTCTTTGAGCCTCACCTTGAATATATCCAGGGATGGGGCCCTAGCCACCTCCCTGGGCAACCTGTTCCAGTGTTCCACCACCCTCCTGGAGCAGAACTTGTTCCTCACATCCAATCTCAATCTGCTCTGCTCTAGTTTGAAGCCATTGTCCCTGCAGGCCTTTGCAAACAGCCTCTTTCCATCCTTCTTGTAGCTCCCTTCAGGTCCTGGCAGGCTGCTCTTAGCTGTCCCCTCATATACTCTGTGATTCTGTGTGCACCCTCTGCTAGCATCCCATCAGACAGAGCAGCCTGGGGTTCAGGCAGCTGGGGCCCAGCACACTTGTACAAATGTGCCTTACTCTTCTGCCATATGCTGGTGTACTATTGCTATTGCAGAAACATGGCATGGATTTGGAGGAGCAGCAAATTGCAGCTTGGCATAGTCACAGGATGGTCAAACTGCATTTGGTATCCCCTGGGTGACTTGTCTGTCTTAGCCTGCTCCAAGGCAACCTAGATGTGTCTCTATGGACAAGCCTGCTGATCATAACATCTGGAAAACTAATCAATAAACAGCTCACTAAACAGGATGGAAGCCTTTCCGATTGCTGGGACATCAAAAGGGCCCAGCAGAGAGGTTGGTCTCTTTTCCCAGGTACCCAGAGACAGGGTGAGAGGAAATGGGTTTGAGTTGTGCCAGGGGAGGGTTAGGCTGGACCTGAGGGAAAGCTTCTCTGGTGAGAGAGTGGTGAGGGGTTGGAACAGGCTGCCCAGGGAGGCGGTGGAGTCCCCATCCCTGGAGCTGTTCAAGGAGCTGTAGATGTGGAGCTGCAGGATGTGGTTTAGTGGCCATGGTGGTTGGGTTGTGGCTGGACTGATGATCCTAAAGGTCTTCTCCAACTTTAATGATTCATGATTCTCTGATTCCCTGCCTCCTTATGCACTGCAACATCTGGGAGTGTAAGACTTGCTCATTCTCCAATGATTTCCAGCTCCTGGTTATACTTCTAGGCATATGCTCAGCTACTCATAGGGGGAGAGAAAGGAGTGTGCATCTCTGGGAAGATTTGCCAGCTGCAGGTTAAAGTGCTTTGCATTGCAGATTACCTGTCCCTGAAATTCGTACTCCTGCAGGAGAGAAGTGGCTGCTCGAGGTGTTGGCTTTGTTCTGAGGTTGGAGAGAGATTTACAGTGTGTGTGGGTGAGATAAGGGGTTAGAAAGCAGATACGCTGCAGAACCTGAGACCCCTTGAAATACAGCTTGAGATCTGTCGCTGCTTGGCTGTATCAGCGTCTCTAGGAAATTCCTGCCCCTCCAGCTGGAGACAGCTTCCTGGAGCCCTGCTGCTCTGCTCAGGCTCTTACAGGAATGCTCCAAGTGGCCGGGAGGTGGAGAATGACGAGGCCTGGGTTTGGTGTGTGTTTGCAAACAGACTGCAGCGTGTCGTTGTACACAGACTGTAATTTATAGAGAAGCGAGAGGAGAAGAGTCAGCAGCGATGGGCTGACAGCAGCAGCGATTTGCATCACAGAGCAGGCAGAGCACCCTGCCTGCAGAGGAGAATCGAGGCTTTATTCTGCTCGGGGGGAGGCAACGATGCCGTTTCCTCCCTCCCAGAGCCCTCAGGAGCTCTCTTGTTATCCAAGGAATTGCTGCACAGGTTTGTAGTGTAAGAGCCTCTTGGGGAAAACATCAGCTTCATCCCTGTGCTGCATCATCCTTCCACACTCAGAATTAGCACATTTCTATCATGGGCTCACAGGATGTTAGGGGTTGGAAGGGACCTCAGGAGATCACCCAGTCCAACCCCTCTGCAGGAGCATAGGGTCCAGCACAGGTCACACAGGAACACATCCACACGGGGCTGGGAAGTCTTCACAGAAGGAGACTCCACAACCTCTCTGGGCAGCCTGCTCCAGGGCTCTGGGACCCTCACAGGGAAGAAGTTCCTCCTCACATTGAGGTGGAACCTCCTGTGCTGGAGTTTCCATCCATTGCCCCTTGTCCTGTCCCAGGGTGCAACTGAGCAGAGCCTGTCCCCTCCTTCCTGACCCCCAGCTGTCAGACATTCAGAGCCATTGACCAGATCCCTCTCAGCCTTCTCCTCTCCAGACTGAACAGCCCCAGGGCTCTCAGTCTCTCCTCCCCAGGCAGTGCTGCAGTCCCTTCAGCATCCTTGGAGCCCTCCCTTGAACTCTCTCCAGCAGATCTCTGTCCCTCCTGAACTGGGCAGCCCAGAACTGGATGCAATATTCCAGGTGTGGCCTCTCCAGGGCAGAGCAGAGGGGGAGGAGAACCTCCCTGGCTCTGCTGGCCACACTCCTCTGAATGCCACCCAGGATCCCATTGTCCCTGTTGGCCCCCAGGGCACATTGCTGTCGATGCAGAACTTGCTGCCCAGCAGCACTCCCAGGTCCTTCTCCTTGGGGCTGCTCTCCAGCAGATCACCTCCCAGCCTGTGCTGCTGCAGTTTATTCTTCTTCCTCAGGTGCAGGACTTTGCACTGATCCTTGCTGAACCTCATCAGGTTCCTCCCTGCCCAGCTCTCAGTCTGTCCAATCCAGCAGCCACCCTGGTGCTGTCTTCAGGATTTGAGGGATGTGTAGATGAGGAGCTCAGTCCCAGGGCACTTCAGCAAGCAGGGTGTTTTCCAAATAACTTCGTGTGGAATTCCCAGGAAACCAACAGGGTTTTTATGAGCATGGGCTCCCAAGCCCTGGGTGGCACTGGGGCAGCAGCACTGTGCCTCTGCTGAAAGTGTTTCCTTATGAGAGGCAGCCAGGAGGCCTCCTCTCTCCCTGCTCTTTGCACATCCTTATGCACTCCCCAGGAGCAGGGGCTCCTGACTCCCAGACCTAGCTCCCCAGCCTGTGTTATTTCTGCACCCAGCAGATGTTTTGCACATCCAACTGACCATTGCATATCTGAAGCATTCCTGCAAGCTGCTGCAAGTGCTGAGCTGCTCTGGGCCTGGTTTGGAAGGGGCCTCGCTCACCAAATGCCTCTGCTGGCAGCTGGACACCCTTCCTTACGTCAGGGCTGGAGGATGAGCTCCAGATGCTGTGACTTACTGAGTTTTTCATTAACTTCTTAGCAGTTTTGTCTCTTTTTTGTTTACTAACTGCAGCTTCTTGACTCCAGCTCACATATGTGTGTTAGTGGGGAGGAGAGGGAGAGGAGCTGCAGAGGAGGGGGGCAGCCAGGGAAAGGGAAGGAGTGCCTGGCCTGCATCCAAGAGAACTGATCTCTCTTATTACAGTGTGCTCTTCAGGCCAGGCAGCCTCTGGGAAGGTCAGCTCCAGCTGATAGGAAGAGCTTTGCCAAGCTGCTATTTTCAGTCCAAATGAGCTATATGATTTGCTAATTGCCTTCTAATTTAGGAGTAAACATGCTAAGCTATAAAGACAACAGGAAAGCGGGACAGGAGATAATATTGATGGCAACCTCTTGAACTTTGCATTTGCAATTATTCCTAATCCTGCCTGCCACACAGAGAGTATTTATGACTCTGAGGGAATGCCACTGGGGCAGCAGACACGGGAGGCAGCCCAGCTACCCTGCTGGCTCCACACTGGGAAATAGCTGAGCCCTTCTCTCGGGGAAGATGTTGGCAATAAAAAGGAGCACAGAATCTCCACCAGGCAGAGCCAGGCAGCTGTGCAGTGAGATGGTTTATGTGTTTGCTAATTTTACATCACAGAATTCCACAGGCAGGAATTTCAACCGTTTCTAAAGGCTAATTCCTCCAGCTCTTTCCCACTGCAGATGCTGCTGGCAGCACAGCTCCCCTGACCAGGCACATCCCCTGAGGAGGCTGAAGTGGATTTCCAGAAACTGCCCAAGTTTCCATTTAGCATTTCGTGTAGCCAGGCAGTGGAAGCCCCAACACCAGAGCACACTGCCTGCTTGGCTGAGCCCCTCACTGACCACTGCAGCACCCTCAGCACAGGGGAAGAAAGGGACACCAAGAAACTCCTGGTTTGAGCAGATTAGCATCTGTACCACAGTTACTGTCAGTGCTGAGGGGGAGGAGATGTACTGTCAGAAGCCATCTGAATATATGTCTTGTGCACCAAAGCAAAACACAGAGGTCTGGCAGACAAACACAGGCAGAGAATTTAGCAGTTCATTCAGCTTCCTCCTGCAATGCCACGATGACCATTTTGCAGGGACCCAAGGGCTGTGTGGAGGAACAGGGAAGAGAAAGAATGTGCCAGATTCTGGCCATGCAGGAGGTCCCTCACTGCAGGAGAGGCTGCTCATTGCTATCAGCATTGCCAGACTGTGGGGAGATCCATTAGTTCAATGTTGGAGTTGTGAATTGTTGTAGTTTGAGCTGGGTGCCCCCCTGGTGCATTCACTTCCTGTGTCCAGAAGTCCAGCCCAGAGGGATGGACACAGGAAATTGTGTATTTCCTACCATAATTCTTTGCACCACTATAAGATCCAGTGCGGAGTCTGGCACTTCCTCTTTCCTTCCCTCTCCGAGACTTGGTAACTGGGGGAGAGATCTCCCGGCCATGGGCCTGATTGGGCCCAAGGCCACAGGGGGATGGGCAGTCTCAGGCCTGGCCAGCTGAGACTAGCCCAGCAGAGGGAGGGGGAAGAAGGAGCCCTGGGGGTTTTGGATGCACCCTCAGGTGGGGATGGGATCTTTCTTTGTCACTGCCTTTGGGTTTTCTGTAACATTCACTGCTTTCTATTTAAACTTTCATCACTTTTGCAATCCGTTTGCCTGAGTCGTTATTTCTGCCTGTGGTGGGGAGGGGACCTGCCCCAACCCATTACATTTTTGGCGCCCAACGTGGGGCGCCAAAAAAAAGAGTGTGTGGTGGTTTGAAAGGAAAGGCTCTGCTTTCCCTCCCCCACTGAGAAAGAGACCACGGCTAAACCCAGTCGGAGAAATGAGATTATATTTTACAAGGAAACAGATTCTATGTAACACAACAAATACAGGGATTTTACAGTATATACAGGAATATACAGCCAATGAACTCAACCAGAAACCAGACCCCCCACAGAGGGGGCTTACCCCTGTGCCCCCTTCACCCCCCTACCTCCCTTCTCCCCCAAAGAGGTAGAAGAAGAGACGAGGACGGTTAACAGGGCAGGAAAGGAATAAAGGCCTTGCACAGGGAGTTAGTATCTTATCTTAGTTGGCCAGAATCCCAGAAGCAGATCCAGCCGAGAGGGACAGCGAAGGAAGGAAGACTGAGAGAAAGTTCCCAGCTCCCCCGGGTCCAATCTGACCTCCCACAATCCTACCAATGAAATTCGTTTAGAAAACCAAAATATTTTACGAACATTTAGCCAGTGTGCCCCTTCCTTAAAGGCACAGTGTCAAACGGCCACATGAATGTGTTTGTCTGAGGGTGCTCTGTGTGTCCAAAACTTGAAGGGATCCTGCAGGAAGGCTGCAGAGGGACTTCTCCTCAGGCTGTCTGCAGACAGGCCAAGGGGCAATGGTTTGAAGCTGAGGCAGAGCAGGGTCAGAGTGGAGCTGAGGAAGAAGTTGTTCAGCAGGAGGCTGCTGAGACTCTGGCCCAGGCTGCCCAGGGAGGCTGTGGCTGCCTCCTGCCTGGGGATGCTGAAGGCCAGGCTGGATGAGGCCTTGAGCAGCTGAGTGTAGCTGAGAGGTGTCCCTGGGCATGGTGGGAGGTTGGAGGAGAGGAGCTCTGAGCTCCCTTCCAGCCTGAGCCAGCCTATGACTCTGCAGGGTGGTGTTGAACCCCACCCAGGGATGAGCTTCTAGCAGCACTTCCACACACAGCTCTGTACTAAAGCAATGGGAAAGCAAAAAGCTTTCCAGTGCAAATGAAAGCAGCATGAGCAGCCTGGCAAAGAGAAGTCTGCTTTTCTCTCAGTCAGGTTGTTGCAGAGCAATTAGTAGTGGGGGGCTGGGGGAATTGTGTGTGATCTTGCTGCAAAAAAGAGCATTCAGAGGAGAACAAAAGTCTGGCAGGTTTCAGTATGCCAAGAAGCCTTGGCTAGAAGTGCAGAGGGTAGTTGCCTAAGTCAATTTGAACACTGGTTTGGACTCCTGCTGTTTTTAACTGGTGGGGCAGTGCCAGGGACTCGTGTACAGGATCTGAAGAAGAAAGCTCTGATCTGGTTCCTAACATGAGAAGGTTCTGCCTAAAAAAGTCTCCTAGTGCTGAGCCCAGAGGAGCCAGATTGCCATCAGACATTGATGTGGACGAATTTGTTTGTTGTTCTGCTGGAAGAATCTGCTGAATGGACATATTCCCAGTTCCTGCTCTCTGCTACCAAAGTGCTGACCATGCTCTTCTGCACACCCTGTATTTTGGAGTCCTAAGAACCTAGTGAGAATTACCTGGTGGGTCAAATCCTGACATTCAACCTTGTAGCCAGGATTAGAGTTTTGGCCACAGCTGTAGTAGTGGGGGGAAGGAAGCTGCTGCTTCCATGGGATTCTTTTCCATCTCTATTCTAGGAGTCCATGCAGTGTGTAGGTATGACTCCTGCTGTGTTGCTTGGCCTCTTGAGTTTCTGCAAGAGGGTGTAGTGAATGAGATAAGAAGCATCCTGCAGCCAAACCAACCCTCTAGTCAGAACATTTAAAGTTCTCTTCCTCACCTTCAGGTCTAACTTTGCAGTGGGCCCAGAGCCCCCTGGCAAGCTCTTTATTGGTAGAGGATGACTTCATCTCTTTGCATCTCTGCTCATATGGAACAGCCATGGATCCTTTCCTAAGGCCACAAGGAGCATTGTGATCAATGCTCTGACCTTGTACATTGAGTGCTAAAAACATCTCACACTGTAACTGTCACAGCCAGGCTGGATGAGGCCTTGGGCAGCTGAGTGCCTTTGAGAGGTGTCTCTGCGGAGAGGTTGGAGGGGATGAGCTCTGAGGTCCCTTCCAACCAGAGCCAGTCTAGGACTGGGTGATGTATTTTATTGCAAAGAGTTCAGCTGTGCCTTTCCTGAGTTTTCAAGCTCTAATGATTGTGATTCTTATGCTCTTTGGGGGAGAAAACTCTCTGCAGGCTGTTAGAAGCCTCCAGCAAGCACTGGGATACTTCAAGCAGGAGGGAAAATGACTGCAAATATTTACCACTGGCATCAGCACAAGCATTACAGAAACACAGGCTGCCTGGCTTCTCTCCCAGCCATGCCAGCTTTTAGGGGGACTTGAAGCCACTTCTCAATTTGAGTCTGTTCTTTGAATGTACTTGGTAAAATCTGTTTCATTCTCGGGGCAGATGTTGTCATCTGCGGGCTTTAAGGTTTAGCCTGCAACCTAACACAGTGAAATGCTACATCTGCTCAGGCTGCTACTCTGTACTGCTTCAAAAGAAACCTCCTCCTCTACCTGTTAGAGATACAGGAGTGCAATGGAGTATGTCACAGCATCCTAGACTGGCCCAGGCTGGAAGGGACCTCAGAGCTTAGCTCCTCCAACCTCCACACCATGCCCAGGGACACCTCTCAGCTACACTCAGCTGCTCAAGGCCTCATCCAGCCTGGCTTTCAGCACCCCCAGGCAGGAGGCAGCCACAGCCTCCCTGGGCAGCCTGGGCCAGAGTCTCAGCTCCCTCCTGCTGAACTTCTTCCTCAGCTCCACTCTAACCCTGCTCTGCCTCAGCTTCAAACCATTCCCCCTTGGCCTGTCTGCAGACACCCTGAGGAGAAGTCCCTCTGCAGCCTTCCTGCAGGATCCCTTCAGGTGCTGGCAGGCAGCTCTGAGGTCCCCCCAGAGCCTTCTTTTCTACAGGCTGAGCACCCCCAACTCCCTCAGCCCATTCCCATAGTAACTGCACAATTGTGTTCCATGGCATTTAAACTTTACTGGATCTCTGAAGGTTTTTGTTCTTCAGCTGGACAGATGCAGAGCTTGAGCTTAGCTGGGGAAGCTTTGTCAGTATCCTGTAACAGGCTGCTGGACTGGAAGCCATAAAGTTAGATTAGCTGGCATGGAAGTAGCTTTTCAGTGCAGAGAATGTGAACAGCTTATGTCTAACCAGGAGCAAGGGATTGTGCAGGTCTGAGAGCAGCAAAGCAAGAGTGTAGGCCAGCAGAAGAACAGGAGCAAGCTGAAGACAGGTATGTTGGTGAGGTCTCAGAGGTGAGAAAAGGGCAGTCCATGTCTCTCAGGCTTTCAGAGGTGTAGAAATCATCCAGCAAGACTGAGCATTCCCACTCCTGGCTTGTACCCTGACACTCAGATGCCACTGCAGCATTTATGGGCAACCATAAAACCTAATTCCTTTCCCAGTACCCCACTGCCTGAATTCCTATTTTGTTCTATCATCAGCTCAGGTCTGTGTGTAAGCAGGGAGGTAACAACCACCTCATCTCTGTCATTTTTGTTTTCCCCAGACTGAAAAAAGAGCAAAAGTGGCTGCCAAGACACCTGGCTTAGTGCTCTCCTGTGCCCCTATGCCTCTCCCATGCTTTCATCAGTAGTAGCTATAATGCCTCCTCTGCTCCTAGGACATCTTATATTGTAGTGTCACTGGGGTTAGCATCCTCAGACAGCACAGCTGAAAGCTGAAACCAGTAGTTTCTGATCCCTGAGCCCACCACTGCTTTTAATAAGCTCTCCTGAAGCTGTTAGGAATTAAAGGTCATTACAGCTCTGTGTATATTTGAGCTATTTGGCAAAATTAGCTTGCCATGGTGGCCTGGTGGGGAAGGAGCAGCACATGTGGTTCCATTTCTTTGGAGCTACCACAGCAAGATGTAATTTCAAACATGAGGTTTCAGTATCCACCACCTGGGGGAAAGCTCCACAGGGATTTAACTCTTCTCTGCCCCCTTCATTCGAGACCGCTCGCCCCAGCTCTCGCTTTGTCTTCGCTGCCTCTCTCCGTTTCCCTGCCATCCCCGCAGCTCTCCAGCAGGGGCCAGCTCGCAGCATTAGCGGCCAGGCTGCTGCAGACCAGGACAGACGGCAGCCAGCTGCCCTGTCAGGCCTGCAGCAGGTGCTGAGCACTCACCAGTGTCTCTGCTGCACAGCCATGGTGTGGAGGGGAGGGGTGCCCGAGGGCAGGGGGCTCACGGCAGCCAGAAACACAGCCCGGGGTTTAGTTTGAATTCGTTTGAATCAGAGAAAGGTTTGGTACTGTGTGATGTGCTGCAAGGAAGGGATCAGAGTTACAGCAGGAGGAAAAGGGATCTCAAAAGAAAATTAAAAAAAAAAAAATAGGAAAGAAAAAGAAATAATAATAAAAAAGTAAATAAAATGGAAAAATGAAATTAAAAGGGAAAAAATGAAATGAACAGGGGGAAAGAAACACAAAGAAATGAAGAAAAAGGAGGGTAAAGGGAAATAAAAAGGGGAAAGGGAGGTAAAGAGGAAACAAGACATAAAGAGGAAACAAGGAATAAAAATGAAAAAGGGAAGAAAGGCAATAAAAAAGAGATAGGGAAAAGGGAAATAAACAGGGGGAAAATCAATAAATGGCAAAAAGAAATAGAGGAAAAAAGGAAATAAGGGAAAAAAAGACATCAAACAAAAAGAAAGGAAGGTGAGGGGGAAGAGTATTGAAACACTTAGCTCAACAGCAAGCTTAGGCCCAGTGCCGAGGGGCTTTCTGCCTCTCAGCCTGTGCTTTCAAGCCAGTACATCAAACTGTCCAGAGCAGCATCCCCCCAGGCACAGCCTCCCCCTGCCCAGATGTCCAGAGGCATCTCTTGGGAGCAGCTTGGTGGTGCTCATCTGATTGCTTCTGTTATGGAAACAGTGTCCAGTTCCAAAGGTTGCTAAATCTGCTGTCCTGTAAATCTGCTTTTCTCCTCTTTGGTCAGTACTTGTCTGGCTGCTCACAAGGAGCTGAGGGGGCCTGAGGGGAAGTGAGGCTCAGCAGAGAAGGCTTGCTCTGAGCAGGGGTACCCCAGGACTTCCAGTGGTGCTGTGCTTTATTCTGGGAGCAGAGCAGGTCAGCATGCACTCTCCTGGCTCACCATGAGCACTTGCTGGAAAGCCTGAGGAACAGACTCCCAGAGCATTCAGAGATCAGCTAGGAAGTGTTTCACAGGACTGAGGCTGGTCTGGAGGAGTTCTGGAAAAGCAGACTGCATCTTATGCCTGGCCAGGGGGGGCTTTGTTCCTGCAACTTTTTCCATGTTTCTGAATGATCAGAGGAGCTGGGCAATGGGAACATCAGCCCCTCTACCCTAAGCAACAGAGCTAAAATCTCTGCATGGAGTTGTTCTGTGTCCTTCCCACTTGTGTGAGTGCTGGCATGCAATGGAGTGAAAGGCAGGGTCAAAGCAGGCCCTTGGGTTCACTGGATATTGGAGCAGAAAGCAAGAAGAGTCATGGTGACCCTTACAGGGAATCCCACCAAGATGTAAGGGCAAATTTCAGGTTGCTAATTGCCATTAGCCACCTCTTGGCCATCTGAGTGCTCCTGGGGTGCAGCAAAGTCATGGTGCTTGCAGCAGAAAGGTGCCCAGCACCGCTGTTTGAGGAGAGCCAGAGCAAAACACTGAGAAGTCTTAGAAAGAGAGGAGGTGGAAATGAAATTCCTGCTCCAGCCCTTGGATCATCTCTGTGGCCTCCTCTGGCCTCAAGTGTTTCTCACTTTTCCTCCTCACCCTCTCCAATGTTAGATTTATTTACTAAATTAATGTGTTCTACTAAATGTTTTTACACCTTCTCTGGAAGCCACACTCTGCTAGCTGCAAGAAACCAAAAATGGGAAATAGTCTTGGAAAAGGAAAAAAAAAGTCCAGGGCAGGGCTTGTAGTCAAAATGTACTTCCATGGAGTGGCAGCACCATAGATTTGCAGGAGAACCAAGAGCTCTTTGCTGTATCAGACACCCCCTTGGCCCTTGTAGCTCAGTGTGAGCTGCACTGCATCGTTACACAAGCTGTAACACACAAAAATGTCCCTGTAGGTAGAAAGAAAAGATGGAGCTGTGCCCAGACGTGCCTGTTAAGCAGGCAGGTTTATTGTTGTCCATGGGACGGCAATGTGCCCTGGTGGCCAAGAGAGCCAATGGGATCCTGGGGTGCAGCAAGGAAAGTGTGGCCAGGAGGGCTAGGGAGGTTCTGCTCCCCCTCTGCTCTGCCCTGCTCAGACCACAGCTGCAATCCTGTGTCCAGTTCTGGGCTCCCCAGTTCCAGAGAGACAGAGACGTGCTGGAGAGAGTCCAAGGGAGAGCCAGGGATGCTTAGGGGACTTGAGCATCTCCCCTGGGAAGAGAGACTGAGAGCCCTGGGGCTGTTTAGTCTGGAGAAGAGAAGGCTGAGAGGGATCTGATCAATGTCTATCAATAGCTGAGGGCTGGGGGTCAAGTAGAGGGGGGTAAGCTCTTTTGGGTGGTGTGCACTAGTAAGACAAGATTTCAGCTCAACAGGAGGAGAAACTTCTTTAGAGTGAGGGTGGCAGAGCCCTGGAGCAGGCTGCCCAGAGAGGTTGTGGAGTCTCCTGCTCTGGAGCCTTTCCAACCCCACCTGGATGCATTCCTGTGCAGACTGCCCTGGGTGATGCTGCTCTGGCAGGGGAGTTGGGCTGGATTCTCTCTGGAGGTTCCTTCTAACCTCTAATGTACTGTGAGACTGTGATATGTTAAGTGGGGGGGAAAGGGAAATTAGAGAGACTCAAACTGAGATGCCAAACAACACAAGACACTAGCACAAGAAGGCTGCAGCACTGACATTCACTGGAGGTGAGGGAAGGGAGCTCCTTATTCACTGCTTTCTATAAAGTCTTGTGAAGCAGCAGTAAAAAAAGAGACTCCAAACCATGCAGCTATTTCAGCAGCAGCTGGTAAACTGGACACACAGCATGGGAGGTGGATTCTGTTTTACCTCTCTTTGGTAAGGCTGTTCACAAATCCTCAGCAGCTGCCATGGCAAATAGCACTGCTGAGACAATGGCCCTTAAAGCTCTGCAAGCCTCTTCCAAACTCCAAATGAGCAGGACCTGGGCACTCTGTCTTCAAGGAAGCATTTTGTGTGTAGGTCAGGAGTGCCATGCACCTGTGGCACTCAGTGTGGTCAGTAGAGACCTGGTGTGGTCATGTACCTGCGTGACCTGAGTGCATGCCATCTGCTGTGCTGCTGAGTGTGATGGGAGTGAATAGGGCCCCCTTGGTTTGTGCAGATAAATCCTCATCAGTTTCTCCAGCCATCTGCTCTGGTTTGTGAAAGCATTTCTCAGTGTGCTACAAACCACTTTTGCTCTGGCAGACTTCAGCTTCCAGCAGAAGTAAGAATTGTCTCATTCTGCAGAATGATTTCTTTCTTCTCCCCCCTGAGTTCCTTCTCCACAGCTGAGCTGATCTGAAACTCCATTGCCTCTGTCCTCACCTTTCACACTCCTCAAACGTCCTCAGGCAGCAGACCAACTGTTTGCACAGACACCCCACTCCTGGCCAGCAGTGACCTGAGTGTTTCAGAGCTCTGCATTTACAAGATGTCAAAGTGGTTTCTTGCAGAGCAGTGCAATTCCCCTCCTGCTCTCAGCACACGAAATCGGTGAACCTAATAAAGCAGAGAAGCTTCATTAATGGCAGCAACTGTCCTGTGTGAGCAAGGAGCAGCAGCAGCCAGCAGATCAAAGGTGCCCCACACCCTTCAGCAGTGCCTGCACATCTGGTTTTGTTAGAGCCAGAGTATGCCCTAAGCCTGCTGGCTGACAGCAACAAAGCTTTGTTGCTGCTGTTCTAATATGTGCTGACTCCAGTTTTCAGCCCATCTTCTCCTAAAAACATGGAAGCATTTTATCATGAAGTTATTGGTGTGAGAGAAGCTGTGTCTCAGTTCAGCTGGGATGGGGAGAGATGAGATGCTCTGCATCTGGCTGTACCAGGAGGTAGAGGGAAAGATCAGACAGCACTGCTGCTGGAGCTAACTCTCCTGCAGAGCAGCAGCCAGCTCAGGCCTTGGTCTGCTCTTCCATCAGTGGGGGTGATCCTCTGAACAGGAGAGACAGAAATTGCCATTTGTGGGGCTTAAGAAGCCCTAAATAAAGTCCTCATAAGATCATACTCAGCTGGGACCAGGTGTGAAGAGCTGAGTCTCACTTGGCCAAAATCTCATTGAGGTTCTTTTTTGTTTGGAATCTGAGAAAAGGAGCTTAGGAGGAGGCTTCTGTCAGGACATGTGATAGGACAGGGGCCAGGGGCTTGGAACGAGAGCAGAGTAGGTTGTGATTAGGCAGCAGGAAGCTCTTCACTGTGAGGAGGGTGAGATGCTGGAATGGATTGCCCAGACATGTTGTGGCCACTTCTGCCCTGCAAGTCTGTCAGACCAAGCTGGATCAGGCTCTGGGCAGCCTGGTCTGGTCAGAGGTGTCTCTGCCCATGGCAGGGGGCTGCAACTAGATGGTCTCTTCCAAGCCATTTTCTGAATCTATGAGCTACTGCCATGTTTTCACAGCAGAGAGCTCTGTAACAGAAATCTCTTTCTGCCTTCACAGCACCACATGAGAGCACACCATGCCTGCTCCTATGTTTCCCAGCTATGTTTCCAGCCAAGCTTGTGAAGCAGATCATTGTGGAAGGTTACTCATGTTTCATAAGCACAGACTGTCATGCAGGAGTGGAGTGGTCATTAGCAATGTTCTGGAAAGCACTTTGTGAACAAGTATCTGAGCACTGAGCATGAGGCTGAGCAGCAGGCTGCTGCAACAGCTTGCCCAGGGAGGTGGTTGGGGCCCCATCCCTGGAGATGTTCAAGGTGAGGCTGGACAGTGCTCTGGGCAGCCTGATCTAGCTGGGGCTGTCCCTGCTGAGTGCAGGGGGGTTGGACTGGATGAGCTTTGGAGGTCCCTTCCAACCCAGAGCATTCTATGAGAACTGTGCTGAGCAGGAACTGCAGTGAAGAGTGAGCAAACCTCAGAGCCTGACCCAGCAGTGCACTTAGCAACACTTAGTCTGAGAGGACAGGAACAGGACTCCTATGATTGGTGCCTTCTCCTTCCATCTGGCCTGCAAAGCTGGAACCTGATCCAGTGGAGTGGAAGTGCCTTGTGTCTTGGCACATGTGTGGTTACAGGCAGTGCTCAGGGCCTGGTGGGGACAGGACCCGCTGCCCATCTGAGTTCAGCTGGCTCCTTCCCCCTGCTGCAGCAGACCGGTGATGGTGAGGTCCCGAAAGCTCCTTGCTCGGGGCTGCCTCACAGCTGTGTGCTCAGGCTTTGCTCTGTGTGTGTTTGGAGTGACTGCAGCACTCACCAGAGAAAGAGACTTCCATTTACTTGTGAGAATGAAGGAGAAGTCTGAGCAAGCTGAGCTCAGTAAATCTTCCATGCACAATAGGTCAAGAAAGCCTTCTCTCTGCTCAGGAAGGAAAACAGATCAGTTTGAGTTCTAGTGCTTCTATTTGTAACCTGGCATATTTCTTCAGCTGAAGAAGACAAACAGTGACTTTAAATAGGTCTCTTCCTTTCCTCTGGTTCATATCACTGCCCAAAGTGCTCTCCACCCTGTCCTTGTTGGAATGATATCCTTATTCATTCTTGCCCATGAAGGTTAGGTCATCCCATTCACTCCAAGTCAACAAGACAACTTGAGCAGAGCTTCAGGCCAACAGCAAATGTCACCTCTCATGAGGGCCAAGTACAGAGCAGAACTTACATCAACAGCTGGGTTCTGTACACTGGCCACACCAACCCCATGCAGAGCTACAGGCTGGGGTCAGAGGGGCTGAGAGCAGCCAGGCAGAGAGGGACCTGGGGGGTACTGGGTGACAGCAGCTGAACATGAGCCAGCAGTGTGCCCAGGTGGCCAAGAATGCCAAGGGCATCCTGGCCTGCATCAGGAGCAGTGTGGCCAGCAGGAGCAGGGAGGTCATTCTGCCCTGGACTCAGCACTGCTGAGGCCACACCTGGAGTCCTGTGTCCAGTTCTGGGCTCCTCAGGTTAGGAAAGAGGTTGAGATGCTGGAAGGTGCTCAGAGAAGGGCAACAAAGCTGGGGAGGGGTCTGGAGCACAGCCCTGTGAGGAGAGGCTGAGGGAGCTGGGGTTGCTTAGCCTGGGGAAGAGGAGGCTCAGGGGAGACCTTCTTGCTCTCTCCAACTCCCTGAAGGGAGGTTGTAGCCAGCTGGGGGTTGGTCTCTTCTCCCAGGCAACCAGCACCAGAACAAGAGGACACAGTCTCAAGCTGTGCCAGGGGAGGTTCAGGCTGGTTGTTAGGAAGTTCTTCCCAGCAAGAGAGATTGGCCATTGGGATGTGCTGCCCAGGGAGGTGGTGGAGTCACCATCCCTGGAGGTGGAGGTTTAGGAAGAGCCTGGATGAGGCACTTGGTGCCATGGTTTAGTTGATCAGATGGTGCTGGGTGATAGGTTGAACTGGATGGTCTCAAAGGTCTTTTACAACCTGGTTAGTTCTGTTCTGTTCTATTCTATTCACAAAGGGAGGTGAGCCAGATGTGCAAAGAGAGGGATGCAGCTGTTTGGGGTACAATTGGGCTGCTCCTAGAAAGCAGTTTGTGTTCCAGTAGAACAGCCTGGGCAGTTCTGTGGTATTCAGTGAACTGAAAACCAAGAACAGAATCCATGGAGGATCCCAGGTCAGCCATGCATAAATGTGATGATCCTGTGGGTATTTTGAGAAGGCATCATCAAGAAGTGTCACTGCCCCAGTGCATGGCCTGTGATACTCACTCCCCTGCAGCTGGTGAACCTCAGGGTCTCTCTCCCTTAAGGGCAGCTCCAGCAGGCTCTGGTGGAGGAGGTAAGCCAAGCCCTGAGGATTTGTGATGATTAGAAAAAAAAGAAGGGTTTGATTGTTTCATTTGAGTCACTTTCAGCTATGAAGGCACTTGCTCTCCACTCTGTCACTCTGCTGCCTTAAGTGGATGCCAAGAGCCAGGACTTTCAAAGTGTCTCTTTAAGCAGTTTCTTGTCTGCATCTGCTCTGTGAGACAGTGAGTGCTCCCAGCTGACACCCCCTGCCAGTTGCATCTCCCTTTGTCCAAAGGAGATGGACACACAGCAGCTTTCCAGGCACATCTGCTCTCTGAAGGTGTTTGGCAGCAGCAGTCACCACCTCTGCTTCTCTCAGACCTCCACAGAAAGCTGAGGCTTTGCTCACTGTTGCCATTCCCAGCAGAGTGTTTGGTAGAGGCTGATTCCATCTCCCAGTCCTCACTCAGCCTTCTCTGGGAAATACTGTTCCAGGATGGTGCAGTTCAGGATTCATTTCGTGTCTCTGCATGTTGTTTAGCTACAACCCATTCTGAGCAAGGGAGGCTCCATGATGCACCTACCCCTGCAGGTGAGCCTGCCTGGACACCCCCTCACAGCTCTGACTTTAGGCACAAAAGACTTCTACCCTTTCTCTAATGAACAGTTGGATGTTGCACTGGAGAGCGAGGGAATCTGGCCAGGCCTCATCCTTCTGCTTGCTGAGGCTGCCCATGCAAGTGCTGTGTGTGCCATGGCATTCCCAGCACAGCACTGGGTAGGACACATCCTGCAGAGAGACATCTCTTGTAAACAAGGTTTAGCAATCTTGGAGGGAATTTCCTGCTGCTGCTGAGATTGTTTGAACACCATTGACCTTGCTGCAGGCTTCTATTCTGAGAGCAGCCGTTCATCTGCACCCCATCCAGCTGCTTTGATGACAGTAACTGCTGGGGAGGTGGATAAGGAAATCTAGAGACACTCGCTGCAGTTGTGAGGCCTGCTGATAACCAACCCAGGCTCTGCTCTGGCCAGCCCATGCTGCTTTAAACACTGTTGGGAAGGAAATAGCTTTGGGGAGGAAGGAAGCGAGGGAGTGCGGGAAGCAAAGCGCAGGGTTAAGCTGGACCCCCTCCTGCTGCCGCTCCAGCACCAGCAGCGCCCAGCAAAGCAGGGGGAGCACGCCTCAGAGGGCACCAAACCTGCTCCTAAAGTGCATCCCAGGAATTTCCAGAGGCTCTTCAGGTCACCAGGCCTTGGCCAGCAGCTGAACCTGCACCACTTGTTCCCATTGTGCAGAGAATGTCACACTCCTCAGCGAGAGGAAACCTCCTGTGCTTGGGACTCTGATGGCTGATTCCTGGACAGCTTCCTCTGAACACAAGGAGGAGATCTAGGCACAAAAGCCAAACCACAGGCAGCAGGCCAGACATTTATTTAGTTAGCTTCAAGTCTTCTAGCTCAAAACCTCTGGTAAGAATTCTCTTAGTGGACTTAACCTCTGGGAAGTGATTTGTTCTTGGGGCTCTCCGGGTGGGTTGGCTTCACAATCCCCACGATGTTTGTCCCGTGAAGTAGCCTCCCTGTGGCAAACAATTCACAGCCCTCACAGGCTGAAACCTCTCCTTCCCCCCAAAAAAGTACCTAACCAGAGCATGGAAACTGAAGGTATAGCAGAGAGAATCAAAGATGTAATCTTGCTCATCCTTCATGCAGGACATCTCCTTAGCAAGGCTGATTGCTCCAGACAGTCTCGACATTTCATAGGAAACCTTTCCATTTGCTGTCTGTCTTAGTCCCTAACACAGAGCAGACTCTGCCTGCCTAATGCAGAGCAGATGTACTCTGAGAGGGCCTGAAATGATTAGAAGAGTGAAAAAATGTGCCCAGTCTGCACGAGGGGGATCAAACAGTCAGTAATTATTCAACACAGCCATTTGCCTTTGAAACTCCCAAGTACATGACATCATTTTCCATGCTTCAGATTCTTGTGTAAAGAACACCCCAAGCTTTCCAGAGAGTCACTTGCTAAGCACTTTTCAACAGCCCTAGGAGAACAGAAGGGATGCTCAAGGTATCAGCTCCTGAAGCTATTTGGACCTGAGGCTCTGAGTCGTCTAAGCCAAACTTCCCTTCGGTACCTTTCATTCTGGTGAGCTCATTGCTGAATGTAAATGTTTCAGTAATCCCTCAGGGGAGGCTCTTGACCCACAAGTATACTTCTCATAGAATCCAGCACAGGTCACACAGGAGCACATCCAGTCCCAGCTGGAAAGGCTCCAGAGCAGGAGACTCCACAGCCTCTCTGGGCAGCCTGCGTCAGGCTCTGCCACCCTCACAGGGACAAAGTTTTCCCTTCTCTTCCCCTCTGCTCCAGCTTGCCCCCAGTGCCCCTTGGCCTGTCCTTGGATTCTTTATGTTCTCTGTGCTCTCCAGGGTCAGACTGCAAAACATCCAACCTGTTCTGAGGCATCTTCACAGAGCAGTGTGCTGCAGGACAGAGGAGAAACCTGAAGCCACTCCTGCACTGTCTCCTGTGGCGTTCCCACCCTGATCCAAAGCTCTCTGTTAGCTTTCCACAGCACTCAGCTATCACCTTGCCCTGTGTCTCTGCTTTCCTTCACTCAGTGTCCCCCTGCCCTTGCTGACAGTCTCTGGCACACCTTCCTTGCAGTCACTTGTGTGTCAGTCAGCAGCTGCCTTCCCACACATCCTGGCCCTGCTGACCGGCTCCTGAAGTACTAACAGATACCAGCAGCAGATACTGGTGCCTTGGTTTGGTTTTCTTCAGCCTTTCTGCATTTTAGCAAGCAATGTAGTGACAAAACCAACCAAAGGCTGACCAAACACTTGTGGGTTCGTGCTGAATTGTAGATCAACACCCTGCTTAAAGCAGGCAGGATGCCAGTCCTGCACCAACACTGTGGGGAGAAATATGAAAGCTAGGAGAAGTCTTTGCAGTAGCACTGAGAGATGTTGTTTCTGACTTGGGAGGTGCCTGAAAGGTGCATCTGCTCCCTGGCTGGACTTGGTTATTTTACCTTGAGCAGGAGGCACAGGAGGGCACAGCTTTCAGTCTGCTGGTCACAGCCCTGAGGTACCCCATGCCCATTCTCAGGCACATCTGCTCCTCCCAGTCCCTCTCACAGCTGTGGCTGTCTGGCTTCAACACTTTCCTCAGTGCTGCATGACTTTTGCGCCTTCTGTATTCTGCCCTCACACTCTTACTGTTAGTCCAATTGTACCTCCTGATTCCAGGAAGAATGAGAATCTTTCTTCCTGAAGTCTACCAGGAAGCTCTGCCAAGCTGTCAAAAGTGTGCTCAAATGTAATCCAGCAGGCTGTCCCTCACAGAGCATCTCACCCTAGCTGGTTATTATTCCTGCTGCTTTTGTGTGCTTTAACATCACCAGATTCTGTCCATCACTTTCAACATGTCATCCTGTCATAGATTCCCATCCCACCAGCCAGAGGGGCCAGTGTGCCCAAGGGCTCCTCAGCCCTCTCCTCCAAAAGCTGCCCAGGTTCTCTGTCCCCCTTCCTGTGCATCAGAGATTGCTATCCCCAGTGCACAAGCTGCTCGGCTGAACGTGGCACACCAGGGAGCAGGTGTTCTGGTCCAGTTCTGGGCACCTCAATCCAAGAGAGATGTGGAGGTGCTGGAGCCAGGGCAGAGGAGAGCAAGGAAGCTGGGAAGGGCCTGGAGAATAAATCTGATGGAGAGCCACTGAAGGAGCTGGGGATGGTTAGTGTGAAACAGAGGAGGCTGAGGGAATGGCCTCAAGCTGCCAGTGGTTAGCTTTAGACTGGACAGTAGGAAACACTTTTCCCAGCAGGAGTGGTCAGGGATTGGAATGTGCTGCCCAGGGAGGTGGTGGAGTCCCCAAGCCTGGAGGTATTTAAAGGTGGTTTGGATGTGGTGCCTGGGGCTATAGTTTAGGGTGAACCTTGTAGAGCTAATGGTTGGACCTGGTGATCCTGAGGGTCTGTTCCAACCTGGATGTTTCTGTGATTCTGTGAAAGTCACCATCTGGTTGGAATGCAACCCAGATCCTTCCTGTCCCCATCTGCAGGTGAGAGGAGACACCACTGGAAGCAGATGGTGTGAAACCAGAGTACTCTGCCCTGCAAGATGTTGACCTAAAAGCAAGAGGCAGATGTCTGTGTGTCACATAACACTGCCCTTCCTCTTACCAGCAGGGACTGATTCTATTGGCCCTACAGTAGGTGGTATAAATGCCATGATGGTGGCATCCCTCTGAGAGGTTTATCCTCTGCTGTACTTGAGTGTGGCTCTTCTGACAGGCCTAGCAGGTTACAAGAGTACAGGATCTTGAGGTGATGATGCTGTCTAATGATCACTTCTAGGGCAGGGTGGGAAAGAAGCTAGGCAGTCAGGAACAGATGCACAAATGGATTACAAATATTAATCATGGATGTTTAAGGAAGCAAAAAGGGAGCAGAATGACTCCTGGGGGTGCTGAAGGCCAGGCTGGATGAGGCCTTGAGCAGCTGAGTGTAGCTGAGAGGTGTCCCTGGGCATGGTGGGGAGGTTGGAGGAGATGAGCTCTGAGCTCCTTTCCAACCTGAGCCGCTCTCTGATGGGTTAAAGTGTTCCTAACCAAATAATTCTCTTCCCTTTGAGACACCCCACCAGCCATTCTTAAGCTAATTTGCCAGGCCAAAAGGATAATGTAAAGAGATAGCAAATAAGAGAGTCAATAGTGCCATCCCCACCCCAGAAAGGCAGGGGCTCCAGCAGCATGCTGTGGATTGCCACAGCTCTTCCAGCATGCAGCAGGCAGCGTGGGGCTCTTCAGTCTCATAGCCATGCACACACAAACACACTTGGCATGCCAGGGCAGAGGAACTGGAGGCAGCACCGTGCACCACTGGTGCAGTTTGTGCTGCTGGCAGAGCTGGCACACCACTGCCCAGCACTTCAGAGATGCCCCAAAGCCCCAGGCCATGGCTGCTAGCAGAGAGCAACTCCAGGCTTCTTTGAAGGGATTATGAACAATGCAGCCCATGGCCCAAGGCATGCACCAAGCATGTCTGCACCCCAGGCTGCAGAATGGAAAGGGATTTGAGCAGCAGCCCCTCCACCAGTTGTTTCTCTCTGAAACAACTCATTCTTCTCTGCTTCTGCAGCTGAATGTGCCACAGGCACTCTCTGTGGGACAGCCTCAGCTAGGGAGTGAGGGACCCCTGGAAGCAGGAGAAAGCTGCAAGCTGTCCTCATGCCCAGGCAGGAAAGGCCCAAGGGTAACCTCCTGTGCTTTTGCTCCCTTCCTGCTGACACTGACTTGAGTTCTGGTGGCCAAATGCAGCTTGCACACAGCTGCTGGCTCCCTGGATGCTGTAGTGGGCACAGAAGAACCAGCAGAGCCTGTCTGCACTCTCATGAAGGGAACAGGAAAGGGCTTGCACTGATCACTCCTCAGGCTGGTGCAAACCATTTCCCTTCTGCAGACTCCTGGTTGCCTGCTCAGCTTTGGCCATTTCATTGCTGTCACACAAGCCCAAATCATGCCTCCATCATCTGTCTGTCTGGCTTTTCCTGGGACTGAGACTAAAGGCTCTCTGGGGTATGAATGGCTGCTTTGTCTCCCTGCTCTGAAGAGACCTAAGGCAAATGTAGACAAGCTCCAAGTTTGGGTGGGAGAGGAAGGGAAAAAGAAGGAGAATTTTGTCCAGGTTTGTGGCCTTTGAACCCATTGTGGAATACTTTGAAGTCAGGAGAAATTTTTTCCCCAACTTTCATGTTCTCTGTGAAGAAATGGCTTCAGCTGGGTGGCCAGGAAGGAGTTCAGAGTCAGGCATGAAATAATGAAATTACTACAAAGAGGATGACTTGGGATCTCCCTCCAGTGACTGAATCCCACTTTAAAGCTCAGTGAAGAGAAAAATGGATCTAGGAAGCAGGGTTTATTCCAGAGGCTGGATCTGAAAGCCTCATTAATGACGGCCTCTGGGGTTTGTCATGTCTTGTGAATATGTACTCACAGCCCTGTTGCACCACGGACAGATGCTGGAACAGGATATTTTGGGCAAGCCTCTGAGCTGCACTGCAGAGTTCAGGTGATGGGTGATGAGCTGCACTTAGTTTGCACTGTCCCTTTATTCTTTAAGATACTTCATTAGATTCACAGAATCCCAGACTGGCTCAGGCTGGAAGGGAGCTCAGAGCTCCTCTCCTCCAGCCTCCACACCATGCCCAGGGACACCTCTCAACCAGACTCAGCTGCTCAAGGCCTCATCCAGCCTGGCCTTCAGCACCCCCAGGCAGGAGGCAGCCACAGCCTCCCTGGGCAGCCTGGGCCAGAGTCTCAGCAGCCTCTTGCTGAACAACTTCTTCCTCAGCTTCCCTGCTCTGCCTCAGCTTCAAACCATTCCCCCTTGGCCTGTCTGCAGACACCCTGAGGAGAAGTCCCTCTGCAGCCTTCCTGCAGGATCCCTTCAGGTCCTGGCAGGCAGCTCTGAGGTCCCCCCAGAGCCTTCTCTTCTGCAGGCTGAACACCCCCAGCTCCCTCAGCCTGTGCTCACAGCAGAGCTGCTCCTCCTCTCTAGGTTTATCCTGCATACACAGTGTGTGCATCCTTGCAAAGGACTTCCAAGTCTTCTTCATTCTCTGGACAGCCTCTTAAGGGCCAAGCCACTAAAAGATGTTTTTGTCTTTCCTTCCCCACCCTTTGTCTTTTTGGCCAGTTCTAAGCAGCCATAAAATATCTGCTACACACTTCTGTGATGCAGGGAGAATAACAAGCCAGCCTGGGCCAAGGCACGTCCTGAAGCAGCAGCAGAGGCTCTGAACCCAGCAGGAATGTTATTTATCTCTAAACTACTTAGGTTTAACTCTGCTCTCAGAAAACCCTCTTCTTTTGACCAAAACAGATCTCCAAACACAGATGTCCACAGAGCATCCAAACATGAGTCAAAGATGGGCAAGGAGCTGTGGGGGAAAGCACTCAGAACCCAAATCCCCAAATCTTTATGCAGATCTGATTCAGTTAGACCTCTCTATTCATCAGGGCTAAGCAGTGAGGAAAGCTTCAGGAGTTAACCATCTCCTGCATTCTGCTCCTTCAGTGAGGCTCTGCAGTCCTGCTCTTTCATCCAGCACTGCACCACTGAGCTCACAAACTAGAAAGGGTCGCCTAAAAGCAGCAAAACTGAAGCCAAGACCTTCTGCCTGACTTGAAATCTGCTACTGTGAGGGATGAATGTGCCAGATGCTCACATGTGGGTCACTTGTTTAGCCAGCACACCCAGGGCACCACCAGACCTGTGTCTTACATCCTGAGGGCAGGGAACTCATGTATTGACTCTTCCCAGGCTTCATGGGCAAAGGTGTGGTCATGGGGAAAAACTGGAGTAAGGGGTTCATTCCATGTAGGGCAGAGCTGTGAATTTGCTCTTTCTCCATACCTGTGCCTGTCATCCCCACCTCAGCTTGGGGATTACAGTATCAGCATACTGCTAGAGCAGACAGTAACTGCCTGAGGGGCAAGGAGCATTAAACTGAGTCACTGCCAAAGTGCACCTGCAGCCCAGAGAGCCAAGCAGAGCCTGGGCTGCAGCAAGAGAAGTGTGGCCAGAAGGGCCAGGGAGGGGATTCTGCCCCTCTGCTCCACTCTGCTGAGACCACCCCTGGAGCACTATGTCCAGTTCAGGAGCCTCCTCTGTGCCAGGAAGGGTCTGGAGGTGCTGGAAGGTGTCCAGAGAAGGGCCACGAGGATGAGCAGAGGGCTGGAGCAGCTCTGCTATGGAGACAGACTGAGAGAGTTGGGGCTGTGCAGGCTGGAGAGGAGAAGGCTCCCAGGAGACCTAATTGTGGCCTTCCAGGATCTGAAGGGGGCTACAAGAAAGCTGGGGAGGGACTTTCTAGGCTGTCAGGGAGTGATAGGACTGGGGGGGATGGAACAAAACTAGAAGTGGGGAGATTTAGATTGGATGTGAGGAAGAAGTTGTTCCCCATGAGGGTGGTGAGAGCCTGGCACAGGTTGCCCAGGGAGGTGGTGGCAGCCTCATCCCTGGAGGTGTTTGCAGCCAGGCTGAATGTGGCTGTGAGCAACCTGCTGTAGTGTGAGGTGTCCCTGCCCATGGCTGATCCTTGAGGTCCCTTCCAACCCTGACAATTGTATGATTCTGTGATTCAAAGCCCACCAAAACAGGCTAGAAGAGGGCATTTTGCAAACCATCAGTGCCTGATTTTCTTCTCCTGTAAACAGAGAAACTCAGATACCAAAGCTCCCAACAAACTCCCACCTGATAAGCCAGACCAAGCAAGCATGTGTGTAACTACTGCTCTCTGTGCATCACAGTTCCTCATGGGGAAGTCTCTGCCAAACAAATGTTCTTAGGATCCTGTGTCCACAACATCATTTACCCACTGTGACAGCAGAGCACAGTCTTCTGTGACTCTGGATCAAATAATGAAGAAGCTGAAATTCCCCCTGGCCCAGTCACAATAGCTCACTTTGCTCTTTAGGTCTCTTTTTCTTTATCTCATTAATTGTGAAGCTGAGCATGAAGAGTGCACTGCATTAAGCATGGAATCACAGGACTGTCAGGGTTGGAAGGGACCTCAAGCATCATCCAGTCTCAACCCCCCTGCCATGGGCAGGGACACCTCACACTACAGCAGGTTGCTCACAGCCACATCCAGCCTGGCTGCAAAAACCTCCAGGGATGAGGCTGCCACCACCTCCCTGGGCAACCTGTGCCAGGCTTTCACCACCCTCATGGGGAACAACTTCTTCCTCACATCCAATCTAAATCTCCCCACTTCTAGTTTTGCTCCATCCCCCCCCAGTCCTATCACTCCCTGGCATCCTCAAAAGTCCCTCCCCAGCTTTCTTGTAGCCCCCTGCAGATCCTGGAAGGCCACAAGGTCTCCTGGGAGCCTTCTCCTCTCCAGACTGAGCAGCCCCAACTCTCTCAGTCTGTCTCCATAGCAGAGGTGCTCCAGCCCTCTGCTCATTAAACTCTTCCTGCAGTCAAACCTCAAGGAAGCAAAAGAGGAGCAGTGCTGGCAGGGTCTGTTGGCTGTGAGCAGAGAAGGAGATATGCTGTGCAAAAGAAAAAGAAAGTAGAAGTGGTGTAGGGGATGAAATTGTCTTTAGTTCAGCGTATTCCTGTAGCAGGTTTTATTTGTTATGCTTTGTTTGAGTGGATTTTGCCTTCCTTGCCTGGCATGCCCAGGACAGCTGTGCAGATTGCTGCCTGTTGGGCTGTGTTAGTGATAGGTGCAGGGCTCTGGGCTCTGCCTGCAGTGGCTCTGTGCTCTGCCTTCCCAGCGTGCAGCATGTGATCCTGGTTAAACCCTGCTGTGGAATGCTGACATGCACACAGGATTATTTCCCCTGCCAGCAGCTCATATGGATTTAGGTGAAGTCCTGAAAAAATGCAGATTCAACTTCTCCTTCCCATTGGGAAGCAAGCACAGCTGGCATGGTGCTGATAAACAGGCTTCCATCTGGAACTTCTGGAGGAGAGCAAGAGGCATCTTGCCTGGCCACACTGACACAGCAGCACCAATGAGCCCCTGTGAGCTGGGAACCACACACAGTGCCTGGAGGGAGCTGAACACAGCCATTTTGACCTCCTCCTAACTTCAGCTTTCCTGAAAACAGCCCCTGGAGCCTTCTGCCTCCTGCACTGGGGCTTAGCTGCTGCTCTGGATCCCTCTGACATGCCCATCCAGGAGCACAAAAAGAAAGACCCCTTTTCCCAGCAGGCTGGAGGTACAGATTGAGAAAGAGGTTGGAAATAAGACCTCAGTCTTAGCCAGCAGCAGCCAAATGCTTTCTTCACAAAGAAAGTGCAGGCTCAGCTCCTGCCAGTAGGAACATTTCGGTGGGTAGGTGTCCAGGGGAGGGAATCACTTCCCCACACATGGACTGAAGGCAGGGCCAGCCAACAGGCCCTGCAGAAGGTCTCTGCAGCAGTGTGCACCTGCCTGACCCGACAGGATCTCTGTAGTAATCCCCCCCAGGCTGACCTTTGCTGCAGGCTTTGCACCTCCCCAGTGCCCTGCTTCCTCCCCTGCTTCTTCCCTTGAAGCCTTCCCTGCTTAGTCTGCTGAGACAAGGCAGAGTAGAGACAGCCACAGCATGGCAAGGAGGCATGGGAGTGAGCACCACGTGTGAGCCAGCTGCAGGGCACGGGGCGTCCCACCTTCCAGGGCTGTATGGCAGATCACCTCCTGAGGCCCCCAAGTGGGCTGTGCCTCACAGAAGGCAGGGAGCACTGCTGCTGCCACCAGGCTTCCTCTGGCTGGGAGGCTGCACGTTTGGACCCTTCCCATCAGAAGGAAATGCTGCCTTTGTACTTTGTGTGGTGCGAACCCCACACTGATGTGGCTTCACCAGGAGTGTTCCCAGCTGGGTGGCTCTCAGGGTCCCACAGCAGGAGGAAGCAGCTGGGCATCAGCTCTGTGACTCTACACAGAAGCAGCCCTTGCTGAGGTCCTCTCCCCCTCCCACCCAGCAAATCTCTTGGTATTGATATGAGGGAAATTTGCCTGTCTGCCCAGCTGCCTGCCCACCCTCACCTGTGCTTCAGCCTCTCTTGCCACTGAAGGAAATCAAAGAGCTTCCCTGACTCAGAAACCAAGCATGGTAAATAAATCTGTTTGCTTTTATGACTGTGGCACCTTGCCAGCTCAGCAGCTGAGCTCTGTGCCTACTACTCAAGTCAGATAGAAATGTTTATAGAGTCTGTTCCCAGGCTGAGATGTTAACATACAAAATGAGGCTGACTATGTTAAAAAGCAGGCCCCAGAGAGGGGCTGCAGGGGGCTTGTCTGTGCTGGCTGGAAGAGACTGCTCTGTACAAGCAGTAAATGCTGCTTTTGCTACATGGGTTGAGAGAGAGAGATTTCTCCTTCCCAACAGATAACTGCAAAGCTCTTAATGAAAATGAAATTTGCTCCCACTGCTGCCATACTTCTGGTAGGGGGAGACCACCCAAGCACAAGACTCAGTGAGGTGAAAACAGTTTTGTTTGTGGAAATGGTCTTTGCCCCCAGTTTCATGTTCCAAATCACAGCTGAAAGAATTCAGAGAACCACAGAATGCTCTGGGTTGGAAGGGACCTGCAAAGCTCATCCAGTGCAGCCCCCTCTGCATTCAGCAGGACATCCTCAGCTAGATCAGGCTGCCCAGAGCCCTGTCCAGCCTCACCTTGAATGTCTCCAGGGATGGGACCTCAACCACCTCCCTGGGCAACCTCTTCCACTGTTCCACCACCCTCATAGTAAAGAACTTGTTCCTCACATCCAATCTCAATTTGCTCTGCTCTAGTTTGAAGCCATTGTCCCTGGTGCTGTCCCTGCAGGCCTTTGCAAACAGTCTCTCTCCTTCCTTCTTGCAGCCTCCTTCAGGTACTTCTCTTCTTCAGGCTGAACACCCCCAGCTTCCTCAGCCTGTCCTTGTAGCAGAGATGCTCAAACGCCCTGATCATTCTCATGGCCTCCTCTGGACCCTCTCCATCAGGTCCATGTCCTGCCTGTGTTGAGGGCTCCAGACCTGCACACAGTACGCCAGGTGAGGCCTCACCAGAGCAGAGCAAAGTGGCAGCATCACCTCTCTGGCTCTGCTGGCAATGCTGCTTTGGATGCAGCCCAGACTGCCCTTGGCCTCCTGTGCCTGCTCCTGTCTAGCTTCTCATCCCCCAGCACCTCCAAGTCCTTTTCCTCCAGGCTGCTTTCTCTCACCTCCTCCCCAGCCTATTGAATGAATTCCCATCATATAATGCAAATCATCCCAGCAGTTTCCCTGCCTCCCACCAAAATGACACTAGGCAGGTGATCTGTTCCACTCTTCTGTGAGACTACTCAATGAGTTAATAACCTGAATGATTGCTTGTGGAAAGCAGAGCAGAGCTAACAGCACTCTGCAAGCTCTGCAATGCCTGAACTGCCAATTGCCAGAGGTTCTCTTTTTCTTGTATCCTTCCTGGAATGGGATAGGAGCTTCACATTCTTCTACCCTTCACGCAGTAGAGGTTTTTATTAGTTGTCAGAACGCAGCAGAATGGCTGGAAGGGGAGGGGAGCGTGGCTGCTAGCAGGCTGCACCTCTGGGGGGCTGTTTCGAGGTAAAAAGTCAGAGGCAGGGAGTTTGAGCTTTGCCCTGCCTCACCTTATCTGCAGAACATCCTCGGCTGCAGTCTGAGAGACAGAGACAAATGTGTGCTTAACCCTGGGAGCTGCCTGGGCTTTCCCTAACCTCGACCTGCCACGCAGCTCCGAGTGGAAGCCTTTGAAATGCTTTTGCCACAATATTTACCTTTTATTATAGCGGGGCCCGGGGCGGATCGCCGAAGGCTTTGCCTCTGCCTCGCTGCTTAACCTCGCCAGCAGTCGAGTCGGGAGGCTCTGCCGGCCGCCCCTGCTCGGCTGCGTTCGTCTCAGCAGACTTCAAACAGCTCAAGGGCTCGGCTTAATCCGCCAGCACCGAGCGGCCTTCCCTCTGAGGATGTCTAATGAACAGAGCGCTCCGGCTGCGGCGGGCCGCGCAGCACGGCCGTGGCGGGGGGCATTTGCTCGGGGCGATGGTGCATAACAACACAGGGGGAGGGAAGTGCACAGAATGGGTGCCAGCTGAGAACGTGGGGAGCTGGAATCCCAGGCTGCTTGAAGCCTCAGTGTCAGTCACACCGTCCCTCTGCTGCTCCAGCCCGTCAGTGACCAGTCCCATGAGCTGCTGATGGTGACTGCTGGGGTACAGATACTGGCGGAAGAAGCCGGCACCCAATCCAGCAGTCCCGACCACACAAAGCTCTCCCTGGCCCCCACCTTGCTGCTGTGATGCTCAGTGTGGATTTCCTGCTAAGCCCAGTAAGGACTAGAAGAGTGATGCTGCAAGACTGAAAAGTGCAGCTGCCTTCAGAAAGAGCAAGCTGGAGCCAGGATGGGGCAAGGAGCAGCAGGTGAGGCAGGTGGGAAGCAGCTGCAGGTGCAGGAGAGGGAAGTTTGCCCCTGTTCAAAGGTGCATTTTCCTGTTTCTAATCACCCATGACCTACCCTAGGTGATCCTGCTTTGGCAGCATGATCTCTGCAGGTCCCTTCCTGCCTCTGATGTTCTGTGATTCTGTGACAGCCCTCACTTGGTACAGCGAGCTTCCAGCTAGCAGGAGCTGCTGCTGCCAGTGCCCAGTGCACACCACCTCTGCTCCTCCTGCTCCTGTTGGTCCCAGCCAAAACAACAAGTTCAGTGGCTGGGCACAAACTGATGAAAGGGAGGGAGACTGGAGTAGGTGATTGAAAAGCTGAAACTTGGAGAGGAGCCTGGGGGTTCCCAGTGGTCTGAATGGGAGTCATCAGTGTGCCCAGGTGGCCAAGAAGGTCAATGGCATCCCAGCTGGGACTGGAAGGTGTGCAGCAGGGACAGGAGGTGACCTGGGCTGTGAGGAGGGGCTGAGGGAGCTGGGGGTGTTCAGGCTGGAGAAGAGGAAGCTGAGGGAGACCTCATTGCTCTCTGCAGCTACCTGAAGGGATGTTAGAGTGAGGAGGAGGCAGCCTCTGCTCCCTGGTGTCAAGGGACAGGAGCAGAGGAGATGGTTCCAAGCTGCAGCAGGGGAGGCTCAGTCTGGATGCTAGGAGATAATTCTTCCCAGAGAGGGCTCTCAAGCACTGGAATGTTCTGCCCAGGGCAGTGCTGGAGTCACCATCCCTGGGGGTGTTCAAACAGCCTGTGGAGCTGGTGCTTAGGGACGTGGTGTAGTGCTGACCCTGCAGTGCTGGGTTGAAGGTTGGATTGGATGAGCTTGGACATCAACCAGATCTATTCTGTGACTCTGTAACTTGTAGGGTGTGTAGGAAAGTTTGGAATCTCTAACCAAGCACACTCAGCTCCCTTTCTTTACCATTCTTTACTGTCTGGTTTCCCCCCCATTGACACAGGACTGCCTCTGTGTGGGTGACACAAGAAAGAAGTGCTGGGGGAGGCTTGCTTTCTCACAGGAAAGCTTGGCTGCTCAGTGAGGAGCGTGCAGGTGGCCTCTGAAATCTTGAAGGGCTGTTAAGCTGGCTCAGTTTCTCCTAGGATCCTGGAGCTGAGGACTCTCTGCTCCAGCTGCTGCAGAGGAATGCATTTCCTAGTGCTGGTTTCCTTGATGCGGTGAATTATGCTCTGCCAGTCAGCCATGGAAATGCTTCCCTTGAACGTCCTAACCCATTCCCACACTCCAAGCCCAAGCCAGCTGCTGAGCTGTAGTAAGTCAAGACAAGACAGGTGGTTGGGATTTCTGTTCCATTTATTTATTAGTTCATTATGTGGCTTAAAAGTCTGCAATGAAGTTTTGCAAGGGTTTGTCTGACTGAGATGGATGTTAATGCTCAATAGCTTCTTTAGTCTCACTGAGATGGAGGTTAATGCTCAGTACATTCTCTAGTCTCACTGAGATGGATGTTAATGCTCAGTACCTTCTTTAGTCTCACTGAGAGAGAGGTTAATGCTCCATACCTTCTTTAGTCTCACTGAGATGGATGTTAATGCTCAGTACCTTCTTTAGTCTCACTGAGAGAGAGGTTAATGCTCCATACCTTCTTTAGTCTCACTGAGATGGAGGTTAATGCTCAATACCTTCTTTAGTCTCACTGGGATGGAGGTTAATGCTCAATACCTTCTTTAGTCTCACTGGGATGGAGGTTAATGCTCAATACCTTCTTTAGTCTCACTGAGAGGGAGGTTAATGCTCAATACCTTCCTTTCCACCGATAATAACAATCAGGAGGTGTTTTCAAGCTGCCTTTCAGTATACCCAGATGGAACTACTTAGTCTCCCCCAGCAGAGCAATGTGCAGGACCCCTGCAGGGTGTCACAGCAGCACGGCAGCAGGCAGCTTTCATCAGTCAGTTGGGCAGGAGGTGGTGGCTGCCAGTGGAAATACCTGGGATGCTCTTTCAAAGCAATAGGACTGATGCAAGAAGCCCTCCAGATGCCCAGCTCTCCCCACTCCTCCAGCTGTGACACAGTTTGGTTCTGGGGCAGATATTTCTGAGCTGTTAGAGCAGGCTCTTGCCCTTGTGCAAACCAGGGTTTGGCTGGTGCCAGACTTGAACCCCAAAATGAAAAGGCTGGTGATGAGCAGAGCAGCAACCTGTCCTTTGGCCTCAGTGTCTGCTGACACACCCTCAGGACATCTGCTGCTGCTTCTCCTTGTCCATTGGCTTCACTTTTCTCCCAGATCTCAACCAGCCAGGGGACAGACAAGGTCCCAGGCTCTTTTGGGTGGTGCCCAGTGCCAGAACAAGGAACACTTGGTATCAGCTAGGACACAGGAGGTTCCACCTCAACACCAGGAGACTTCTGTATGGTGAGGGTGGCAGAGCCTGGAGCAGGCTGCCCAGAGAGGTTGTGGAGTCTCCTCTGGAGACTTTCCAACCCCACCTGGATGCGTTCCTGTGCAGAGTGCCCTGGGTGATGCTGCTATCAGGGGGTTGGAGTGGGTGATCTCTGGAGGTCCCTTCCAGCCCCTAACATCCTGTGAGTCTGTAACTGTGATTCGTGGATATTTTGGTTCTTTGCTGTGAAGTCTGGGTGAGACAGAACTTCCACTGAGTAGTTTGTTGAGAACTTATTGGAGATTCATCATCTGTATTTTAAGTAGACTGTAAAAGATATCTGCTACAAATACAGAAGAGAAGGCTTTGGGCAGACCTCAGAGCAGCCTTCCAGTACCTAAAGGGGCTACAGGAGAGCTGGAGAGGGACTTGTGGCAAGGGCTGGGAGTGACAGGACAAGGAACAATGGCTTTGAGCTGGGAGAGGGCAGATTTAGGCTGGAGATTAGGAAGAAATTCTTGACAGTGAGGGTGCTGAGACTGGCACAGGTTGCCCAGGGAGGCTGTGGATGCCTCCTGCCTAAGGGTGTTCAAGGCCAGGCTGGATGAGACCCTGAGCAAGCTGGGCTGGTGGCAGGGGGTTGGAACTGGAGGAGCTTTAAGGTCCCTTCCAACTCAAGGCATTCCATGACTCTGTGGATTCCCCGTGGGAATATGTTTGCAGAACACAGCTCCACTCCTGCTGAGAAATGCTGCTGATGAAAACAAACAGAACTCAAACACAGCTGCTTGCCAAGCAGCCCACAAAACCAGCACCAGCCACAACAACAAAACAACCTGAAGAGTTTATTTGTATGCAAAAAGCAACATTTGTAACAGCTCTCCCAAGACAGATGAAAGCTTTAGCTAAAGCTAAAGGCAGAGCTTTTACTTTCTTGCTGCCCATCTCTTGGGGAAAGAAGAGCTTTAGGTCATAAAGCATTCCAGCAGGGTCTTGTATTAAAAGCCTTAAAGCCTGAATTACAGAACAGAACTCAGATGGAGCTCTGGTGCCTGTGCCAAAGATGACATCGTTGGCTGCTGGCTGCATCCAGGCCTCTGGAGCAGGTGTGGTGACTCATCCTGCAGAGGCGTGAGGAGCAAGGCTGGCCCCGGCCTGGCCCCCTGGCCTGGGGCTGGCCGCTGCTGCACTGCCAGCAGGCAGGGCTGGCACACACAGCTCTCTGGGGCACTGCAGGGCACCGCTGCAGCCTGCTGCTGCAGGGAGGTTGGCAATGCTCCACTGAAAGGCAGGGGAGGATCTGCAGCCCCCTCGCAGTGCAGGGTATTGCTGCAGCCTGCTGCTGCAGGGAGGTTGGCAATGCTCCACTGAAAGGCAGGGGAGGATCTGCAGCCCCGTGGCAGTGCAGGGCACCGCTGCAGCCTGCTGCTGCAGGGAGGTTGGCAATGCTCCACTGAAAGGCAGGGGAGGATCTGCAGCCCCGTGGCAGTGCAGGGCACTGCTGCAGTCTGGTGCTGCAGGGAGGCTTCAGTGCCAATGTGCAGCACCTCTGTGGAAGTCAGGAGAACAATGTCAGTATGAAAACTAAGTCTGCTTTGAATAGAAGCTGTTCCAGGAGCCTCATGGTGGCAGTCGATTAGGATTGGGGTTTCTGGGGGGGGATTATGCAGCCATCCCAAATCTGTCAGATGAGGAAACAAGGCCTCATGTAGAGCTTTCAGGCACTCACCTTCCACAGACCTCTCATCTTGATCACAAAAGAACAGCACCTGGAAATGTAATCTCTGTCATCTGAAATGCAGCCACTGTCATCTGCAGCCATTCATCCTGAGGTTGTCTTTCACTGTGGCAGGTGTCCTTTGGAAAAGGATATTCTTACCTGCTGAATACCTGGGATGGTTTGACTCAGGCCAGCTGCTTAAGCAATGCTTTCTACAATGCTTTGTGTTCTGGAAGGTGTCCAGAGAAGGGCCATGAGGATGAGCAGAGGGCTGGAGCTGATCTGCTATGGAGACAGACTGAGAGAGCTGGGGCTCTTCAGTTTGGAGGAGAGAAGGCTCCCAGGAGACCTAATTGTGGCCTTCCAGTATCTGAAGGGGGCCTCAAGAAAGCTGGGGAGGGACTTTCTAGGCTGTCAGGGAGTGATAGGACTGGGGGGGATGGAGCAAAACTTGAAATGGGTAGATTGAGATTGGATGTGAGGAAGAAGTTGTTCCCCATGAGGATGGTGAGAGCCTGGCACAGGCTGCCCAGGGAGGTGGTGGCAGCCTCATGCCTGGAGGTGTTTGCAGCCAGGCTGGATGTGGCTATGAGCAACCTGCTGTGGTGTGAGGTGTCCCTCCCCATGGCAGGGGGCTTGGAGCTGGATGATGTTTGAGGTGCCTTCCACCCCTGACAATTCTGTGCTTCTCTGAGAACACAAACCCCCACATTTAATTAGCAGGCTGGCTCTGTGTTAGCCTCACCTTAAATGCTAGCTCTGGATCTCCACTCCTGTGCTCTTTCTAGCTTCTGTACTGGGTGAGGATGTTTGCAATGAGAGCTGAAGGTGGCAGCTGCTTGGCTGGTGTGGTTGCTGCAGCACAGCCCACGTTCCAGCTCGCAGCTCATTACAGGCAGTGCTGGCATCTGAGAGCTGGGAACAAACTGGATGTGAAATCTGCTTATTTGTACAGCACAATCCTTTCCACAAAGGATCATTTTACTCCACAGAGCCAAGAGCAATCTGCAACATCAATGTTAGTAGAAATTTAGTGTTGTGAATAAGGGACAGTAAAAGGCAAGCTAACTTTATTAACTTAGCATAGAGATAGACCATGGACCAAAACATTCATCATAAGCATTCCTCTGCTGACCTCCTGGAGGCCAGACTCCTCCAGCCAGGCTTATTAATCCCCATGGGAATAATAATATCCCATTTCAAGAGTGAGAACCAAGCTCTTGTCTGGGGCTTAGCTGATGGATGGCCCCAGCTATTTTTATTTGCTATTTCTTTAAGAGGAATGACATCCCTCTCCTGTTTTGAGACCAGCCAGCCTGGTAAGGGGCAGAGCCTGAGAATCTCTGGGGCTGTACTGAGCACTCCCTCTCATAAATACCAAGTTCTCTTGCTCTGGGCACTTTCTTCTCATGATGCTATTTCCAACATATGGAAAACTCATTGCTTCATAGAAAATGGCCAGTGCTCCCCTCCTCTGCATCTTGCATCCAAGAGTGACCTAAACCTGGTGAAATGAGAACCCCACATCGAATAACACAGTGAGGCTAGCAGCCAGCTGCAGCAGATTCCCCGGAGGGCACAGAGGCAGCCTGCACAAGTATTAGCAAAGACACTGGCTTCAGCTTCTCTGCAGCATCTGCTCCTGGCTGGAGCTCACCAGAGCAGACTCTCATGGCCTGCTCACCTTTGCCAGTGTATAAAGGGAGGAGGTTGTTGGTTTTCCTGGAATAACTTGGAGGTGCTGGAAGGTGTCTGGAGAAGGGCCACGAGGATGAGCAGAGGCCTGGAGCTGCTCTGCTGTGAGGACAGCCTGAGGGAGTTGGGGCTGTTCAGTCTGGAGAAGAGAAGGCTCCAAGGATATCTAATTGTGGCCTTCCAGGATCTGAAGGGGGCTACAGAAAAGGTGGGGAGGGACTTTTGAGGGTGTCAGGGAGTGATAGGATTAGGGGAATGGATCCAAGCTACAGGAGGGGAAACTTAGATTGAATGTTAGGAAGAAGTTCTTCCCCATGAGGGTGGTGAGAGCCTGGCACAGGCTGCCCAGGGAGGTGGTGGCAGCCTCATCGATGGAGGTGTTTGCAGCCAGGCTGGATGTGGCTGTGAGCAACCTGCTGTAGTGTGAGGTGTCCCTGCCCATGGCAGGGGGGTTGGAACTGGCTGATCCTTGAGGTCCCTTCCAACCCTGACAGTTCTGTGATTCTAACCTGGATGTAAAATGAGAAGCATCAGGCTCTGCTTCTTCTAGACCCTTGGCTGATACCTCAGTAAGGACTGGACTGACACAACTCTTCAGTAAGACATTTGCAGTTCATGTTTTCCAGCACCTTTCTGTTTCATGAGATAAGAGAACTGAGCAGTGGGGAAAGAGCACAGGCTGAAGCATTTCCCATCTCAGCTCTTCAGTGAAAACTGAGCCTTGTTTGCTTCCCTGGGACCTTTACTCTACAGAGAGAGTTTTGTTGATGCTGTTCAGCTGCTCCTGGTGAATGTTCCTGTTGGCTCTTACAAAAATTGTAAATCTGAGCCTAAGGCACACAGGAATAATAAGGCCAAGCTTCTCTACTAGCAGGTGTATTCAGTCCATAGAATCATGGAACCACAGACTGATGGAATCCTGGCATCACAGACTCATGGAATCACAGAATGGTCTGGGTTGGAAGGGACACTTCCCTCTTTCTGAGATGAGTCAAACAGTGTGAGTTGGATCTTCTCACAAGCCAGTGGATCACAGCAGGGACTATAACTAAATCTCTAGCTCTGGACTTGCTTAGGACCAGTCACAGCTATTAGTAAGCCCAGGTGCTTTTGGCTGTGCCCTCAGCAGCCAGCATCGCCGTCACTCGGTCACACCAATGGCTGCAGGAGATTTCTTCCCTTTCCCTGGCCTGCTGCCACCCCATTTCTAACCTGCTGCTGCTCCTGTGGCAAGGCTGTGAAGAGCTTTCCTTGCATTTTAAAAAGATAACAAAAACCTCCCTTTTGATGTGAGTTGTGCTTGGGGGGTGAGTGGAACACACAGCTCAGGGGCTGCAGCAGGCATGTGGCGCTGCAGAGCAGGCTGATAGCTGCACCTATGATACTCTGCCTTTCCCCACACGTTTATCTGTGTGCCCTGTGCTGCCAGTGGGGGACTAGACATCACATTTGCAGATGGGAATGTGCTGCCCAGGCAGGTGGTGGAATCACCATCTCTGGAGGTGTTTAGGAAGAGCCTGGATGAGGCACTTGGTGCCATGGTTGAGTTGATCAGATGGCGCTGGGTGATAGGTTGGACTGGATGAGCTCTGAGGTCTTTTCCAACCTGGTCAGCTCTGTGATTTCCATACATCGTCTCTCACACAGCCCCCAGCTGAGCACTGGCCCCAATAGGAAGTCCTTGGTGCTGCAGTGCACAGAGAGCTGTCAGTGACAGATGCAGCTAGGAGAGGTCATGTGAAAGCAGAACGTCACCCTGGGCATGCAGACTGCAGCAAATACAAAAGCTGAAAGAGCAGGTGGAGGGACAAGGGCAAAAGGGAGAATAAAAAGAAGGGGAAGTTTCTGTTGCTCTCGAGCTGAACTGGGACAGTACCAGCAAATGCAAGAGAGGCTTTTTCCCTCTCATTTCCCTTACCAGCACCGCTGCTCCCATTAGGTAACTGCTCTGGGCTTGCAGCCTGAGAAAAGTGAGCTCTGGGAATCGGAGCTCTGGCTCTTTGGGTTAAACTGAATGGACCTACAAACCATTTAGAGATTTACCCATCCCTGAGTGCCAGAATATGGAAGTGATCTGTCTGAAAGTACTCTGTGTTCCTGACAGGGAGTTCTGGGGACTCACTGATTGCACAATGCTGGACACCAGCAACAGAACATCTGCCAGCAGAGAGTGCAGGCTGCACTTGTATGGAATTCACCCCCTTGAATACTTCACATGACTCTGGTGAGAGGCACTGAATGGCATAGCTGCACTGGCAAGGCTGTGCCTTACAGCAAGGGCTTCACATCACATAACATAACCACAGATGTTATTCCTAGACAAGCAGACACAGATGTTAGTGATAACATTAAACTGCAGGAGATGCATACCTGAACACACACCACACACCAAATACAAGCCCATACCTCACAGGCAGTCTGTAATTTCTCTTCCTTCTCTAACATGAAGCAGAACTTCATTTCTTTCATGGCATCCTACCTATAATCACTGTGTGTAATGGCCCTGTCAAGGCACTGACTCCTGTTGGGAGCAACAGGCAGCCACCCAGAGGAGCTGTCCCCTCTGAGATACAGCAAATGCTCCCTGCTCTGGGCCCTGCTAGTCCTGGCAGTGCAGTAGATATCACAGACTCACAGGATGTTAAGGGTTGGATGGGACCTCCAGAGAGCATCCAGTCCAACCCCCTGCCAGAGCAGCATCACCCAGGGCAGGTCACACAGAACACATCCAGGTGGGTTTGGAAAGTCTCCAGAGGAGACTCCACAACCTCTCTGGGCAGCCTGCTCCAGGGTTTGCCACCCTCACCATACAGAAGTGTCTCCTAGTGTTGAGGTAGAACCTCCTGTGTCCCACCTGTCCCCATTGTCCCTTGTCCTGTCACTGGGCACCACCAAACAGAGCCTGGCACCTTCACCCTGACCCCCAGCCCTCAGCTATTGATAGACATTGATCAGATCCCTCTCAGCCTTCTCTTCTCCAGACTGAACAGCCCCAGGGCTCTCAGTCTCTCTTCCCAGGGGAGATACTCAAGTCCCCTAAGCATCCTCCTGGCTCTCTGTTGGACTCTCTCCAGGGGAGGGGATGGCCTCAAGCTGCACCAGAGGAGGTTTAGGCTGGACATTAGAAAAAGTACTTCCCTGGCAATGTTGTCAGCCTCCCCTGGGAGGTGGTTGAGTCACCATCCCTGGGTGTGTTTTGAAGTGGTGTAGATGAGGTGCTTGGCAATATGGCTTCGTGGTGGACCTGGTAGAGAAGGGTTAATGGTGGGACTTGATCTTGAAGGTCTTTGCCAACCTAAGTGATTCTATGATCTGTAAGAAATTAGTGGCAGTAACAAAAAGTTAAAAGTTTTCCTGCATCAGAAACCGCTAGGAGAAAGAGTGGTGGTGTGAAATCAGTCCCCATGAAGTGTTCTGACAGGTCTCCTCATTAGCAAATTAATTACCCAAACCACTAAGTATGTAGGAAAAATGTGGCTTGCAAGCCTGGCAGGTGCTGAGCGTGTTCCTTCCCATTTGCATCCACCTTTCCTCTGCAGTGGAAGAACCACGGCACAGCAACCCCAGGCAAAGCTACAGGCTGGAGTCAGAGTGGCTGAGAGCTGCCAAACAGAGAGGGACCTGGGGGTGCTGATTGACAGCCACCTAAACATGAGCCAGCAGTGTGCCCAGGGGGCCAAGAGGGCCAATGGCATCCTGGTCTGCAGCAGGAACAGTGTGACCAGCAGGAGCAGGGAAGTCATTGTGCCCCTGTACTCTGCACTGGTTAGGCCACACCTTGAGTCCTGTGTCCAGTTCTGGGCCTCTCAGTTTAAGAAGGACATCGAGACACTTGAACGTGTCCAGAGAAGGGCAACAAGGCTGGGGAGAGGCCTTGAGCACAGCCCTGTGAGGAGAGGCTGAGGGAGCTGGGGTTGCTTAGCCTGCAGAAGAGAAGGATCAGAGGTGACCTCATTGCCCTCTACAGCTACCTGAAAGGTGGTTGTAGCCAGGAAGGGGTTGGTCTCTTCTCTCTTGCAACCAGCACCAGAACAAGGGGACACAGTCTCAAGCTGTGCCAGGGGAAGTTTAGGCTGGAGGTGAGGAGAAAGTTCTTCCCAGAGGTAGTCGTTCATCATTGGAATGTGCTGCCCAGGGAGGTGGCGGAGTCCCCATCCATGGAGGGGTTCAAGAGGGGATTGGATGTGGCACTTGGTGCCATGGTTTAGTCATGAGGTCTGTGGTGACAGGTTGGACTTCGTGATCTTAGAGGTCTCTTCCAACCATGGCGATTCTGTGAGACTGTGAACCTTCTGAGCCTCCCTGCAACTCCCTCCAAAGGGAGGCGTCCAGGGCTGTGCTTTCCAGTGCCAGAGCAAAGCAGAGAGCTGGCCGCTGGAGCACACCCGCCCACCAGGCACAGTTTGGTCACAAGTAGGCAATTTCATCTTGACTCCAAGGCTCACATCCCACCCTTAGCTCATCACAGATGGGTGCCTCAGCACTCACAGCTGCGTGGAGCCCCCTGAGACCTCAGGCACAGCAGAGAGGGAGGAGGTTGCATTCCTTGCTGGTCGGTGTGAGCTTGATTTTGGATGTCCGTCCCCCGTCCTCACAAAACACTGATCTGAGTTCCAGCGTGCTTCAGGACCAGGTCTTTCTAAATCTCCAGTGCCAGATCATCTCTCAGCTTTCATCTGGAATCAGGCTCTAGGCAAGAGGAAAAGGTCCATGTGGTTTAGGATTTTTGTGCCACTTTTTTACCTCTTCTTCCTCTTCCTGTGTGTTTTGCCCACAGAAGAGATTCCTTACATTGTTCTTCACTTCTAGGCATTAGAAAAGAGTAAAATCAAAGTGTTATAAAGAACTTGGTTAATCCTGTCCTGGATCAGGAATGAACAAGATAGAGATCAGTGTTAGCTAACAAAATAGAATTCAGCATTAACTTGGAGCTTCTGCTCCTCCAAGTGCAGCTGCTATCAGTCAGCCACATCCCCCCGCAGTGTGCTTCAGAAGGCCTTTGAACTGCACAGCTGTGAGGTTTCCCCACCTCTGCCTCTCCTTGCTTTCTTCTGGCAGCACTCATCTCAGCCATAAAAGCCCACAGCATCTCCATCACAAGAAGTCTCTCCCTGATCTCCCATTCTGAGCAACTTCATGTGCTACTAAGGAGAAGCTGAAAACCCCACAGCATCACAAACAGAGTAACAAACTGGGGGGCAACAAAAACTGGCAACAAACCAACAACCAACCGTCCCCAAACCGGGGACCAAACCCCAGGCAGGGGAAAAAATACCAACAATTGTTCTAAGGCTCTGCCTGAGACAACAAAGAAGCTCCCAGCCACTAGCTTGATGTTCAACAGATCCAGGATGGATCAAAGAGTTTAGAGTTTTGGGCTGCTGCTGCACAAAGAAGATGAAGTGCCCACGAGTGCAATAAACCCCCTCCAGCCGAGGCACTGCTCATGGGTGGAGCATAGGCAAGAGCTCAGGAAGGGCACAGCCATGCTCCTCTGATATGGATGGCCCCTGCTAGGCCCATGGACATCCTGCTTGGTGCTGCTGTGAGGTTATGGCAGTGCACACACATTTGTCATGTCTCTTCCTGTTGATGGGGCTGGGGGAAAGCAGAAAGCTGCAATCACAGCTTGGCATTTGCCTGACTTGCACTTCAGACACGTTTCATGTTGGCTGTATTTAAAAGTGGTGACAGGAGACAAATTTGCAGAGGTCAGAGCTGGAGGAGCCTTGCAACATGGCCTTTCCATTGTGCCACAAGTGCAGAAGTCCAAGCTGGAGGAGCCTTGCAACATTGCCTTTCCATTGTGCCACAAGTGCAGAAGTCAGAGCTGGAGTAGCCTTGCAACATTGCCTTTCCATTGTGCCACAAGTGCAGAGATCAGAGCTGGAGGAGCCTTGCAACATTGCCTTTCCATTGTGCCACAAGTGCAGAAGTCAGAGCTGGAGGAGCCTTGCAACATTGCCTTTCCATTGTGCCACAAGTGCAGAAGTCAGAGCTGGAGGAGCCTTGCAACATTGCCTTTCCATTGTGCCACAAGTGCAGAAGTCAGAGCTGGAGGAGCCTTGCAACATTGCCTTTCCATTGTGCCACAAGTGCAGAAGTCAGAGCTGGAGGAGCCTTGCAACATTGCCTTTCCATTGTGCCACAAGTGCAGAGATCAGAGCTGGAGGAGCCTTGCAACATTGCCTTTCCATTGTGCCACAAGTGCAGAGGTCAGAGCTGGAGGAGCCTTGCAACATTGCCTTTCCATTGTGCCACAGGTGCAGGACCATCTCCCTCACTCATTCCATAACTCACCTGACACAAAAGTGTCCCTTTCACTTTCTCAGTTTATTCTATGTTATGAGGACAGTGGTCAGGAAGCCAAAGTGAACTCAAAGTGGACCCCAAACCGCTTCTCTTAGGGCTCAAGATGGTTCATTAGCTGTGTTTTGCTCCCATTTCCATGCCTCTCTGGCTTGCTGATGTCTTCCAGAAGCAGAAGTTCCAAATTTAGTGCTGAGAACACACTTCCTGGTCCACCAAAAGCAGATGAGAGAGGAAACTGTATGAGCAATGTCCATGTAGCTGTCACCAGCACTTCCAGACTGGAAAACAAGAAGCAATTTTCAGCAAAGCTCTCTGGAGAGACCTTTTCCTGTGCATGAAAATGATGCCTTGGAGTAGCTGTCTCTGAGCTTGGCAGCTAAATGTCACCAAGGGTCACTTTGGGGTTTCTGTGGCCTGCTTGAATGGACTGCAGCACAATCTGCTCTCCTGAGTAATTGATTTATCCTATCAGCTTGGCTATTTTGGTCAGATTCAATCAGGAAGTTCACATCAAGCTTCCTTTCCTGGAATTCCAGTGGAAGATTATTACCCTTTGTTTAGACTGTATCACTTCTTCAGCTGATAAGAGCAGACTGTATTCTGCTGCAGATACAAAAATTCAGCAATTTAGAGCCCTTAAGGAGCATTCTGCATTGCCCAGTAAATGCCTCTGTGTGCTCGGGGAGGTCACTGCAAATGAGGAGAGTTTTTCAACCTGCATTTCCATGACAATTCTGTGTCTCAGCAAAGCATAGGTAAGAGGCTTTTCATCCCTGACAGTAGGAGGCATGTTAAAGCTTTGCATCATGCAGCTCTTACTGCAGTACCACATCTTGATTATAATCTTCAGGACACAAAAGAAAGACCTAGCTGGCAAAGGCATGAAGAGATGGAAAGACTAGATCCTGATTCTAAGAGAACTGACACTGGGATTGAGTCACACATCTGCCCCCAGTGCTGGTGTCCTCAGCAGGAGGAGGACACAGAGCTGCTGCAGGGAGCCCAGAGGAGGCCACAAAGATGATCCAAGGGCTGGAGCAGCTCTGCTGTGAGCACAGGCTGAGGGAGCTGGGGCTGTGCAGCCTGCAGAAGAGAAGGCTCTGGGGGGACCTCAGAGCTGCCTGCCAGGACCTGAAGGGATCCTGCAGGAAGGCTGCAGAGGGACTTCTTCTCAGGCTGTCTGCAGACAGGCCCAGGGGGAATGGTTTGAAGCTGAGGCAGAGCAGGGTTAGAGTGGAGCTGAGGAAGAAGTTGTTCAGCAAGAGGCTGCTGAGACTCTGGCCCAGGCTGCCCAGGGAGGCTGTGGCTGCCTCCTGCCTGGGGCTGCTGAAGGCCAGGCTGGATGAGGCCCTGAGCAGCTGAGTGTAGCTGAGAGGTGTCCCTGGGCATGGTGTGGAGGTTGGAGGAGATGAGCTCTGAGCTCCCTTCCAGCCTGAGCTGTTCCAGGATTCTATGATCTTAAACTCTGAAGTAATTTGCCAGATTTTAAAGTTTGAAGGTATTTGTCACTAGAAATCTTTAAATCCAGGTCAGGTCCTAAGGGAGGCTTTTACAACATGCCAGAGAGAAAACTTCAAGCAGGATTTCTGAGCAAGAGTTGTAGTTTATGTTGTTGCAGTGATCCTGAAAACTGTCTTAGCAGTGATGTAAAGCAAAAGCCATGCACACAGTCTTGGATTTGGGGCTGTTTTCTGCAGTTCCAGCATACTGGGCAGCACAAATATGTGAACACATTAACACATTGGCTGCCTCCAGCCTATGAACATTAAATCTGCTTTACTCTGTAGCACCCTGAGGCTCCTGCTCATAATCATGAAATCTGCCTGGATTTGCAATGGGGTTAGATATTTGCAACTCATCTTGAGGAGCTGCCTCCTGGTGGAGTTGATCTGGGGTTGGTTTGTGAGGCTTGGGGGTTTTTTTGCCTAGGGCAAATTCTGGCTTTGCAAGCAAAGGAAAACTTCTTTGCTCTTAGCTAGCTAACAGCTGAATTGCTGCTGCTGCTTGCACCAGAAGCAGGTAGCACTCCAGGTAGGCTTCTAGCACAGTGCAGCTAGGCACCAAATTGTCACTTCCCAGGATTTCCTTGAGTGACTGGAGAGGAGCACAATGTGATGGGTATTCCTATATTGATTCCTCCCCGGAAGATAGTGACATCGTTATAGAGTTAGCTAATACAGACAGAAAATAGACCTTCATGTATTTATCTAATACAGAGAGGGAGAGAATAGACCTTTACATCTTTATCTAATACAGAGGTAGAGAATAGACCTTTATATCTTTATCTAATACAGAGGTAGAGAATAGGCCTTTACATCTTTATCTAATACAGAGGCAGAGAATAGATCCTTATGTATTCTGAGTGCATTTTGAGTTTTTCACCTATTGGAAAAGATGAAGGGAAATTCAAACCAATCTTTTTCACCTTCCCCAAATCTATCAGCACTAAGCTCTCATCCACATCAGGCAGTATCATCATAAATGATGAACATGGTGGTGTGTGGGGGACAAATATTCTAATTAACTCAGAGAGGACTAAACCCAAAAGGATTCATGAAACAATTTTGTGTCTAAGCTTAATTATTGCAAACAAAGATCAAAAGAAGAGCTTATCAAAAGTGGAGACAGTGTATTTCCCCCTTGGAACAAAGGACAAAAGACACAGTGTCTTGTCCTTTCCTTTGAGGTTTCTCTGTCTGCTGCTTTCCACTCCCTTTCCTGATAGGCTGTGGTGTCCTGACGGCTGCTCTGTTGGCTCCAACGCAGTCATCAATTCTGGGGGACATGGCAGCTGCCCTATTTTTGTAACAGGAACAATGGAAATAGCATCACATTGTTACCAGAGGTAAAAGTGATTAAAAATACCCTCTGGAGCTTTCCTTTCTAGCTCACATGGTCACAATGGCCTGGAACCACTCCAGAACAAACTGTGGCTGCAGAGCCACACATGTGCAGGAACTGGGGAGCTCTGCTCCCTCTCCAGCCTGGGGAGGAAGGAATGCTTGGCTTTTCAAACTGCTGCTGCACCAACCAGGAGCCACTGATCAGCCTTCTAGTGCAGACAGCTCTTTTGGCAGGTGGCTGTTCAGAACACAAAGCAAAACAGAAGCATTCATTTCTAAATGGGGTTGCTTAGCCTGGAGAGGAGGAGGCTCAGGGGAGACCTTCTTGCTCTCTACAACTCCCTGAAGGGAGGTTGTAGCCAGGTAGGGGTTGGTCTCTTCTCCCAGGCAACCAGCACCAGAACAAGAGGACACAGTCTCAAGCTGTGCCAGGGGAGATTTGGGCTGGATGTTAGGAAGAAATTCTTCTCAGCAAGAGAGATTGGTCATTGGGATGTGCTGCCCAGGGAGGTAGTGGAGTCACCATCCCTGGAGGTACTGGATGAGGCACTTGGTGCCGTGGTTTAGTTGATGAGATGGTGTTGGGTGATAGGTTGGACTCAATGATCTCAGAGGTCTTTTCCAGTCTGGTTAATTCTGTGATTCTGTGAAATCAGCCTCAGAGAGCATATTTGGGTTTCTTACAGTATCTGCATGTACAATCTATGGCAAACTGCTACAAAGACATCTGACTAAGGGCCTCTGCTTGTTAACACTCTCAGCTCAGAGCCACAGTCACGAGCCTGGGACACCATACAGGATTTGCATAGCAGCATGTTCTGAAAACAACACTGAGTAATTAAGCACAGAATGAAAAGGCCTTCCAGTACCTGATGGGTGATACAAGAAAGCCAGGAAAGGACTAGCTTTCGACAAGGGCTTGTAGTGACAGGACAAGGGGGAATGGGTTGAAGCTTGAGAAGGGCAGATTGAGACTGGAGATGAGGAAGAACTTCTTGACAGTGAGGGTGGTGAGACTCTGGAACAGGTTGCCCAGGGAAGCTGTGGATGTCCCCTCCCTGGAGGTGTTCAAGGCCAGGCTGGGATGGGCCTTGAGCAACCTGGGTTAGTAGAAGCTGTCCCTGCCCGTGGCACTGGATGATCTTCAGGGGCCCTTCCAACCCAAACCATTCTGTGAATCTATGAACCACACTCCTTAAATAGATCTTAAACTTGTGCACAAAGAACATTGCATAATATCTGCCTGGCTTGGGAAAAGCAGCATAAAGCTCTCCAGCATTTTTACCCAGGCACAGGGAATTGTGTTCCCTGTCCAACAGAGAAGCCCTGCTGAGCACACTGAAGCAGATATCCCCAGTGTGTTTTCATCCCTGTATCAAAAATGAGATAAAATAATGATCTCTGTGCTGCTCTTGAGGTTATGATATCCTGCACGAGCTTCTTACTGAGATAACTAAGACAAAGCTCATTCCAACAGGTATCACCTCCTGAGGAGAGAGCAGGTAAAGCGTGCTGGATGCGCTCCTTTGAGACAAGCCACTCGGTGCCAAATTCCTTTTCCTAGCTGACACATGGGCTTCTGGGGCAGGGGGACCAGCAGCAGCAGCAGCCTGGCTGCTCTGAGGCTCTGTGCTTTGATTCCTCACACTGTCAGCCAGGTCAGAAGCAGGGTGAGCAAGTGGCCAGAGCACACAGCAGCGGCTTTGGATTCTGCATGGAATGAGGCTGAGAGTTTCAAATGAAGTGTGGCTGAGATCACAGAAATGGTCTGTGAAGGAGCCTGAAAATCCATCATCTGAAAACCAAAGGCCAGGATCCTGCAAGCATTTATGCACTCAGATTTCACTGCCCCCTTCCACCCAAACAGCACTGCAGGAATGAGGATGAAATTCTCTTTTGCTCTGAAATAAACAAAGTCCTTCCTCATCGAGGAAGGAGGCTGGGCAAGATGAGAACTATTCTTCCAAGGCAAGGAAACCAACCCATCTTATTTGCATGAGCTTTCCATTGTGCTCTGCATTAGGTTATAACATAGCCACAGGTAGCTCTCACCTTTCCCACTCCTACCCTGACAGTTTCCACCCTAATAGAACTAATTGCTGTGTAAAACAATTTGAGCAGAAATTCAGCAGGTTAATTGGAGACCATTGCCTTTCCTCTTTCCTTTACCACATCTGCTCATAGCCAAGGGTTCTGGGCACAGGGTATCCCCTAGCAGCATGGAAGCAATAAATGAATTGCTGGATGTGCGCTAGCTGTAAGCCTGCAGCTAGGATCCACTGGGTCTCAGTTCACTCCATCTAGCAGTGAGCTCATTTCACTGTTTCCCTATGTTTTCCTTTTGAGCTCTAGATTCTCAATTCCTACTACAAACTAGACACATTTTCCTGTCAGTTTGTATGCTTCTGCTTTCCCCTCATAGGGGAGCACTGTTCAACTCTGTTCTCCTCTTCTACCTGCTCATTGGCCAAAGCAAGAGGAGATAAGGAACAGAACTAAGGGAGTACTTCTACACCTTCCAGTTGTTATTGGCAGAGCTAGCTATGAAGAGGGGAAAGAAGGGAAAGGGAGAAATAGAAGGATCCTATGGGAGCTCTGAGCTCCCTTCCAGTCTGAGCCATTCTAGGATATGGAAGAAAGGAGATGAAGAAACTAGCAGCAGGTGAAAGAAACACCCAGCACAGGTGCTCTAGACATGAAGGTGAGAAACTCTTTCCAGGCACAGATATCTTTACATGGCCTAGGGGTGGAAAAGTGTTATCAGAATGTGGGGCAGGAAGTTTCTCTGCCCTTTAGAAGCAGATGGGGCACCCAGGAACCCTGAGCTAGCTGAAAGCTTGCCTTGGTGGGCAATAGGTCACTATGTCAGAAGCCAAGCTAGCCATGAGCTGTCCCCACTCTCGTTCTGTGTGCTAGGCAGGCATTTTCCTGCAGGGCCCGAATCTCACGATGGAGTCAGCTAACTCCCTGAGATGCAACAGAAACAGCAAAGGAGATAAGCTCCTGAACTCTTCAGCCAGCTCTCTAACAGTTTTGGGTCTGATTTGGTTTTCACACATTAGCAGTGGCACAGAATCCTTCTCTTTGACACCCAAGCAGGAAGCCTCCCACATGTATGTCTGAACATTCAAAACTTCAATTACTTTCAAGACAGATGATGACTTTGACTCAGCAGTTTTTGACACAGGAAATTCTTGTACCTGAGGCCAAGTGGGATCACAGAATGACAGAATGTTAGGGGCTGGAAGGGACCTCCACAGATCATCCAGTCCAACCCCCCTGCCAGAGCAGGAGCACCCAGGGCAGGTCACACAGAAACACATCCAGGCAGGGTTTGAATATCTCCAGAGAGGGAGACTCCACAACCCCCCTGGGCAGCCTGCTCCTGGGCTCTGTCACCCTCACAGGGAAAAACTTTTCCTCCTGTTTCCATGGCACTTCCTCTGCCTCAGCTTCCACCACTGCCCCTTGTGCTGGCATTGGGCATCCCCCAGCAGAGCCTGGCTCCAGCCTCTGGGCACTGACCCTGCACATCTTTAGCAACAGCAATGAGGTCACCCTCAGGCTCCTCCTCTCCAAGCTCCAGAGCCCTCAGCTCCCTCAGGCTCTCCTCATGAGGAAGATCTTCCACTGCCTTCAGCATCTTTGTGGCTCTGTGCTGGACTCTCTCAAGCAGTTCCCTGAGGTCCTTTTTGCCCTGAGGGGCCCAGAGCAGGACACAATATTCCAGATGTGGCCTCTGGATGTGGCTTTTACTTGCAAATATTTCCCAAGGAATTCAGCTCCCTTCATCAGCTGAGAGATTCCATCTTCTGACCTGCCAGAGTCGAAGGCTTCAGGATGTTTCTGGATGATCTTTGTGAAGGCTTTTGCTCAGTGCTGTCACTGAGGGAGCTGGGAGGCAAGCATGTGGTTTCTTGGAGCTTAGGTAATTAAGTCTGTAAGGTCAATATGACATGCATGACAGGTTCTAAAGAGCTACTGGTAAATCAGCTGGAAAGCTCTGCACACACACCTTTCAAGTCATTGTTTATACTTCCTGACTGAAAATCAGGTGCCAGCAGCACTGCTGATCTGCAGGTTTAACAGACCACCTGTACCTGCAACAAGCAAGGGTTCTTCAGCAGGGAAAATAGAGACTGCCTCTGTACTTCCATGCCACTCCTGAGAAATGTAATGCTACTGAGGGATGGAAAGGCTCTTGTTTCAAAGGAGAGAAAGTTCTGCTTTGAGCATGAAAGGTGCAGGGATTCCTCTCACTGGTAATCACTTGCCCCACTGATCCCAGCATAGGTATGTCCCTGGCTGCCTTGGGCTCTCTGAAGCTGTGACCAAACAGAACTCAGGTGAGCTCAGTCTGACTGTCCCCCTCTGTGTTACTTTTCCTAGAACAGATCCTTCTCAGTTTAGAAGCACAACACCAGAAGTGGTCAATACCCTTGCTGGCCCCACATCCTATAAATGGTGTTCATACATTTACCTGGGGGCCCTGAAGAAAGACTTAGGTGATTTGTCTACTTAAGGCTTATTGGTTTATACCACCCAGCACATACCTTCATGAATCTTCAGTAAAGCCATCAGAAACAAAAGGGTTTAAACCCACCAGAACTGTGTCTGCTCTGGGTAAGCAATTTATCAGAACCCCACAGGGCAAATCAGGTTACCAGGGCAGATGGGCACTGGGTGGTACTGAAGGAAGATAAGGACACATCCGATGCATTTGTTGCTGTACTGAAGGTGACAGAGTCAGAGAATGGCTCAGGCTGGAAGGGAGCTCAGAGCTCATCTGCTCCAACCTCCCCACCATGCCCAGGGACACCTCTCAACTACACTCAGCTGCTCAAGGCCTCATCCAGCCTGGCCTTCAGCACCCCCAGGCAGGAGGCAGCCACAGCCTCCCTGGGCAGCCTGGGCCAGAGTCTCAGCAGCCTCCTGCTGAACAACTTCTTCCTCAGCTCCACTGTAACCCTGCTCTGCCTCAGCTTCAAACCATTGCCCCTTGGCCTGTCTGCAGACACCCTGAGGAGAAGTCCCTCTGCAGCCTTCCTGGAGGATCCCTTCAGCTATTGTCAGGAAGCTCTGAGGTCCCCCCAGAGTCTTCTCTTCTTCTCCAGGCTGCACAGCCCCAGCTTCCTCAGCCTGTGCTCCCAGCAGAGCTGCTCCAGCCCTCAGATCATCTTTGTGGCCTCCTCTGGGCTCTCTCCAGCAGCTCTGTGTCCTTCTTGTGCTGGGGACAACAGAACTGGAGGCAGGATTGGAGGTGAGGTCTTAGCAGAGCAGAGCCAATGGGAATTGGACAGCTGTGCAGTAGTGTGAGTCAGTGCTGTCTGGGAGCTACACCTCTGACACCTTGTAGATGAGTTATGCTGGGAGCACCTTGGCTCTGGCAAATTACTCTGCAACCACAGGCTTCAAAAATGCCCATCCTCAACAGGAGAGAATCTGCTGCATTGCTCTCCTCAAGAACCACCTCATTTCCTGTGTCTCTTTGTAGAATGAGCTGAAGGCAAAAAGCACAACCTCAGAAACAAGCATGGCAAAAAAAAGGGTAGCCCTCCAAAAACGTGCCGGCACTGAACATGACAGCGAGCTGCCTGCTTCCCATGCTTCTTCCTCACGTGGCCATGTCAGAGTGAGTGTCTTTGCTTCTGCAACCTGCCAGCTCCCATTAACCTCTAAGTCCCTTCTGAGTGCTGTATCCTGTTCACAAACAACCTCCCCGAGGACTCTCCCCCTCCACAGCATGCTGCTCTGAGGAGAGAAATGCAGTGTGGGGGAGGAAGCGTTCCCCAGCTCCCCTTGCCATCCCTTCAGAACCCATAACCCTACACTCTGGAGTGACTGATGAGCACCCCAAGAGTGCTGCTCCTGCTCCCCGCCGGGCCTTGAATCCGCTGATGAAGGCCGACCAGCCCCTTCTTGCTGCCTGACCCTCTCCCCTTGCTATTGCTGGCTCTCATTCAAGTCAGGATCACATTTATCTAGGTAATATACACCTAATAAATCTTCTCCAACTGGGTTTGTTCTTGCTGGCAAGACAGCCAGCTTCCCCTTCCACTCCTCTCATCTTTCCTCAGACATCATTAGGGGTGTTGACACTCCAGCAAGTTACTTAAGGTGCCCTTAAGTTACTGTCTGCATGTGCACAGCCCCCAGTCAAAGGCAGGGGAAGTGGTGCCCTGGGTTTGCTTACAGTGAGCACCAGCATGGGCACGAGCAATGAAAGAAGCAGTCGGGCTGGCAGTCTGCAAGAGGATTTTTATTAGGCACGGTATCAGCAGGAGAATCTCACACAGCACTCTGCAGTACCTATCAGGGGCTCTGCAAGGGAGACACAAGCTGTTCTCCCTGCTTTATCTAGGGGGAAATCAAGTCTGAGAGAGGGAATGGGCAGGCCAAGGCTGCCCAAGAAGTTAAATGAGGAAAAGACTGCAGATAGATATTCTGAGTCTCGATGTGCTGTCCAGAACAGGGCCAAGAAGGATTATGAATCTAACCTGAATCACGCCAGGCCTGACTTGGTTCCCTGGGCTTATTACCAGGTGTGCTCCTTCTTCCCTGGCTCTGCAGTTTCACGTTACACTAGCAGCCGCTACTCACCATGCTGTAGCATCACGCCAGTGCCTCCCCTGACGACTGCTGAGGTGAAATTAGCCATCGCAGTGCATGTGTTCCAGTTGCCATAGTTATTATGCTTTATTGACTCATGGCTTTAAAATGATTTCCTGAGTCCTGGAGATTCCCCAAGGCTACAACAGCAGCAGCCTTTCACATACTGGGTCGACTGCTCCAGGTGCTTGCATGTGCCTATTTCCTCCAGAGGAAATAAGTTTAATGAATATAGAGTTCATTTAACTGAAAAGCCTTGGATCACACAAGATGGAAGTGAAAAAACAACTTCATTCCTGAAAGGAAATTTTTCATTGTTTGTAATTTTTTTTTTTTTTTACTTACTATAGTAGTTAGAAATAATAAACCAAACCTAAACCACTTCCCCTCTACTCCTTTTAACCCCAGCTGGGCACTGCATGGCTGCCGTAGTCTGGACAGTCCAGCATCTCAAGTGTGCTATAACAACACAGCTGCTTCATAAAGCAGCTGCTAACCACTGTTTTGACATGTTTAAGGCACCAGTCTTTCAGTTCTCATCTACTCCAGCGGGCAGGCTGCATCTTACATCTTGTTTTAATGAAGGTTCTGCTGTCCCTCTGTGAAAGCTGACCTTTTATCATCATCAGACTGGAGGTCATGCGTGAACACAGAATGAAGCGAGAAACTCCCACATCTCACCGCTGGAATTCCTTGGAAACTGTTGCTCTTGGAGGTGGAAGGTGAACTCTATCTGCTTAAAAATGAAGAGGGAAGAGCTGGCAGATTTAGTAATGATATAGCTGCTGTCACAAGAGCATGAAGTGAAAACAAGAGCCTCAAGGCTGAAAGAAAATCTCTTTCCCAAGCCACAAAAACCTGAGACATATATCCTGCCTTCGTTAAACCCCACTGTGAAACTTCATCTTTTGATCACTCTGCAACCCATGTTTAGAGTAGAAGCTTCCATTGTGTCTCCCCCCTCATGGCACACTTGTGAGCAGAGAAGCAGGGGTGCCAGTTCAGGCAGCTGAAGGGCCAAGGAGGTGCCCTGGAGCCCTGCTGCCACCCTGCCCCCACGGCAGCTACCACAGCTAAACCTAGGGATGGTCCTTGGCAGAGCCAAACCTTTGTTCCAGCTTTCTCTAATGGAGTGTGGTGGGCAGTCCCCTGTGCCCTGCACAGCTGTTAGAGCTCACTGATGTGACCACTTCCACCACACACTCAGAGAGGTTTCAGCCCTGACAAGGCCAGGTTCAGATTCCTTGCTGTGAAGTGGTGATCGATTCTGGATGCTGTCTTAACCAGTAACAGAACAGCTATTCTGCGCCTCTTAAGTAAAAGGAAGCAGGACTCCTGTGTGCCACAAGCTGGCTGTTTACTTTGGATCACCTCTGAGCCTTCATCACAGGCCAGAAATTCTAGCTACCCTCTCTAGGACTTCTTCTAAGTAAGGTTTACCTTACCCATACCTGCTTTCCCTACCTTCTTGAAAGATAAGTTTGTTGAGGTTGATTTTTTCCCCCCAAAGGTAGATTGGGGGGTTTTGTTTGTTTTAATGTAAAAACATAGCTTTTAACTGAAAGGAAGGCAAAATCAAAATCCTCACTTGTAACAGCACCTTAAACACAATGTGGAAGGTGCTGGAAGGGAGGTGCTGGAAGCCTCACCCCTGGAGGTGGATGTGGCTGTGAGCAGCCTGCTGTGGTGTGGGGTGCACCCTGTGGCAGGGTGGTTGGGACTGGCAGATCCTTGAGATCCCTTCCAACCCTGACACTTCTGTGATATCCCACATCTCCAGGGATTTCTACACACCAATGGTATTCCAAGTAAGCCAAGGAGCTTGCCCTCTGTCTAAAATGGAATGGAAAGATTTATTTTCTCTCCTCCTATTTCAGCTTATCTTTATTTGCACTTCATCAGATTGCATCTTTGTCAAACCATAGATTCCATTTTTCTCATCCTTTTGTCCATCCATAAAATAGAGCCTCTCTTAAGCACAGTGTGAACCTGGCCATTTAGTGTGCAGCCTGAGCTGTTGAACTCCTGGCATGGAGGGCATTCAAAGGCAGACAGAAACACAGAGCTCACTGAGCTTTTCTTTTGAAACAGTTCTTTACACCCCAAAGAATAAGGCAAAGTTCATTTTCTTTATTCCTTACTTTAAAACCAAAAAGGGAATAAACTCCCTATGTGCTGCCTGGGATCAAACACAAGTCTCCTAACCACCCCAAGCCAGAAATATTCCTAATGCTGTTCATTTCTAAAGGAAGAGTTGTGGGGAAGGGAGCCCATCAGTGCCAAGCAGGACAGCAGCACCCATGATCATGCAGAACAGCTTCACTACCGGTTTTGTTTCAGAGTACTCTGGAAAGATGCTCCCCTCCAGTTTGTGACTCTCCATAGGTGAAACAATAGCTTGCCTTCTCTGAGAGCTTATCTCTGGGAAGTGATAGTGCAAACACCCTGCCAAGAGGCCCGGGCAATCGCAGGCTCCTTTAAATAATTGCTTCTCAGTACAGTCAAGCACTGGAAAATGCAAAGGTCGTTATTGTGCTGACAATGGTTGGAATCTGCAGGTCCTCGGGACTGTGGCAATGCCACACACAGAAACCCCAGGCCAAGGAATCCCAGCCTAGAGCCAGAGGCCTGGGAGCTGGGGCTGAAAGTGCTGCCTAATCTATCAAGATGCTGCTCAGAGCACATTAGTGCTAGCCTGCAGGATGGCAAGCATGTGCCTGACAATCCTGGGTCTGTAGCAGCGGCTCAGTTGACTAATTACACACTGGGACTTGTCTGTGTGCTGCACTATTTCGAGGAGAAAGGATGACAAGGGTACAGTTAGCCATTAAGGCATTTGGGCCTGGGAGGGAAAAGAGAGGACAATCAAGGCCTTATTATTAGATGGGGTCCTGCGAATCACTCCCTTTATGCAGTTACAACAGAAGGAGAATTCACCTTTTAGAGTGAATAATTGTGCCTGTCGGGCAGTCCTTTACAATTACTCCAGCATCCAGCCAGAGTTCATTGATTGCATCAAGGATAACAGTATTCCATACAAACAATCCTCCTAGGCAGGCAGCCTCTGGGTCTCCATCAGGCAGCTGCCTGCTCTTTGCATAGCCAGAGAGATAAAGAAATAAAAATATTAAAGGCCGAGGCTCAGCTGATTTCACAACACCCTTTAAGGCTGGATGAATGATGAGGCTGGTTGTAGCCTGCTAACACCCATGCCTCAGGTGGAATGCTCCTCTGAGCACGTCTTACAGCCGGTGCCAGACTGGTGCCTCGCTTTGCAGCTCCAAAAACACGCCTGCTTGAGCAGCCCTGCCGAACTCCAAGTTAAAATGCAAGCCAGGGAGACTGCATGTCTTCAGGGATTGATAACAAGCTGGAATCAAAGCCTTTCTCTTTCAGATTGCCAGCAAGAATCTAATCCAGGTCAGTGATAATCCTCCAACATCTCTTTAGTGATGATCCCAGCAGACAGCCTGCTCCATCACCAAGTCACTGGTTCTGACATTGCTGAGGGGATCCACAGAGGCTGAATTAGGATGGAGCTTTCTCCTTTACTGGGGGGGCTGATTAGCTTTGCAAGCAGAACAGGAGAGCTGAACCATGGTTCAAACAAAGTGTTTTATCAATTAGCACCATCATTCATTTGCTGGGTTACAGAGTGGTAAAGGTAAGAATGGCAAACCTTGGTCTAACTGCGGAGATCTCCCAGTCTGCTGTATCTGGGCCACGTTTGTTGGGCATTCACCAAATCTTGTCACTCAACCATTCCAGATCCCCAAACAAAGCTCTCTGACTCCAAATCTTGTTTGGCATCTGTCAGATTTTACTTCTCTTGCTGCACATGTATCCCACTCTCATTCTGAGGTTTTTTGTTTTCAGTTCCCTTTCACCCTGCTGAGTCCTCCAAACCTTTTCCATTTTTTTTCTGCAGAGTAAAAGTCTATTCTCTCCCTCTTCAAAAGCTTCCTGTGGGTCCTATACAAAAGCTTCCCATGCAGAGAAGCAGGCTTGGTTCAGGAAGCAGCCCAGGCAGTCGGTGTTTACAAGAATAAACCCTGCTTTGTGCTGGAAGGTAGTGACTGGACACATGGGGGTCCTCTGCTGCCAGCATTATCACTGGGAGGCAAATGCCTTGGTCCCAGGAGGCTTTCCTCCATGTTCTGCATTATTTTCCTTTTCATTTTCTCCTTCCTTTTAATTTTCTCTCTTTTCTGGAGCTCAGACTGAGAATCACAACAAGGAGTTTCCATCTCTTGTCACGACTCTCCTGCGGCTTCCTAGTCTGACTGCACAAACCTATAGGCAAGCTGAGCAGGCAGACAGGCTGGGATCACCTGGTCTGCTCAGCAGCTGGGGTGGAGCACACGTCTGCCTTCCCTTGCGTTAGGGCTAAGAACTCACACTTCGTAGGCCTGGCCCACCTTGTAAACACAGATACCAACATCCTGGTGCCTTAAAAGAAGCTTTAAGAAATGCAGGTAAATATGGCTATGCCCAAAAGAGCCAGAGCCAGCTTAGCTGTGAAGAGGTAATTGATTAAGCAGCTAATAGATGTAAAGTCAAGCTTTAGGATGCAGTGCAGTTCCATCCTCTTCTGGGTTATTAAAGTAAATTAATGACCTGGAGCTATGTAGGGGTTTCCAGAAACAACACACTGATAGCCAACTGGCCATGGTGTGCAGCCTGTAGGAGGGGGAGATGTTTATTCTGCAGCAAGCTGCCTGCTCAGGCACCACACTCCATATACTCTGTATCTGAGAGCATAGTGCAGGAACGACAGCTGGGCCTTAGAACAACACCAGTGAGTATGAAATATGGTGTTAGCTTGGAAGAGAATGAACCAATCTTCATTTCTGATGGGGCCCAGGCATTTTCAAAGTTTCACAGTACTCTTTTCCATGCTGATAGTTTGGCAGCTGCTCAAAAGCAGCTGTTTGGTGCCATCTTAAAGCGTCGACCAAGGCACAAGCATCTGAGCAATATATACAAGGGAGTAAATGACGAAGGGAGTTGCCTCCCTGGCACAGAGTGATGGAGGTAGACTTTGCTTTGCTGTCTGCAAGACAGGTCTGTGGCTGTGCTGCAGTCCTCGGGGAAAACTCTTGCTGGTTTCCATCCAGGTCCAGACTGAGGCTTTCATTTGTGCAGGCATTCCCAGTGTTTCAAAGCACTCTGGCCTGCTGAGGGGGGATGGAGGTAGCCACACCCTGGCACCAGCCACAGCCAGCTGGGGCAACCCTGCAGGTTCAGCATCCCTTCTCTGCCCAGGGGTGCCCAGTGTTGCCTGGGGCTTCCCAAGCCTCCCCAGCTGACAATGCCAAGCAGCCAACACTGCCTTCCATATTAGCACTCCCCTCTACGGCTCCTGGAAGAAGCATATCAAACTTTGCTGGCAGCTTCTCCCAGCTTCACCATCGCCCAGCCGGCCACCGAAACAGCTGAGAGCCATTAACAATCCCAGAGCAACCAAGCTCTTAGCTCTGAAGCTATTAGGTCGTCTTTGACCACATCACCTTTGGGCTGTGAAGTTCCCCTTGACCCCACGGGCGTGCAGCGGGACGGGAGGGTCTCTCGTTCTGCTTGTGTTCACGGGTCGTGATCAGGTGAGCGCTTGCCTGGGCGCAAGCCTGCTTCCCCCCGCGGCAGAGGGGCGAGGGAGCGGAGCGGGGCGCGGAGCGGGCCGGCGGCGGGGCGGGCCCTGGCGGCAGGGGCGGGGGCGCCTGGAGGGGCCGAGCGGCCGCGGCGCTGCTCCGCGCCGGGTGTCAGTGGCGAGCCGCCGCCGCGCAGGCAGGCAGGGACGCCGGCAGCACGGCACACAGCACGGCAGGCAGCCCCGCGGGGGCTCCGCGGCAGGCGGGAGACCATGATCCTAACACGTAAGCTCGGGGCTCTCCCGCCGTGCGCGTCGCAGGGGGAGGCCGGGCAGCGGCGGCGGCTGTGCGCCCGGGGGCGCAGGCTCCGCGCATCGCGGCCAGCCTTGTCTAGAGCTGCTTCGGGGGCTGCACGTTGGGGTCTGGGGGCACGGGTGGGGACTCTTTTGTTACCTCGCAGCGCCGGAAAGGTAGCGCAGATGGGGCTCGGGCGGGCTTCCCGCGGGGGCGCCAGGCGCCTCGTCCCGTCCCGCGGTGCATCCCTTGCCGCGGGGCTCGGCCCCGTCGGGCTGTCCGCGTTGGCGGGGGTGCAAAGCGCCCGTCGGGGCGGGAGCAGCCCCAGGTGAGGCGGGAGCGCCGCGGAGCCCGGGCGTGACTTTGGTCGCCGGGAGGCGGCAGCTGGCGCGGCGCTGGTCGGGACGCGTGGGCCGCAAGGGTTAATGTGCGCAGGACCTGGGGCGCGGAGGAGCCGCGGGTGCGGCGGCTCTCTGTAGGGCACGCTGGCCCAGCGCTTCGCTTTTGGTGCTTCTTTTACATCACACACCCCCCCCCCCCTTTTTTTCCCCCTTTATTTTCCCCCTGTTTTTTTACTTTTCCTTTCCTTTTTTTTTTTTTTAATTACCCTTTTTTTCCTCCCTTCTTTCTTTTTTTTCCCTTCTTTCTTTTTTTCCCCTTCTTTCTTTTTTTCCCCTTCTTTCTTTTTTTCCCCTTCTTTCTTTTTTTCCCTTTCTTTTTTTTCCCTTCTTTCTTTTTTTTCCCTTCTTTCTTTTTTTCCCCTTCTTTCTTTTTTTTCCCTTCTTTCTTTTTTTTCCCTTCTTTCTTTTTTTTCCCTTCTTTCTTTTTTTTCCCTTCTTTCTTTTTTTTCCCTTCTTTCTTTTTTTTCCCTTCTTTCTTTTTTTCTTCTTTCCTTTTTTTTTTTCTTCTTTCCTTTTTTTTTTTTTCTTCTTTGCTTTTTTTTTTTTTTATTGTTTCCTTTTTTTTTTTTTTGTTGTTTGCTTTTTTTTTTTTTTTTTCTTTCCTTTTTTTTTTTTTCTTTCCTGGGAGCCATCCAGTTCCTTTTGAAGTTGTTGGTAATTAGCCCGATGGCCTCCAGGAGCCCGGTGGCTCCCCCCGTGCGGCGGTGGCCGGCCCTGATGTCACCCCGGGAGGCTTTGATCCCGGTGGAGGAGCAGCACCTCCTGCCAGTCGGGACCCCCCCCCCCCGCCCCTTCCCCAGGCAAACAGCAAAGCGATGCTGTTTTCCAGCCGGGCGGTTTTAGGTTCCGTGTCACCCTCTCCTGTTTTGCAAACAGCCAGCGGTGACTTCGATCCCCCGCCACTGGGAAGTTGTTGAGTGATGTGTGGCCATTAGCCTAATGAGCTCTGCTGCTCGTCCAGGGCACTTACTGTAGGTACACTTTTCTCCCTCCCCCGCCCCCCCCCCCCCCTTTTTTTTTTCCTTATTCACCGGGAAAAAGAAAATATTTCTTGGGGAAAATTAGAGTTCTGATGAAATAACTGCACTGAAACCATGACTTTAACTGCCTGAGACGTTTCTGCCTGGTGTGTCGTAGTTCTTTAACACACGTGAATTGGAAGGCTGAGGAATGTAACTTCATCGTAGTCATCAATGGTAGATGCCTTTTCTTTTTGTTCCAGGGGTATGTGTGGTCTATTTGAATTGCCCTGTCCTGGTCACAAAATTCCCAGAAGCAAAAATCGGTGACAATGCTCAGGTTACGTTTTAAGTCTATTAGTGGTGAACTTAGGGAAGGCAATAGTCAAACTGATTTCATAAGAGCCTCTGGAGTATGAAGCTATCAACAAATCAGTGCCAGACTGATCCAGCGTCTGTCTGGTTGCCAGATGGTGTTAGGCAGGTCTGTTGATTCCACGGAGGCAGCCTGCTGTCTTGTCTGCCAGGTATCCTAAGCAGTGTGCTGTAGACATCCTGATTTGCAGTTTCAGCAGAAGCAGCAAAAAAAGAGAAAGGTTGAGGTGGCCAGGAAGTGGAATCTGAGTGTCTCCAGCACACGGGTTCGGCTTACTGCTTCAGCTTGCCTGTGGGATCCTGATGGGGGCTGAGATTCTTTGATTACAGAATAGAGTGTATGCAAAAAAGGATGCAGTTGGTGCTTTGAGATGATTCCTTTCATCTGTAAGTTCACAGAAGTTGAGGCATTTGGAGCTGCCTTTTGTAACCTCTAGAACTTCCTGATCTCTATCTTCCTCTAACGTGGTTCCTTAATTGATTATTTTTCTTAAATCAAAGGGAAGTGTAGCTGCATTGTTTTCAAAGCCGAGGAGCTGCTGTTCAACTTTGTTTCTAAGTGGCAGTTAAGAGTAAAAGCACATCTTGTCGTGGGTTTATTTGTTTGGGTTTTAAACCCCTGGTTGTGTGGAGCCAGCCTAGGATTCCCCAGTTAGGGTCCTCCCGGAGAGTTCTGCAGATGCCCTCGCTGGGCTGGAGAGAGAGACTGATGCTAGTCATGGAAACTCAGAAGCACGCTGTGTGTGTTTTGCCTCTGGGGAGGGCAGGAAAAAGGTACTGCAGTTGTCCTTGTGAGCTAGTCTCAAACGTTTATGTTGGGATTCCTAGAAGAAGGACACAGGAGGTGACTGGGTTTTACTTTTCTGCTTCTCCTAATTAATGGCATTCTAGGCCGTGGCTTGTTTGAGGCAGGGGAATTTAGGAGTTCTGCAAATATTTAGAGATGCAGTTTGCATAATAAAGTGTTTTTGCTGGTGCTTTTTCTGGTCAGAATACCACAGAATGCTATGCTTGGGCTCCTTGAGAGGTTCAGACCTCTCCTCCGCTTCCCCTCTGATTGGAGTTGTGCTGTTGGCTTCGGCATAAACACGACTGCAGCCTTGGCTGCTTGAAAGGAGATGGAGGAAGAGAGCTCATGTGTTTAACAGGATGGTCCTGTACTGTAAACAAGCACTTTTCATGCTGAACTATCCTTCCTAGCAACAGGAAGAAGGAAATGAGGCTATGCAAAAGGACCCTGACACATTTCAAACAATGCCAGACCCACCCTAGCATTCATGCAGTATAGCCAGAAGACTGGGGGGAAATAAAAATAACTTCAGATGTTTCCCCTTCCTCCTTGTGCACATTCTGGAGATGCAGCAATCAGATGATCTGCAGTGCATAGAGAGCTGCTGGCTTGGCCTCCCCTGAGCAAGGAGCTCATGCCCCTATATAATTTGTATATCTTTCTTTGGTACCACATTGTTCTGCTTACAGGCTGATCCTCAGGGGTTCAGGGCAAGGGAGTTACACAGCGCTGGATCCTCCCTGGTGCTGCAGAGAGTGTAGATACCCAGTCACTGGTGATTTCAGCAGCTCCAGGCATGGTGCCTGTGCTGTCAGTGATTCTGGCTGGTGCAGGGCAGCAAGATTATCTGTGGGGATTTTTGCTTCCAAAGTTCTTACTTTTTCCCCCCAAACTTTCTCTCTTTACCTTTTTCTGTTTTTCCTCTTTCTCCTGTTCTAAGTCTGTCTGCCAGCAGTGTGAGCAAGTCACAGAATCACAAAGCGTTTGGGGTTGGAAATGATCTCCAAAGATCACCCAGCCCAACCCCCTGCCAGGGCAGGGCACACAGAACACATCCAGGTGGGGCTGGAAAGGCTCCACAACCTCTCTGGGCAGCCTGCTCCAGGATCCAGCACCCTCACAGGGACAAAGTTTCCCTCCTGTTCCCCTGGCACCTCCTCTGCTCCAGCTTGCCCCCAGTGCCCCTTGTGCTGTGCTTGGACATCCCTGAGCAGAGCCTGGCTCCAGCCCAGAGAGATTGTGGAGTCTTCTCTTCTGGAGACTTGGAAAACCCACCTGGGTGCATTCCTGTCTGGGCTACCCTGGGTGATGGTGCTCTGTCAGGGGGCTTGGACTTGATCTCTGGAGGTCCCTTCCAGCCTCCTCTGTACTGTGATAATGTGATACTGACAGAACTGCTGGAGGTGAAGTCAAGAATGGCTTAGCCAGCTGGCTTGAATGTCATTGTCTGCAAGTTCCAGGTAGCACTCCACACCTCTTTGCAGTGCATCAGTGTCTTTAGAAGAGCATGGTAAGCATTGCTGTTTGGTAGGATCACTGTGGTCTGGTGTGTGTTTCCCTTGGAAGGGACACTGCTGAATGAGGCTGGAGCAGGGAAAAATATTATCCAGCCTCTCTTCTGCTGAAGTCACAGTATGATGACTCACTTATTACTGGGGACGTGCTTTTAAAGCCCCCAATGGTTCAGAATTCCTTAGACTTGGTTATATTTGGGTTGTATTTGTCTGAGTCACTCTCCTCAAATGCTCATCCCTGGCTCCTCAAAGGGCTTCCTGAGGAGATGCATGAAAGACATTTGCTGAAGCCACTGGTGGACAAGTTTGACCTTCCCAGTCCTATTCTTGTCACTCACTCAGGATTAAGGAAACTGTGTCCCCCTGCATTCTTGCATCCTGGAGATCTTCTTTCTGTGACTGTGCACCCACAGAACTGCATGCTGTGCTGCCCACCCTGCCCTGAGCCCTCTGCATGTGTCTCTGGGAGCAGAGCTCCTCTGCATTACAAGGTACAAGAGACTTCCCAGTGCAGAGCTCCATCTTCTTTCAACTTCCCTCCTTTCCATGCATACTCTCTGCTTTCCCTAGCAGTGCTGCCATGTCTCCACGCCATCTTAGGCCTTTCTCTTGGGGTGTGATCATTAGATCCAGCACTGAGAAGAGCACTATCAAGTGTGCAGTGTGACAAAGTGCTGCAGCTGGCTGTAGTGTCTGGAAATAGAAAGTTCCTGGTAATGCTTGCTTTTGGAAAAGCCAAGTCTGCATCTCTAATTCTGGTTGCATGAAAGAGGCTTGCAGCAGGGACAGCACCACGGCCATGCTGGGTTGTTTGGCTGCCACTGGGATTTTCACAGAATTGTCATTCTGTCACTAAGGCTGGAAAATACCTTTAAGATATCCAGTCCAGCCATAACCCAGCTCCCATGGCCACTAAACCATGTCCTGCAGCTCCACATCTACAGCCTCTTGAACATCTCCAGGGATGGTGACTCCACCACCTCCCTGGGCAGCCTGTTCCAACCCCTCACCACTCTCTCACTAAAGAAATGTTTTCTCATGTCCAACCTAAATCTGCCCTGGCACAGCTTTCCTCTCATCCCATGGATGGTTACTTGGGAGGAGACCAACCCCAGCCTCACTCCAGTCTCCTCTCAGGTAGCTGTAGAGAGCAGTAAGATCTCCCCTCAGCCTTCCCTTCTCCAGCTTGAACAGCCCCAGCTCTCTCAGCTGCTCCTCATGTGATGCCCTCACCAGCCCTGTTGCTCGTCTCTGGGCAGGCTCCAGGACTTCAGTGTCCTTGTTTTGTATCTGCACCATCCACTCAGGGTGCAGCTGCGGGTCTGGCTGATCAGTGAAGTGAGCACTGAATGGTTGTGATGCAAGGCTGTCTTTCTTCCATACAGTCCTATGTGTGTGGATGGCTTTGAGGCCAAGACTTACCTAGCAAGAAGTAACTGTGTATGAAATCTGCTTTCTTCTATCTGAACCCCTGAGACAGCTCAGCTCTTACACTATTACTGTTTCCAGGATCTGAACAGGTAACCCAGACCGTGGGCATTTCTAGAGGACATCCCTGTCACTTCTGCCTCCCTCCACAGCTTGATGAGCCTTTGGTGAGAGCTTTGCATAGAGTGTGCAAGTTCTCTAGCTTGCAGACAGTGTGCAGTGGGAGAGGATTGATGCTGGGCTTGGGAGCAGCAGTGCCCTTCAGTATTTTCTCAAAGGTCATCCTAACCAAGGCATCTCTGAGAGGAGATAAGAGAAGGTTAAAGTCATCCTCTGTCTTTGGAGAAGGATTCTTTTCTCACTCTGGAATCTGTCAACATGACCTCCTTCAGAGGATTTGACTAACTGCTTTCTCTGCCCCCAGTAATCCCCCTCCAAGACCACCCTGTGTTAATCAGCCAGATAAATAACCCACATGCCCAATTATTTCTTAAGGGTTTTTAAGTCACTTGACATCTTGTTCCTCTTCATCTGTGAACCTTCTTAATGAACAGGGGGAGACCATCTTTAATCTGTAGAAAATCATTCTTTGGCAGGCCAGCTGCCACATGAGGCTTTAGTTTTCTGTCTGACTGTTAATTTCTAACTTCAGGTTGCATTGCTTTCTAATGAAATCCTCCTCAAAATGCAAAAAAACCCACCTCACAACCCAAAAAGTATGTAGAAACAGTTCTGATCTGCTTCACAGTGTCAACCAGGAGCTGTGATGGTTCTCTTGTGTCCTAGAACATGCTTCTCCCAAGTCTTCCCAACCAAACAGAAGCAGTGCAGCTCGTTTTGGGCAGTTGGAAGCATGTTCAACAGTGTGAAAATAAGAGGTAATTGCAGTGTGCTACCCAGGTTATAGGCAAATGCTTGACAGAGCCAGTACTCCTCTATTGAACCCTGAGATGGTGCTGGCCTGATGCTTTTCAGAGCATAACAGCTGCCCCAGGACCCCTTGACAGTGGGAAGGACTTCTTGGCAGCCAGAGCATGCTCTGGTTGTGCCCTCTCAGCCTTCCAGGATTTGAAGGGAGGGCTACAGGAGGGCTGGAGAGAGACTTGCTGTGAAGGTATGGAGTGACAGGCCAAGGCCTCATGGCTTCAGATTGGAAGAAGCTGCACATAGATTGGGCATGGAGCAGGAAGTCTTCCCCATGAGGGTAGTGAGGCACTGGAACAGGTTGCCTGGAGAATCTGTGGAGGCTCTAAGCCTGGAAGCATTCAAAGTCAGGCTGGATAAAGCCTTGAGCAGCTTGGTCTAGTAGGAGATGTTCTCACCCATGGCAGAGAACTGGAACTGGATGGTCCTTAAGGTCCTTTCCAACTCAGACCGTTCTAGGACTCCCCTCTGCGCTCCTGCTGCCAGGCACTGTCCTTCCTTGTGCCCTGATCAAGACCTGGGCTGTTCCCAGTGCCTGGCGGGGGCTTGCAGCACAACTGAGCTTAAGAAAGCAGAAGTCTCATTTAAAATACTTTTTCCCCCTGAAAATAATGAGGGGAAAGCTGTGAAATGAATCTCCTTTATTCCTGCAGAAGAGTGCTGCTGGGTTTTAGAGACCCACAGGTCCCTGCTGAGAAGGGCTTCATTGCCCTGAGACTGATGGAGGCTCCCCTGGGCTTCAGCAAGCCTTGGCTCAGCTGCTAAACGCTGTCAAGAAATGCTGCTTCTGCTCTGGGGCTGGGGCTGGCAAACCTCTGAAGTGAACTCAGTGTGCTGAAGAGCTATGAAAAGGAGATGCAAGTTAATTAGCTTTTGGTTGACAAAAGCAGCATTGTGTTTCCTGCACTGGCCAACAGGGTTGGTGGGGAGCAATTAAAACTGCTGTATTGTGTAAGCTGGGACAGTGGGTAGGGAGGAGAACTGCATCCAGCCAACCTGCACCTCTCTGGATGGTTTGGGAAGGAGTCACAGCTTGTGTATGTTTTTATCTAGTTAGCTTTCCTTGTGAAGGGAATAGCCAAACTTCAGACTCCATTGGTGGAAGTGAGCCATTTGCTGGGCAAAAAAGGACCCAAACCAAACCAATTCTGTTCAAGCTTCTGGGTTTTTTCTTCTTCTTACTTTTTTTCCAGAGCAAATATCAATATATGATCTTAAACATCTGTTTCCTTGCTTCTTCATCTGTTCCCACACAAATTCCAAACATACTCTGCTGCTTCTCCCAGTGTCCTGTGGTTTATACATAGCATCAGCAGCATAGTTACTGTCTTGCTGCAAGGCTCCATGGCTTGGAAGAGCCATTCCCATGGCTCTTGAAAACATCCTCTTCCCACATTTAACCCAAAGCCAGCAGGAGCACACAGAGCTTCAAGAGCCAGCACCACCAGAGAGCTGAGAAATACTTGAGCTGCATTCAGAGTGTGACCAGAGATCCAGGGAGGTTCTCCTCCCCCTCTGCTCTGCCCTGCTGAGACCTCACCTGGAATATTGCATCCAGCTCTGGGCTGCCCAGTTCAGGAGGGACAGGGATCTGCTGGAGAGAGTCCAAGGGAGGGCTCCAAGGATGCTGAAGGGACTGCAGCAGTGCCTGGGGAGGAGAGGCTGAGAGCCCTGGGGCTGTGCAGTCTGGAGAGGAGAAGACTGAGAGGGATCTGATCAATGTCTATCAATAGCTGAGGGCTGGGGGTCAGGAGGGAGGGGACAGGCTCTGCTCAGTTGCACCCTGGGATAGGACAAGGAGCAGTGGATATAAACTCCAGCACAGGAGGTTCCACCAAACATGAGGAGGAACTTCTTCCCTGTGAGGGTCCCAGAGCCCTGGAGGAGGCTGCCCAGAGAGGTTGTGGAGTCTCCTTCTCTGGAGCCTTTCCAGCCCCATCTGGATGTGTTCCTGTGTGACCTGTGCTGGAGTCTATGCTCCTGCAGAGGGGTTGGACTGGATGATCTCCTGAAGTCCCTTCCAACCTCTAACATCCTGTGAGCCTGTGAACACTCTCCACCTCTTTCTAGTTCTCCCCTGACTAGAGCACAGTGTATATATTTGGGGTCAGAGATTTTCTTTCAGGAACTTAAGGTTTTTTTGCCCCTCCCCAAACGTTTTTGGCAAGAAGTATTTTCTTTAAGTTGTGCATGCAGCTGCCTCAGCTTGAGCTGGTCCTCTGGAGGCATCCTGCAGGAAGGCTGCAGAGGGACTTCTCCTCAGGCTGTCTGCAGACAGGCCAAGGGGCAATGGTTTGAAGCTGAGGCAGAGCAGGGTCAGAGTGGAGCTGAGGAAGAAGTTGATCAGCAGGAGGCTGCTGAGACTCTGGCCCAGGCTGCCCAGGGAGGCTGTGGCTGCCTCCTGCCTGGGGGTGCTGAAGGCCTGGCTGGATGAGGCCTTGAGCAGCTGAGTGTAGCTGAGAGATGTCCCTGGGCATGGTGTGAAGGTTGGAGGAGCTGAGCTCTGAGCTCCCTTCCGGCCTGAGCCATTCTATGAACTGCCTGTTGAGGCACAGACAGCATTAGGATCCCAGCATGGACCATTGGCTGTGGAAGGTAGATCAAAGCACAGTGAAACAGAGCAGCACATCCCAAAAGGCAATGGCTGTTGCAAAATTTAAGTTGCAGTTTAAAGCTGGAAGGAGGTTGGGAACCTCTGTGGGAAGGGTCTGAGCTTTCACTTCAAAACCTGCAGGCCTGTCATCAGTTCTAAAGCCATTCCCATCCTCTTGGTTCTTCCAGAAATGACTCATTCGTGGGCTGGATGTCAGGGATGAAGTATTTTGGGGCAGTTGTATAAGATGAGATCCTTCACTCAGAATAGGAAGAGATTCCAAAGGTGTTAGCAGTTTGGCAAGAGCTTTTCATGGCATTTTCAGCACTCTGCAGCTCCTGGTGGCTGAGCATGCATGGACAAAGGTACCAAGGGCTTGAGGGCATTAGCCTCATCAAACACTGGGCTCCATTCATTGCACTTTTGCTCTCTTCAGTCCTTTCTGTGTGCTGCTCTCGTGAAAGGTGTGGAGCACCGAGTTAATGCTGCTGCCTAAGGAACATTTCACTCCATGGCTTTGAGAAGAAACAGACTTATGAGAAGGAATTTAATTATTTCCCAGCTACAGTTGGATATCTTCAAAGCACAAAACCATCCGAGGCAGCGGACACAGAGCAGGCTGGCTCTGAGGCAGGCCTGCTGTCCCAGCTTGAAAGAGCTGCAGGCACAGGACATTGCACAGAACTGATTTATCATCTTGGGGGCCTGGGCTGCTTATTGGGAGACAGCTGCCACAGTGCAGATTTTGCTTTGGTTTGGCTTGGGTTTCACATCCCTGTTCCTGTAGCTGCAGACTGACTGCTTGGGCAGTGTGACCGAGTCTAGTGTTGAAACCACAATTCCTGTGTCAGGGATGTCATCCAAGCACTGGGAAAAATGATTACTTGTACTTGGGCAGTGGAATTCTATCCAGAGAAGATATTTCTCACACAGACCACAGCTGCTGTTAAAAAATATGGTCCTGAATGATCTGGAGATTCTTGCTAGGGAGTTTCTTGTTGAGATTCTAGCTCAGGACCGTGTTCTGGAGTTGAACAGGTTGTGGTAAAGCACCAGAAACATCAGAGGGACTTGAGACTTAGGGTCAGGTAATTTCTGATACAGGCAGAAAAAGAGGCCAAACCCCTGAGCATGCAAACCCTTTGGCAGCCACTTACCTGGATGGGAAAGAACCCTTCTTGTGCTCCTCCTGTGCAGGGAGGGCATGGAGTGCTCTGCATTCCCTGAGGAGCAGCAGGCAGGTTCCTCAGCAGCACTGCTGTGAGAAATCACACTCTGCATTGCATGGGAGAGGCTCACAGTGAGGCCAGGCCACAAGGTGATCTTTATATTCAGCTTTCTGCTTTTTTTTCCCCCTTTGGTGAAGAAATAAAGCAGTGAAGTTCCAACTGGAGTGACTGGGTCAGAAAGGAAAACCAAGAAGGACCCCAAGCCAACCATTTGTTGTAGCTGTGGCATGGGAGCAAAGCTTCACCAGTGAAGGTTTTTGCTGAAATTTGCTTTTGAGAGTGTTGGTTTGAGCAGCCCCACTGCAGACTCTTTCAGGTTGCTCTCTTAAGGTAGCCAAAAGGTGAGAGGAGTGGAGCTGATGTGTGGAGCTGCTAATATGGCCGTGGAGGTGTCTGAGTTGAGGCAAGAGGAAACCATCTGCTCGGGAGAATGATGTTTAGCACTTAGGTGAGAATGGAGCCAGTGCATTACTGTACAAAGATACATCTGCTTTGCACCTTGTCCTGAGGAGGACCCTGAAAGAACTGGTGCTTGGCTTGTTCCATGGAGGCCAAAAGGAAGGAGGAATGACAGCAAATGATCTCGCTGCTGTGAGCATTTCTTTCCTGAAAGGACATCATTGCAGCATCTCTGGGTTGATTTTCTTATAGGAGGGAAGGTATCATCCAGCAAAAGACTAAAGGCATCTTCTGTGTTCTCACTTCTGCAGTTGCCTTATCATGAGGGGTGAATTGAGACTTCTTTTTTCTCTCTGGAGTCCTTGCAGGCTCGGAGGGGCTGTGGACCGAGCCCTACACTTGCAGGCTTGTAGGGCTGTGGACCAAGATTAAGCAGATCTAAAGAAGAAGGAAGTTAGAAGCTTCCATTTGAGTTTACCATGTTGGGGAAGAATTGGGCCATCCTCACCCCCCAGGAAGTGGGTAAATAAGGGCTAATGATTTCCAACCACACACAAAGGAACTCCTACCCTTCACTGGAGGATGGAGGTCTGCTTTGTGCAAGGGACTAACAAATAAAGCTGTTTCCAATAAAAATTTCCTGTTTCCTCTTTAACACACTTGCCTGCTGTTTGCTTATGCCACACGAAGAATAAAGCCCTCATTGTACTCTTTTTTGGGGTGGGTTTGGTTTGGTTTTGTTTGGGAGTTTTTGTTTTGCTTTCTGAGAGGTTTTCTTGTGCATCAGGACATTTAGCCATAAAGCACAACTTCATTCTTGCCAGAGGTTCTTTCCTACCAGAGCCTGCTGCTGCTGGGGGAAGGCACGGGGCACACAGCTGGGAAGCTGCATATCCATTTCTTGCCTGCAGTCTGTACTGGGCTGCAACTCATGGCAAAGGTTTAGCTGGCAGGGGTGTTTGATTCAGAAGGGAAATGGCACTGCAGGGATGGAAGTGGGGCTGGAGGAGTGAGACCAGTCACTCCCCACCCTATAGCAGCTTGAGTCAGCTCAGCTGCCAGGTCTGCCTCAGAAGGGTGCTGCCAGTACAGATTGCTCTGCATAGCAGGGCAGGTTAATTTGGGCTCCCACAAAAGGCTTGGAGAGCAGTGTGGAGTTCCTCTGCAAGCTCCCTTTCCTCCCTGTGTCTCTCAGCTGGCCCCAGCCAAGTAGAGGCTGTGTTTAGCAGTGAGTTCACAGCTCAGGTAATGATCTCTAACCCACCCCTAGGAGTCTGAACAAAAGCTTCTGAGTTCCTTCTAAAACTTCTTAGAAATAGTGTGTGTGTGTGTGTGTAAATCTCCATTTTGAATCTCTGGGCTTCCCTCTCTTGTCCCTCACTGTCCCAGCTGCCACTGGTGCAGGTAACAAGGACTTGCACGTACTTCCATGTCCACCTGGGTATGAAACCAGGAATGCCAGGGCTGATGGTGTAGAGCTGGAGGAAAAGCTGGCATTGGGAAAGTGTAGGCATAAGCTTTCTCCTCTAGGATAGCTCAGCTGGTTTGGCCAGAAGCTCAGGTTTAGCTGAGGTAGTTTGTTCTCAAAGGCAGATTCCAGTGAAGTTGTGGTAATGAACCTCTGAAAGCTTTCAGCTGTTTGTTTGCATCTCTCCTGTGAGGAAGCCTGTCCTGCGTGCCCAGCCTTCTGCCCAGCCTGGTCGGCACACCTTGGGCTGGGGTCTCCCCTGGGCTGGGTTTTGATCTGCCCGAATTTCACATGCAGCTCCCACCCTGCTCTGGCTCCTCAGCAGCTGCCGGGTCAGGATGGGGAAGCTGGGTTGGAGGTGACTTTCCTGTTTGTCTAGTCACAGCCTAGGAGCAATCCTGGGTTACACCAGCTGGAGTTGGACAAAAGGAGCTGCTGCTTCAGGTCCTGCCTCCTCTCTGTCACCTGTACCCCCACCACCTCCTTCCCTGCCATATGCTTTGTGTGGGTGGCGAAAGCCAGGGCCACAGGGAGCTCTCCAAACCCATTGCCCTCCTGGGGACTTGAAGCAGGAGCCAGAGGCCAGAGCCCTGACTTTCCCCAAATGTTTGAGCTGGCAGGGGGGCAAATACAGCCCCCGGGTGCGTTTGCCCAGGCTGAGGAGCGAGCAGGGGCTCTGCTGCCTTCTCTGCAGCTCTGGTGGCCAGTCAGGAATCGCTCAGGTGTTTCATTGCCTGCCTTGGCTTCTTGGGGCATTCTCAGAGCTATTTCAAAAGCCCAAAGGCATCTGGCTGCCTATAAAATACAGCCTGCACAGAACCTGCATGCGTGTGTTTGCAGAAAGGCTCCACAGAGTTTCTGTAGAGAGCCTGGGAAAAAGGCAAGGTGGTTAAATGCATATTCATAATTTTCTAGCTCTAGAAATACTTCACAGGTCAGGCACCTGAGGGTGCTCAGTCTGGGATCTGTGAACAAGTATTTAAAGCCATTTCAGAGCCACTGCAGCACTAAGGAATCTGACACTTCTCTTTTTCAATTGCACTGCAAGCAACTACCTGCATTGGAGGTAAATATTTGTTATCAGGGATCTGTTTCTTTCTCCAGTTTCAAATCAAGTGAAATCCTCGTTCAGTCCAGACACTTCCACAGGATGAGGCTTCCAGGGCAGTGCATTTTAGTTGAAGTAGTCTTTACAATTAATTGCAGGTTATTTTTGTTCGCTTCAGTATTTCCATTGCTTGTGAGAGAGCAGTGTCCTGGGGGTGGCTCTTGCTGGGGCAGTATGAGGTTTAGATGCATTGTAGGTTATTTATTTCCCTTCTTGGTTAACTTTGCCATGCATTTCCTTAGGATAATGAAATTAAAACCCTACTTTGATCACGGTGTTGCAGTGCAGTGGCTTTGCAAGTGGAGGTGAAGAATGCTTGCTCTTAATGAGTAGCTAAGTCAATAGGTCGGTACGTGCCTGTGCTCATGTGGGCCCACAACCCAAAGGTGAAGCAAACACAAGTTGCACAAATGCCTGCTTGTCCTGACTTCAGCCAGGGTGGATTTTTAGCTGTTTATTTATCTGGAATGTTGTGCTTTGGCTCACTTTAACCCCTTGGTTTGGGTCTGTAGTGTGCCAAAGCAGAGGCACTTTAACCCCATGGTAGCCGTTGGGAACGTCGGGGCCAGGGGGAGGTGGGTTGCTGTCCTTGTAGGGAAGCTGAAAGGTGCCTGCTTTTCATCTGCTTTTAATCGTGTGCCTGCATCTCTCTTGGAATATTTCATAACCTGCCAAGATCTTGAGATGCTTTCCATGTTGTGTTTGGCTCCTCACTGCCCTGTATGCAGCAGCTTGCACGGGGAGCAAAGGCCTCTGTGCGTGGCTTCTGCGGCAGGTTCCGATCGGAGCCTCTCCGAGTAGGTGGCAAAATTGTCTGCTGAGGTGTACATAATGCAGCTTTTATTTTGTGGCCCATCAGGAACAGTGAATATAACCAAAGCCAGAGGAACCTGAAGGGTTCCTGAGGGCTCACTGTCTGCTCAGTCAGCTCTAAATTCCCAGCAGGGCTTCCTTGAACGTGTAGAGGAGCAGAACAAACCCAGTCTGTGCCCTGAACGCCTGGAGAATGCCCTGAAGACCTTTTCACTGTCCTAGTTGGAGTCAGTAAGATAACATATCCTTCAGTTCTGCTTGGACCAGGTCTCCCTTATTCACAGCCTGATCTAGCCCTTGCTCAGGGCGGTTCCAGTCTTTTGCTGTCCTGTCTCTCTGGGTAGGAGTCCTTTCATTTTGCTGCCTTGGGCAGCACAAGGGAACATTGGCCTCATTTCCTGTGATGCACCAAGGAACTCCTCAATGCCCTGAAGACCTCCAGTCAAGCTGGGTTCTTGCTGGGCACTCGATACGTGCTTGGGTGAGCTGCAGTGCAGTGTCAGTTGTTGTTGGGCTGGAGGCTGTCAGTGCTAGCTGCACAGCAGCAGTGAGCAGAGCTGCAGCATTTGAAGCTGCTGCTGGGTAAAGGAAACCCTTGTCACCACAAATCAAAACCTAGGAGAGAGATGTGCACATGGAATTAAAGGATGTATATACATGAATACATAGAATTTCCCCCTGCAATCATGGCTGTATTTACAGTTATGATTACATGATAAACCACTGTCTTCTTTGGACTGCAGGTAGGCTATAAAGATACCTCTGGGATCCACAAGCAGATCTCCTGATGGTAAAATGGCTGTTTTGGTAAACTAGCATTAAGAGGAGGCTGAGGGGAGGTCTCATTGCTGCACAGAACCACCTGAAAGGAGGTTGGGGTGAGGTGGGGGTTGGACTCTCCTTCCTAGTATCAGGTTGTAGGAAATGGCCTGAAAGTGCACTGGGGAGGTGTAGGTTGGAGATTAGGAAACATTTTTTTCCTGCAAGAGTGATGAGGCATTGGCAGAGGCTGCCCAGGGAAGTGGTGGAGTCACCATCCTTGGAGGTGTTCAGGAAATGTGGCACTCTGGGACATGGTGTAAAGGCCATGGTGGCCTTAGGCTGATGGTTGGACTTGACGATCTTAGACGGCTTCTCCACTGATCAGATCCTGTGGTTGTGTGATTGTGAGCTCCAGAGAAAACAGTTGTGCCAAGAGGAGCAGATGATTTGCTGCACAGATGTTGATTGCAGTGCTGGTTTTTCTAGTGCTGACCAAACCTATCCAGAATAATCCATAGCTCCTGCAGCTTTCACCCCTCGCTCTCAGCTCGTGGAGCTGCTGCTGATCGGCAGGCGGCCGCCGGTGGCTTTCCAGAACCCAAGAGATGTTTGATCATGGGAAGAAAAGCAAACTGGGATAAGCCAACCTGTGTCTCAGTTCAAAGGCACTGAATACCTTTGTGCTCACAAGAAGAGTGGAAGGCTTTGCCTTGCAGCTGGCTGATGGAGGCTCTCTTGTTTCTGCTCTCTTCCAGAAATCGAGGCCAAGGAAGCTTGTGACTGGCTGCGGGCTGCTGGCTTCCCACAGTATGCACAGCTCTATGAAGGTAGGCACCTGAGCTTGCAAGTCACTCATCCCTTGGCAGTGTTTGGACAGCAAGTGAACATTACAGGGGCACAGCTGAAGTGCCAGGATGTAAGGTGACTCTTAAGCGGCTGGGCTGTGCCCTGCTACCCACCACACGTGGGTATGTGTACCAGGCTCTGAAGCACACCCGGAGCTTTGCATTTATTTCAGGTTTCTGGTTTAGTTTGAGTCTTCCAAACATCCTCATAGCATAATCTTATATTACCACATAGTTAGAAGCCTTGGTATCTCCATTGGCAAAAAAACAGGCTGTAGTCATCCAGTGCTGTGAGCCCAGGTGATCCTGAGGGTCTTTTCCAGCCTGCATGTTTCTGTGATTCTGGGACACAGAAGCTGTGGCCAGCTCCACTGGCCAGCTCTCCTAATGGAGCAGAGGTAGGAAATCACAGGCTCACAGGATGTTAGGGGTTGGAAGGGACCTCTGAAGGTCACCCAGTCCAACCCCCTGCCAGAGCAGGACCATCAAATCTAGCACAGGTCACAGGCGATTCTGTGGATACACCTTGTGATCCCCACGGCCTGTGTGTCTTTCCAGAGCAGCTGGGGGTGGTGTTAGGCACAGGCTCACTGTGAAGGGCAAGAAGAACATACCAGCCATTGTTGCACAGGGCAGCCACAGCTCCTCAAAGAGGCTGCTGCACCCTGCCCTGCCTCATCCTCCTCTGGCAGGGTTCACCCTGGTGTGCCTGGTTTTGCAGCGCTTTGGCTCCAGTGAAACCGTTGTCTCCGCTGCCTCTCTAACCTGCTAGGAGCTGGCACCGTTGGCATGCAGCTCCTGCACTCTGGGGCAGAGGAACATACAGAAGCGTGGTTTGAAGTGGGACATCCTGGGGTTTTTATATGGATGTTGCTGTTCAGAATTTCCCTCCCACACCACTTACAATTACTCTGCTTTGTAGTGAAATTATGGACTCTTATCTGCCTCTCTTTTTGATGAAACAAACTCCAGCTGCTGCTTGTGAGAATGAGCAGAGCAAGCCCATTATTGCCAGTGAAGAGCTGGTGGAAATCACAGCAAATGCTGAGCTGACCTGCTTGCAAGATGAGCTCTTGAGCTTTGATTTGCAGCTGCATTGGCAATATGAGATGATAACAGCACCTCCAAAAGCAGCTCTGGCAAAACTTTTCTCTGCCTGTTCAGAAATTAAATTTCCTCTTTATTATTTTTCTTCCCTTTGTTTGTTTGTTTGTTTGGCTGATGTGAGTTCCAAGATTCCCCTGGGCTGCAGAGCTGGGGCTGTGCTTCTAGTCTGATCTGAGGAGAAGATTCTCAACTGGATATCTGGGCTTAGGGGTTTCATATTACCACAGAATGTTGAGGGTTGGGAGGGACCTCCAGAGGTCACCCAGTCCAGTCCCCTGCCAGAGCAGGAGCACCCAGGGCAGGGCACCCAGAACACATCCAGGGGAGGTTGGAAAGGCTCCAGAGCAGGAGACTCCACAACCTCTCTGGGCAGCCTGCTTCAGGATCCAACACCCTCATGGGGACAAAGTTTTCCCTCCTGTTCCCCTGGCACCTCCTCTGCTCCAGCTTGCCCCCAGTGCCCCTTGTGCTGTACTTGGCCATCCCTGAGCAGAGCCTGGCTCCAGCCCTGCACATCTTGATCCCCAGCACTGAGGGCAGCCCTCAGGCTCCTCTGCTCCAAGCTCCAAGCCCCAGGTCCCTCAGCCTGTGCTCCCAGGGAGATGTCCACTGCCTGCAGCAGCTCTGTGGCTCTGCCCCAAACTCCATAGCTGGACAATACTCCCTTGTTCCTTGGTGACCCAGCAGCAAGAAAAACAGCAGCAGCATAAATTAAGCCTAAAAAGAAAAAAGTATTCTTGCAGACTATTGGCTTCTTCCAGGACACCTCTCTTCATTATGTTCTTCCATAGGTTTTCTTGTGGGCATCCTAAGGTGCCAGCATTCCCAGCAATTCCAGTGTAAGATGCCAGCTGGGTGTGCTCACTCTTTGTGCTTGCACCTTGGACTCCAGTTAGTGAAGGGGAGACCTGTGGATGAATGGACTCTAGCACTGGTGTTCTGAGAGCTCACCTAGATGGAGTGCCCCCCACTCAGTGTGCATCTAATGCAGATTAATCAGTGAGCCCTGGGCAGCTGCTGTGCTGAATTGTCAGTTTGCTGTAGAATCGAGAGAGCTCCTTGTGCTTGGCAGAGTATGGCAGCATTTGTTTATTCCTGAGGCAAAATCAGGACAAAGCATTCCAGAGGTTATCAGAAAACCCAGAAGTAGCAGCTGTCTGTCCACACATTCACAGCAGTCCCATTCTGTTCTCCATTCCAGCTCATTCTTTCCCTCTCTCCAGAAGTTAAAATCGCCTGGCCCAGGAGAGGTGTTTGGAGCCGCAGCAGGATGTGCAGGGTATATCCTCGCCTTGCTGCATGCCCTTAACACCCAGTGGCTTTGGTGGGAGTGTGGGCTGTGCAAGGAATGCCAGATCAGGACCTCTATGACAGTCAGGAATCTGTGGAGGACAGCAAATAAAACATATATGTGGTTGCTGCCTTAGAGCTGTAATCAGTGTTCAGCTCTCTGCCAGCATCCTTCCCTCCCCCTCGCTGCCGCTTGTTTACCTAAATCATCTCCTGAGGAGAGGAGGCAGCCTGGTGCAGCTTGGCTTGCTTTGCTTTCAGGCCATGTCTCATTAATGCTGTAACAATGTCAAACTTGGAAGTAGCTGATGAACAGCTGAGGAGGTTCTCCTGCCTTGCTTTCCCAGAGGCTTGGAGCTGACTGACCTTTTTTGCCCTCAGGTGCGAGGTGCTAGCACTTTGATGGCGATTGTACAGTTTAAATCAAGCTAGCCCCAGGCAATTTGTGTGTCTGACGTTGGGTAGGGAGCTGGCATTTGCCTCCTCCCCACTGTTTCATCTCTGCTGTGCTCATTTGTTACTGCTCCACTTTGCAGGTGGGTTTTTGGTTGTCAGAGCTGCACACCAAACCCTTGCACGGGAAGGGGCAGCGGCTCTGACGCCCGGGGTGGTAGCCTGTGTTTACCTGAGAAGTGCAGGGCACAGGATGGTGGTGAGGCCAGCTGGAGGCAGCTGGTTGATCTGCAATAAGTAACTGCTGGGAATGAGGCTGATTTGGGTTCCTTCTGTCTCTGCTCCTGCAGACCTCCTCTTTCCAATTGACATCGCCCTGGTCAAGCGGGAGCACGACTTCCTGGACAGAGATGCTATCGAGGCCTTGTGCAGGTAGGTGAGAGCAAATCCCTGCAGCTGGAAGCAAAACCCTTCCTGTGTCACTGAGAGCATAACCTGGGCAAAGCAGAGCCTCACCTGAATCCTGCAGACCTCCTGCAGCCCTCAGGGAACCTGGGTATGGCTGCATGGCAGCCAGTCTCTGAGTTTATCACCAGTCAAGCCTGGCCTGCCCTCAGCCATGTGCTCCCATGGCTTATCTGTGTTATTTGTGGGCTCCCCCCAGCAGCAGCTCAACTCAGCCTGCATAAAGTGTCTGCATAGTCCTCTGCTGGGTTAGTAAATTAAATGGGCCCCTGGAAAGGTGTAATGGAGTTCAGAGCAGGTGTGAAGGATGTGGCAGGACCTCACAGATGGCTGCAGGGGCAGGAGGAGGGGTGGGTAGAGAGAGAGTGAGCAAGACTTGCTGGCATGGGGCAGGGTGCTTCTGTGGAACAACAGGCTCAGCATTACCAATCTGATCAGAGAAGGGATTCCAAGAGCCTCAGGTGGCACTTGTCCCACTTCAGTGTGTGCTGTGCCATCAGCTCCCTCCTCTGCTCTGAGCCCACAGTCTTACATGGCATTAAAAAATGCCTTCAACCTCTCCTGTCTCCTGCTGCTGGAAAGCAGTTGCAGCTTCCTGCTCCTCTGCTCCAGCATGGCAGCTTTCCAGACTGTCTGCCAAGTGAATGCTTTGGGACACTGCAGGGACAGCACTGCAGTGGCAGTGATTGTAATGGATCACAGCACCCCTGTGAGCAAGGGGCTAGGTTTGCAGTACCATCACTGCCATACTTGGAAGGGAATGAGAAGGGCTGGAATGTAAAGCTCTCCAGGAACATGAACAGCCTTTTCAAACTAAGGGACCAGCTTTGTTGGCCAGTCAGTGGAAGGGGAAAAATGTCCTTCAGGTTTCAAATCCACACTCAGGGTTTGCCCTACTCAAATGCTGGGCACCTGTTCGTCCATATTAAGATGTGTTCATTGCTCTGCTTATTTGTGTGGAACTCTGCAGCTTGGGAAGTCCCTGAACAGAAAGCACAGCAGTGGCAGTAAGTGTTGGTTCCCAGGAGCATGGTCTGCCTTTGCCAGGGAAACAAAGCACAGTCAAGGCAGCAGATGCTGAGCCTGGTGCTCACCAGCAAGAATGCTTTTAAGCTGGGTGGCTGGTTTCTGTGGGGAAGGAAAGGTAGCAGAATGCTTCTCCTTGGTGAAAGGAAGGCTGTGCCCTGCAGGATGGCTGTGCAGATACTCTGGAAACTTCAGTGCCTTCAATGAGTCTGCTCACTGCAAAAGCACCACTTGCCCTCTTCCATTCCCAGTTGTTTCCTGTGCAGTATGCATAGGAATCCACTGGTGGTCTTCCTGTAGCTGGAGAGAAAGATGGTCAAGGCTGAACTATCTCACTCTGGAGCCTGGGGCTCCTGTATCAGACTCACCTTTTATGAGGTAACTTTCAAACTGCAGCTGAAGTTTCTCCGGAGGCATTCAGACCCCACCTGAAAACAATCATCACAGTTGTCTGAGCCTGACCCTTTGCCATTTGTGTCAGACAAAGGCAGGACATTAGCACAGCGTTTTCACCCTCAGATTAGGCTTTTTCCCCACACCTCCTTTAACTTTGTAAAGCTCATTAAAAAGGTGGGGAAGGCACAGGGCTTGGAACGCTGCATTGCTGCCCCAAGCCTGGGTTTGTTTGGACCCACACCAGGGCCAGTGTGTAAACAGCACAGAGCTTTACTTAGCAGAAGACTTGGAGCTGTGTCACAGCCCTTCAGTCTATCGCTGTTTCTTGCCTGATCATCAGACTAGTTGTGGGGTTATTGGCATTTTGAGCACAGCTGAATGAGCACTGGGTAGGGTGGGTGGGAAGGAAGCAGTGGGTGAGCTGTGGGGAGGATCAGCTGTGCTGTACAACCACCAGTGCCCTGCCAGCAGTGCCGATTACCTTCTGCTAATTACTGCATGGGAAGGAATTGCTTTTAAAAAGACTGCAGCAGTCACTGTGGCAGTGATTTTATTTTTCTTTGAGTTTGAAGCATTTTAAATGACAGTTTTCATCTGAGGAGTGCTGCAGATAATTGTTTAATAATCTCATGAATGTAAGCAGCAGGGAGGGCAGCAGAGGGGATTCTGCCCCTGGGCTCTGCTCAGACCCCACCTCCAGTCCTGCCTTCAGTTCTGGTGTCCCCAGCAGAAGGAGGACACAGAGCTCCTGGAGTGAGGCCAAAGGAGGCCACAAAGATGCTCCAGGGGCTGGAGCAGCTCTGCTGTCAGCACAGGCTGAGGGAACTGGGGGTGTTGAGCCTGGAGAGGAGAAGGCTCTGGGGGGACCTCAGAGCTGCCTGCCAGCACCTGAAGGGATCCTGCAGGAAGGCTGCAGAGGGACTTCTCCTCAGGCTGTCTGCAGACAGGCCAAGGGGCAATGGTTTGAAGCTGAGGCAGAGCAGGGTTAGAGTGGAGCTGAGGAAGAAGTTGTTCAGCAGGAGGCTGCTGAGCCTCTGGCCCAGGCTGCCCAGGGAGGCTGTGGCTGCCTCCTGCCTGGGGGTGCTGAAGGCCAGGCTGGATGAGGCCCTAAGCAGCTGAGTGTAGCTGAGAGGTATCCCTGGGCATGGTGTGGAGGTTGGAGCTGAGCTCTGAGCTCCCTTCCAGCCTGAGCCCTTCTGTGAAGCAGGAAAACAAATGCCACTTTAAAACCAGCTGAGTAGTAAGCAATTTTGTCTAATGCATTTCTAAATGTAGAAGATAAAAATGGTTACCCAATTAAGATTTTTATGGGAAAATCTGAAGTGAAAAGTGAGCTGAGCCTTGAATAACAGAGGTAGCAATGGCATTTGGTGACAGTAGAGCTGATTAAGACACATTGATCTTGGCATGGAATGTAGAACTACAAATGTAAGAGTGATGGCTCTTGATTTGCTGGGATGCTCCAAGGCACTGCTGGCCTTGCTGTCAGAGCGACTGGGGATTTATCTCCAGAGGACAATTGGCTGCACCATGGGCTGGTGAAACAAAACCCTGAGACAGACTTCTTCTCCTAAGGGCTGTTGCTAAGCACAAACCACATAAGAAGCTGTGGTGGGAGTCCTGATGAATCTCCTCACCCATAGCTACAACAATGCCACACTGTGCACACCAGAGGGTCCTAAGCTCTCTCACCATGAGGACTTCTCATCCACAGCGCTGGCTGTAATGGGCTCACAGGAGCAGCATTCACTGCTTGTCAGTTGGTGAGCAGAGGGCTGGCCAGCTTTGCAGGGTAGAACCTGCAGGTGTGCCCCAGGGGCCAGCAGAGGGGCTGCCTGCTGCAGTGAGCTGAGAAAGCCTTGTACCAGCCCTTAGTTACAGGTGTAATGGAGTTGGGAGTTGCCCTTTCAGAAGGAATCAAGAATCATAGAATCACAGAACTGTCAGGGCTGGAAGGGACCTCAAGGATCAGCCAGCTCCAAGCCCCCTGCCATGGGCAGGGACACCTCACACTACAGCAGGTTGCTCACAGCCACATCCAGCCTGGCTGCAAAAACCTCCAGGGATGAGGCTTCCACCACCTCCCTGGGCAACCTGTGCCAGTCTCTCACCACCCTCATGGGGAACAACTTCTTCCTGACATCCAATCTGAATCTATCCACTTCTAGTTTTGCTCCATCCTCCCCCATCACTCCCTGACTCCCTAAAGAGTCCCTCCCCAGCTTTCTTGTATCCCCCTTCAGATCCTGGAAGGCTACAATAAGGTCTCCTTGGAGCCTTCTCCTCTCCAGACTGAAAAGTGCCAGTGGGTGAGGCACTGCAGAAACTGAGGCTAATATAAGCAGGTAAAAGTGGCTGTAAGTGCTGCCTGCAGCAGTCCTGCCTGGTCCCTCATCTCCCAGCTTGTCCTCACGCAGATGCCACTGGGACAGGTTTGGGCAGAACAAGACAGAGCTAAAGAATGAGGCAGGGAAAAAAGTTGAATTTATACCTGGGAATGGAATTATCCAAAGGAGAAGGTCCAGAGGCAGTAAGAGAATCAGGGCTCATTGACAAGCATCAGTGTGGTGAGAAGCTGGATAGAAAACGAATGTGTGCTTAGGTGCTTTCAAAGTGCTGTGAAGCCCATGTGAAGGTTCAGGATGGTTGTGTAGGTAACTCTCACCCTGGCAAAGCCTAAACTCGCCAGGCTTAGCTTTTTGCAGCCCCACCAAGGTGGGAGGAAGGCAGCTTTGCATATTGTTGTTTGTTTTCAGTGTCCTCAAGGAGCTGGGCTCTGCTGAACAGGGGCATAAGGTAAAGCAGGATGTGTGATGCATGTAATGAAAGCTGCAGACCCCAGGCAGTGGCTGCAGAGCACTCAGGAAGCTGGTTCTGTGATGAAATCAGGTCAGATGTGTAACAGAGCCTCTCCTTGCCTGGCTGCTGTTGCATTTAACCTCTCTCATCAGGGGTTACCTTATCTCGCCTTCATATTCACTCCTCTGAGGTGTGCTGGGAGGTTTTCTCTTTCCTTAAACACCCTCTGTGGAAACAGAGGTCTTTGCTCTACCCTTTTGCACCAATGTCAGGGTTTCATTTGAGTAGGAGAAAAGTCTGGGGACGTAATCTCTGTGAAATCAGAGATCGTCTTTATTAGCAGTCAGACAGGCTGGAGCTAGATAAAGCCTGGTGCAGGGCTTCAGTGATAACTTCTTGCTGCATAAGTCAAAGGTTGCAGCACTGTGAAATTTGTGAAGTGTTACACAATACAGAACTGGAACCAGTTTAATGTTCCCTGGTCTTGAGGTCCAGGAGTTTGAGAGGAGAATGTTTTTGTAGCTGAGAGAGGGAGGTGGCTCTTTGCTGCTGTGTGGCCTCCTGAACCCCCAGATTCCCCCTCTGTTGTAGCTGGGACATCCACCCTTCATCCACACCAGAAAAACAGCTCCTCTGAAGCTGGACTTGTGCATCTACCCACAGAAGGGCTGAGCCTTCAGCCTTTCAAAGTCAGGGCAGAGATGAGAATGGAGAGACCTGGATGACTTTGCTAACCTGCCACTGCCCTGCTCCGTGACCCATGGCAATTCTTCCAGCTCTCCTCCTTTCTGCTGTGTTGTGGCTGGGTCTAATTATAGTTCAAGCTGCACCACTGCTGCAAGAGAGCACCAGCAGGAGCCTTTCCGTTTCCTTTGATGGCCTCAGGACCAAGCCCTGTGTAAATACCATCTGCAACCAATCCTCTGCATGAAAGGCTGAGGGACAGAGAGGGGAGCAGTAATTCTGCTGTGCATCCATGTTCTATCTTCAAGTTACAAACGCCATGCATCTGAAAAGACCCATCTGAAGCAGCAGGGCCAGTCAGCAGTTCTCTCTTTAGCTTTCCAAAGCTGCTGCTACAGGCTCTCCTTTACACTCTGCTCAGATGAATCGTGTGAAAATGACACAGCTTCCTTCGGGCTCACCGAGGGGTTTAAAGCTGAGCTTTCCTCCTGTGGAAGCTGGGCTGCGGTCTGGCTGGAGGAAAGGGCTGGCTCTGCTCCTCTGCCCACCCCCCTGCACACACTGCCCTTCGTGCAGCTGGGGGAACTGGCCTGAGGGAAATTCAAGCCAGCATAGCCCTGCAAGGTTAGCTTTCAGCTCCGTCAGTCTCCTCATCCAACCCCACGGTACAGCCTCAGGAGTGGAAGTAGAGACAGAGGCTAGCACTGCACGGAGCTGCTGCTGTAGCTTTGCTGCCTTCTGCGCCGTGCCCACACTGCTGCCTTGTGCCTTGCCCCAGCGCCAGCCTCTCTCTCGCCTCCTTTTACCGGGGCAGATGCTGGAGCAGTTTCTGGGAGGCACGGGCTGGGAGAGGGGCAGGACACCAAAGCAGCTCTCATTTAGCTGTGCCCAGATCGCCATGGAGCTGCCTGTTTAACAGTGCCAAGTTTTGCTCTGCTTTAGGCTGTTTGTTCAGAGCCCTGCACGCTGAGCTGCTGGGGCAGCAGGGAGAAGAAAGAGTTGTTGTTGTTGTTTAGAGGACACCTACCGGGTCATTAACTCCTCGGGGAGCAGAGGGATGCTTACAGACCTGCATGCAGTACTTCAGAGTATACCACAGGTCAGGAGGAGGCTGTTAGCTACCACTGCTGCAGCAATTTGTTGGTGTTCAGATTTTGGGCCTTGAGGACATTTTTAAATACAAAACCCCTGCAGTTTAGGAAAACCAAATCAAATCTGTCTTCTGTTTTCTGTTGTTTTGGCTTGGTCTTTACTTACCTGGGGAGTTGCCTTCTTGTTTTTAACTGGGGACTCTGTTGAAAGTAATCTGCACAAACAACATAGGCACCAACCAGGGGAGAAAGAGTTTCCTCTGGGAGGTTTTAGCTTAGGAAGTGCAGTTTTTCAGACGGACAGGGGTACAGAGTGTCAGGTAAGGAACTCTCCCCGTTATTTTTAGTCTGTTGAGATTGATTGTTTCAGGGTTCTGATGTCTGCTGTTTGAGCTCCTTTGGATAGAGTGCACTACTCAACTTGCTCTGAGTTTCCATCCGCTTCTCTTGACTGGGATTCAGGTAGCTGTGACAAATAGTCATCCACCTCTCCCTCTGAAGATAGAACACAGCCAAATGTGGTGGGTTAATGGTTAAGTATAATTAGTGCTCTAATTGAAGCTCTGCTTGTGGCTATTTGTATGCAAAGCAGTTTTGAGACAGCCTTCAGAGAAGCTTTTGAACCGGAATAGCCTGGTGTCAAAACGCTGGAGCCTTCTCTTACCCTGGTTTCCTCTGCTTTGCAGGCGCTTGAATACTTTGAACAAATGTGCAGTGATGAAGCTAGAAATTAGCCCCCACAGGAAAAGGGTAAGTGCCTCTAACCTCTTCTGTTACAGCCTTGTATGTTACTGAAAATGAGGAAGACCCTCCAGCAGAGTGCTGAGCTGCAGTCTAGGAGAACACCCGAGAAGAATCTGGCAAGGACACACAGTCAGGACTCCGCTTACCTTTCATTTTGCATTCTCAGTGAGTGAAAACTGCAGGGCTTGCCTGAGGGTGAAGGTTATTCCCCAAGCAAGCTCTTGCCCGGGGTGCTGCTCCCAGTCTGAAAGGCACTGGTCTGCTCTGCCTGCCAGTGAGGTCGCTCATGCTGTAGTGGTGCCTGCCCCTGGGCAGGATTGTAAAGAGCAGCCTTTGTGGAGGGCATCCTGACCAGCTGTGGTGAGCTGACCCGAGTGTTAGGGTGTCATCACTGGCATCACCTTCACAGCTTTGGTTCTTTGCCACCACATTAGGATTGTGTTGTTGGGAGGCAGACAGGCTCAGTTAGGCTGTGCAAAGGAGAGCCAATGCTTTGCAGGGCTGCCCACTCTGTTCCCTTGCTTTTTAACTGCAAGGCTGAAAAAGAAAGCAGCATATTTACTGAGTGCTTTTCAGAAGGCTTACACGTCTCCAGGGAGCTCAGCAGCAGTGGAAGCTGTGTCCTGAATCTTCAGGATCCCTGTGGAGCACGGAGAAATAAAGGAGCACCTACTCTAATTTCCATAGGGTAGCACCAACAGAAAGCTGAGTTGTGGGGTTTGCTAGTAAGGTACCACTCAACAGTGGTCTTGAAACGCTGTGTGTGTCCTAGGAGGGATCAGGAGCTGCTGCTGTCCCCTGGGATATGACAACTGCAGATAAAGATGACCGAGCTAAGGCAATACTATGCTGCCCTGCCCTTAAGAAGAATGCATACAAATGCTCTGAGATTGTTTACCAGGAATTAATCCCCTCTGTCCCTGTCTGTTTGTGGTATGTTGGAAAGAGCATCCGAGCTCCAGAAGATAACACTCTGAGGCAGCAGATGGAGGAACTCTTTAACAGTAAGGCTAGAGAGCTGGATTGCCATTTATGACCAGCAGAAGATTTCTCCTCCTTGTTCCTGGCCCTTGTTAGCTCTGAAATGCTCAGGATTGCTGTTAGAGGCCAGCCCAGACCCTGCTTCCTCTCCAAACCCCGGATCTTCCAGAGGCTGGACGTTACCTTTTGTTTCAGTCCTTCCTGATTTCATTCACCACCCATGTTCTGGCAGATGGATTTGGATCCTCTTCCCTTCTGGTGTTGACTTCATTCAAGTCAATGCTTAGCCTTCAGAACATTCTAACACAGGGAAAAATTGTGCTGACAGAAATCTGTTCCCTTCTGCTTGCATTTACATCTTTGCAAGGGCTCATTTGTTTTGTTTGTTTTCAGTCAAACCACATTCACTACCAAACCTTCATTACTATCCACTGGCAGCCTCAGATCACTTTTTCTCTCCTGAGAAGTTCCAATTGGCAAGCAGTCCCTTGAGGTTTTCATCTGAGCCATGAGCAGAAGTAGTCTGTGGGAGCTGGGAAACAAAGAAAGTGATGCTTGCTCTGTGCCTCCTGTGTGCTTGGTTGTAAAACATAAATCAGGGGTTTCACAGAGTTGCCTGAGCTGATGAAATGTGCTACCAAAAACCCCCAAACCTCAGCAGCAACAAACCAAACACCAAAACCCTAGGAGAGGGTCAGCTAAAAGATGCATAGAGAGCATACTTGAAATGGTACTAATTTTCTTGTTCTTCTGGGAGCCCATGGCTGTGTTCCTGGCACACAAACAGTTACAGCTTGGGGCAGGCCCTGTCTGTTTGTTTTCAAAATACAGCAATCTAAACAGCTGAAGTGCAACTCAGTCAGTGCTTCCTACTCAGCACCAGAGCTGGCTTGGGGGTTTGCTGGTGGTGCAGCAGAGCCTCTTCGCTGGGTTCACTCTTCCAACACGACATTTCCCACGTGCTTGGACAACCAAAGATGTCACCCCCAGGATCCTCCCCTTTCTGTGTTTGTATGAGAAGATTGCAAGTGTGGTACACTTAATTGTGCCCCCAGGCATTACTCATACCTCAAACATCATCGGTGGAGATGTTATTTACCCCTTACCTACGTGCAGTACGGCCAGGGAGCTCTTGCTGCTTGCTATCTGTGAGTGTTAAAGCTTGCCTCAAGCGAGGCCCAGGTAGAAACTGCCCAGGACATTCTTCAGATGTTAGCTGCTAGCCTGTGGGAGGAAGAGTGGACCAGGGCAGAGCCTGGAGGCATCACACTCATGCGGTGCAAGAGCTCCTCTTGCTATCTCATTAGTCAGAGCGAGGAGACCCCCCCTGACGTCCCAAAGGGGTGAGGAATGAAGCTGCTATAACTCAGTGCATGAGAAACATCTCCTCATGGCTCAGAGGAGTATAAATGCACAGCCACTATCAACAGAGTGCAACTTTGGAGAGACTCCAGAGGGACCCCAGCCCCTCACTGACTCCACTTTAAAATTTTATGCATGCCAGGAATTTCCATAGATCTGAGGGCTCTCCACTGTGACCAATTAATTAAAAGCCTATGGATAGGAGAGGGCAGTTTCCAGCAGCTTGTGTTGTTTGTTTCTCTTGGTGAAGGTTGTATCTTTTGTGTTCAAAATCTGTTAAACCACGTTGCCTGCCCCGCCTTATCTTGTCCTGTGATGGCTTTTGTGGCCTAATCTTGCTCTCCCTGCAGCAGGAGAGTGCTTTCCCTTCAGATGCAGCGAGAGCAAGGCCACGCTAAAGCAGTGAGCATTGTATTTAAATGCAGCCCCCTGTGCCGTCAGGGCAGCTCACCAGCGGTGTCTCAACCTCCTCCTTTGTTGCAGAGTGAAGATTCAGATGAAGATGAACCTTGTGCAATAAGTGGCAAATGGACTTTTCAGAGGGACAGCAAGAGGTGGTCAAGGCTTGAAGAGTTCGACGTGTTCCCTCCGAAGCAGGACTCGAACGCCCCCTCCCCAGAGGCTCCTCCACTCAGCAGCGCAGCAAGCAGCGAGAGCGTGCTGACAGACCTCAGCGAGCGCCAGGAGGTGGCCTCCATCCTGAGCATCAGCAGCACCAGCAGCCACCAGCCCACCCTGCAGAGCGAGGCGTCCACCACCAGGACAAACTCGGTGGTGAGCGTCTGCTCCTCGAGCAACTTGGCAGCCAACGATGACTCCTTCGGCAGCCTGCCCTCGCCCCGGGAGCTGAACAGCTTCAGCTTCGGCACCAAACCCAGCGAGAAGAACGCCAAGTCCAAAACCAAGAGCCTGCTCAAGAGGATGGAGAGCCTGAAGATCAAGAGCTCTCACCACAGCAAGAGCAAAGCCCCTTCGAAGCTCGGCCTCATCATCAGCGGGCCCATCCTGCAGGAGAGCGTGGACCAGGACAAGCTGAAGCGGCTGAACTGCGTGGAGATCTCGGCGCTGAACGGCAGCCACATCAGCCTGCCCCTGGTGCGCAAGAGGAGCGTCTCCAACTCCACCCAGACCAGCAGCAGCAGCAGCCAGTCCGAGACCAGCAGCGCGGTCAGCACGCCCAGCCCCGTCACGCGCACCCGCAGCCTGGGCGCGCACAGCAAGAGGGTGGGCATGTACCTGGAGGGCTTCGACCCCTTCAACCAGGCCACCTTCGGCGACGTGCTGGAGCAGAACTTCCGCAACCGCGGCGGCTTTGCGGAGGACGCCGTCTTCCTCATCCCCGAGGACCACAAGCCCGGCACCTTCCCCAAGGCGCTGGCCAACGGCGGCTTCGGCCCCTCGGAGGGCGGCAGCTCCGTGAACTGGAGGACGGGCAGCTTCCACGGGCACGGCCACCTCAGCCTGCGCAGGGAGAACGGCGCGGACGGCTCCAAGGAGCTGGGCGTGGGCGGGCGGCGCAACTCCTCCAGCTCGGTCGGCAGCCGCCTCAGCATCTACGACAACGTGCCCGGCTCCATCCTCTACTCCAGCACCAGCGACCTGGCCGACCTGGAGAACGAGGACATCTTCCCCGAGCTGGACGACATCCTCTACCACGTCAAGGGCATGCAGAGGATAGTGAACCAGTGGTCCGAGAAGTTCTCCGACGAAGGCGACTCCGACTCGGCGCTCGACTCTGTCTCCCCCTGCCCTTCCTCCCCAAAGCAGATCCACCTGGATGTGGACAACGATCGGATGACCCCCAGCGACCTGGACAGCACGGGGAATTCTCTGAACGAGACAGAGGAGCCTGCAGGGACGCAGGACAGGAGGGACTCTGGGGTGGGTGCATCCCTGACGCGGTCCAGCAGGTGAGATCACCGGCGGCAGGACTCGGGGTGGCCCCAGCAAGCTCCGCTCCAGCCCAAGTGGCTCTGTAGTAGCCTCACTATAGGTGCAGTAGAAGCTGTGGCCATTCAAGCACACTCCTGCTGTTCCCATCACTTCCCAAGGCAGCCACAGGCAAGGGCAGTGGAATCACAGAATTGTCAGGGTTGGAAGGGACCTCAAGGATCAGCCAGTCCCAAACCCCTGCCATGGGCAGGGACACCTCACACTACAGCAGGCTGCTCACAGCCACATCCAGCCTGGCTGCAAAAACCTCCAGGGATGAGGCTGCCACCACCTCCCTGGGCAACCTGTGCCAGTCTCTCACCACCCTCATGAGGAAGAACTTCTTCCTGACATCCAATCTGAATCTCCCCTCCTCTAGCTTGGATCCATTTCCCCTAGTCCTGTCACTACCCAACACCCAAAAAGTCCCTCCCCAGCTTTCTTGTAGCCCCCTTCAGATCCTGGAAGGCCACAATTAGGAGTCCTGGGAGCCTTCTCTTCTCCAGACTGAACAACCCCAACTCCCTCAGTCTGTCCTTATAGCAGAGCAGCTCCAGCCCTCTGCTCATCCTTGTGGCCCTTCTCTGGACACCTTCCAGCACCTCCAGATCCTTCCTGGAACAGAGGCTCCAGAACTGGACCCAGAGCTCCATGTTTGGTCTCAGCAGAGTGGAGCAGAGGGGGAGAATCCCCTCCCTGGCCCTGCTGGCCACACTTCTCTTGTTGCAGCCCAGGCTCTGCTTGGCTCCCGGGGCTGCAAGTGGACACTGGGGGCTCATGTTGAGCTTCTCCTCCAGCAGCACCCCCAAGTACTTGTGGAAGACTACAGGACAAGGGATTCCCACTCTTGGTAGCTGTGTTTGTGTGCTCAGCCTGAGGTGCTGCTGAGAAACAGCTGAGTCAGCAAGGCAGCATCAGGAGCAGTGTTGAGGCCGCTGTAAGAGATGATAATTCTTCAGACTGCAGTGGTGTGTGGGAGGGAGAAGAACCTCAAGTGGGATTATTCATTTTTGAAGCTGGCTAGGAGAAGAGTGGCAGTGAGCTCTGGTTTGTGTCAGCGTGCAGGAAAAGCTTTGCCTCTCAGCCTCTCATAGACAGCTCCACTTGGCAGGGCAGGCTGGTCCTTGAGAGCAGGCAAGGGCATTGCCTCCGCAGGGAAGATGAGGCTTGTTTGCTTCCCCTTGATTGCTGTAGCACAGAGCGGGTCTGGGGGACATCCAGTGGCCTCCCAGAGTTGTATCATGGGATGAATGACTGTTTTGTATTGTGAGGAGGGCAAGGAGTTGAAGAGAAGAGAAGGCTCCAAGGAGTCCTAACTGTGGCCTTCCAGTATCTGAAGGGGGCTACAAGAAAGCTGGGGAGGGACTTTCTGGGTGTTGGATAGTGACAGGACTAGGGGAAACGGAGCCAAGCTAGAGGAGGGGAGATTCAGTCTGGATGTGAGGAGGAAGTTCTTCCCCATGAGGGTGGTGAGAGCCTGGCACAGGTTGCCCAGGGAGGTGGTGGCAGCCTAATCCCTGGAGGTGTTTGCAGCCAGGCTGGATGTGGCTGTGAGCAACCTGCTGTAGTGTGAGGTGTCCCTGGCCACAGCAGTGGGGTTGGAACTGTGTGACCCTTGAGGTTCCTTCCAACCCTGGCAATTCTATCATAGTATCAGTCAGGGTTGGAAGGGACCACAAGGATCATCTAGTTCCAGTCCCCCTGCCATGGGCAGGGACACCCCACACTAGATCAGGCTGGCCAATTCTGTGATTCTGTGAATTCTTTCTGGTCTTGTTTCCCTTTGTCCTTCTTTAAGGCTGGTGCAAATCACTCAGGGCAGGCACCCAGAGCTGCTTGTATAAACTTGATGGCACTCCAGGAAGCGCTTGGGGCCCCTTGGATGTGTGTCACGATTTGGGGACCCTTTTTCTCAATGGACCTTTCTGATTCCCACTGCCTTAATAATGGAAGGGTTTCAGAGGAAGGCTGCTGAAGCCCTCGCAGGGTGTCTGCTAGGGCCGGAGGCTGTGGTTGGCACCAAGCTGTGCCCAGGTGCATTCAGAGTGCACATTGCCATCTGAGGCACTTGCATGTGCTGCATCACAGTAGGTGAGGCAGGGAAGGTGCAGCTTCTGCCTGTGCAGTCTCAGAGGCCATTTCCTTGCAGAGCTGTTTCAGTGACCTGTCTTGTCTCTGTCCCCCACCCTGTCTGCAGGCACAAGCTGAGGTGGCACAGCTTCCAGAGCTCTCACCGGCCCAGCCTCAGCTCGGCGTCGCTGCAGATCAGCTGCCAGTCGGTGGCACAGATGAACCTGCTGCAGAAGTACTCCCTGCTGAAGCTGACGGCCCTGCTGGAGAAGTACACCCCTTCCAACAAGCACGGCTTCAGCTGGTAAGGGCATGCCTGCCTGCAGCAGCAGGGCAGCTCTGCTCCTCCCAACAGCTCCTGCAAAGGTGCAGCGACTCCCTTCAGCTCTCTGTCCCGGTTTGCACTTCGTCCTGCAGCCTGTGCTGACAGAGCTTGGTGGCCTCCTAAGGCAGGGCTGAAACCTTTGTGTAAGGGTAATCTTACCAGGCCTGAGAAATGTGTTGATAGGGCAGGTGAGGGGACAAAAGCAGTGAAGGACAGGCAGCTGTCTGAGCAGGGAGATGTGCACCGTCTGAGCAAAAAAAGGACTGGTTGGTGATTGAAGCAGCTGTGGAGCAGTGGCACAAACCTCCACACATCTTAGCAGGCTTGCTTTCCTTAAGTTGCTCTGAAGTGTTTGCATTGGTTTCCCTGTATGATTATGTAGTTAAATAGTGACAGCTCCCTTTGATCCCAGTGTCACACCAGCCAAAACCTCTCTGCCTTCTGTGGAGGGCTATCAATCCACTTAGCTTGCAAGAAAGACGGAGGCAAGGGGCAGAAAAGTTGAGAGGCTGCTGGCACTTTTTATAGGCAGCAGTTTCTGCTGTGGCCAGGTGTTTGTAGGCCAGCTGAAGGGGTTTTGTCAGGAGAAAGAGACAGAAAGCTCTTCTATTATTTCATCTGCAGCCCAACCTGGGTAACCTTCAGGATGCACAAGATGCAATAAAACTTTTCTTTGCCCCACCACAGGCCAGCCTCCTCCCTTCCCCAGGAGTCACAGAGAGTATTTAGCTCCAGCATCAAAGTGCCTGCTGTTCAAAGGCTGTTATTATGTCAGCCTTTCTAAATACAGCAGTTGTTTGTTCTGAAAGACAGAAATAAGCATGGAGCAGTTAGCCCTGCGTGCTTCAGATTCTGGCTGGAGCTCGCAGAGTGTTTGCTCGCATTCCTCGGGCACGGCTGCTGACAAAGAGGCATTATTCACACACCTAGCAATAATGCCCTCCACCAGCTGCATGGCAATGCAGACTGCTGCTGCTTTGCTGTGGAACACATCAGGCAGCTGTCAGGCTGGGGCACTGCCTGGCTAGCTGGGCTGGGTACTGAAGTGTGGAGCAGATCTCCCTGTGTGCCATTCGTGGCAGCGCAGGATGGGAGCTTCTCTCCCTCCGTAGGAAAATGAGCTCAGTGTGGCCGCCTTCTCCCCACCTCTCTTTATGAAGGCAATACTCTGGGGGACCTGGGGGTAAATCATTCTTTGGTATTTAGTAACTTCTTTCCTTGGAGTCATGAGCAGATGGAAAGGCTGCTTGTTGAAACTGGAGTGAGAGGTGGGGGTAACGACAGCCACTGGCCCCACAAGGAAGGGAGTCCCTCCAAGGGGTTGTTTATAGAGCCGAAGTTTTTAGCTGACAAACTCAAATGTATTACATCAGTTTCCTGCTGTTCTGCACACTGGTGGGTGGTGGACCCAGTCTGAGGACTCTGCAGAACAAGGAGCTGCCATACAAAAGCTCATTGTTCACATGTCCATCTTGCCCAAACCCAAAGGAGCAGCCTCATGAGGGGTCACTGACCGCAGCAGCATTGTGACTCTGCTGCAATCCAATCTGGCCCCTGCAGCTCTACCCTCTCGCTTTTGTCCCACTAATATTAACAGAGTAGCACTTCTGGGCAGCACACTGCCCCAGTGTCAAGCCTCTCCATCAGAGGAGCTGTTTTCTGTACTCCTCCCCCTTTCCCAGCCCTGATTTATACTGGCACTGCTGTTCAGACTGCTGAAGTGCTTCCCTTCTTTTCACTGGATTATTGGAAGTGCAGAAGACAAATGGTCACCAGAAGTTTAGTTTGGGTTTGGTTTTTTTTTCATCCCCTGTGCTTAAATAGGGCAGTACCAAAATTTATGAAGAGGATAAAGGTGCCAGACTACAAAGACAGGAACGTGTTTGGAGTTCCACTGCAAGTGAACGTGCAGCGCAGTGGCCAGCCCCTGCCACAGAGCATCCAGCAGGCCATGCGCTACCTCCGCAGCCACTGCCTGGACCAGGTGGGTCTTGCTGTGCCCTCATCAACCTGCCTGCAGCATCCACAGCCCAGCCTTGCATCCCAGCTGCCTGCAAGCACCCAAACCTTTCCATCCCAGCTGCCTGCAAGCACCCAAACCTTTCCATCCCAGCTGCCTGCAAGCACCCAAACCTTTCCATCCCAGCTGCCTGCAAGCACCCAAACCTTTCCATCCCAGCTGCCTGCAGCACCCAAACCTTTCCATCCCAGCTGCCTGCAAGCACCCAAACCTTTCCATCCCAGCTGCCTGCAAGCACCCAAACCTTTCCATCCCAGCTGCCTGCAAGCACCCAAACCTTTCCATCCCAGCTGCCTGCAGCACCCAAATCTTTCCATCCCAGCTGCCTGCAAGCACCCAAACCTTTCCATCCCAGCTGCCTGCAGCACCCAAACCTTTCCATCCCAGCTGCCTGCAGCACCCAAACCTTTCCATCCCAGCTGCCTGCAGCACCCAAACCTTTCCATCCCGGCTGCCTGCAGTACCCAAACCTTTCCATCCTGGCTGCCTGCAGCACCCAAACCTTTCCATCCCAGCTGCCTGCAGCACCCACAGCCCAGGCTTGCAGTAAGTGTTCCTGGTTCTGGGTCACACTAAAAAAGACAAAGCCAAACCAGGCCAAAATGGGTAATGAGTGCAGGGAAAGCTTTGGAAGCCATGGATGAGAAGCTGAAGAGCACGCAGATTCCCTGGGCTCCATGTAACCCCTTTGCTTTTCCCTGTGTGTCCAGGTTGGGCTGTTCAGGAAGTCTGGAGTCAAGTCCAGGATCCAGGCTCTGCGGCAGATGAACGAGAGCTGCACAGACAGTGTCTGCTACGAGGGGCAGTCTGCCTACGACGTGGCTGACATGCTGAAGCAGTTCTTCCGTGACCTCCCGGAGCCTCTCATGACCAACAAACTCTCTGAGACCTTCTTACAGATTTACCAATGTAAGTGGGGACTTTCTATGGCTGCTGGCAAGTGTGCAGCAAGGATGGAGCTGTCTCCTGTGCTTCTCTGGGCACCACACGTGCTGCGTGTGTTAGTCCTGGACTTTCTCCAGCAGCTGTGCTCATAGGCTGCCTCCTCAGGGCTGGATTTGTTGTGTTCTGGTTTTGTGACATTCAGAGTGCAAGTTCTCTTCATTTAACCTTTCTCTGTTGGTTTGGGAACAAAACCAAATCCTCCATCACCTGCTGTAAAGTTTCCTCCATCATAAGAAGGACACAGAGCTGCTGGAGAGGGTCCAGAGAAGGCCACAAAGATGCTCCAAGGGTTGGAGCAGCTCTGCTGTGAGCACAGGCTGAGGGAGCTGGGGGTGTTCAGCCTGCAGAAGAGAAGACTCTGGGGGGACCTCAGAGCTGCCTGCCAGGACCTGAAGGGATCCTGCAGGAAGGCTGCAGAGGGACTTCTCCTCAGGCTGTCTGCAGACAGGCCCAGGGGGAATGGTTTGAAGCTGAGGCAGAGCAGGGTTAGAGTGGAGCTGAGGAAGAAGTTGTTCAGCAGGAGGCTGCTGAGACTCTGGCCCAGGCTGCCCAGGGAGGCTGTGGTGGCCTCCTGCCTGGGGATGCTGAAGGCCAGGCTGGATGAGGCCCTGAGCAGCTGAGTGTAGCTGAGAGGTGTCCCTGGGCACGGTGTGGAGGTTGGGGGAGCTGAGCTCTGAGCTCCCTTCCAGCCTGAATGTCCTTCTTGTGATGGGGACACCAGAACCGGACACAGTGCTTGAGTATTGTACTGCAAACAGCAGCCTCTTGGAGCCCTTGCTGTATTTTGTGCCTTCCTTTGATGATGGTTACAGAAAGGCTACAGGAGCTCCCTTCAGCACTCTGCAGGTGATGGTTCAAAGGCAAAGCAGACACCGTCCTGCAGTGCACGCTGGGGCTTGCTCTGTGCATTCTCAAGAAGCTTTATGGAAAAAGTTAATCAGACTCTCCACTTCCTTACACCCTGGACAGCCACTCTCTGTGGCTTAGTGGCAGGAAAAGTTCAGCAGAGCCCTGCAGAAGTGTCTATTCATTTCCTTTCACAGACAGTAGGTCTGAGGAGGAGTTTCCAGAAGTGGTGGGGTTATCTACCTCTGTGCAGTGTCATCATCTACCTCTGTGCAGAGCAAAGAGCCCCAAAGCAGCTGCAGTCTTGGCTTCCATGCAAGGAACATCTTCCTTTGCTTTGCTGCTCTGCAGCAGGCTGTGCCCATGGCTTGGCTGTGCTTTGAGCTGATTGAGAGTGTGGAAAGCAGTGGAGCTTTGCTGAGAGTCACTTCCTAACCTCACCTGCTGCCTTACAAAGTTGCTGAAGCCCAAGGCCAGCACCAGTCTTTGTTGGCCCCATGTGTGCCATGAGCCATGCCCTGAGCTGCGGTGCTAGTGGAGCTGTAAATGCTGCAGCACTCAGGCTCTGATGTTTTGTTCAGAGCTGGCTTGTTGGAAATCCCTTTAGAAGCAGCAGGTCTGATCTGGGTTATTTCATTCTTCGTCCCCTTCAAGTTTGGAGGCGAGAGCCTTGCCTGAAGACACAGGTCCGGCTCTTCCAGGGGCTGTTTGTTGCTGGTGTCCAAGGAGCTGTTGGATGGTATGGGGCTGCACAGCATCGACTCTCTTTTTCCACTGCTCAGCAAAGTAAGCCTCTGTGTTTGGTAAAGCACTTTCTGGCTGCTTGCTGACTTCACTGTTGAGCAGATCTGCTGGCCAACATTAGCTCACCTCTTCTAGAACGTGTCCATGTGCTGAATTTCTTTGAAAGCCAAAGAATTTTGAAGCGGGCTGGACCGGAGCTTGCGTGCTCGGTGCCTGACTGCAGGCTCCTGTCGTTTTAGTGCATCTGCAGGAGCATGGAGCTGGTGAAATGGAATCTAAAATTAACTCTGGCCTAGGCACAGCTTCTCCTTGCTTGCATTTCTCCTGAGGCAGGAAATAGCTGAGGGTAGGTTGAAGCCAGTGGGTTAAAACACAAAATTCCTTGGTGTTTCCTCGGAATGGCACGCATCCTGGAGGAAATCTCTTCAGCCTCCAGTCAAGTATTTGAAGCTGGAGTTTGCTTTGGGCTGGATTCATGCTGTGTGTGTGGAAAATCAATGGGCTGATGAGAGCACTGCTAATACCCTGCAGATGTGCCAAAGGATCAGCGTCTCCAGGCTATCAAGGCTGCCATTATGCTTCTGCCCGACGAGAACAGGGAGGTCCTTCAGATTCTCCTCTATTTCCTGAGTGATGTCACAGCTGCAGTGAAGGAGAACCAGATGACACCAACGAACCTGGCTGTCTGCTTAGCACCTTCCCTCTTCCACCTAAACACTCTCAAAAGGGAGAATTCTTCCCCAAGGTAGGTCTGTGGGGAGCAGGGCTCCTCGCTGCTGCTCTGGTACCACAGCTGTGGCAATGTGAAACAGGCACAGGCTAGGACTGACCCTACCAGTAGTGATCACCTCACGGGGTACTGGATGTAGACAGCTGTGGGATCCTACCTTTTGTTAGACCTAGTAGCAGCCTGTCAGTACCTGAAGGGGGCCTGCAGGAAGCGGGGGGAGACTGTTTGCAAAGGCCTGCAGGGACAGGATGAGGGCCAATGGCTTCAAACTACAGAGTAACAGATTTAGATTGGGTGTTATTATGAGGGCGGTGGAACACTGCAACAGGTTGCCCAGGGAGGTGGTTGAGGCCTCATCCCTGGAGATACTCATAGTGAAGCTCGATGAGCCCCTGGGCAGCCTGGTCTGCTGGTGACTGCAGGGAGGTTGGCCTGGATGAGCTTTGGAGATCTCTTCAATGATTCTATGATTTGCTAACATATCAGCAAGTTCATAAGGAGCAATAAACTGGTGGGGGGAGGGTGTCCAAAGAGTGTGGAGAGAGCAGCAAGAGGGCTCTGTGCCAGCGTGCCAAGCGCTGCTCTGCATCAGCAGCAGGCTTGGGAATCCTACTGTTGTTAGCAAGCATCTCTGTGCATTAACTAACTGGGGGGGTGTGTGTGTGCTCTTTCCCCCTCTGAAGGGTGATGCAAAGAAAGCCAAGCCTGGGAAAACCTGACCAGAAAGACCTGAATGAAAACCTGGCTGCAACCCAGGGACTGGCTCACATGATCGCCGAGTGCAAGAAGCTCTTCCAGGTAAAGCAGCCATGTGCAAAGCTGGTGGCTGGAATATTGTCCAGCAGGCCTTGGATGTGCCTGTTGCAATAAAGCTTCATGCATCATGAATAGCTTTTTTAAGCCTTTGCATCTTGCTCTGGGTGCCTACATGAAGAGGAAGCGGTGCCAGAAGAAAAGAGAAGTTGCTTTGTTGGCACTGGCACTCAAAAGGCATGAGGCACTTGTGAGGTTTGGGGCTGCATCTGAAGTATGTTTTCAAGCTTTTATTGTGCAGCCATGAGGGTCTGTGAACTTCAGCTCTAATTACAAAGCAAGAAGTTATTTCCAGGAATTTCAGTGCTTGGTTTATACTTCAGTTCCCAGGAGTTAGCAGCACTAGGCCACAAAAGCATTCTGGAACGTGCCAGTGTGAAGCCATGGGCTGGAGGGTGTGCAGGAGCTAAAGCAGGCTCCCTTAGGGCCTGGGACAGAAAGCCAGACAGACCTTGGGCCCTGCTTTTCCTCACTGTCATCCAGTCCTTTTAGAACCCTCAGCTGAAGACATGCCTGCCTCTCTTCATGTGGCTGACAGCTGAGCCCTCCTCCCTTCAGCCTGCAGGATGAACTGCAGTGTGGGAATGGGTCTGAGCCGTGCAGCAGAGGGCAGCTCACAGCAAACACAAAGAACCTCCCGAGGGAGTCCTTTGTGTCAGAGCAGAACCCCGGCTACAGCCTGGCACTGCCCCCAGAAACCTGCTGGAGTGGTCTTTCTGTGGCTGCCAGGCTGCTGGCTCTGTGATGTGGGGAGAGCTACCCGTGGCTGATTTCCCCTTTGTCACCCCTCAGATCCCCGAAGAGATGAGCCGGGGCCGGAACTCGTACATGGAGCAGGACCTGCGGCCCCTCAGCCTGGAGGAGCTGCGCGGCGGCAGCAGCGCCGCAGAGCCCTCCGACTACCACTGCTACCTGCAGGACTGCGTGGACGACCTGCTGAAGGAGATGAAGGACAAGTTTAAAGGCTGGGTCAGCTGCTCCACCTCTGAGCAGGCAGAGCTGGCCTACAAGAAGGTATGGAGCCCAGCACCCACACCGCAGCCCTGGGCTTCAGCTCAGCTTTAACATCAGCAGGCTCCTGGCAAGGGATGCTGGGGAAGGTTCAGTGCAGACCTTCACTGTGCTGGGAGATGTCAGGAGAAAACCCTTCACCTTCTGATGCAGTTGCAGGCTGACTAGCAGCAGCCTGCCTTTGAGCAGTGCTCAGCTGACAGGCACTGAGCTGTGGTGTTCTGTGCAGGAATGTTTCTGTGCTGCATCTGCACAGCTTCAGCCGCATGCAAAGCCTCCAAGCGCTGCCACTGTGCAGGCAGTAGGGAAGGCAGCTTCTTGCTCTTGTAGAGCTCAGAACTGGCACAAAGGTGTTTCAGTGAGTTTTAAAATGTCAAGAAAACAAACTTGGGAAGTTGGGCTGTTCTCCTGTAGTATCCCAATCCAAGAGTGACCTAGGCTGGAGAAGGTAGCTGTCACTTAAAAATCATTTGGAAACCAGCATGCAGCTGCCTTTGGCTGCTCAGGAAACAGCCCTGGTCTGAGCTTCCAACAAGCTTAGCACAACACATACATACAAACAGTGTGCATTGAATCTGCTGTACTTAGCCAACATCAAAACAGAAGGTGTCCACAAGAGTCAACCTGAGGCCCCTGTGCTGCTCTTCCCCAGGTCTGTGAGGGTCCCCCGCTCCGGCTGTGGAAAACCACCGTTGAGATCCCAGCTCTGCCGGAGGATGTTCTGAACCGGCTGCTGAAAGAGCAGCACCTCTGGGATGAGGATCTCATAGATTCAAAAGTGATCGAGCCTCTGGACAGCCAGACAGATATATACCAGTATGTGCAGAACAGCATGGCCCCTCAGCCCGCCAGGGACTTCGTTGTCTTAAGGTAAGGCAGCTCTGCGTGGTGGTGCTTACCCCCTGCAGGCGCAGCATCCCCTGCCTGCGCCCTGCAGACCTCTGCTGCTGCATAACTGCAACTCTGTGACTTGCTGTTTGTTACAGAGTGGGCCTTTTTCTTTTTTCCTTAGAACATGGAGGACAAACTTCCCCAAAGGAGCCTGTGTGCTCCTAGCAACCTCGGTGGAGCACGAGCGGGCGGCGGTGGCAGGCGTCAGAGCCAACGTGCTGCTGTCGCGGTACCTGATCGAGCCCTGCGGGTCAGGAAAGTCCAAGCTCACCTACATGTGCAGAATTGATTTAAGGTGTGCATTCCCACCTTGCCCTCCTGTGCTGGTAACTCTTCTTGTGCAGTTCCCATGCACTGAGTGCACAGTTCAGGCAGTTCAACAGCTTAGCCAGTAGTACACACCTGTCAGAGGCTTGCACATGCTCACGTCACAGGAAAGTGGCTTCAGCATAGAATCATCACAGAATGGCTCAGGCTGGAAGGGAGCTCAGAGCTCAGCTCCTCCAACCTCCCCACCATGCCCAGGGACACCTCTCAACTGCACTCACCTGAGCTGCTCAAGGCCTCATCCAGCCTGGCCTTCAGCACCCCCAGGCAGGAGGCAGCCACAGCCTCCCTGGGCAGCCTGGGCCAGAGTCTCAGCAGCCTCCTGCTGAACAACTTCTTCCTCAGCTCCACTCTAACCCTGCCCTGCCCCAGCTTCAAACCATTCCCCCTTGGCCTGTCTGCAGCCACCCTGAGGAGAAGTCCCTCTGCAGCCTTCCTGCAGGATCCCTTCAGCTATTGTCAGGAAGTTCTGAGGTCCCCCTAGAGCCTTCTCTTCTGCAGGCTGAACACCCCCAGCTCCCTCAGCCTGTGCTCACAGCAGAGCTGCTCCAGCCCTTGGCTCATGTTTGTGGCCCTGCTGCGGTTGGTTGCATTAGAAGCCTCTAGTATCTGCTACCTCATAGCACTTGGTATATAATCCCACCCCTTCCTCTGTCAGGTGTGTTTGGATGAAAGGACAACATTAAAATGAATGTAAGTTAGTGAAAGAGGACCAAGTTCTCACAGAACTACCATGGGTAGATTCGGGTTTAAGTGAGGCTTAGGGCTGAGCTGGGCAACAAGGAGTGCCAAGGAGCTCCCCTGGCTGGGCATTTAGGCAGCTGGCTGTGTGTGTGATTTGCACTAAGAGAATGCATGCAGAGTTCCTGGCACCTAGCTCACCATTGCCTTTTCTCCACACACCAGGGGCCACATGCCAGACTGGTACACCAAGTCTTTTGGACACTTATGTGCCTCTGAAGTGGTTAAGATACGAGACTCCTTCAGTCATCAGAGTCCTGAGGGCAAGGAGGTGAAATCCAGGTGACTACTGAAGAGGAACAGCCAGGAGCTCCACACCTCAGCCACGCAGACATTCCCCAGAGCTGAGGCTCCTCCGCTGCAGCCCAGGCTGCTGAACCACCTGCAGGCCACGGCGTGGAGGGAGGACAGCAGGAGAGAGAGCCTGGCTGTGAGCACTGCTGTGGGACTCTGGCCACGCCATCCACTTGGAAGCTGCTCCCTGTCTGTGTAAGGTCTATAGTGTAGACCTTGACTGGAATCTGTAGGAGAACTGTGCAACAAGCAAAACAATGTCTAGTGCCTGTTAGCTGGCTTGAACAGATGGTTTGAATTGCTTCTGAGAAGCAAAGTCTATACTGCAGACTGTAGTGTGCAAGGTGGTGAAGGCTCCTCCCGGCCACGGGGGATCCCCGGCTCCGCCGGGCTGTAGCACGGCGAGGGACTGGTGTATCCACTGGAGTAGTTGGTACTCCTCAGTGTGTTCTCACTGAGGGCAGCAGAGAAAGGTTTGCACAGAGATTCAGGTGTGAGTGTGTGTGTTCATGGGTGAAAGGGTAGCAGAAATGGAACTTGAAACGTGTCTGGTACACTGATAGGCAACCAGGGTGGGTTGCAGCATGCTGGGTGCAGTTCAGCCCAGAATGGGACTGCCCTGTGGACCAGGAGTAGCCATCCTTCCCCCACTGCCTTTTCCTCAGCTCTGCCCTTGTTAAAACCCCTCAGCAGATGTTACAAGAGGCTTGCTCTGCTTGCTGCCCACTCCTTAGCCAGATGATCTCGTAGGAGTGCTTAGCAGTTGTGTAGCAATGTAAGCGATGCACTTGTGAGCAGTGCAGCAGCTTAGCCATGAACTGTCCCTGCATCAGTGAAGAGAGCCACTGCTGGCAGCTCTTCACCTGCCACCAGGGGCTGCTGCTTGCCTCCCACCTGCACACCCTCTACGTGTCTGAAGGAGCTTTCAGACATTTTACACCAACAGCTCAAGGGAAGATTCAGCACTGGAGCTGTGCTGCTGAGGGGTGGCAGAGCTCCTGCAGCAGCAGGTGGGGTGAGGTAGCTGAGAAGAGCCTCAGCACCTCTCTGCCTTGCTCCCTCCTGTTTCTGTTTGCCTACAAGCTGCACGTTAACAGGAACAGAAGCTGGATGGGAGCAACTTGGAGAGCTCTGGTTTGGGGTGGAGGTGGGGAGGGAGGGTGTGTTGTGTTTTAAACCCCATGGGCTATCCAGCCCCCTGGTGTGAGCTGTAGGAAGTCTTGAGGTCCTCTGGAAGGTGTCTTTCTGCAGGCTTCACTGTAGAGGTAAAGCTTTGCTCCCAGGGTGCAGTACTGAGTGCTAAATGTACTTGGTGGCTAGGGTATGAATGAGTTGCAAGATGGAATTGTGACTGAGAGAGACTTTGTTACCATTGTCAGTATTATTTTAAGCTTTCTATGAAGATTTTTGTGTTTTTTATTCTGGCAAATAATGTAGTACTTAACAGGGAGAGAGTTCCTCCTGGGTAGGGAACCTGTGTATATTGCCTTCCCAAGCCCACACCTTGGACTCTGTAAAGTTGTGTTGTACATAGCATCCCCTTGTAAACATGCATACAGCCCCCAGTGTACTGTCCAACCTAGGTAAAGCATGGCAGAGACTATTTAAAATGTATTTATACCTCAGCTTTTCTCTTTGGGTTTTTGTACCTCAGCAGCTCTGGTGTTTTCTATCGTGCCTGTGCCGGCCGGGCCCCCGGGCCGCAGCAGGGAGGGGAGGGGAAGGGTTAGCTGGCTGGAGATGTCTGTACAGAATATACTCAGTAAGTGCACTATTAAAGGGTTACAGTTGGAGAGGCAGAATGCTCTGGCCTTTGTTCTGCATTCTTCCCTCCACTCTGCTGCGAGGAGGAGGCGGCCTGAAGGAACTGGAGCTGCTTAGCCTCGAGAAAAGGCGATTCGGGGGAGGCCTTCTGGCTCCCTACAGCTCCCTGGAAGGAGGCTGGAGCCAGGTAGGGGTTGGGCTCCTCTTGCTGGTCACACAGCCTCCAGCTGCACCAGAGGAGGTTTAGTTATGGACAGTAGAAGAAACTTCCTCACTACAAGGGCTCTCAACCACTGGCACAGGTGGTTGAATCCCTACGCTTGGAGGTGTTTAAAAGCCACAGAGATGGGATACTGAGGGCCATGGATTAGCAGCAGGCTTGGTACAGTTAGAGAATGGTTGGACTGGGTGAGCTTAAAGGCCTTCTCCAAGCAAAGCAGTTCTATGATGCTTACCACAGTTGTTCTCCACTGCCAACTGCCACCTCTGCCCTGGCCAGCCCAGTGTGTGCAGCAAGTAAAGGCAGGCACCAAAGGAATCCCAACCTTTCTGCAAGAGACACCTTCCTGCTGGCAGCCAGCTGCACACACTGACCCCAGCAGCTTCAGGCTTGGGAGAGAAAGAAAGCTCTGTCTTGTGGAAAAGGGCTCTGGAGTTGAACAGGGAGCAGAACAAATGCCTGCTTGCTAGGCAAGTGTGCAGTGCTGGGAACATTCACCACTGCCCTGCTTTCTACATGAGGGCAGGATGAGCTCTGGAGTCATAGGGTGAGGTGGGGAGTCCCAGGGGGAGTGAGCCCTGGAGTCATAGGATGCAATGTGGAGTTACTCACAGGAGGAGCTGTGGAGTCATAGTCTTGCTTTAAACTATCCAAGTGTGAAAGCAACTGGAGAAAGCTGAAGCACACAGCAGAGAAGTGAAGCCAAAGAGAAGGCCAGGAGAGGACACACAAGCAACTGACTGAGGTGAAAATGGAAGCCAAAGACAGCTGCTAATTCAAGCAACTTTTCAAAGCTTTGAAAGTCTTAGCCAACAGAAATATCACTGAGGCATCTGAGAGAGGATTTTGATTCATGAAGTTTGCCTGGCAGAGGAGCTGGAAGGAGATCTGCTGCCTTTTGGTTACCAACATCCTCCTCCTCCTCTGCCTGAGCCTCCCAAAGTGCTGAGCACCACTGTGTCCCACCATGCTCCCCAGGGAGTGGTGAGGGCTGCTGCCCCACAGCCTGGCAAAGCAAACCTCTTGCTGTCACCACACCAGAGTTTCAGAGAGCTCCCTGCTAAGGGACTGGCACTTGCTTGGCTCTTGGAGGCTCTTTCGCCTTCCCAAGTTAACACCAAAACTGCAACAACTGCACAATGTAAACCAAGCCCAAACCAAACCAACACCCCACAACCCAAACCACCAAATAAACCCAAACTTTGTGCAAGGCTGTGGGCCCTTGGAACAAGCAACTTAGAGCTATTCCCCCCCTCTGGAATGACTGTGTCTGTATTTTTAAGCACACTAATGGATGGCAGACTCCTCAAACACAAAGGATTTACTCTGCATTGTGCCTCAAGTGCATTCATGTTGCTTTCAAATCAGCAGTTCCCTATTTACAAACATTACTTTTGACACTTCTGAACAGCCTCAGCCTCTCCTCAAGAACAGAGGTGTTCCAGGCCTTGTGACCTTCCCCTGGAGGCCTATCCTGCCCTGCCTTTGTGTACTGCCTCAGGCATGCAGAATGCTCACAAGAAATGAACTTCCAAGCTGGGTCCAGGGACAGTGAAGAGCAGTGAAGGATGTGAAAGAACTCAAAGGAAAAAAGAGAAGAGGTTAAGGCAGTGGGGGGAACATTCTCCACTAAGCTTCAACACATCATCTGGCCATGAGGCAGGAGGGCTCTAGGCAATGTCTGCCAGCACCAGAAGGTCATTATAAAAGGAGTTCCAGGGAGCTGAGTGGGTGTAGATGGGGGAATAAAAATTCCCTCATGGAAACTCTGAGGCAGAAGGGAAGGAAAAAGCCTTTTTCCAGCCAGAGGTCCTGGGACAATCTCCCCCTGAGAAGCAGCAAGAGTGAAAGCCATTTAAACCTGCACAGCTCAGGCCCTGGCCTCACTCCTCCACCAGCATCCATAGAGCATTGTCAAGAGCTAACAGGGTCCCTTCCTCATGAGCTGCCATGATTACAGGCTACCAGCTTTCAGCTGGGCCAGGCAGCCCTGCCTGGCTGAGCAGGGGACAGTGTGGTGGCAAAAGTAAGCTCCCAGTTCAGTGACTTGGTTTGGAAGCTGTTCATTAATGAGCAGAGTGGAGACACTGCCAGAAGGGTGAGCAAAGATCATCTGAGCCTCTGCCTGTGGGGAAGCTGAGCATTTGAGAAGGAATGGAAAGGCACTAAGAGACACCACCAAGAGCAGCTGCTGTCCAGCAGGCTGCACTCTTGCAGTGCCCTGAATACCTGCCAGCAGCACAGCAGAAGGCTGAGAGCACAGCTGGGGTTGTCCAGGGAGCTGTGGCCATGCACTGGGTGGTGCTTGGTGAAACAGCAACAAAGACTTAGGGAATCTGGCAATCTTTGCCCTTAATGTTATTGAACTGGACAGTCCTGGGCTGCAGAGGAGTGTGGGCAGCAGGGCAAGAGAGGGGGCCTGCCCCTCAACTCTGCTCAGACCTCACCTCCAATCCTGCCTCCAGCTCTGGTGTCCCCAGCAGGAGGAGGACACAGAGCTGCTGGAGTGAGCCCAGAGGAGGCCACAAAGCTGACCCAAGGGCTGGAGCAGCTCTGCTGGGAGCACAGGCTGAGGGAGCTGGGGCTGTGCAGCCTGCAGAAGAGAAGGCTTGGGGGGGACCTCAGAGCTGCCTGCCAGGACCTGAAGGGATCCTGCAGGAAGGCTGCAGAGGGACTTCTCCTCAGGCTCTCTGCCAACAGGCCAAGGGGCAATGGTTTGAAGCTGAGGCAGAGCAGGGTTAGAGTGGAGCTGAGGAAGAAGTTCAGCAGGAGGCTGCTGAGACTCTGGCCCAGGCTGCCCAGGGAGGCTGTGGCTGCCTCCTGCCTGGGGGTGCTGAAGGCCAGGCTGGATGAGGCCCTAAGCAGCTGAGTGTAGCTGAGAGGTGTCCCTGGGCATGGTGTGGAGGTTGGAGGAACTGAGCTCTGAGCTCCCTTCCAGCCTGAGCCAGTCTGGGATTCTCCAATTCTGCCTTTTCACACCAAGACCATTTATCAGTTAGGGCTTCTCAAGCACAGAACACCACCAAAGCCTTCAGAACTGAGACTGCAATAATCCAAACTGACTTTGACTCTCCACTTCAGTGCCCAGCCTGCCAAGCCAGAACTACATTAAAATCAGCACTCAAAAGCAAGCCACTGCTCACACTTCCCTAGCCATGAACAACCTCATCCACCAGCACTCACAAGGGGCATTGCTTTGAAAGCCTTGCTAGGATTCTTCAACAGCAAGGGAGCTTCATTCAGGTCAGGTGTGTGGGAAACAGCAGCTGCCCTCCCTCTCCATGGACACCATGCTCCCATCAGCTAAGGCTGGGAGAAACACAGAACACTCAAACTGTGACATTCTGGTGCTGCCCCCTCAAAGTCCTCTGTGCCATTCAGCTCCCAGGGAGGGCAGAAGCAGAGGAAACCAGAGAACCAACCATGAGTCTCTTCCCACCTCTGTGCCACACTCCTGGCTGGCTGCACTGGCCCCTGCAGCACAGAAGCACTCCTAACCATGTGGGCAAGGAGGCCACTCAGCTGACCACAACCTCGGTTGGGAGGGCTCACAATGACTCACTGCTTCCAGCACTCCAACAGTGTGCTCAGGCTGCAGGCCTCCCTCATCTGCCCTGGAGGCCTCTGGAAAGGCATTAAATGGTGTTTGGGGGCTCCCTCCTCTGCTCTGGAAAGGCATTAAATGGTGTTTGGGGACCTTTTAAGAAGGATCTCAAGCAAGCAGAAAAGTAGAGGTTGTCTAGCTGATGTCTACAAAAGAGTTAAAGTGCATTCACGTTTGCTGCCTTCTTTCCAGCCCACAGCAGGAGTAAATGTGTATGGGAAGAGGTGTTGGTGAAGCTCCTGCCTTCTGGTGGTAGCTGCAAACAAGATCAGACAGAAGAGTGCAGCCTGGGTGCAGTTCACCAGCCTCATGGGACTGGGAAAGGAGGAAAGGCTCTACCCTGAGCATCCCAGCAGCAAAGGCAAGAGCAGTGAGAGAGGGAATGGCCTTCAGGAGTGGTGATGGAGGTCCGAGGGCCTGCTGCTGAGCAGCACAGGGGGTTCAGCAGGGCAGCCATGGCTGACAGGCTGCTGGGCATGTGTGCCAACAGCTGGCACGGGAGGCAAGGCACTGGCAGACTCTGGGGAGTTTGTACACGTCTAAAAGTTTGGGCTTGGATGGAACCAAGCTGGAGTTTGCTGCTAGAAACAGCCCAGAAGCACTGACTCAGAACTGCAGCAAGCTGCCAGAGGAAAGCAGCAAACCTGGGCTCAGCAGCTCTGCTGCAGGAGCAATTCTTGTCACTGCTGCCCACTAACATCTGGGATTGACTCCAGGCTTCAGAGCTGGGCAGTTGCAGAGCTGGGGGGCAAGGCCTTCACAGCAGTTCCTGTTGTTTCCCCTCCTGCTTCCACTTCTGTACTAGCCACTTGGCTCTGCCTCTAGGCATATCTTGCCCTTTCTGGTGCTGTTTTCTGAGCAGCTCTGCAGTGGCCACTGGCAAAAGGGAGCACTGGTGGGTGCTGAGCAGCAGCACTGCCCTGGGACACACCACAGGACTCACTGTGCTCCTGCTTACAATGCAGCAGGCACCCAGGCCAGCCCAGGCTCCTCCTCAGCACAGGGAGTTCCTGTCAGCACAGAAGTGGAAGTAAGAAATTCCCTCTCAAATGTAAGCAGCAAGCTGAAGTCACTTCTTGTTTGTGAGGCTGCAGTGCCATGCCCAGGACCCCTGACCATCACCAGCTGCAGAGGTACCCTCACATGGTTAAACCATGGTGCTGCTGCTAACCTGTGCCAGAATGGCCTCCCAGCTGCCAGGGCTTCACCCAAGCACAGAACTCAGCCTGCAGACTCATTTCAGCCCCTTTCTGTACCGTGGCTGCAGGCAGGTCCCAGGCTGGGGCTGCCCATAAGCAGGGATCAGGAATTCCATCCAGCAGCCACCACTGCCTGCAGTGAGAGGCCTGTGATGGGTCTGCAGCTGCTCAGCATTTCAGAGCCTCACTGGAGGTCAGCTATTGCAAAGCTGCTCTGCCCAAGGACAAAGTCCCAGCCCCAAAGCAAAGCAGCCAGCAAGCTTCCCCCTGCAGCACCCTGGCAAGAGAAGGGAGGTGCCCTGAAGCCCTGTGCAAGAAACAGTTTTGCTCCACAGCTGCACATGGACCCCACAGCTCCTGTGTCAAACTGGGCAAAGGCACTGAGAGCCAGCACTTCCCTCCTGCCTCCATCTCCACCAAGGGTGCAGCCAGGGTGCTTGTTGGGAACGAGCTGGACACACACAGCAGAGCAGGGGAGGGCTCTGCCATTGCTGCAGAACGTGTCAGAGAAACACAGCAGCAGCCTGCTGGAGTCACTGCACAGCAAAACACAGCCTGGCTGCAGCAGGTCCCAAGGCTTATTCCCATGCTACCCAGCCAAGGTCTGTGTCAGCTGGGGAAAGCCAGCAGGGCTGAGCCAGAAAACAGGGATGCTTGGGAAGAGCAGGAAGAGTGCAGCAACACAGCAGCAGCAGGGCCAGCCCTGCAGAGCTCAGTCCTGGGGAGAGTTGCAGTTTGAGCACAAGCAGCCAAGTTTGTGAGGGCTTGGTTCCTGCAGGCCAAGTCATGCTTGGCAAGGCAGGTGTGAAGTCCCTCCTGAGCACTGCTGGCTCATCCTGAGAACATCAGCTCCATTCTCCAGCCCTGAGCTGTCACAAATCAATACCCCTACACAAATAAGCTCCAAGAGCCTTTTGGCTGAACTGTTTGTATCAGCTTGTTTTGAAACACATCAAGCTAAGGATCAGACTTGAAGAGCTACATCAGAGCTAAACAAACCAGACCAACAGCTGGGGCACTAAGTGAGCTCCAGCCCTTGCAGAGGAGCCCTCCCTGAGCCACATGTGAGGTTTCTCCAGTGAGGTTTCCCTCTTGCTGGAGCACAACCAGCCTTTAGCCCTTTCCCTGCTGGACGTGGGGTTTAACCAAACTGCTATCACACAGCTGCTGCTCCCTTCACAACTGCCTCTGGCTTTTGCACCATAGCCCCTTGATCAGACCACTCTGCCCACAGACACCCTGCCAGTCTTTACCTGGGGTGGAGAAGAACCCTGCAACTTCCAGAGCATGGCCTTACAGCCCCAGCCCTGATTGCCACCTGCTAATGCACCTGCCTGGGGCACAGTAAGGAGCTGCAGCCCACAGGAGGAAACTCCCTCAGAGCAGCTGCACAGGTGAAAGCCTTCTACAAATCAGAACCAGAAACACTCAGGTTGGAACAGACCCTCAGGGGCACCAAGTCCAACCATTAACCCTGCTCTACAAGGCTCACCCCTAAACCAGAGCCCCAGGCACCACAGCCAAACCACCTCTGAACACATCCAGGGTGGCAAGTCAGCCACCTCCCTGGGCAGCCATAGGTGTGCGTGGGACACAGACTCTGTGATGAGCTCTCTGCTTTGCATAAAGCCAGGCTGAGAGTGCTCTGCCTGCTTTGCTTTCCTCTTGTGCTTTCTGTAGCCACCTCTGGCTCACTTTGTCTGGTCAGCATCAGTTCTCTCCTTTCCTGTACACCCTTTGGGTGCTGCCCTTCCCACAGCAGCTCTGGGCTGGCCAAGGCTGGCACAAGAAGCAGCTGGTCACCTTCAAGTGCCATCATGGCCAGCAATGCAGGGCCAAGCCTAGCATTAGGGAGAGTCATGTATGGCTTCCCTTCCATCCTGACACTCTGCTCTCTGCATTTGGCTTCTCTCCTCTCAAGATCTTCCCCTAGGACCTTGCCATACCTTGCACTGTGCTGTCTTATAGAATCACAGAACTGTCAGGGTTGGAAGGGACCTCAAGGCTCAGCCAGTCCCATCCCCACTGCCATGGGCAGGGACACCTCACACTACAGCAGGTTGCTCACAGCCACATCCAGCCTGGCTGCAAACACCTCCAGGGATGAGGCTGCCACCACCTCCCTGGGCAGCCTGTTCCTGTCAGTTCAAAGGCTTCATGCTTTGGAGCTTCCTTGGGAGGTCTTGGATTCTGCTAGCCCCTGCAAGGAGAGGCATCTGAGTCACCCTCCCCTTGAAAGGGTCAAATCCTGCTGCTGGCTAAGGACTGGCTTGAACCAGCCAAGCAGCCTCTCTAGGCAGGACCAGTCTGCCCCTTCTCCTGCTGCCTGCTTCCTCATGGATCAGCTTGGAGCATGTGGATTCTTTCTTCAGTGGAAAACAAAGCAAAGCAAAAGCACAGAGGCACAGTGGAAATACAGAACTCATCCATCAGGTCCTCTCCTTTCAAGATACTCTTGGTTGGGAGTCACAACCACCACCCAACAGCCAAGGCAGTTTTCAGAGCAGCTCTGCCTCAGCATGCTGCTCCTGATTCTCCTCTAAGCACAGCCTTGGTTAACCAAAGGAAGAGACTGAGTGACACCTAGTGGGAATCTGAAGCTTTCCTTTCTCTTCTCCTGCTGAGTACTTAAATCAGCCTGGCCCAAATTCCCATCCATGCCATCAGCAGGTCACCTGCCTTGCCCCTCTCTTTCATCAGTGCATACAAACCCTCAGGGCAGTCACAGGCAGGCAATCCACGACGACCCCTTTCAAACACACTGGTGGTGTGGGAGCACAGCACCTCCCTTCCTCACATCCAGCAGGTCTGTCACAGGCAGCTCTGACAGCCCTTAAGGTGCTCAGCAACAAACAAATTCCTTCTCAAGACTGTTTCCTGGAGTTGTTTCTCCTCCAGCAGAATCATCAATTCCTGGATCAATGGCTGACACAGACATATTTCAGAACTGAAAAGGAAGGTTTCCCCCCCTCAGTGTTGGTTTCCAAGTCCATCCCATGGTTGCATTTAGTCTGCCTCATGATACAATTGCAAGGATGGTTTTGCTTCATCATCAGGACTTGCAGATGCTGGAGACTCCTGTCTCAGTGGTCTCCTAATGCTCAGCATCTGTGAAGGGATTCTGCAATGCAGGAGATGCCAGGCACAGCTCAGCAGGCTGCAGAGGAGCTACCATCACCCATATGTGCTTGTGACTAACAGATGGGATTGGTGCAATGCTATGCTCTGCAAGCCTCCCTGAGAAACCACTTTACAAGGTCCAGCTGGAGAAGAATTCCACAGAGGGGATTCCAAACAGAATTCCCTGGTAGGGAGAGGCTTCTGTATTCCCTCCTTCAGGGCAGCACCTCCACTCTCCCAGTGCCTCTCTCTGTACTTCCCACAGCTAGATGTCAAGGTTGTCAGGGAATCCATGCTCCTCTGCCTTGCTTCTCTACCTGTGGCAGGTGAGTGTGCAGAGATAATCCCATCTGGATCTCTAATGAGAGCTGGGTCAGAGAGTAAGTAGCCAAGGATAAAAACAGAGACTGCCAGCAGCACCACTCACACCCAAGTCAGACTCACAGAATGCTCTGGGTTGGAAGGGACCTCCAAAGGTCATAGAATCAACCAGGTTGGAAAAGACCTCAGGGATCATCAAGTCCAACCTATGACCTAATCCCTCACACCTTCTGACAACTAAACCATGGCTCCAAGTGCCACATCCAAGCCTTTCCAGGGATGGGGACTCCACCACCTCCCTGGGCAGCACATCTCAGTGGCCAATTACTCTTTCTGGAAAGAGCTTTCTCCTCACCTCCAGCCCAAACCTCCCCTGGCACAGCTTGAGACTGTGTCTTCTTGTTCTGGTGCTGGTTGCCTGGGAGAAGAGTCCAACCTCCTCAGGTTGCCCAGAGCCCTGTGGAGCCTGACCTTGAATCTCTCCAGGGATGGGGCGCCAAGCACCTCCCTGGCTGACCCAGAGATACAGGTGTGTGGGGGTGATAATGATTACTCAGCTTGAGCTGAGCTCACCCTAACACATATCTAGGGCCTGAGGAGTTCTTCATGAGCCAAGCCTATTTCAGGCACTGCTACCCAGAAGCTACTTTTCCTACATAAAACCACAGAGCAATGACCCCACAGTTAGAGAAGCAGATCACCTCACACAAGCACTCTTCACCTTCTCATCCCAGTTTGCCAAACACCATCTCAATACATTTAAAGAGCTGCAGCGAGTCAAATGTGAAAGGAATTTAGCAGTGACCTAGAGGAGCCTTGAACTCTCCTGGCTGTACTCCTGCAAAGCAAGGGCTGGAGACCATAGCTGTAGATCTGTGTTTGCATGCTGCCTTCAGCTGGCCTCTAGCTGGCCATGGGAAAGTCATCTCTCTCTCCTTGTTCTGCAGAGTGCTGGGATTCTTTCAGTCTGGCTTATTGACCATCTCTCCTTTTCCCCTCTCCCTACTTTTGGTCTCTGGGAACAGCAGAAACCACAAAATGGTTTTGATTACCCACTTAATCTCCTCAGGCAGGGTAGTGCCTTTAGTCTAGACTCCAGTGAAAGTGCATTTGTTTGGTGAGCATTTAGTGCCCAATAAAGAAAGTTAAAAGCAGCAGCAGTCGAGACACTTCCTGGGGTCCCTTGAACAGGCCTGGGACAGCTGATGTGGGAAACACTGCCTGGGAGCCCATGCTCGGGGGGTTTGTTCTTGTCACTTACTGGTTCCTCAAACTATTCAATAGCTCTTAATTGTGGCATTCTCCAGCTCTCCTGGGAATATTCCTAATTATTGATCAGCCAGTCCCAATCCCCTGCCATGGCCAGGGACACCTCACACTGCAGCAGGTTGCTCACAGCCACATCCAGCCTGGCTGCAAACACCTCCAGGCATGAGGCTGCCTCCACCTCCCTGGGCAACCTGTGCCAGGCTCTCACCACCCTCATGAGGGAGAACTTCCTGAAGTCTAATCTAACTCTCCCCTCCTCTAGCTTGGATCCATTCCCCCCAGTCCTGTCACTCCCTGACACCCTCAAAAGTCCCTCCCCAGCTTTCTTGTAGCCCCCTTCAGATACGGGAAGGCCATAAGAAGGTCTCCTGGGAGCCTTCTCCTCTCCAGCTGGAACAGCCCCAACTCTCAGTCTGTCTCCACAGGGGAGGGTGCTCCAGCATCTGCTCGCTTCTGCCCTGCTTCTTTACCTTTGTCTTTCACTTGTGACCGTTTTAGGGTGAGGGAGAGCCTTACCAGCAATCCCTTCCCCACTCAGGGACAGTGACCTCTCAGCTGCTGTGCCAACAGGCACAACAAAGGGCTCACAGGGCGCAGCAATCCGCCTGCTCTGTCCCGACAGAGGGCAACCCAACACCATCTCCCTGCTGCCGTGCCCGCGGTGCCGCCCGCACGCCCCTGGCCACAGGGAGAGAGACAGTGCAGAATTGCTCCCCAGGCAGCCCGTGCAAGCTGGGAGCCCCGCTCCTAACGCCACTGTCGGATGCCTTCTCCCACACCTCCATGTCAGGCTGGGGATGGTAACTGCTGAAGCACCTCCCACTAGGGGTGGTGGCGCTTTGGGGATGGATCGCTCTTGTTTCAAACTCAGACGGGTTGGATTCTGTGTAAGACACCACCTGGGCACTGGGAGAAGCAGCAGGCACAGGAGGAGCCGAACTGCCACAACAGAAACAGAGGCAGCTGCTCTCCTCAAGCACCTCTGTCAAGAGCGTAGCTTGAAGGGTTGAAAAGAAACCTAAGCGAAGACAATGCTGAACGACTACCAGCTGAGGAAAACAAGGACCGTGTGTAGAGAAAGCCATTCGAGACACAAAGTGCCCATAACCCCCGACACTCCGCGCTGTCGTGAGGTTTGCTGGCATGCTTTGAGGTGCCAAGGGCGATTTTTGCCCCCACTTTTGTCTTCAGCTGTCAGAGGCAGGAGGAGGAAAATGGTTTGAAGCATCACCACAAACAGATTTAAGGGGGGAAAATGAGAAGCACATTTTTGTGGTAATCTCAGGTGCCACTGCTCTGTCTGGCTGCATCTCGCTGAAGAGAACGGCAGCAGAAGTGGAGAGCCTTTGGACGGCTCTTTGGGGGCAGACAGAAAGAGAAGTGAAATCAAGAGAAATTAGAGAAGCCAGGGGGGCTGTGCAAGCACAGGATGCTACATTTACCCACTAGCAGCAAACCAACCACCCAGGGGCTCACTCAAGGCAGACTTTGCAATCCCTGTTTCCAAGCTGCAGGTCCATGCCTGGTGCATCCTCCACTGCATGCACACACCTAGTGCCTTAAAGGGGATTCTCAGAGCAATCCTTCCATCATTCTGCTAAAAGCCTTTGGGATCCATTAGCTGATCCAAATGTGCCCCTACTTGCTTTCCTACTTGCTTCATCTCCACAGAGGAGTCCTTACAGCTCCTGGCTGCAAATCTTGTGCCACTGCAGCTGCATTGGGAGAAGCTGTACCCAATGCACCCCCAGGTCATGGGCATGGCCGAGCAAGGTCAGACCAAGTGCTGCAATGAAGGGATGGAGTTACAAAGGAAGGGGAAACTGTTATCCCTAACCAATCCTCCTCTGCCTTGGGAGAGGCATTCCCATGTCTAGCCTTGGGAAAGGGCATTGGACTCTAAGGGGCAGGGCAAGATGCACTTCTCCCTTAGCAGGTACTTGTGCAGAGACACAGCAGGGAGGTATCAACCTGAGCTTCCAGAAAGCAGGAGCAGCCAAACCAGGGATCTCTGCACCTCCTAACCACATCCAGCAGTGCTGATTGTCCTCTCTCTGCTGTGGCTGCACCCATCATGCCATCCCCCTTCATTTCTCTGCATACTTCCTGTCTTTGCTCTTTCTCCTTCACCTTTCTCAGCACTGATTCAGGTTTAATTCATTCCTTCTTCACCCTCACCCCCCTGAAATCTTACCAGCCCACTGTGCAGCCTCTGCTCATGCTACTTTCTCATCACCTCCCTATGATTAGGCCAGATCTGCACTAGTGGGCCTGCATCAATACTCATCTGGAGAGTGCTGAAGTATTACCAGGTCCTTAGCTGTCACTTGAACAAACAGCAGTGCAACAAGTGATCACTGTGAGTGGACAACCAACAATCACTGCGAGGGAAGCACCACCTCACACAGCACAGCTGGAGCCCCACCAGGCAACTGCAGCATTCCCATTGCATTCTTTGTTAACTTCTGGCTTTAACTGGTGCAAAAGGAGCACTGACAACCCCAAAGCAATACTTCAGTGTTGTCACAGACCACAGAGCTTAGTCCTGGGTGGCTGCAGATAGATCAGAAGGAACAGGAAACAGAACTCTGCAGCAATTAATTCTCCTGACCATCCTGCTTTCCTAGCCTCAACAGCACATGGAGCACTGGTGTGGGCAAAGCCCACATTTCCTTGCCTTTATTTACCTAGTTCAAATGATCACATTTCAGCCTAGGGTAACTATGGTTGCCTAAAGCCGAGAGAGACTCCCTGGCTTCATGGCACATCACTGTGCTTACCTGCTCTGCCCCCTGCCCATGTAGACTAACTTACTGAGCAGAGACTTCAAGTGTTACATTCATGGAGACCCTTCCCAGGCACAGAGCTCCAGGGGCTGATCTATTCATTAGCTAATCTGAAAGCACAGAAGTTCTGTAGGAAGTCTTTTAACCAAGCAGGATTTCTCTTCTGTCAAACACTGGAGAACAGGTTCCATGCACAGACACGGAACCGATTCCAGAGCACAGCTCTGACCAGCAGGCTGGAAGATATGATCAGGAGTAGCTGTCAGAGTTCATTGACTGAGGAATAAGCAATGCTGGACTCACAAAAGACAAACAACTGCATCTAGTTAGCACTGCCACTCTTCATTTCCCTGGAGCTCTACAGCAGCCACAAATCCTATAGAAGAGCTGAGCAAGAGAGTGAGCAGAGCAAAAGAATTCACCACGGGGTCAGTACTAACACAGCCCAACAGGACAGGAGCAGAGTCTGCTGGAGACACTGCACAGCAGAGAGCACACAGCACCAGAGCCATTTCTATTCAGAACCTACCCAGGTGGCTCACAGCATCACAGGATGTTAGGGGCTGGAAGGGACCTCCAGAGATCATCCAATCCAACTCCCCTGCCAGAGCAGGAGCACCCAGGGCAGGGCACACAGGAACACATCCAGGCTGGCTTTGAATATCTCCAGAGAGGGAGACTCCACAACCCCCCTGGGCAGCCTGCTCCCAAGATTCCACCCAGCTCTTCCCCAGGTGTTCTGCTCTGTGCTCAGGAGTAACCTGGGCACAGAGAACAAAACCTGCTGGACCATTTCTAGTCTTTGGTCCTTTCACCTGTGCCTTTAAAATTCCTACACCATAACCTTGGAAGAAAGGAAATTAGGCACCAAAAAAATTACACTTCTGCACCTCTTCATGCATTAAAAAAAAACCCCAAGCAACTAAACAAAAAATGAGTGTCTGAAAAGAAAGCAGCCTACCAAAGCCCTCCCCTCTCCTCCCAGGAATTCATGACCTCATCCAAACCTGTCTGTGTCACAGCTTCATGGCAGCAGCTCAAGAGAAAACCCAGCGCAGGAATAGACACAAGCCCAGCCAAGCATCTCCAATCAAACAATGCACCAAAGCTGGTTAAAGAACCTCAGTGACAGCTCTTGCCCACAGCTGGTAGAGCAGGAAGTTTCCACTGGAGCCTGAGACCCAGCTTCAGGCTCTTGCAAGGCCTTTCCTTCCTTCCTTCCCTCCAAATTTCATCAGACTCCTTGACTGCCACTGAACACTCCACAGATGGGCTGCAGAGGTGCAAAGCACACAATTCACTGCTCCTTCTAATCAGCTGAAGGCAGCTGTCAGCTGAGAGTCAGGGGTGTCTATAAGTGTTCCCATAAATGCCTCAAAGAGTTCCTGCAAGCTGGCATTTAGGGATGCACTTCCAAACCTGGATGCAGAGACAAGGGTCAAGGGTTTGAAACTAGAGAAAGGTGGATTTAGACTGGGCATTAGAAAGAAGTTCTTTGCTATGAGGATGGTAGATAACTGGAACAAGTAGCCTACAGAGGGAGTGGAAGCCCCATTCCTGGGGACAGTCCAGGTCAGGCTTGATGGGGCTTACAGCAACCTGATCCTGCTGGTGACCACAGGGGTTTGGACTGGATGGCCTCTACAAGTCCCTTCCAACCCAGTGCATTCTATGAGTCTGTGACAAGCAACTACCTCCTTCCTGAATCAGGCTCAAAGCCCAGAGGGGCTGAACATTCACTAGCACAACTCATCTGGAAACAAACTTATCTGAGTTTCCTCCTAAAACCCTGGAGGTCCCCCAGAACTCGCCCAGAGACAAGGCAGGACTCACCTGTCTGACACGATCAGGGTGCAGGGGAGGTGTGGAGCTCAGCACCAGCCACGCTGTCTCTCAGGGGGCCAGCACAGGCACCTTTTGCACTGTGCTTCTGAAGCAGGAGCTTGAGGATGCAGCAGAAGCAGCCCCTCAGCCCTGAGCAGCTGGACCCAGTGGTGCAGGGAACATTGCTGGCTTCCTGAAGCATGGCTCAGGCACGGCCCAGAGCTGTCTGGGAAGCAGCAAGGAGGAGCAGCATTCCAGGAGCCTCAGGTGTGTGGTTCTTTGCCCACACTTCCAGTTCCAAAAGGCAGTGGAGAGTGCACCAGGATGGCTAAGTACAGGGATCCCAAGCTATGAAGATTGTCCTGCAGGCATTGCTCCAGCAAATAAATCCATAGCACATTACCATGTGGCAATTACTCCTGGCCACCTACATCTAAAACCACTCAGGGTTTGAGCTGAGCAACCCAAATCCATCTACTTCTGCAGCACAGGCTGGGAAAGTTTGGCATTCCACTGCTGCTGCTTTGCATTCAGTTCCAGGACAGACCTCCACACTCCAAAGCTGCTCTCTCCAAAGAGCTGAGCTGTGGGGCTGCAGCTCTATTTAAAGGCCATGAAACCTCACCAGCTGCAGGTGTGTGCCACATCAAATACATGGCATAGCTTTGTGCCAATGAGAATTAGCCCAGCCCAGCCCTGCTGCAGCTGCCAACAATTGCAGGGTGACTGCTCCTCCTCCTAGGCCAGGTGGAGTCTATCTACAGCCCATCAGAAGCCTCTCACTGAAAGAGGGGAGATTGTTTGGGTGTAAACAAGCAAATGAAGAGAGCTGCTACAGCCCAGCACCAGTGCCTGCTGGTGCAGCATCAGGGGCAGCAAAGCCTGTGTCTTCCAGGGGATGGGGAAGTTGTTTCAGCAATCTATCAGCACTGCAGTCTCAAAAGAGGAATTCCAGTTGCAGAAGGCAGGGATCTGTACCTTACACACAGACTGGGCCTCTGCTCTCTCCCTGCCTACATTAGTTAGCATCCCATTTCATGCACATTCTCCTGGCAGTGAATTAGGAGAGCAAGGAGCAGATGAGCACTGGGTGTTTACTCCTTCTGCCACAGCTTACCAAAGAGCTCTCTGCAACTCAAACACCTGATATTCTGTGACCTTTACAGACCAGAGATGCTCTCAGGAGCCCTGCTGACTGCTCTGCAGCAAAGGAAATGAAGAGAAAGCATTTGTGGGAGAGGGCACATACACCTCCCCTGAACCTGGGATGCAAAGGAAATGCTTTGTAAAACGGGAGTCACGAATGCTGATGGAAATTGGCCGAGAGAGGTGATTCTGCCAGTCCGCTCTGCTCAGACCTCACCTGCACTGCTGTGTCCAGCTCAGGGGTCCCTGGCACAACAGGGACCTGGAGCTGCTGGAGCAGGTCCAGAGGAGGGACACAAAGATGATCAGAGGGCTCTGCTATGGGGACAGGCTGGGAGAGTTGGGGCTGTTCAGCCTGGAGGAGAGAAGGCTCCAGGGAGACCTGAGAGCTGCATTTCAGTATCCAAAGGGAACCTGCAGGCAGGCTGGGCAGGGACTGCTCAGAAGGGCCTGAGGTGACAGCATGAAGGGCAATGGTTTGAAACTGGAACAGGGCAGATTTAGGTCAGACATCAGGAGGAAGTTCTGCACAGCAAGGGTGGTGAGGCACTGGAACAGGCTGCCCAGGGAGGTGGTCGAGGCCGGGGACATTCCTGGGGACATTCAAGATCAGCCTTGTTGTGGCCCTGGGCAGCCTGCTCTAGTTGCAAGTGTCCCTGCTGACTGCAGGGGAGTTGGACAAGATGCCCTTCAAGGGTCCCTTTCAAGCTGATGCCATCTGTGAAGCTGTGAATACGCAGAGCTTGTTTTGCACGTAGTTTTTGCCTGCTAACAACTCTTCCTCCCAGCTAAGCAGCACTGGGCCCGGGCTTGCTCTGAGCTCTGCAGCATGCCCTCCAGCAGCCAGCACTGCAGCCTGCTTTACCATGTGCAGATGTCTCTCTGTATGGGCCTTGAGGGGAGGGCCTGTGTGAAGAGCAAAGCCTCAGCGTCCTGCTGGGAGGACATTCCTCATAAAAGATGTCCTGATCCTTGTCTTACAAAAAGGTTTTATTCCTCCATAGAAAAAAGTGCATTTAAAAACACGGTTGTTGGCTAAAAGCAATATAAAACTCCCCAGCTGTAACTCCATAAGAGCTTAACACAGCATCAAGCGTTTACAGCTCCCACTGCCGGGGCCAGGCCTCGCCTCAGACAGCCGCGCAGCGAGCGGCACAGACCGTGCCAGGCTCGCGCTCCACGCCGCGCCGCGCGGTCCCAGGCGCACGGGCAGCGGCCGAGAGCCCTCAGCCCCTGCCCTCTGCCTTGCTCTCCTCACAGCTGTGCTGCCCTCTTCTCTGCAACGATGCACCAGTTGCCGTGGTCGTAGCAGGAGGAGAGGACGCGCAGCTCGGGCACGTTCTCCTCCACCAGCGCGCGCAGCTCCCCTTCCCGGAACACGTGGTAGTAGCGCATGAAGGCTCTCGTGTCCGGCGCGGCCCCAGGCTGCTCCCCCACGGACACCGCTGAGTCCACGGCACACTCGCTGGAGTCGGCTGTGGAAGTCCTCTGGAGAAACTTGCTGCCCTCGGGCTTGCCAGCACCGTCGTGGTGACAGCCGCAGCTGCGGTCCCTGTCCTCCGCCGGGCCGTCCATAAACGAAGCCTCCTCACTCCTCCTGGGAGCCACACTGCCGTGCCCTCCGTTCAGACTTAAGTCTTCCAGCGCATCTGTGGCTGGTGACCACTGTGGCTTGGTGAGAGGCAGGCTTTCCACAAACACATCATCATCCTCCAGACTTTGTTCTTTCAGCAGGGCTCCGTGGTGGCCCAAATCCAGGCTGCAGTGCCGCGAGTGCTGGACGGGCACTGCGCCGCTCGCCCACTCCCTCTCGTTCTTCAGAGACTTCATCCTGTCTGTTTGCTTCCTCAGGGCTGATTCATCAAGGGACCTGGAGAAGAACCACGAGCGGAGAGACCTCCCCAGGGCGCTGTAAAACCTGTTTTCTTCCTCAGAAAGTTTCATGCAGCAGGCTCTGGACAAGCAGCGGTCTGTGCCGTGCTTTGCCTCGGCCTCTGGCTGCAGCCTGCTCTGGTAGCTGCAGTCCGAGAGCACCAGCTGTGCAGGGTGCAGGGCTTGGCTCTGCAGAGCCTGCACCAGCTCAGCCTTGCCTGCAGGCTGGTTGGGCTCTGAGAGGTGCCGTGAGCACAGGGCCTTGTTCCAGGGAACAAAGACATCCTGCTTCTCGAAGCGGCGGTGCTTCTGCTCCATGGCCCACACGTAGATCATCAGCTGCCCCCCGGGCACCAGCACCCTTGCCATCTCCTGTATTGCCTTCACTCTTCTGGCTTTAGTGGAGAAGTGATGGATCACTGTGAAGAAGGAAAGGCATTAGGGAATGAATATGGACAAGGACAGAGCGCTTGCGCCTTCAACCTGCCCTGTGTGCTTACCCACTGCAGTTGCTGCAACCCAAACAGTGCTCACTGCAAGTCAGCAACAGGGCTGAATTTAGTGCAAGTCCACCTGAGAATGCTCTCTTACACCTAGGTCTAATGGGTCAAGCCAGGAAAATGCTGGAGAAGGAAATCCAGCCCATCTCAGAAGAGACTCAGGCATCCAAAGCGGAGGTTTCCCTTTCTCTGCAGCACCCAGGAAAGCTCACAGCATGACAAGCTTGCTCTGAACTGCCTGGCCCTTGGGTGGATCAGGTAGTACTGTTTGACGTCCATTTTTAGGACACTTTTCACACCTGCCTTACTGCAAACAGAAAATCTTTTCACCACATAACAAGCACAGCAAGCCCTACCACCAGCCAGAAGCCACTGTGCATTTCTGTGCCAGTGAGGAAATTTAGACAGGAATCTTTTCCCTTGCTCTGATGCTGCAGAAAGGTACTGCCTTTGGAGGGGAAAAAACAGAGAGAGAGAAGCATCTCAGCCTGTGCTGCACAGCTAAGGATGACAACCTTGGCTTACACTATGTGACTCCAGTGAAAACTAATAAAGTCCAATTCAAACTGAAATTATTAATCACTGCACTTTGGTTTTCCTTCCAGGCTGAATTCCACATGTTCACCTTTCACTGCAACATGAACCATTCCAGGCTTTTTAGGCTCTTTCTCTCCTCCTATTCACCTGAAGGAAGCAACTGCAACAGCTGGAGAGAAGCCCCAGGGCTACTGTCTCTCTAAGCTCTCAGAAACATGACCCTGTACCGAGCTTGCTCCCTTTGCTTGTGTTGTTCTGTGTCATCACTACCAGATTTGATTCAATCAATAATGCAAGGAGCACTGATTCCATCATCTGCTTCAAGTGGGCTTGGAGCCAGCCACTTCCACATGCAGCACAGTCCATCTCCCCACATAGCAACAATACAATGATAGTTATGCTCCCAGCTGAAGGCATCTCCATAGCATCAGAAACATCAGATTGCCTTCACCTGTGCTGCTTGACAGTGGCCAGTGCTGCCTGCAGAAAGGTGCCACTGCAACACCACAGGCATGGGAAGTGTGCCCAACTGGCCCTGTCTTTATTCCAAGCCATGGTTAAATTACCAAGGGGTCACACAAATGGAGCTTTTGTACCACAAGCCAGGAAAAGCATTCTTGGCAGCTCTTCTCACAGGACAGCCAGCTCAGGGAAGAGCTCCCCAGTCTGTCTGGTCAGTCTGCAGCTACCCCTGACTCTTCAGGTTCTCCTCAAACTTTGCAAGAACAAAACCCCAACAAATCTATTACAAGTTCTAGAGCAAGCTGGGGAAAAGGGAACTGATCTGTACTGTTAGTTAGGCACACATCACCACAGAGCCTCCTGCAAAATGGAATCAAAGCTGACAGGCACATTAGCTGGCAGGAAGAGGTGCCAGTCACCCAAGAGGATCTGTCCAAGCTCTGAGCAAGGCATGTAGGGGATTAAATATTCTTCATGGTCAAAGTCATGTCATGGCCATGGTGGCTCTAGACAAATCTGAATGCTATAAACAGGATGACAGCAGCAAAGCCAAGAAGATTATTTGTCTATGGGATATAAACACTTGCTGTTCTCTGCAGTGGGCTGAAAAATACTCCATGCAGAATTAGATGAGCACTGCCATAATGTGTCCCTGCTGAAGAGGAACTAGAACAAATGATTGTTTGATGGACAGAGATACCACCTGAGTGTGGCAGCTTGCCAGGACAATAAATGGTATCAGCGTGGGACAGGCAGAGTGTCCTTCAAATCAGCTGAGCTGATAGCACTGAGATGATGACACAAGAAAAACCTGGAATGTGGATCACAGAATCACAGCATCCCAGAAGGGCTCAGGCTGGAAGGGAGCTCAGAGCTCAGCTCCTCCAACCTCCACACCATGCCCAGGGACACCTCTCAGCTACACTCAGCTGCTCAAGGCCTCATCCAGCCTGGCCTTCAGCACCCCCAGGCAGGAGGCAGCCACAGCCTCACTGGGCAGCCTGGGACAGAGGCTCAGCAGCCTCCTGCTGAACAACTTCTTCCTCAGCTCCACTCTAACCCTGCCCTGCCCCAGCTTCAAACCATTGCCCCTTGGCCTGTCTGCAGACACCCTGAGGAGAAGTCCCTCTGCAGCCTTCCTGCAGGATCCCTTCAGGTCCTGGCAGGCAGCTCTGAGGTCCTCCCAGAGCCTTCTCTTCTGCAGGCTGCACACCCCCAGCTCCCTCAGCCTGTGCTCACAGCAGAGCTGCTCCAGCCCTTGGATCACTTTTGTGGCCTCCTCTGGGCTCTGTTTAACTGGCCAACAAGAAAGCAAATCTAGGTCCTGCTAGCCTAAGAGATCCTCTTTCTTTCACCCTGCACCTGTGACAAATACATTCTGAAGTACTTTTCCATCCCATTTCAAGGAACTTGTTGATTGCTACCTACAGCATTTACACTTTCTATTTTTTGCTGCTACATAAAACAGCCTGAAGGAAGTTCAAGCAAGAGCAGAGCCAAAGGTATGGCCTGTAACCCAGCACTCCAAACTAGTCATCACCTCTTCTTCTCAGCTTGCATTGCTCAAAACATGAGTGATGCTTTCACAAAGAGAGGTTGGAGATGTTGAGATGCTTCTCTTCTCTCAGACAATAGGCAGTTGCAAGGCTCTAAGTTCTTATTTCAGCACTACTCTAAGGGAAGTTTAAAATCCTAACCCAGAGCAGCTGACGCAAGTTGAAAGTTCTCAAGTTTTCATTGCCATGCATTTGCTGAGCCAGGCAGATGCTAAGGAGCAGCCCAGAGTCTTATCTTGAGCACCTCATCTGTTTGGCTGCCAGCAGCCATGTTTATATTTGGGGTTGCTTGTTTCAAATGCAGGCTGGAAGGAAATCGTTTCCCCACACACAAACAAACAAAGGATGCAGGTGCTCCCCTGGACAGCAGTGCCCCTGTGCAATGCAGCCAGCCCTCTCCCACGCCTCCTGCATGCCTCTGCCGCTGAGTTCAAGGGAAGCTTTTCACAACAAATGTAACTGAAGCCACGTGGAGAGAAAAGGGCCCCCGAAAGGTCTCACTTGCTGTGGGCCAGAGTGGTGTCTTACCTCCAATGGAAATGGCTGCATTGAAGCACTGGTCCCTAAAGGGAAGGTTAAGGTTGTCACATACCAGAACTTCATCATCTCTCTTCCTCGCAATCTCTACCAGCGGCCTGCAGTAGTCACAGCCGAGGTTATAGACCTGACTGTTGACACTCAGATACTTCCCAGTTCCACAACCTAGAGAAAAGAATCCCAGGTCAGAAGCTGCATGTTCCAAGCACTTGCTGTCCCTCCCAAAGCACTGAAAATAATGGCAGGACTCTCCTGATGCTAAGCTGTCCCAGAAAACAACCTGCAGGCTTGCTCCTGCCGGCCTAACTGCTGCAGGGTTGGTTTGGCCTGGTGGGAATGATGTGCTCACACCACAGGAGGGGAACAGTACCAGCACCACTCACAAGAGTCCTCATTACACAGCCCTAGGTAATAGCAGGGGATGTGTAGTTCTTTGGGGAATAAAGGTAAGTGCAGGTGGGAGGAGGAAGGAGTGGTCCTCTGCAGCCACTCTTGCACATCCCAGAGCATGCTGCTTCACACTGAGCCGTTCTGCAGCGTGGGATCCTCTTTCCACCAGCAAGCATAAATGGGTGGCCAGGGAGAGGAACAACAGAGGAAGCTTTATGATCCTTTTCCTCAATATCCTTACAGCTCCAGACTACTTTCTCTTCAGAGGATCCCCTGAATCCAATGTGTTTTGTCTTCTTAGTGAACTGCAACTCCCAAGACCTCCCCTAGTTTAGCCAGACTGTGCAGTTTCTGTCCAGGGCATCCCATTCCTCTCCAAGAAGACCTAACACAGCTGCCACTGACACAAGCTAGACAGAGCAACTTCAGCTCCAGACATGGAACTGAAACTAACTGAATCATGAAACTTCCTGCCCTGGCACAGGCCTCTCTCTGTCTTTGTGCCACAGGCTCACAGGATGTTAGGGGTTGGAAGGGACCCCCAGAGATCATTGAGTCCAACCCCTCTGCAGGACATAGAATCCAGCACAGGTCACACAGGAACACATCCAGATGGGGCTGGAAAGGCTCCAGAGAAGGAGATTCCACAACCTCTCTGGGCAGCCTGCTCCAGGGCTCTGTGACCCTCACAGTGAAGAAGTTCCTCCTCACATTGAGGTGGAACCTCCTGTGCTGCAGTTTATATCCATTGCCCCTTGTCCTATCCCAGGGTGCAGCTGAGCAGAGCCTGTCCCCTCCCTCCTGACCCCCAGCCCTCAGCTATTGATAGACATTGATCAGATCCCTCTCAGTCTTCTCCTCTCCAGACTGCACAGCCCCAGGGCTCTCAGCCTCTCCTCCCCAGGCAGTGCTGCAGTCCCTTCAGCATCCTTGGAGCCCTCCCTTGGACTCTCTCCAGCAGATCCCTGTCCCTCCTGAACTGGGGAGCCCAGAACTGGATGCAATATTCCAGCTGAGGCCTCACCAGGGCAGAGAAGAGGGGGAGGAGAACCTCCCTGGCTCTGCTGGCCACACTCCTCTGAATGCCCCCCAGGACCCCATTGTCCCTCTTGGCCCCCAGGGCACATTGCTGTCAATGCAGAACTTGCCGCCCAGCAGCACTCCCAGCTCCTCCTCCTAGGGGCTGCTCTCTCATTATACTGCCAAGGCACTACAATGCAGCAGCTGTAATGCACTGTTCCAGAGTGTTCTTCTCCAGGCCTGTGCTGTACTAAGGTGAAATCTTCCAGAGTGTTCTCCAGTCCCATATGCACAACAGGCACGTTGCAAAATGAGATTAGGAGACACTCACTGAGTTATGGTCAGTGGTGAAGAATGATTTCTGACAGCTGACAAGCAAGCAAGGGGGCAGCAGCCTGGCAAGGAGGAACCATCTCAGGATTGGTAATTCAATTGAAAGGCCTGGAGTTATCTTTAGAAACATCACTGCCTCTTGCAGCACTGCTGCTCCCAGCCATGCTAATGTGCACCATTATCTAGAGAGACAGCAGAGGAGCTGCTGGAGAACAGCACAAGGCTTCGGGGGTGAAAAAAGGGCATATTTCTGAGGGAGAAAAACCACAGCCAAACAAAACCCAACAACAAAGCAAGTTCCACTCTGTGAAGTAACACTTGAGAGGAATGGAAAAGATGAGTGGTGCTGATGCAGTTCAAGGATGCAAGCAACAGAAGGTGAAGCTCTGTGTGTTAGTGGGAGTCAGCTTTAAAACAGGCATAAAGTGGTGCTGGTTCCTGTGCTGGCAGGAGGAATGCCTTTAGGCAGAGACATGAGTTGGGAAGGTTCAGCTGCTTAATGCAAGGCTTTTGGTGGAGTGCTGCTAATCACAGTGAGTTTTGGAAGTATAGGGTTCTCTTGGACCCCCTGCCAGAGCAGGACTACCTACAGCAGGTCACACAGGAATGTGTTCAGGTGGGATTTGAATGTCTCCAGAGCAGGAGACTCCACAACCTCTCTGGGCAGCCTGCTCCAGGCTCTGCCACCCTCACAGGGACAAAGTTTTCCCTCCTGTTCCCCTGCCACCTCCTCTGCTCCAGCTTGCCCCCAGTGCCCCTTGTGCTGTGCTTGGCCATCCCTGAGCAGAGCCTGGCTCCAGCCCTGCACATCTTGATCCCCAGCAAATGAGTGTTAAAAAGTTGTTCTTCTCCATTAATCAACCAGAAATGAAAGTGAATAAACCCAAAGCCATTGACAATTCATAAATAGCATTTTACATTAAATAAAATAAGGCTCCAGGGAGACCTTAGAGCAGCCTGCCAGTACCTGAAGGGGGCTTACAAGAAGGCTGGGGAGGGACTTCTTACAAGGGCCTGCAGTGACAGGAGGAGGAGGGGCAATGGCTCTGAGCTGGGAAGGGGCAGATTGAGCTGGAGATGAGGAAGAAGTTGTTGAGAGTGAGGGTGGTGAGACTCTGGCACAGGCTCCCCAGGGAGGCTGTGGCTGCCCCATGCCTGAAGGTGTTTCAGGCCAGGCTGGATGAGCAACCTGGGCTGGTGTGAGGTGTCCCTGCCCATGGCAGGGGGGTGGAACTGGATGATCAGGCTTCTTGTCCAGAGCAGCATCCTTTGCTTCCAGCTGAGCTGGTCTGGCAAAGCTAATGGGGGCGGGGGGGAGAAATTTCAACCCACCACAATCCCTAAACCATTCTGTGAGGCTGTGAATCCACAGGACTAGCTGCTCAGCTGGCACAAAGCTTACCCACAGCCCCCAGGGCAGCTGAGGGCACAGCTCACCTATGTCAGCGACCAGGCTGCCAGGCTGCTGCTGCAGCAGGAAGCTGCGGACGCGAGGCCAGGCCTTGCTCTGCAGGTGGGTCAGGTAGGCAGCGGTGCTCTCGTACACGCTGTGCACGTGCTGCTTCTCCAGCTGGGCAGCCTCCTGCTCCATCCTGAAACACCAGGAAAAGAGGTGATGGGCAACGCAGCACAAGCTGTCCAAGGGCAGAGCTGACGCTCCCCAGGCATGGAGAGGCACGCCTGGCGAGTGGACAGACGGACACTGTGCCGCCTGGCAGCCAGCAGAGAGAATGGGCTGCAAGGACGACCTGACTGCACCCCCTGGGAGCCAAGACAAACTCTGACTGGCTCAGGCTGGAAGGGAGCTCAGAGCTCAGCTCCTCCAACCTCCACACCATGCCCAGGGACACCTCTCAGCTACACTCAGCTGCTCAGGGCCTCATCCAGCCTGGCCTTCAGCATCCCCAGGCAGGAGGCAGCCACAGCCTCCCTGGGCAGCCTGGGACAGAGTCTCAGCAGCCTCCTGCTGAACAACTTCTTCCTCAGCTCCACTCTGACCCTGCTCTGCCTCAGCTTCAAACCATTGCCCCTTGGCCTGTTGGCAGAGAGCCTGAGGAGAAGTCCCTCTGCAGCCTTCCTGCAGGATCCCTTCAGGTGCTGGCAGGCAGCTCTGAGGTCCCTCTAGAGTCTTCTCTTCTGCAGGCTGCACACCCCCAGCTCCCTCAGCCTGTGCTCACAGCAGAGCTGCTCCAGCCCTTGGATCCTCTTTGTGGCCTCCTCTGGCCTCACTCCAGCAGCTCTGTGTCCTTCTCCTGCTGGGGACCCCAGAACTGGAGGCAGGATTGGAGGTAAGGTCTCAGCAGAGCAGAGTCCAGGGGCAGGATCCTCTCTCCTGCCCTGCTGCCCACACTCCCCTGGCTGCAGCCCAGCTGCCTGCTGGGCTGCAGGAGGGCACTGCTGGCTCCTGGGGAGCTGCTCAGCACCCAACACCCCCAAGGCTCTTTCTTCAGAGCTGCTCCCAGCCCACTCTGAACCCAGCCTGGATTTGTGCCTGGGGCTGGCCCAATCCAGATGGATCTCTCTCTTCAAAACAATCCCAGTCCTTTGGCATGAGCCACAATTTACTTTTCTGATGGATGAGTTTATCTTTACTAAGCTGGATACACAGAATAGATGAAATATTCAGACCATGCAGAATATATCCAATCAGCAAGGAGTAAGTTCCTAGGAGGCACATTTTCAGTGTCATGAGAAGTGGGAAACTCTAACAGCCTGGAGAACAGCAGCAGGCAGCTTTGAGCCACAGATTGGAAGTGGTATGAGATGTGCCAGAAGTGCCTGAATCAGAACTTCTCTCAGCCTGCCATTTCAAGCTCTGCTGCCAGATCAGATGGGTCAGTGGCAGCAATTTCACACAAACATTCCTTACAGCCCAAAGCCCTTTGAATTCTCTCTCTTATTTGACCTTTAAGTGAAACAAATTGGGTGTTTCATGCCTGCAGCTCTTTCTTCTCCCCCCCCCCAAAGCATACCCTATCTTGTTGTTCAACTGCCCAGAAACCCTCTGCTTCTAAGCAGAAACTCCAAAGACTACCAATGATTTATTTTCTTATGCCATCTGCTATGCTCCTGGCTCTAGCTTGCATTGCATGTTTGGCTGCCATGTGGATCAGGGGTTCCAAGTGTTTTATCTTTCCCCTTTGTTCAATCTTTGCAGCTCTTACAAAAAACCATAAATAAAACCAGGGAGAATGTTTCCAGTCATCAGAAGCAGCTGTCTGAAGGGAAGCTTAACGTGAACACTTGAAACAAACACAACACTCAGCCTGGACTCCACTTGGAAGACAGGAAGCATTTTCCCACTGATACAAACTTCTGTTGTACTTTCCCAAAGGGTCTTCACTGACTTCCAGTCTAGGCTGCAGTTTGGCTTGGGCTCCTACTGAATCACAAGACCAGGAGTTTTCATAGAACCCTGGGATGGCTCAGGCTGGAAGGGAGCTCAGAGCTCAGCTCCTCCAACCTCCCCACCGTGCCCAGGGACACCTCTCAGCTACACTCAGCTGCTCAAGGCCTCATCCAGCCTGGCCACAAGGATGAGCTCTCCTGTGAGGACAGACTGAGGGAGTTGGGGCTGTGCAGTCTGGAGAAGAGAAGGCTCCCAGGAGACCTCATTGTGGCCTTCCAGTATCTGAAGGGGGCTACAGGAAAGCTGGGGAGGGACTTTCTAGGGTGTCAGGGAGTGATAGGACTGGGGGGGACGGAACAAAACTCGAAGTGGGGAGATTCAGATTGGATGTTAGGAAGAAGTTCTTCCACCTGAGGGTGGTGAGAGCCTGGCACAGGTTGCCCAGGGAGGTGGTGGCAGCCTCATGCCTGGAGGTGTTTGCAGCCAGGCTGGATGTGGCTGTGAGCAACCTGCTGCAGTGTGAGGTGTCCCTGGCCATGGCAGGGGTTTGGGACTGGCTGATCCTTCAGGTCCCTTCCAACCAATTCTGTGATTCTATGATCCCCAGGGAGGAGGCCAAGATGTCCAGAGATGCCACTGCTTTGTTCCTGCCTCAGTTCTCATTCAGCTTACCTGGAAGCTGTCAGATAAGCCTAACAAAGACCAGAAAAGCAGAAGGCAGGACACATTTTCCCCATGCTCAACTCATCTTTCCTTGTGCTGCTGCCAGAGGGCTCCTGCAGAGACTCAGAGCAGAGTAGGGAGTGTGCAGTAAATTGGCACCCAGCTGCTCAGCCACTCTGCAGCAAGCCCTGACAAAACATGGATGCTGCTTGAGAAATGTCAGCTTCCTGCCAACAAGTCATATGGATAGCAAATGAAGACCAGGATGCTCTTCCCTTGCAGTTCTTCCTGGTCTTCACGGTCTGTTCATGAGACTACAACAGGCCCTTGTTGCAGGTGTCAGGGTGAAGGTGCCAGGCTCTGTCTGGTGGTGCCCAGTGATAGGGCAAGGAACAATGGGGACAGGCTGGGACACAGCAGGTTCCACCTCAGCATGAGGAGACACTTCTGTATGGTGAGGGTGCCAGAGCCCTGGAGCAGGCTGCCCAGAGAGGCTGTGGAGTCTCCTCTGGAGCCTTTCCAACCCCACCCAGATGTGTTCTGTGTGACCTGCCCTGGGTGATGCTGCTCTGGCAGGGGGTTGGACTGGATGCTCTCTGGAGGTCCCTTCCAACCCCTAACACCCTGTGATCCTCTGAACTGGATGAAAGCTGCAGGGCAATTTCTGCTGAACCTTTGGGCTAATGGATCATCAGTCCTCCACATGTGGTACAGGAGCCAAACTGTCTGAAGGCAAAGAGGTTATAGTCCCTTGGCTCTTTCCTGCATTGGTGTTTCCTTGTTAGTTAAAAACCCCACAAACAACAAAGAGAAGCAAACTACAAACTGAAGTGACCTGCAGAGCTTCCCAAGAGGCCAGGGGAAGTGTACACACAACAGCAGGCATCTCCACAGCTACAGAAGTTCTCTGACTCCAAGGTAATCTAATTTCTTCCTCTTCCATTAACATTTTGGAACCTCTTAGATAATTAACTTGTCAGGGGTAATGCTTTAGGGGAAGTCATGCTGCTTGGACATCTTCTGTCCCTGCTGAAGTGAAAAAAAGCCATTTAACCCTGTGGCCTTGAAAAGACAACCACCCAAATGAACCACCTCAGCTCCCAACTTTTGGGGTTGTTTCCTTTTTTTAAACCAGGATTACTTTTAGGTGAAGGGAAATCCATTCAGGCTTTTGCTGTTGTTGCTTTTGCAAGTCTCTGATCTGCCCTTTTGACCAACTGTATTAACCACCTTATCCTCAAGTGGCCCGAAACAGTTGCTGCCTCCCAGTGTAAGTGGTGCCCTGAGCACTGAAGCACCGGCTGTGGTGTTCAGTTCAAAAACTCTTCCTCTACCCAAAGCTTTCCAAATCTTCCTGCAGTTCTCATGAATCCCTTGCAGTCCTCCTCATCTATCTCATTACACCTCCCCATCCACCCAAGAGTTCCCCTCTCCTCTGCCTGCTTTAGCACATGCTGTGTCACTGCCACCACTCTCACCTGATCTACAATACTGTCAAGAAGACTGAACCTGGCTGGTGTTCAGCTGCTCCTTGCCTCTATCCCCAAGCCAGTCACAGTACCTGCAACATGTCAGTGGCCTGCTGGAAGCCCCCTGTGATTTTCACAGTAATCATCAAATCCTCTTTGTCTTGAGATCAATTGCTCTTGATTAATCTGAGCCACAGGCCTTTGTCTGGTTTGCTCTCCTGCAACTGCCTATTTTCCCTAACCCTGTGATGAGCAGCAGGAATTTACTCAGCTCACTGCAAGAGTCAGATGTGCAAGACTGCAGTAAATTCAAGAGGGCCCCTCCCAGTTGCACTCTTCACATGCTGAGCACAATCCTCAGGCCCAGTTAGGATCAGAGGAGCTTCAGAGACCTAGGAAACTCAGCACAGCTGTGTCTGCATTGCCCCAGCAACACAGATCTCTGTTACACGTACAGCTCCAGCTCCAGATGCAATAACCTGATTAATCACTGCCCTTAAATGGCACAGTGTAAGCCACAAGGGACAGGCCTGTGTCCCACAGCTGCTCTGCAGCACTGACATGTGCAGCTCCAGCAGGTACTGAGAGCAGGCAAAAAGTGAGGCAGGCCACTTTGTATTCTCTCCCTCCATCTACAGAGCAGGGACAGCCACCTACACCTTGAGCAATGCCTTCAGAACGCTCACGGCTTGCTTCACCCTTACCTGTCTTCACTTGAATCCAGGTGGAGCTTGGTCACCTACAAGCCAAAGCTTTTGGTTGGTCTCTTTTCCAAACAAAAAGCCAACAGTCCATTGCAAACCCCCCTCAAAAGCAGGCCTAAGATGTCCTTACCACAGCTCTGCTTTCCCCTGGAACTGAATGTGTACATCACAGTGACAAGCACCACTCTGACTGGCAGTGCTTTCTCATTTCATTAGTGAGGGCAGCACATGGGACCCTACTGGGATGCCAGATCGCTGCCAGAGATGAATCACTAGGTACAAAGAAGCTTGATTGGTAAATACAGGCTAATGAACCAAAACACTAGGAGCCATGCCATGAACAGTTAAGGTGGCTGCCGTGAAAGTCTTGCAGAAGGCTGCAGGAGCAGCTGATCTGCTTACATAAGGCTGGCAACTCCCATGCACCAACAGCTCCAGTGCCAGGGAAATGCACAGGCTGAAGTCAGGGCAAGGGGAACTGCCAGCAGCACATCTCACACCTTGCTGAGCTGAAGTCCTGGATCCAGGACCTTTTCTCCAGCAGAACAAGGGAAATTCTGGAGTGAAAACCAAAAGAGCTGAGCCATGTCTGACACAAACCACTGCTAGATGAAACACTCCCTGCCAACCTCCCACTGTAAAGTCACCTCAAGGGCTGAAATAAAGGAACTCTCATGGGGTTTTCTTACTGAAAGCCAGAAACCACCTTGCCCCAGTGAAAGACTGAAATCCTTGGGCTGTTCTCTCCAGACCTTGGACTAAATAAGCTGATGGTTCAAGCTCTGGCTCCTCAAAATGCCAGCCATTCACTGTCCTGTGCACTGTGGTAGCTTTGTTTCCAGAGGGGAGATTGCTGCAAGTCAGTAAGGGAGCAGAAAGCAAGCAGCCCTCTGGGAAAGGTGCTTGCTGCAAATTGTTTGTCCAGGAGGAGAGAGGACAGGCTTCTCACACAAGGGCTGCTGCACAGTGGAAGAGAATAAGCCAGACCACAGGGTAGCAGGCTTGAAGTACAGCAAGGACGATACAGGTGGGGAGTTTCAAATCAAGAAGGGCAGGAAAGCACTGGAAATGATTGTGGACTGAATAGGTCATGGAGCCTCCATCAATGAGGCCTTAAAGAAGCAGGTGAGTTAAGCACCTGCCAGGAAACCCAGTGCTGGGGAGGAAGGGCAATGCTGCCCTGACACCTAGCCCTGTGGTGCTGTGCTCTCCAGGAGTACAAAACTTCCATTCTCAAGTGACAGGCAAGGCATCAGTGACCTGCCTCAGAGAAACAGAACTGCAGGCTTGACAGCCTGCCCCCCAGTGTGGATTGCTCTTTAGCAGAGGGGTTGTTTCTACAGCTACAGCATTAAACTCCTTCCCTCCTGACTCAGTTTCCTAAGAGAGCTGCCTGGCTATCCCAAAGCTCCTGGCCATGCTGCACTACTTACAAGCTCTGCCTGAGCTGTTTGCCCTCCTTTGTCACTGTCTCTCTCAAATGCTTGTAACCAGTTATCCCCTCCTCTCTCCTGATTTACCAGAAGTTAACCAAGCACTAAACATTTAGTACTTTTCATCCTCCTTGATGAATCAGTCTAGGTGGTCTTTGACATCCTCTGTATCCTCTCCATATGCCTACATTCGTCATGCCAAGCTCTGCCCATGGAAGGATTTGATTCCTTAATGTCAGCCTACAGTTCTGGAATTACAGCTTTCTGAATTCCTTCTGTTTCCTCACACTCTGGGTTTGTATTTAGAGTCCTGTTTCCAGATGGTTTGTTTTAATTTATTCAGCATAGCTCTCTTCTCCCCCCTGCCCATAGAGCTCCTCACAGTTGCTCCTTCCATTGCACTTGGTGCTGTAGGCAAAGCCTCCTTGATTACAGCAATTTACAAACTGGCTTAAGACAGTCAACTGCTTGAAAACTCATCTGCCACTGAAACTTGGTATTTTAGTGACAGAAAGGTAAGCAGCACACTATCAGATAGGATCCCTGATCAAGGCTGTCAGTCACAGAATCACAGAAACATTCAGGTTGGAGAAGACCCTCAGAATCACCAAGAACCCTACCCTAACCCAGAGCCCCAAGCACCACAGCCAAACCACCTGCAAACACAGCCAGGCTTGGGGACTCCACCACCTCCCTGGGCAGCACATTCCAATCCCTGACCACTCTGGCCATGAAAAAATGTTTCCTACTGTCCAGTCTAAACCTTAGTTTGAGGCCATTCCCTCTTGTTCTGTCACTAATTACCTGTGAGGAGGAACCAGCAGCAGCCTCTCCACCAGGTCCTTTCAGGGAGTTTTAGACAGCCAGGAGGTCTCCCCTCAGCCTCCTCTTTTCCACACTAACCATCCCTAGCTCCTTCAGTTGCGCTTCATCAGATTTATTCTCCAGGCCCTTCCTGGTTACCTTTGATCCCAAGACAAAAGATTGCACAATCAATTCAGTGATCACAGAATTACTAAGTGGATTCTCCTGATCCCTTTTATAAGCTGCTTTTGATTATCACATGTATCATAACTGGGCACATCATTTCCTATCTTAGCACTGATTCAGTGTTCAGTATCCTCACCAAATCCAGTTTCAAGAGAGCAGCTCTTGTGGCAGACAGTGTTGGGTACTAAGTAGCCCTCAGCAGATGACCATCAGAATGACAGCAGAGACAGTAAGGACATTTTTATTCTCCCACAAAGCTAGCCCTGCCTCATTAGCTTCCCAAAGACATCTGAAAAACTGTCATACTAAGTCATCTTTATATTTGCTCTTGTGGAAAAGAAAAGGGATCTTAGATGTCTCTGAGGGTAGTACTCACACAAAAGGTTACTGAAGTGCTATCCAATCACAGAGCTGTCAGGCTTGGAAGGGACCTCAAGGATCAGCCAGTTCCAACCCCCTGCCATAGGCAGGGACACCTCACACTACAGCAGGTTGCTCACAGCCACATCCAGCCTGGCTGCAAACACCTCCAGGCATGAGGCTGCCACCACCTCCCTGGGCAACCTGTGCCAGGCTCTCACCACCCTCATGGGGAAGAACTTCTTCCTCACATCCAATCTGGATCTACCCATTTTGTTTTCCCATCCCCCCCCAGTCCTATCACTTCCTGACACCCTAACAGTAATTGCTTGCTTATGGAGCTGGCAAAGGCATCTGAAGCTGCAGCAGCAATCCTATCAGGGATCAGAGTTAGTTGCATTTTGTGGGCACTAACAGCTTGAGGTGTAACCCTCCTGGAGTGTCTGGTGCCTGTCACTGACACAGGCTCGTCCAGCTGCAGCTGTTGGAGCTTAGTGTCCCCACAGCCAAAATGCCTGGGAAGGATCCTTCATCCCCAGCAATCCCCAGAGTTTCACTCAGTGTTTGTTTCCTTTTAAATGCTTCCTAGGATGAGTGATACCTTTTTATCTAGCTTGAGATTTTTAACTCCTCTATTTTAAAGGCAAGGGAAACAGAAAGCAATTCCTCCTATCCAGGGTGGATCTCTGGAGGCCCCTTCCAACCCCTAACCTTCTGTGATTCTGTGAGAGGAAAAGCTCCCTGAGGAAGCTGAAATTTCAGGTAGACATCACCAAAGTTCTCCATTTGGGAAACATTCCAACACCATGGCCTTTTCAGATGGAATTTGCTTGTCTAGTTGGGTTTTTTAATCAGTCTTTTCCAGGAAGTTACTGTAGGGTGGGAAACAGAAGCTGATAGCTGCAAAAAGCAGCAGCAACAGCAGCATTTGCTTAGCACTTGGGTCCACTTTGCTCCTCAGGTTAAGAAAGATGTTGAGATGCTGGAAGGTGTCCAGAGAAGGGCAACAAAGCTGGGGAGGGGTTTGGAGCACAGCCCTGTGAGGAGAGGCCGAGGGAGCTGGGGTTGCTTAGCCTGGAGAGGAGGAGGCTCAGGGGAGACCTTCTTGCTGTCTACAGCTCCCTGCAGGGAGGTTGTAGCCAGGTGGGGGTTGGTCTCTTCTTCCAGGCAGCCAGTATCAGAACAAGAGGACACAGTCTCAGGCTGCACCAGGGGAGGTTTAGGCTAGAAGTTAGGAAGAAATTCTACAGAGAGAGAGAGATTGGCCCTTGGGATGTGCTGCCCAGGGAGGTGGTGGAGTCACCATCCCTGGAGGTGTTTAGGAGGAGCCTGGATGAGGCACTTGGTGCCATGGTTGAGTTGATCAGATGGTGTTGGGTGATAGGTTGGACTGGATGATCTCTGAGGTCTTTTCCAACCTGGTTAATTCTATTCTATTCTATTCTGCTTAACTTTGTGCCCTGTAAATCATCTTAATGAGCTCACATTGCCTATTAATGACAGCTAAAGGCAGGAATTTGCACATACATTTGTTCAGGACAGGGTTTGATGCTGTTTGCATTGTTCCATGCTCTGATTCATCCATCCAGAATAGATGGCAGAATATTTGCATGGGAAGTGTTTATCCCTTGATGCAGGGCTGATTTGCTTTATATCTCCCATTGTGGATCTGGTTTACCTTAGAAAGCAATGCATCTCCTTGTATTTTTCCTTCTCACCAAGTTCACCTTAGCATTATATATATATATGCCTGAAAATGTTTAATGCCTTTGAAGGTCTCCTTGTCAGAAGCCATGTTATTATTCCTTCCCAACAGGCTCACAGGATGTTAGGGGTTGGAAGGGACCTCAGGAGATCATCCAGACCAATCCCTCTGCAGGACACAGAATCCAGCACAGGTCACACAGGAACACATCCACACGGGGCTGGAAAGGCTCCAGAGCAGGAGACTCCACAACCTCTCTGGGCAGCCTGCTCCAGGGCTCTGGGACCCTCACAGGGAAGAAGTTCCTCCTCACATTGAGGTGGAACCTCCTGTGCTGGAGTTTCCATCCATTGCCCCTTGTCCTATCCCAGGGTGCAGCTGAGCAGAGCCTGTCCCCTCCCTCCTGACCCCCACCCCTCAGCTATTGATAGACATTGATCAGATCCATCTCAGTCTTCTCCTCTCCAGACTGCACAGCCCCAGGGCTCTCAGCCTCTCCTCCCCAGGCAGTGCTGCAGTCTCTTCAGCATCCTTGGAGCCCTCCCTTGGACTCTCTCCAGCAGATCCCTGTCCCTCCTGAACTGGGGAGCCCAGAGCTGGATGCAATATTCCAGGTCAGGTCTCACCAGGGCAGAGCAGAGTGGGAGGAGAACCTCCCTGGCTCTGCTGGCCACACTCCTCTGAATGCCACCCAGGACCCCATTGGCCTTCTTGGCCCCCAGGGCACATTGCTGCCCCATGCAGAACTTGCTGCCCACCAGCACTTCTCCTCGGGGCTGCTCTCCAGCAGATCACCTCCCAGCCACAGTTACTACCTCTATCTAATTCACCCCAAAATGCACATCTCCCCCAGTTAAACAGCAGCCCCCCCACCCCCACCCCGAGATACCTGGGGGATGCAATCCATTATAAACACACCAGGTGAAAAGGAAATCCCTAAGTAACCCCCGCCACTGCCCCACTGGCATGCTCTATAAATAGCACACAGGACTGAAATAAACACCTTGAGATGCTGGACTGAAAACAAATCGCAGGAATTAAGCCCAACCCCCTGAGCTCCATTGTGGGGCATTAAAACCTGCCGAGAGGCACTTTCCTAATGCTGATGTTTCCAGCAGCCTGCTGCGTGGTTTTTCTTATCTGCTTCCCGAGTTTCATGCTCAGAATCATCAACTCCAGAAGGAGATTTCACCCGGAGCAGCAGGGAACGTCAGCCTGGGCGGCACATCCACACGGCAGCGCTGCCGGAGAGATTCTGCTCCTTTCTTCGCAGAGGAAAAGGAGCAGGGGAGCTGACTCCCCGAGCCCGGGCTGCTCCAGCCGGCAGCCAGCGGGAATGAAATCCATCCCTTTGCCGACACTCGCCGGGCAGGGAGCGCTGCTGCGCGGCGGCGGGCTCCGGCTGCGCCCGCGCCGGCAGTGCCCAGGGATTCCCAGTTTTACCAGGGCAGGGAAAAGAAACACATAAATAAATGATGAGAGCCCGGGACTGCTCCAGACCGTTGCTTAGCGCCGTCTGCTAAAGCAAACGTCCTTCATTTTTAATTAATCAGGCGGCCGCGGCGAAACTTATCATTTCTGCTGCCGATTCCCCCCGCGTCTCCCCAATGCCGTCCCCAGCCCCCCGCGCTGGCCCCCGGGGCTGCGAGCCGCGGCTCCGCTCCGGGAAAGGCGCAGGGGGGTGGCAGGGTGGGCAATGCCAACACGAGTTAAACCTCCGCGCCCCGGGGGCGGCTGCGCGCTGCGCAGAGCTCAAGCCGCCGGCCCTCGGCGGCGCCTTTGGGGATTTTAGCCTTCTTTTTGGCTTTTTGAATTAATTGATTTATTACCCCCGGCTAAGGTCAGCCGGGGGCGAGAGCGGGGGCGTGGGGGCCGCCCTGGGCATCCTCCCCGCGTAGCTTGGGCACCTTTCTTTCCCACCCCTGGCCGCGCTCCGCTCCGCTCCTTACCTGCACCCGCGGGGCGGTGGCAGAGGCTGCATCCCGCCGCGGAGGCGGCGCTTGGCCGCGCCGTTGCCGTTGCTGCGCCCAGCCGAGCCGAGCCGTGCTGTGCCCTGCCGAGCCGTTCCCGGGGGTGGCCCTCGGCGGAGAGGCGCGGGAAAAGAGAAGCCCTCCCCGCGCCTCTCCGCCGAGGGCCACCCCCAGCCGGCGGGTCCCGATCCCCCCCTTTCCCGCAGTGAGGAGGAGGAGGAGGAGGCGGGGAAAAAGGGCCGGCTTATCAGCTCCCCCGTTAACTCTTCTCCTTTCGCTCTCGTCTCATCCCTTGGGCGTCTTCTGCGCGGAGATGAGCAGGGTGGTGCTGGTGGAGATGGCAGCGGTGGAGAGATGCTCCGTCAGGGGGTAGCAGAAGGGTTCCCGAGCTCCTCTAAACCGAGGTTGATGTGAGCCGTGCCGGCTCTCCTGGGGATAAAAGCAGCCATGGAGGATTAGCCCTCTCTCACTAAAAGGTTAAGCTCTGGGACTGGGTCCTGCCTGCAAGGTGAGGGTAAGGGTTAACGTCTCTTCTTGCCCTGCTCCAGTCTAACCATGACAGACTGTTTCTATACTTTCATACGTTTATGAATGCTTCCTAGACAAGCACGCAGCACCCCGGCCGTGCAGCAGCACCCCCGTGCCACCAATGCTGTGAACGCAAGCCACAGAGGCACTCCTGTCCCGAGACCTTATAAATGATGCATAAGGAGATTACAGACACAGAAGTCGGCAAGGAAACAACACAAGCCTGGCAGGGAGCTCGGCACAGCTCACGCAGTACTGAAGGCATGGAACACTGGCTTGGTGTGATGGGTTGAAATTACCTCCCCAAAACAAAACTACCGCCCTTACGTAGCCCTTGGCTCGGATCAGCTGGGAAGGTGCCTGTGGGTGCCTGAGGGCTGTGGGGAAATAGTGGGAGCATAGCTGTGTGTTGATGGGGGGTCCCAAGCTGCCAGGATGACTCAGGAGCATGCATTCCTCATTCTGACAATCACACTTCAACTAAAGGAAGGAAACCACGTGACGGTGGAGGGAAGATAAGAACAAGCTGAGAAAGGCTACACTGAAGACACAGGAACCTCATATGCCATTAAATATACCAAAGTCATGGAGCAATGAGGAAGTTCTTTGTCTACATTATGAAGGCATTCAGCAGCCAGATCATAATGAACCTTCTTAACTCCTTCAGAGAGCCTTGACTGACCTGTAAGACTGTGTTGCTATGTCCCTACTATTCCATACTTCCACATGAGTCTGCTCCTTTAATTGTGCAAGGCAGTGTCAGCTGCAGTGACTGGGGCAGTCAAATCAGGGCCATTCCCAGATCCTCTCAGACATCTTCTTGGCAGGATGCAATCATACCTGCCTCACCCTGCCTTCAGGTGCCAAGTCCACCTCAGCAAAAGGTGGCACTCAACAGTTCACAGTCAGCACTTGCAGGGCTTTGTGCTTGAATTTCCCAACCCCTCCTCAAGTGCCAGTGCCACCTGGCCCGTGGTATTTCTTCACATCAGCACTGATTTGTTTTAGAAACTCTTCAGTTTTAAACAACTGCCCAAACTGTCACCTTTTTAGACAAAGACTCTGCTGCAGACTCAAAACCACCCTGTGGTGCATTCACACAGCCTGCTCTCCCTTGGATGCTCTTGAAAGCCCTCACTATCTGCTGCTCCCAGAGATTCTCCAGCAGACTTCCTGCCTGTGATGCACGTGGAACAGAAGCCAGTCCTGTAGCTTAGTGCACTCGGGGTGGGGGGGGGAATGCAGGTATTCAGGTCTCAGCATGGTACACAAATGCAGGCAGAATGCAACCAGAGTGCTCTTTCCTTTGAAGTCCTATGCATCCACAACGGCATCAGCAACTGCAGTCCTCCCTGCACAATTAAAACATCCCATTAAAGTATCTTTTTTTCTATGTTAAAAAGGATTTAGGGTCACTAAATTAAGTGACCAAGAATTAGGAAAGCCAGAAACCTTAATTCAGTCCTCTTGTGCATATGGATGCAACCCTGTACTTAATTATGAAGTCTCTGCAGAACACCAGGCCTCATCTGGAACATCTGAGGTCGTCTGGTGGTGAGCATGTGAGCCTGGATAATTCTGTCTCCTCCTGTGCTCCCATTCAGTTACTGCTTTACTTCTAGGGTCACAGAATCACAGAATTAACAGAGTTGGAAGGGACCTCAAGGCTCAGCCAGTCCCAACCCCCCTGCCATGGGCAGGGACACCTCACACTACAGCAGGTTGCTCACAGCCACATCCAGCCTGGCTGCAAAAACCTCCAGGGATGAGGCTGCCACCACCTCCCTGGGCAACCTGTGCCAGTCTCTCACCACCCTCATGGGGAACAACTTCTTCCTAACATCCAATCTGAATCTCCCCACTTCTAGTTTTGCTCCATCCCCCCCAGTCCTATCACTCCCTGACACTCTCAAAAGTCCCTCCCCAGCTTTCTTGTAGCCCCCTGCAGATCCTGGAAGGCCACAGAAAGGTCTCCTTGGAGCCTTCTCTTCTCCAGACTGCACAACCGCAACTCCCTCAGTCTGTCCTCCTAGCAGAGCAGCTCCAGGCCTCTGCTCATCCTTGTGGCCCTCCTCTGGACACACTCCAGCACATCCCAGCACTCATGTGGAAATTTCTCTTTCCTTGGTCCCTCTGAAACTCCTGTCCTTAGAAAAGCCTTCAGCAGTGAATCAGGTAAAGGGTTTTCCCCAGGGTCACAGAGATTGCTAATTATTCCTTCAAAGTTATTTCTGATTTTGCTCCCAAGGTGAGGGGAAAAAATGAAAAGGAAAACAGAGACAGGAAGAAAGAGAGTGAAAAACAAGAAAGGAAAAGTTTGAAGCAGAAGGGAAATAAGGAACTGAGGTCACTCTTACAATATCATAGAGCTTCCTTCTTACAAAGGATCCACTCACAAATGCCAAGGTTTACAGAGAGAGAGCTGTAGATGACAGCAAATTGAGCTGCCCTGAGGTCCTGGTTTATTTCTTTCCAAAGGATACTGCACTGGCTCAGCAGATGTTCTGGAATGATCTTTCCTTCCATCTGGGACCAAACAACCCTCTCTGCTTCTCTTGGAAGAAGGCCTCACCAGCCAAAGCCATTGCTGCTTCTCTGCACTAGCTATGAGAAGGAGGCTTGTTTTCTGTGGAGACGCCTGAGATGAAATCTGGAGCAAACAAGTTACATGCCTGGAAAGTGACTGTGGGCCTCACCTGCAGCTGTGATGCTACCTTCAAACTGGAATGTGGGTTTGCAAGGTTCTGCAGCAGAGCTCCCAGGAACTGGAGCCAGTGGTGTTTGGGCCACTGCCAGTAAGTCAGCATTATTGCAGTGCACTGAAAGCAGCATTCCCACTTCATGGGGACTTCTAGGCAGGCTCAAGCAATAACTATTCACTTTTTTCATGGTTTGCTTTTCCCCCCCTGGAACAAGAAAATGCCAAGATTTGAGCTAGGAAAGACACTATTTCCTAAATGAGGGGGGTCTCTGAAGGCTCAGCTCACTCAGGGAAATGAACTGCAAGTTTACTTTGCTTGCTACTCAATGTCACCAAGCTTCCATCTTCACAAGAAGCGGCTAAAAATAACTGGCAGTTCCCCTCCTGAGTGCTGCACTCTTTAGAGACTCTCTCACCCTTCCCCATACACCTTCTCTGCAGTCCCTGGCACTTAGAAACCTGATTCCTTACAGAAAATTCAGCTCTTCTGCTTCTTATTTGCTTCCAGGAGTTTTAACACTCTAAAACACCCCCAGTGTCGTGCTGATGGTGCTGAGCGCTGAGCTGTGCTGCACGGTAGAACTGCTGCAGCTTGAATGGGGGAAGAAAGCAGAACTAATTCACTGAAAGTCAGACGTGCCACAGCCCAGTCAAATGGAAGACTCCTCACTGGGAGGACACAGGCTGAGTGTGCAGGCAAGCTCATATTGTGAGGGATTTTCAATGTGTGGCCTTCAGAACCTACCATGCTGTGAGGATTAACTGGTTAAGGTTTGTAAAGTCCTTTGAAGCTTACAGGGCATTAAGTTGCATAAGTGCTAAGCACTATTATTTAATACTGAAGCATTAGAACCAAGCTTTGCAGGACAGCTCATGCTCACCTCGCCAGTCTGAGCCTTTCTGGCTTCAGTGTGGTTGTTGCAAGAGGGAAAACAAGCACAGCTGACCACGAGAGAGTGGAAGTCCTGGTTCCCCTCTCAGACACTGCAGTGAGATACAGCTGCAATGGGGCAGCAGCAAACTTAAATGAAACAGAATCCTGCTGGAATGCAACAGTAGAGCAAAGAAACCTGCACAGAAATGCAGGGCTCCTCAGGGTGCCCTCTCTGCCATCCTTACTTAATTAAGGTCCTGGGGTGTCAGGGAGTGATAGGACTGGGGGGGATGGAGCAAAACTCGAAGTGGGCAGATTCAGATTGGATGTGAGGAAGAAGTTCTTCACCATGAGGGTGGTGAGAGCCTGGCACAGGTTGCCCAGGGAGGTGGTGGAAACCTCATGCCTGGAGGTGTTTGCAGCCAGGCTGGATGTGGCTGTGAGCAACCTGCTGTAGTGTGAGGTGTCCCTGTCCATGGCAGCGGGGTTGGGACTGGCTGAGCCTTGAGGTCCCTTCCAACCCTGACAATTCTATGGTTCTGTGATCAGCCTTCCTCTCCCTTTGTAATGTCAGCTTGCAGCAGCAGAAGTAGTTGCTCTTTCCTTGTGTTTGGTTGGGTATTTTGCTGTTGTCTGGGTTTTTGTGTTGTTGTTTTGTGGTAGCCAAAGCATTTGTGAGTAACATCACAGTGCCAAACAGAAACAAGGTGCCATCGTGTTGTGCCTCCCTATGCTGGAAACAGAACACAGTGCTCCAGGACTGCTGACACCAGGCACTGGAGATGTCAGGCTGGCAAACTGTTGGCCCCTGAGCTGCATCCCAGCACCCTGAAGCCATGAGCCCCTGCTTGGCATGCAGGGAAGCAGAGCTGGATTTATTTACCTTACAAAGACTAATTGTTATTCACTGGCAGTCTCTTTGCAGGACCAGACAGTCAGAGGGAACCTTGCATTGCTTGCCTCTGCAGAAGCACTGCAGGCATGGCACATGGGCAGGCATTTGGAGCACAAACATTGCTCTCTCTGTGGCTGAGAACAGAGCTCTGCTTCTCTGAAGTGTTCTGACATTTGGATAGGAATTGAAGCATATAACAAAACTGCACTGGATGTCCCCAGCAGGAATTACATTCAGCTTCAGAGAGAAGGAAAGGTAAAAGAGGGCAACCAGAGAGTGAAGAGTGTGCTTGGACAATGAACACAGATCCTGGTCCTTGCCTGGGTCAAGGGAGCTGCAGGCCTCCTACTTTTCTTTGGAAAGCACAAACTTTGCCTCTTCTATTAAATTATTTACAATCTGTGTCACAGGAGATCAAATGGTTTGCCACCACCCACTATGGCTTTAGTCATTCCACTTACAGATAGCTTAAAGCAGCCAACACCAGCACGCTGTTTAGCCTGTGGTGGCAAGTTTGGCTCTGTTCACAGGCTCTCTCCACTCTTTTCACCAGTTGTCCCACAAGCTGTGGGGAACAGGAGGTGTTCTGCTTTGGTCAGACTCAGCTCCTCAAGCTGGAAAGTGTTCCTGCAGAGACCAGGGCTTCTCTGATCTCCTCAGGCTGTGTAGGCTCTCCAGTCCCTCAGCTGAGTTTTCTCTCACCTCCACAGATGCTCTCCCACCTCACTGTAGCAGCTTAAAGCAAGAAAATCAACTTCCTTTTCTGTTGTCTCTTCAGCAGCCTTTTCCTTGCATTCCCTTGCTGCCTTCAACTGTTGAGAGAGTCTCAAATCATGCAATGGCAGCTACTGATTGTTCACTTTGGATTCAAATGCTGGGTTGTTCATGCTGTTGCTCGTACCAACAGCAAACCGCTTCACCTGCATTAGTATTCCTGGCGCTTCTTTTGGCAGGAGTGAGACTGGGTTTCTGCAAGGGCAGATGTTTACCAGGTGCAGGACAAATCTAGTTAGAACACAAAAATACAGCAGAGCCTTCCAGTGCCTGAGCTCCTGAGCCTGAAAGGTACAAGGAGTGCCATCAGTTCCACGTGCTCTGCAGCCCACCACACAAGCACTTTGCAAACAGGTGCCTCTGGCTCACTTCTCCTGTGATTTGAGTGTGCTGAGCCAGCCCCAAATACCACCAAACCAGCAATGGCAGCAAATGCTCTGGAATGCTGCTGAAAGCCACTGCCTGCTGCACAGCACAGAAATAACGGAGGGGCATTCCATCAGCCCCTCCGTGCAGCGGACCTTGCGCTGCAAGGCAGGGCAGAAGTTAAAGGCTTACTGAAAACAACTCCAAGCAAAGGGCCTGGAGAGTCACAGAGTCAGTCCAGAGCTGTGGTGTGCCACGGGGAGCTGTGGTGTGCCACACCTTTTGAACATGTCCTAAAGTCTCTCAAACCTTTCCATGAGCATGGGTGACCTTGTTCAGGACAGAGCAAAGTGGATCTTGTGTAGAGAGAGCTGACAGGAAGAAGGGCTTGCAGACCTCATGCTGGTTTGCACTCAGGAGGCAGAGTGCAGCCCTAGGGGGAAGCACACTGTACCTTCTGCTCTGTCCAAGCCCAGGTCTCTCTGACTCCAGCATCTAACTCTTGGCTGAGCAGAATCAGAGCACCCAGCTTGATTTCTGCACCCTGGCCACTGGAGCTGGCTCACTTAGAGCCCAGGCTAAGGAACCTGCACTTCAGGGTACAGACACAAGCACTAAGCTTTCTCTCCAGCTCCTGTGTCACAGCACTGAAGATCAGCTTTACTGAATCCCTGAACAGGAGACTAGGACTTTCCTGTCTTTTTTTTAATGAAGGGATCAGGCTTTTCCAGGAAGGGAATCAAAGAGCTGAACAGTGCAGAGCTGGAATGCAGCTGCCAGGGCAAAGCAGATCTCGTTCTCAAACCACACCACCTATTACTCATGTCTTCAGAAGCCAGCTGAGGACAAGCTCCACGTGCTGCCTTCTGTGAACACCACCCCTAAATGCTTAGATCTCACCACATGGCTGAGCTTTGGCAGATGCCAAGCTGTTGGTGCCCTGAGACAGATGAATACTGAAGGAGCAGAGCTTTCAGGGAGGAGCACTATGGCACCTACAGCAGCCTCCAAGGAGCAACCCCTCTGTGCTCCTTTGTTCAAGGGGCACTGCCCTCTGTCTCACCTGCACTCTGCTCTCTGCCAGAGCAGTGAATTTCTTGCCTTGCCCCATTTTGTGAACTCCCTCTTAAAGCTCCCTGTGGTACCTCAGCCAAAGGTACAACATATAATGTTTGCTATCCAGCAACCACACTTTTACCTTTCACAGCATCACAGAATGCTCTGGCTTGGAAGGGATCTCCCAAGCTCATCCAGTCCAAGCCCCTCTGCACTCAGCAGGGACATCCTCCACTAGATCAGGTTGCCCAGAGCCCTGTCCAGCCTCACCTTGAATATCTCCAGGGATGGGGCCCCAACCACCTCCCTGGACAACCTGTTCCAGTGTTCCAGCACCCTCCTGGTGCAGAGCCTGTTCCTCATGTCCAATCTCAATCTGCTCTGTTCTCATTTCAAACCATTGCCCTGGTGCTGTCCCTGCAGGCCTTTGCAAACAGTCTCTCTGCAGCCTTCCTGTAGCCCTTCAGGTCCTGGCAGGCTGCTATTAGGTCTCCCCAGAGCCTTCTCTTCTGCAGGCTGAACACCCCCAGGTTCCTCAGCCTGGCCTGGTAGCAACAGTGCTCAAGGCCCCTGATCATTCTCATGGCCTCCTCTGGAGCCTCTCCATCAGCTCCACATCCTTCCTGTGTTGAGTTCAGCTGTGCTGTGTTCAAGTTTCATCTCCTCATTTCTGTACAATTATCTGGAAGAACTCCTCAGGTTTCACTCTTTCCAGCCAGCCAGCAGGCAGTGGTTCTCTGCCTCCTTTGATGATGGAAGTCAGGTAGCTGATTACAATGGGAAATTATCTCCCAGTGTGTCTGAGTCACTCTCCATGATGCTGTCAAAGTTGATAACAGCCTCCCTGGGCTGTCCAGGGAACAAGGACTGCTGATTCTATTGCCTTGCCTCTGCCTGCTCTGGTAGTGCCTTGTCATGCTAAAAAGCTTATGGGATGTGGCCTATTTAAAGCAGACAGAACTGGGCTGCTGAAGAGCAGGGCAGAACAGCCCTAATGAAGGCTTTGCTATTTAAAGCACCTCAGAGGCTAATTCAAACCAAGAAAAGGCTTTTAGAAAAGTGGGCTTGATTCTGTTTCCCAGCTTCTCTGCTTGCCTTGGCATGCAGGGGAGCACCAGCATTGCAAGCTGAAGCTGTCTGGAACTGGAACTGGCATGCCTGACAAATCCTTCTGCTGGCCTTTTTGTATTAATGCCCAATGGGTTTGACCATAAGCATGTCATCCCTGCAGGAAAACCAAGAGAGAAGCTTCCCAGAGCTTTGTATGCAGCCAGCCTGGAACTGCTGGGCTCATGGGAGTGGTTTTTCCCCAAGCAGCAGCAGAAATAATCTCTCAGTCACCAGCTGCCATGCTGCAGTGTGCCCTTGTGGCCCAGAAGGCATCCTGATAGAATCATAGAATCAACAAGGTTGGAAAAGACCTCAGAGATCATCAAGTCCAACCTGTCACCCAACCCCTCCTGACTACTAGATCAAATCCTGGGCTGTAGCAGAAGGGGTGTGAAGCTCAGGAAGGTTCTCTCCTCTGGGACACTGTCTGGCAGTCCCTCCTGGGGTCTTACCAACACTTTCTGTAACATCTTGGGATTTATTGAAAGTCCTCAGAGGAACTTTGTTAGTGCTCAAGCTAAGCAGCAAGGCCAACACCTATCACAATGTAGTGCAGAGCCTCAGAGCTCATCTGGTACTTCATCTGCACCTTTAGCCTCCCAAGGTAAGCAAGCCTGGTGCCAGGTGTGTCTCAGCAGCACCTGATGCCATCTGATGCCAGTGACCAGATCCATGAGAGGAAAAGGGCTCCCACACAACCTCTAGACAGAAGCCAGCTCTGCTCTCTCAGGCTTCATGACATGCTGCAAAAGAGCAGACACAGAAAGCTAATTGTATCCTGGGCTGCAGCAAGAGAAGTGTGGCCAGCAGGGTCAGGGAAGGGATTCTGCCCCTCTGCTCCACTCTGCTGAGACCACACCTGGAGCTCTGGGGCTAGTTATGGAGACCCTAGTACAGGAAGGGTCTGGAGGTGCTGGAAGGTGTCCAGAGAAGGGCCATGAGGATGAGCAGAGGGCTGGAGCTGCTCTGCTAGGAGGACAGACTGAGGGAGTTGGGGTTGTGCAGTCTGGAGAAGAGAAAGCTCTGAGGGAACCTTGTGGTGGCCTTCCAGGATCTGAAGGGTGCTACAAGAAAGCTGGGGAGGGACTTTTGAGGGTGTCAGGGAGTGATAGGACTGGGGGTGGATGTGGCTGTGAGCAACCTGCTGTGGTGTGAGGTTCCCTGCCCATGGGAGGGGGGTTGGAGCTGGCTGAGCCTTGAGGTCCCTTCCAGCTCTGACAGTTCTGTGATTTTGTGATGCATTCTAAAGTCATAAACCCCTTTAGCTTCTCTCCTGGATCCCAGCCAGTGCAAGCAGAAAACCCTCTCCCTCAGCTGCTGTAGAGTCCTTGCCTCCTTAATGCCTTTTGCTTCTCACCTACATGGGAAGTTGGCTGGGCAGCATCAGGAGCTCAGGCTGCAGGGGAGATGTGCAGGAGTGCCAGCCAAACCCAGTGCTGCAGAGCCACTTGGTCACCACTGCTCTGGATGTCCCAGAACACTGGCTGGGGCCACAGAGCTGCTTCAGGCCTGTGCTGGGCATTAACACTTCAGTGTCTGAGCTAAAAAGCAAAGCACATGAAAAACAGAGCATCTCCTTTCCCTCCAGGGGTACAGGGCCCAATGCCACTCTGCTTTTGCCCCTCTCTGACCTTCAGGGGGGTCACTGCTAAGCATTTTGTTGGCAGGCCTACAAGGGCCAGCCCTGAACTCTGGTGATACTCCAGGCTGGAGCCAGACTGAGCTTGTTCCATGACATCTGTGTGTCTGTGTGCTGCACCTCTAAACAGGCCTGGCTTTGAGAAGATGTTTGACCACCAAGAAGGCAGCTAAGATCCAGCTGGGCCTCACAGCTCAGGCTCTGCTCCAGCTCAAAGCATCTGCTCTGCTCAGCTGAGCTGTCCCTCGAAGCAGAACATCTGTACTCCTGTGCCAGGCATCTCAACAAGAGCACTTGCACAGATCCACTGCAAGCCAGGCCAGCAGTGAACAGCAGAGACAACTGCAAGGCATCTTTCCACCCAGCTCCCTGCTCTCACACTCTGACACACACATCCTTGAAAAACAAGTAGCCTCAGACTACCTCAGGAGCTTCAACTCTTCCTTCAGGCTGTGTCTAGACTCAGTGGACACCACCAGCAGTCTCCTGGCCTCTCTCAGGAATGTGTATGCCACAAAATGTCTGCTTCCTCCCACAGAGCCAAGAAAAACTCCCCAGTGCAAGTGAGGAGCTCACAACTTGCAGGTAAACACAGTGCCAGGCTTCAGCAGGCTGCCACTGAAGAAGTGGGCAAGAGATAGCAGATTGCTTCTGGCTGATGTCAAGCAACACTGCCAGCAGCTGCCCTGCAGCCCTGGGCTGTAGATCACAAGGCCACATCTAGAGAGCAGAGGAAAATTCTGTATCCCAAAGTCCCAACACATCAGCAGACACTTTGCTGCTTCCTGTATGTTGAAGCACTGAGGAAGGCACAGCACTGAACTCTGCCAATTTAGATCTGCCCTGCTCCTCTTCAAACCCCCTGCAGCCACAGCTGCCAGTGCTGGAGGAACAGCTACCAGCTTCAAAGGACTCAAACACTGCACTCATGACCTGAGCTCTCTGATGAATGACTGGAACCATAGAGTGGTCCAGGCCAGAAGGGTCCTCCAAAGCTCATCCACTCTGACCTCCCTGCATTCAGCAGGACATCCTCTACTAGAGCAGGCTGCCCAGAGCCCTGTCCAGCCTCACCTTGAATATCTCCAGGGAAGGGGCTGCAACCACCTCCCTGGGCAACCTCTTCCAGTGTTCCACAATTCTCATGGTGCAGAAACTGTTCCTAACATTCAATCTCAATCTGCTCTTCTCCAGCTTAAAGCCATTGTCCCTGGTGCTGTCCCTGCAGGCCTTTGCAAACAGTCTCTCTGCAGCCTTCTTGCAGCCCCCTTCAGGTCCTGGCAGGCTGCTATTTAGGTCTCCCTGGAGCCTTCTCTTCTCCAGGCTGAACACCCCCAGCTCCCTCAGCCTGGCCTCATAGCAGAGCTGCTCCAGCCCCCTGATCATTCTCATGGCCTCCTCTGGAGCCTCTCCATCAGGTTCATGTCCATCCTGTGTTGAGGGCTCCAGAGCTGCACACAGCACTGCAGGTGAGGCCTCACCAGACCAGAGCAAAGTGGCAGCATCACCTCTCTGGCTCTGCTGGCAATACTGCTTTGGATGTAGCTCAGGCTGCCCTTGGCCTTCTGTGCCTGCTCCTGTCCAGCTTCTCATCCCCCAGCATCCCCAAGTCCTTCTCCTCAGGGCTGCTTTCTGTCACCTCCTCCCCCAGTCAGTATTGGTAGTGAGGATTGTTCCAGCCCAGGTGCAGAACCCTGCACTTGCTCTTGTGGCTCACCTGGGTACCACCTCTGCAGCTTGTCCAGGTGCCTCTGGATGCCATCCTGTCCCTCTGGTGTATCAAGAACACCGCACAGCTTGTTGCCATCTGCACACTGCTGCTGGTGCACTCAATCCAACTGTCTGTGCCATTGGTAAAAACATGAACCAGCACAGGTCCCAGTACAGACCCTGAGGGACACCACTGTCACTGCTCTCCATCTGCACTCGAAGCCACTGAGCACTACCCTCTGCATGTGACCACCCAGCCAATTCCTTATCCACTGAACAGTCCACCCAGCAAACCTGTATCCCTCCAAGGGGGTGAGCAGGATGACACCTGCTGCAGTGTGAGGTGTCCCTGCCCATGGCAGGGGGGTTGGGACTGGCTGAGCCTTAAGGTCCCTTCCAGCCCTGACAGTTCTGTGGTTCCATAATGCTGTGGGGGACTGTGCCAAAGGCCAGATAGATCCCATGCATTGAACACTGCTGTCCCAGAGTGGCTCACCTGCATGAAGACTGAGATGGCTGCACCCTGCAGAAACACCACTGATGGAGTGAGGCATGGCAGTGAACAAGCATCTCCTGTTAGAGCCCCTGGAGGCAGCTGGCTGTCAGCAGGGCCGGTGGGCAGCTCCTCCAGGAGTTCTCTTCAGTGTGCTGCAAAACAGAAATGCTGCTGTGAGGAGCCAGTGAAAGCACTGTGAAGGGGAGTCAGCAGACCCAGAGCTGCAGGTGATTTGCACTGGGGAGCAGCTGGGGATCTTTCTGGAGAGGACCACTGCTGCCTTACCAAGGCAAGAGAGGATTCCTGCAGAACAGCTCCAACCACAGCCATCTCAGAGCCACTGGCTCTGCCACTGCAGTGATTCTCCCACACAGGCTGTGCAAGCACCCAGCATTCTACTCAAGTTACATAACATTCCCCTCAGATGTCAGCCCTGAAGAGATTTCAAGGGAAGAGAGGGAGGTTTGCAGGGTGAAGCATGCTCTGCCTCCTGGCCTTCCCTGGCTGTGCTGCTTGGCCTCAGGACTCGCTGCTCTGCTCTCAGCTAGGCTGCAGGCTGTACCTACTTTAATAACAGCAAATCAGTCTCCTGGAATGGAGCTATCCAAGCACCTCAACATTATCTAGGGGCAATACAGGCCCCTAAGGCCCCCAAACAGACAGAATAAATGAGACCTGATGTCTGCTGTTTCCATGAGTGATCTTGCACAGACAGCACCTGAAGCCTGCTCAGCCCCCACTGTGACCCAGAGAGAGGGGCACTGACAACCATGGCTCTGGGACATGCCCTTCCACGGCTTCTGGCCCACCTTCCACTGCTTCTGTTCCACTTAGGGACTAATTAAGAAGCTACCTTCCAAACAAAGAAGACTAGAGGTGACCCACAGGCATTTGGCCTCAGCCATAACACCTAATACGAATCACACCAATCCATGTTCTGAGCTGTGGCTCAATAAATGCTGCTGGTGCTGACCTGATGCCACTTCAAAAGACCCAGAGTTCCACGGCAAAGGAATGCCAAGAATCCTAGAATGGCTCAGGCTGGAAGGGAGCTCAGAGCTCAGCTCCTCCAACCTCCACACCATGCCCAGGGACACCTCTCAGCTACACTCAGCTGCTCAGGGCTTCATCCAGCCTGGCCTTCAGCACCCCCAGGCAGGAGGCAGCCACAGCCTCCCTGGGCAGCCTGGGACAGAGTCTCAGCAGCCTCCTGCTGAACAACTTCTTCCTCAGCTCCACTCTAACCCTGCTCTGCCTCAGCTTCAAACCATTCCCCCTTGGCCTGTCTGCAGACAGCCTGAGGGGAAGTCCCTCTGCAGCCTTCCTGCAGGATCCCTTCAGGTCCTGGCAGGCAGCTCTGAGGTCCCCCCCAGAGTCTTCTCCTCTCCAGGCTGAACACCCCCAGCTCCCTCAGCCTGTGCTCCCAGCAGAGCTGCTCCAGCCCTTGGAGCATCTTTGTGGCCTCCTCTGGGCTCTCTCCAGCATCTCTGTGTCCTCATCCTGCTGGGGACACCAGAGCTGGAGGCAGGATTGGGGGTGAGGTCTGAGCAGGGCAGAGCCAAGGGGCAGGATCCCCTCCCTGCCTGCTGGGCTGCAGGAGGGCACTGCCAGCTCCTTACAACATGTCATCACAACATTTCATTGCTCTCCCTTTAAGTTTAAGGTCAGGAAGAGCCCTTTTGGCAGCCTGTCCCTGGCCATGTGTACCACCACAGCTAGCAGATGGCCTAGCCTAGAGGAGCCTGCTGCAGCACTTCCTTTCTGCTGAGTATTGAACTGCCCCCAAGGCTCAGGATTTCATTCTGCCAGGATTTGGTTCTGCAGCAGCAGACTTTGCTGCTTCTCAGTCAGGCAGGGAGGGACATTCTTTCAAAGGGCAGGGCTGTGGCTCCTGAGTCTGTGCTCTGATCTGGAATGATGGCATTGCTGGGCTGCAGGGCACCACCTTCCCAAATTAGCTTACAGTCTCCTGGCAACCAAACTGCTCTCACTGGAGCACCAAAGAGCCTTCTGCAGTGGCCTGACAGGGTAGCTGATACTAATTCTCTGTGTTTCTGCCTGGAATTTGGAGCACTGGAAATACTCTAACTGCTTCCCAATCTTTTCCCTGTCTTTATTTGCCTTGCAGAAGAAATGGCTAAAAGTGTTGCACACTTCCCACTGCACTGTAACACAGGGGAACATCTCTTCCTGCTCTGGCTCTGGACCAAGGGATGTGGAATAATATCTCTAATTGCCTACACTCCTAACTGCAGTGAGCTTCTCAGGCTGCCACAACACAGGATGAGCCTTGCTCTTTGCTCCACCACTTGCCTCCAAACTGCCATCCATTGCATGCCCAGGTTTGCTTTATGCAGTGCCCACAGATGTTACTCTCACCCAGCTGACCAGGATCTCCAGGCTGTTGGGAAGACAGCACAGCAGCTCTGGAGAGGAGCTGGCAGCACAGACACAGCTGGCCAGGATCTCCAGGCTGTTGGAAGGACAGCACAGCAGCTCTGGAGAGGACCTGGCAGCTCAACACAGCTGGTGATAATAACAGGAAGATTAAGCCCAGGAGAGGAGGAGGAGGAGGGCAGCCTCTGAAAGGCTGCTGGATTTTCAGCTGGTCACCTTAGATCCCTCTCTGTGCTGCATCTTCCTAACCACCACCAGCTGGTGTTAGTAAACAGGCAAAGGACATAGAAGCCTTGCTGCTGCTGCTCAGTCTTGGAGCACAGATCAAACTGGGGAGTATGGCAGCAGTGTTTAGTCACATCATTTGGTTTCATTGCCAGGAATCAAGACTCCTGGCTTTTTAATGACCTAGAACCACAGCACTGTCAGGGTTGGAAGGGGCCTCAAGGATCAGCCAGTCCCAACCCCCCTGCCATGGGCAGGGACACCTCACACTACAGCAGGTTGCTCACAGCCACATCCAGCCTGGCTGCAAACACCTCCAGGCAGGAGGCTGCCACCACCTCCCTGGGCAACCTGTGCCAGGCTCTCACCTCTAACCCCAGAAGCCTGCAGTTCCAGGGCTTTTCTTGTGCTGGCAAAAAGAGGGGAACTGCAAAAGTGCTCCTGCAACAGAAAATGTAAAGAGAGGCACAAACAGGCAAGCTGCACAAGGCCCTGGGAAGCTGGGCAACAGCCAGGGTGACTGGAACTGAGCAACCAGTTACACAGCTTTCTGAGGGCAGCTCTGCAGAGTTCACCCCTTGAGGCTGTGCCATGCATCACAGCAGCCAGGGACAACGTGCTGGGGATCAGAAGGAAATGCTCAGCATCAGTATTAAACCTTTCTCTCTCTTTATCCCTCATGGATACAAATAACAGCAGCTCCTGAGGCTGACTGCAGAGCCCTGCCAAAGGGCCATTCACACTTTCCAACAGTGCTGCTAATGCAGAAGACATCAACATCTACTGCTAAGTAACTGGGGGTACATCAGCTGAAAGCACAATGCTCTGTGCCAGAGCAGAGACACAGCAACACAGGGCTCAGAGTGGGACACAACTGAAGAGGTGATTGCACAGACATTTGCCATACAGCAAATCCACTAAGGGGCCCAGAAGGGTATTTGTATCACTCAGCATGAGCTGAGCTTCCTCTGCTCTGACAGGAGAAGGAGCTGGCAAGCCACATGCAAATCCTGAGGGCCTCTGCAAGCCCAGCTCTTCTGAGGGCCCTGCAAGCTGACTGGAAGCTTCAGCAGCTCTCAGACCCTTGGCTTGCAACGGGAGGAAGGAGCTCTCAGCCTGATCACCTGCCTCAGTTCCCCAGCAATCCGATCTGGAGCACTAAGGACAGCTCCAAGGATCACTTTGTGCACAGAAAATGTGAAGCTCTGCTCTTATATTAATTTCAACAGGGCTGGCATTAAGCACAACCAATGACACTGGTGAGGCACAGCCACTGGTACCTGAGGAGTCCATCCCCTGTGCATCACACAAATGCAGCTGAGGCTCTCCCCTGTGCATCACACAAATGCAGCTGAGGCTCTCCCCTGTGCATCACACAAATGCAGCTGAGGCTCTCTTCACAGTGCTCAAAGGTTGGATGGGTCTGGGTGAGGCTGCACACCCACACAAGCAGGGTCAAACGTGCCAGGCTCTGTGTTCCTACTGCCAGGCTATGAAGAGGAGCAGGAGGAAGCAGGCAGCTGACAGGGCAGCATGAGATGCCAGTGGCCATCCCCTGGATCCTCTGAGGGCAAGGCAGCAGTTTGCCAGCCAGAGCATGCTGGCCTGGATGGCCAGCCAAAGGCTCCTGAGGGAGCTGAGCTCAGCTGAAAGCATGCCAGGCTTGCTGCACTGCTCACTGGGCTCTGCTGCAAGAGAGAGCTGCTGCTGGGCTGCAGCCTGAGCTTGCCCTTGCAGCAGGGGCTCCAGCCAGCATGCCTGCTGCTGCCACCACCGACTGTGGGGATGCAACCAAAGACCTGGCCGGCAGGCGTGGCCAGCAGGTGTCCACACCACAGGGACAGAGAGCAGCTCAGGAGAGCTCTCCAGCAGCCTGCCTGTGGGCAGACAACACAGCAGGCAGTGGGGCTGGGCTCACACACTGGCTCAGGACCTGCATTTCCAGCATGCTAGGGGAACAGAATGAGCTTCATTTCCCCAGGAAGATCTTCCAGCTGAGGCAGCCACAAAGGTAAATAAGCTCATCTGTAGCTGTCTTTGTTATGGGATGGGATGGGATGGGATGGGATGGGATGGGATGGGATGGAATGGAATGGAATGGAATGGAATGGAATGGAATGGAATGGGTTGGAAGAGACCTTGGAGATCTTCCAGTCCAACCTATTACCCAACACCATCTGATCAACTAAACCATGGCACCCAGCACCCCATCCAGTCTCCTCCTAAACACCTCCAGGGATGGGGCCTCCAGCACCTCCCTGGGCAGCCCCATGTGGCAGGTTCCCCAGCTTCCCCTGCTTACTGCCCAGGGGCTTGGACAAGATGACCTGCAGAGGCCCCTTGCAACCCAGAGCATTCTGTGATTCCAATTCCCTTCTATCTGCAAAACTGCCACTTGGAGAAAGAGATTCATGCCTTGGGCACCCAGCCCTTGGAAAGCCCCACAAGGCCATTGGAAAGCCAAGGCAAGCTGCTCTGACCTTCCAGTAGTAGCTCAAAGTGACTCTGGAGAGACGATGCTGCAGCCATCCAGTACCTGTAGCTGTCAGGGCAGCAGCTGCCTCGGGGCAAATGCCCAGCAGAGAGCTTGTTGTCCACCACTATCACTACAGACTCCTCATGGGAGAGTCAGCTGGCCACTCACCAGCCTGCCCTTTCTTGGTGCTCTTCCCAGGAGAGTTTCTCTGCTGCCTTTGAGAGAGCAATGCAGCCCCAGCCCCAGATCAGGAGGGACTTCTTCAGTGGCATCTTTGTACATCATTTATTTATTGATTGACCCAGCACAGAACTGTTACAGAATCACAGAACCAAAGAATGTATCTGGTTGGAAGAGACCTCAGAGATGATTCAGGCTGTGGGTGATGGATTTCACAGAGCAAGGACAAAAGGATGGCACTCTTCCCCCAGGACATGCCTCAGCAAGCTAGCTGAAATCACCCAGCAGTGAGCTCAGCCCCGTGGCACACACTGCCCCTTCACAGCTGGCAAGCAGCTGCCCAGCCATGCAGCTGCCTTCCACTGCCCCAGCTCCTGCCACTCAGCTTCTCAGTCTACTGTCCTCCTAGTGAGTGACTGCTCCCTCTAGGAGTCAGGAGGTCTGGGGTGACAGGTTGGACTTGATGATCTTTGAGGTCTTTGCCAACCTTGGAGATTCTGTGACTCTATTCTATGAACTTCAGCACAGAAGAGCAGCTGTGCTGACACAGGGCACAGCCACCAATTACTGCAAGCACAACAGGGAGCAGAGAGCACAAGGGCGGGCAGGGAGCTGCTGAGAGAGTCCAGCACAGAACCCCAGAGCTGCTGCAGGCAGTGGAACATCTCCCTGGGAGCATAGGCTGAGGGAGCTGGGGCTTGGAGCACAGGAGCCTGAGGGCTGCCCTCAGTGCTGGGGATCAAGATGTGCAGGGCTGGAGCCAGGCTCTGCTCAGGGATGGCCAAGCACAGCACAAGGGGCACTGGGGGCAAGCTGGAGCAGAGGAGGTGCCAGGAGAACAGAAGGGAAACTTTGTCCCTGTGAGGGTGGCAGAGCCTGGAGCAGGCTGCCCAGAGAGGTTGTGGAGTCTCCTCTGGAGCCTTTCCAGCCCCCCCTGTATGTGTTCTGGGTGCCCTGCTCTGGCAGGGGGTCAGAGTGGCTGCTCTCTGGAGGTCCCTTCCAAGCCCTCACAGTCTGTGCTGTGAGTCCCAGGAGCTGCCTAGCCTGCTGACAGCTTCCCCAGGCCAAGGCCCCACAAGCAGCGGCAGCCTCCCCGTGGCCCCTGCGCTGCCGCTGGGCCTTGCCTGGCAGCTCAGCCCTCTGAGCGCCCAACCGAGCCAGCGGGAGGCAGGGCAAAAAGCTTGCTGGGGGTTCACAGGCTTTGATGTCAGCTCACATGCTTTAGCTTGACCTAACCAACTGCTGTGTGTAGCCCAGCTGGGGGCTTCTGAGCAAGGCTGAGAGTCCTGCAATGGAGGAAGGGCCCTAAGAAGGGGCTGCAGCCACAGGAGGCAGCTGGTGGCAGCAGGGACACAGAATGGCATCAGCACATGCAACGATACCTGATTAACTCTTGCCTAGAGACCACCACTGCTTATTTGTTAGCATTAGCTTTTAATTACTATCTATTAGTTCCCCTCTGTGAGTGCTGTGCTGCCCATCTCAGATGGGATTTTCCACCACAGTGCCTCTGATCTTCAGAGGTTTCCTGTAACCCAAGAAGAAGAATCAGAGCACACAGGATGAGATCCTGACTGCTCATTCCAGAGCAAGGACAGGACTTTGCCTTTGCCTGAATGGCAGCTCCTCAACTGCCAGACACAGCCTGCAGGAGCAGGGAGTGGATGCCAGCCAGGGCTGCATCAAAAGCTGTGTGAGCAGCAGCACAGGGAGGGGATTCTGCCCCTCAGCTCTGCTCTGCTCAGCCCCCACCTGCAGCACTGCCTCCAGCTCTGGGCCCCCAGCACAAGACGAACCTGGAGCTGCTGCAGAGGCTCCAGAGGAGGCCACCAAGATCAGAGGGCTGAAGAACCTCTGCTGTGGGTACAGGCTGGGAGAGTTGGAGCTGTTCAGCCTGGAGAAGAGAAGGCTCCAGGGAGACCTCAGAGCAGCTTCCAGTACTGGAAGGGGCTCCAGGAGAGATGGGGAGGGACTTTTTATAAGGGCTTGTGGTGCCAGGACAAGAGGGAATGGATTGAAGCTTGAGGAGGGCAGATTGAGACTGGAGAAAGGGAGGCACTCTGGAGAATGAGGGTGGGGAGACACTGGCACAGGCTGCCCAGGGAGGCTGGGGCTGCCCCTCCCTGGAGGTGTTCAGGGCCAGGATGGATGAGGCCTTGAGCAATGTGCTGTAGTGGGAGGTGTCCCTGCCCATGGTAGGGAGGGTGGAACTTGATGATCTTCAAGGTCCCCTCCAAGCCACTCTGAATCTCTGTTAGCAAGCCTCCCCAGCTTCCTTGGCTCCATCCTTAGCTGCCAGCTGCATGATGGGCAGAGGCTGCAGTAGGCAAGCAGGGATCTCACACAAGCCTCCCAGCATGGATGGAATTCTGACCAGCCACACACACAGTATTGCCTTCCACTCTGCTGTGGACACAGAAAGGACATCCTGTGGTGCAAGAGATGCCAAAAAGACAGCAGCAATTCCCTTCTTTGCTACCTGTGTCACCCTGCTCTCAGGAGTCCTGCTGGAACTGTGATTCCATGACTGGGTTTGCACACAGCCACACTAAGCTGGCAGGGGAGGCAGCAGGACAATCTAATTCTTCTTTGGGTACCACTGAGGGAGTCAAAGTCTGCTGCTTCCTCTTCCTTACAATGAGAAGCAGGCAGACCGTGGCCATCCTGAAGCACAGCAGCAAGGTTGCCACTGTACAGCAGCAGGATGCTGAAGTGTTCCAGAAAGCATCATCTGCACCCCACACATCAACCACTGCTCCACCCTGGGCTGTGGCTCCCCTCAAGGAGCCATGCCTGGAGTTTGCAGGTCACTGGTGATGGGAAGGATAAACAGAGGTGACATTAGCCACCCACACACTCCTCCCAAGCTACTAGGCAATGTGTTATCAGGACCCAGACTGCAAGCTAGTAACCTGCTGCCCAGGAGGGCAGAGCACCTTGGATAAGCTTGGTAACAACTTGCAGCTGGGGCTCTCACCCTCCCAGTAACCATGGCCTTCCCACCAGTCACTGACAGCCACTGACAGCAATCACGCTGGCCACTGGCCTGCTGCTCCTCCTCACAGCCTTGCAGGCTGATGTTCCCTAAGAGATGAGACTACCAGAGAAGCCAAAGGACCCAATTAAGATCAAGGCACAGAGCAAACACATCCTGGCCTGAAGGAGGCAGACACCAAACAAGGGGAGAGGCTTGAGGAGGGGGGACAAAAGAAAGGCATCCCCCAGTGCTTACCACTGGCACAGGAAAAGACTGCAACATGTCCACACCTGCTGCTGGGGAATCACAGAAGGACAGAGGTTGGAAGGGACCTCCAGACAGGGAATGGAATGGAATGGAATGGAATGGAATGGAATGGAATGGAATGGAATGGAATGGAATGGAATGGAATGGAATGGACCAGGTTGGAAAAGACCACAGAGCTAATCCAGTCCAACCTATCACCCAACACCATCTGATCAACTCAACCATGGCACCAAGTGCCTCATCCAGGCTCTTCCTAAACGCCTCCAGGGATGGTGACTCCACCACCTCCCTGGGCAGCACATCCCAATGGCCAATCTCTCTTGCTGGGAAGAATTTCTTCCTAGCATCCAACCTAAACCTCCCCTGGCACAGCTTGAGACTGTGTCCTCTTGTTCAGGTGCTGGTTGCCTGGGAAAAGAGACCAACCCCCACCTGGCTACAACCTCCCTTCAGGGAGTTGGAGAGAGCAAGAAGGTCTCCCCTGAGCCTCCTCTTCTCCAGGATAAGCAACCCCAGCTCCCTCAGCCTCTCCTCACAGGGCTGTGCTCCAGACCCCTCCCCAGCTTTGTTGCCCTTCTCTGGACACCTTCCAGCATCTCAACATCTTTCCTAAACTGAGGGGCCCAGAACTGGACACAGGACTCAAGGTGTGGCCTAACCAGTGCAGTGTACAGGGGCAGAATGACCTCCCTGTTCCTGCTGGCCACACTGTTCCTGATGCAGGCCAGGATGCCATTGGCCCTCTTGGCTGCCTGGGCACACTGCAGGCTCATGTTCAGCCTACCATCAACCAGCTCCCCCAGGTCCCTCTCTGCCTGACTGCTCTCCAGCCACTCTGACCCCAGCCTGTAGCTCTGCATGGGGTTGTTGTGGCCAATGTGCAGAACCCAGCACTTGGATGTGTTCAGTCTCATGCCCTTGGACTCTGCCCCTCTGTCCAGCCTGGCAAGGTCCCTCTGCATCATCCAGTCCAAGCCCCCTGCCAGAGCAGGCTCATCCCTGCCATCACTCATTACAACAGAAGCATTCCAAAGCTGAGGGGTTTGCCCTGTGCAATATTGGTTCATTTGTTTCTCTCAAATCTGGGGTGCATCCCAGTTTTGCTCTGGCACAGTGCTGCCCTGGCCCAAGCACAGCAACAGACAAAGGAGTTTATTGAAGACATCTTCAACAGAACATAAAACAGCACACTGGGAAGGTATTTATAGATTGAAAAGTGCAACAAAGCCAAAGGGACTGCTCTGGGACCTTGGTGGGAGCCAAAACATGGCTGGTGGTTCTGAAACAGAGAATCCTGGAATGGCTCAGGCTGGAAGGGAGCTCAGAGCTCAGCTCCAACCTCCCCACCATGCCCAGGGACACCTCTCAGCTACACTCAGCTGCTCAGGGCTTCATCCAGCCTGGCCTTCAGCACCCCCAGGCAGGAGGCAGCCACAGCCTCCCTGGGCAGCCTGGGACAGAGTCTCAGCAGCCTCCTGCTGAACAACTTCTTCCTCAGCTCCACTCTGACCCTGCTCTGCCTCAGCTTCAAACCATTGCCCCTTGGCCTGTCTGCAGACAGCCTGAGGAGAAGTCCCTCTGCAGCCTTCCTGCAGGATCCCTTCAGGTCCTGGCAGGCAGCTCTGAGGTCCCCCCAGAGTCTTCTCCTCTGCAGGCTGAACACCCCCAGCTCCCTCAGCCTGTGCTCACAGCAGAGCTGCTCCAGGCTGCTGAATCAGGAGCTGAACTGCATTAGGTCAAGCAATGAACAAAGACATCCACACATGCCAGCTGCTTCCCTGCACCTCTTCCTTTCCCCTAGGGCAAGCCCCACAGTGCCCAAATCACTCCAGCAGAACCCTTGCCTGTGGGCTGAGGTGATCAGTGAAGCAGCCCAGGGCTGAAGGGTTTCTGTTGGGAGGGGGAATTCCTTTGCAGGGTTCTTTGTCACTTGTCCTGTGCAAACTAAAGCTGCTGAGGATCTGCATCCCTCCACAGGCTGAGGAATCTGTGCCTCACCCAATGTACCAACCACAGCACACACTCCTCCTCAGCACTCACTCTGGGGGGCTGCAGGATGAACAACTTCCTTTCACAACACTTCACTCTGTATGCTTTAATCCCTTTCACTGTTGTAGGCACTCAGAAGGGGAATTGCAGCTCTGGATCAGTAAATCAGGGATGGGGAATGCAATCTGCAGCTCTCTCTCTCCACTGGCACTGCTCTGAAGTCTGCATTTTCCTTTGACTGGCAAAGCTGCAGTGGTTGGATTGTAAATGAATGAGGTTGACAAGATCCCAGCATCTCAAAATGGTTAACAGCAGAGTCACAGAATGCTAGGGGTTGGAAAGGGCCTTGGGAGATCATCCAGGGACTCTTCACCAGGGTGTCTGCAGACAGGCCAAGGGGGAAGGGTTTGAAGCTGAGGCAGAGCAGGGTTAGAGTGGAGCTGAGGAAGAAGTTGTTCAGCAGGAGGCTGCTGAGCCTCTGGCCCAGGCTGCCCAGGGAGGCTGTGGCTGCCTCCTGCCTGGGGGTGCTGAAGGCCAGGCTGGATGAGGCCCTGAGCAGCTGAGTGTAGCTGAGAGGTGTCCCTGGGCATGGTGTGGAGGTTGGAGGAGAGGAGCTCTGAGCTCCCTTCCAGCCTGAGCCCTTCTGTGATCCCATGATTACAGCCAATGATACCAAGGAATTCAAGGAGCCCTCTCTCACTGCTTGACAGCTCCCTGTGCAAGCAGCTCAGGGGGGTTAAGCCTGAGGCCCCTGCTCCATCCTGCAGCTTGTCAGACCCCCAGTACATACTGCCAGGAGCATTTCTGTTCATTTGAGCAGCTTCAGTGGATAGATGGGAAGGGAAGGAGCTGAGCTAAGGGGAATGCTGCATTATTCATGCAGATAACAACACTTACTCATGCCCAGCATACACTGCAACCTAAAGCACAAATCTAGGACACATCTCAGTCATGCTGAGTTCTATTTCCATTCAGCCTCAGCATATTTCACCTTCTCACATCAGCACTGAAGCAATTCCTTGCTCTGCAACTCCCTCTCCCTGCCTGTGCCTTGGCACACAGAAGTCAGCAGTGCTGCAGGTTTTGTGAAGGAAGGGTCAAAGATGCTGCCTGGGTTCAGCTCCAGCAGCAGTGGCCACGAAGCTCAGGGGGCTGTGCAGTGCTGCTCACCAGTTCCCTTCCTCCAGCCACGCTCCTCAATGAAAAGGTTGAACTCAAAGCTGCTGAAGAATAAGCAAGTTCCCCACATGGCACTGGCAGCTGTGGTGTCTGCACTGAACTCTTCCTGTGACACCCTTTGTGCCCAGCTCTGCCAGCCCAAACCTGGGAAGGGAAGAAAATCATTTCCAAAACATGATGCCTGGGCTTCTGCAGCCCATGCTGTTCACAGAGACACAGACTGGGTTAGGCTGGAATGGACCTTAGAGACCATCCAGTTGCAGCCCCCTGCCCTGGGCAGGGACTCCTCCCACCAGCCCAGGCTGCTCAAGGCCTCATCCAGCCTGGCCTTCAGCACCCCCAGGCAGGAGGCAGCCACAGCCTCCTGGGCAGCCTGGGCCAGAGTCTACCCAGCCTCACTGCAAAGAATTTCTTCCTAATCTCTCATCTCAATCTGCTCCCCTCAAGCTTCAGTCCATTCCCTCTTGTCCCATCACTCCAAGCCCTTGCAAAAATTCCCTCCCTAGCATCCTTGCAGCCCCCATCAGGTACTGGAAGGCTGCTCTTAGGTCTCCCTGGAGCCTTCTCTCCTCCAGGCTGAACAGCCCCAGCTCTCCCAGCCTGGCCCCATAGCAGAGGCTCTTCAGCCCTCTGATCATCTCTGTGGCCTCCTCTGGACCCTCTCCAGCAGCTCCAGGTCCCTCTTATGCTGGGGTCCCCAAAACTGGAGGCAGTGCTGCAGGTGGGCTCTGAGCAGAGCAGAGCAGAGGGGCAGAATCCCCTTCCTGTGCTGCTGCTCTCCCTGCTCTGGCTGCAGCTCAGCACTCAGCTGGCTCTGGGCTGCCAGGGACCAGTGCTGGCTCCTGGGGACTTTGTCACCACTGACACCCCCAAATCCTCTCCTCAACTCTGCTCTCCAGCCACTCCTCTCCCAGCCTGTGTTTGTGCTTGGGATTGCCCCAACCCAGGTGCAGGACCTTGCACTTGGTGCTGTGGAAGTTCCTGAGGTCTTCCTTCAGAGGACTGAGCAAGATCTCTGAGAGCCCAGTGGGAAGGGGCTCCTGAGGCTGGGAAGGATTCAACCCTGGCCCCAGAGTGTACTTTGCACATGAGGTTGGTTACTGTGGGCTCCCAAAGAACAGTGTCAGGCAAAAGGTCTGAGTCAGAAACATGATCTAGGTCCAGAAGAATGAAGTAGGCAGCAGCCAGATTGAAGCCCCTGCTAGTGGTTTAGGGTCCCTCAGTGTGAGTGGCATGAGCAGGCAGCTCAGCTTCTCCTGTACAGACAGTGCCTACACAGCTGAGCCTCCCTGCAGGCCCTGCTGGAGACAGGAGGTGCTGGAGCCATGCTGCCACGTTCTGCTTTCTGAACAGCTCCTGCAGCAAATCCAGCCTGGCCAAAGTCTGTCTGCCACAGCCAACACAAGCCCAGCTGGTGCAGGGGAAGGCTCACAGCTTCCTCAGCTCCACAGAAAAGCACACGCTGTGGCAATATGATCACAGGACTCCCAGCAGCTAAGCACAGCACTCAGACAAGCACATTATTGGCAGCAGCTGCTCAAACAAGTGCTCACCTCACTGTGCTCCCCAGAGCCTGGCAATTGAGGGAGTGAGAAATGATGCCAATGAAACCAGCCTCTTCTGCAAGCTTGCACAGTGTGCCTCCCTGGCAGTCCAGCTGAGCCATCAAAGGTGCCAGCCTGCCAGACCCCCTGAGGTCACATGAACCTGTCAAGGGTATTTGATCCCTGGAGAGCAAATCCATTCCCAGGCTGCACTTGGCCCACTAACCTGCCCAGCTCCCAGGCAGCTCACACAGGTGGCACCAACCCAACCCAGTAGGATTACAGCTGTCAAATGCCACAGCATGGCTTTGATGATAGTTAGTCTGACACAGTTTCATTAGAAATACAGAATGGGCTGGGCCAGAAGGGACCTCCAAAGCTCACCCAGTCTGACCTCCCCACAGCCAGCAGGGACATTCCCAACTGGACCAGGCTGCCCAGAGCCCTCTCCAGCCTCACCTTGAATGTCTCCAGGGATGGGACCTCAACCACCTCCCTGGGCAACCTGCTCCAGTGTTCAGCAGCCTCCTGGTGCAGAACTACAGAAGAGGCTTGCTCCATCCTCCTGCCTCTTGCTCTACAGGTATGTGTAAGCATTAATGAGACTCCCTCTCAGTCTGAAGTCCCCAGGCTAACCAGCCCCAGACAGAAGACAAAGGAGAAGACAAAGCCAACAAAGATGGGTTCAGTATGCATCTGCATCCAAGGCTAGTGTGTGCAGCCAGCCCAGCAAACCAGAAGGGAACAGTCTGGCAAAGCAGAGGCTTAGCAGCTTCTCCCAGGGCGCTCCCTCTAAGGCCATTTCTCTGCCTTTCACTTGATTGGGTACCTTAGAGATTCATGGACTCCCAGAATGGCTTAAGCTGGAAGGGATCTTAAAGATCCCCTGGTTCAAACCCTCTGCCATGGGCAGGGACATGTCCCACAAGACCAGGCTGCTCAAGGCCCCATCCAGCCTGGCCTTGGACACCCTTCCCATCTCCCTGCCCTAGAAGACACTTGTTGGTTTGCTGTCCCAGCATGCAAAGGAGTACAATCAAAAGCATCCCATGAGTGTCTAGGTAAGTTACACCCTCAAAACTAACTGCCCTTCAATGGATTAGGACTCCCCTCACAACAGCAAAATCCATTTGAAAACCATCATCAACAACCAACCCACCCCAACAACAACAACAAACCACCCCCACAAACCCAGCCACAAAAATGCACCCAGTCACCTGAAGGAGCATGGGGGAAGCTGGCAAGGAAAGAGCTTGACTGCCACAGCTTTGAAAGCAAACAGCTGTGTGACAGTGGCCACTGGGAATGCACAGAGCATGGCATGGCACTGAAGGCTGGCTGCAGAACATCCATTTCACACAACCACAGAATGGCTCAGGATGGCTCACCCAGCCTGGCCACAGCTTGGAGCTGGGGCAGAGCAGGGTCAGACTGGAGCTGAGGAAGGAGGTCCTCAGCAGGAGGCTGCTGAGACTCTGGCCCAGGCTGCCCAGGGAGGCTGTGGCTGCCTCCTGCCTGGGGGTGCTGAAGGCCAGGCTGGATGAGGCCTTGAGCAGCTGAGTGTAGCTGAGAGGTGTCCCTGGGCATGGTGTGGAGGTTGGAGGAGCTGAGCTCTGAGCTCCCTTCCAGCCTGGCCCAGTCTGGGATTCTGTGCTTCAGGTCTAAGGTGCTGTGCTGTCTAGAGGAAGAAGCAGCTGCCAGCATTTGATGCTGCCTTGGTAGGCTGAGGGCATCCAACACTATCAGCATTATTCAGCTTCAGCAAATGACTTCATGAACTCTTCCTGGCAAGAGCTCAGGCTGTATGAAAAGTGGAGCTCCTGGTGCTCTTCCAGACTGTTAATGGAGACCTCCTTTATGTCTCACTGAAACATTTCAAAGGACAAAGGCACACACTGTGGATGCTGGGATTGAAAAGCCAGCAGAAGTTTCTCCTGGGCTGATTTTGCTGGGTGCAGCACAGGGAGAGCCTGAACACAGCACTGCTCTGTCCCATGGGGACACAGGGCTGGCCTAGGGGGCTTGGAGGAGAGGCCAAGGTGTCACTGCTCTCTGGTCACCACAGTTAGTGAACCCTCAGCACACTGGCTGTGTCTCTAAAGCACTGTGCAAGCACTTCCCAGGTCCAGGGAGTGTATTTCATCTGGGGGCTGTTGTGTTCCCCAGTATTGCTCAAGGTATCCATCAGGGACTGGGACAAAGGGACAGAAGGTAGCCTCAGCAAGCTTGGGGATGGCACAGACCCAGGAGGAGCAGAAGAGCTCTGGAGGGCCCTTCCAGCCCAAAGCATTCTGTGACTCCACAGGTCTTCAGATGCACACAGAGCATTGCCTGCAGAGCTGACTGACCACAGGCAGATCTAAAGCACCCAGACACAATGGTTTGGAACTGGAGCAGGGCAGATTTAGGTTGGACATCAGGAAGAAGCTCTGCACAGTGAAGGTGGTGAGACACTGGCACAGGCTGCCCAGGGAGGTGGTTGAGGCCCCATCTCTGCAGCCATTCAAGATCAGCTTGGCTGTGTCCTGGGCAGCCTGCCCTAGAGGGGGGTGTCCCTGCTGCCTGCAGGAGGGTTGGACAAGATGACCTTTGAAGGGTCCCTTCCAACCTGTTGCAATCTGTGATCTGTAAAGGGGAGAAGCTCCTAGCAGCTTCTCACAGAAGCCACTGCTGCAGCCCCCTGCTGCCAAAAACCCAATGCACCCACAGCTCATGCTCCATGCAGGCAGCACCTCACCCTGCTGTCATCTCATACATTAACTACACACTTCACTGTCTGTGGCCTGGAATATCTCCAGAGGTATTAACTTTTACTCACCTACCCTGTTACCTATTCACAGACTGCATCTGGCTGGAAGGGACCCTCAAGGGTCATCTTGTCCAACTCCCCTGCAGGCAGCAGGAACACCTCCAACTAGATCAAGCTGCCCAGGGACACAGCAAGGTTGATCTTGAATGGCTGCAGAGATGGGACCTCTACCACCTCCCTGGGCAGCCTGTGCCAGTGTCCCCCCAGCCTCACTGTGCACAGCTTCCTCCTGATGTCCAACCTAACTCTGCCCTGCTCCAGTTCCAAACCATTGTGTCTCACCCTACCCCCACAGCCCCTTCTGAACAGTCCCTCCCCAGCCTGCCTGCAGCTGCCCTGCAGACACTGAAATGCAGCTCTAAGGCAACCTGAATTCTCCTCCTCTGATGTGAAGAGTTTGATTCTGGATGCAGAGCTGGAGATGATGTTCTGGCAGGTAAGAGTGAACAGCAGCTCCTCGAAGGCTGTGGCTCCTCCTGGGGAACAGGACAGCTTCCGTGGCAGGCAATGGCAATTCTAACAGCAGCAGGGAGCAGTGGGAGCTGCTCTGAGGAGTGCAGAGAGGTCAGGTTGAAAAATGGGGGGCGGATTTTCTGCTTGTTTTAATGAGAGGGAGGTAGAAAAAGCGCAAAGCTCTGAAAGCAGAAAGGAAAGGGAAGCCAAAGCGCGGTGCCAAAAGCACTCAGGCTGCAGTCCCACGCTGGCACCCGCTCCTGCCGGGCTTCTGCTGCCCCCAGCCGCTCAACCCTGCCCGCAGCCTTCTCCTGCGCACAGCAGGGCTTCAAGAGCACAGCCCGAGCGGGAGGGAAGGGCACAGCAACCTCCGCAAGGGCTTCCCAGCACCACCGGGCCCACAAGGCTCCGAGCTCCCCGCGGCACTCCCGTAAGGATTCCTGCTCCCGGCTGCAGGGGCGAGTGGTGCTCTGCAAGCCCCTGGAAATCCATTTGTCTCCTTGCAAGGGAGGAGTTGTGGCTGGGGAGATGTTGAGGCATTGTGAATTGATTCTTGTTCAATAACCAGGAGGGTTTTCCTTAAGACACAATCTCATGCTGTTCAGCATGCCTTGACCCCAATCTGCCTTCAAAGGAAGGGCAGAGCTGGCCCTGTTTGATGCAGCAGGTCCTTGCTTCCCTGATCAGGACCACCTGCACATCTGACCTAGGATCTACACTGAATTGCAACCCAAGTGCAGCTTCAGCTGCAAGAGATGATCTCCAGCAGTACAACAGCAATTCTTCAGCATCTTTAGTGCAGAGCTTGCTCAATTACCATTTTCAGTACATTCTGAAAAACAACTTCATTCAGACCACAGAGCTGTCAGGGCTGGAAGGGACCTCAAGGATCAGCCAGTCCCAACCTCCCTGCCATGGGCAGGGACACTTCACACTGCAGCAGGTTGCTCACAGCCACATCCAGCCTGGCTGCAAACACCTCCCAGGGATGAGGCTCTCACCACCCTCATGGGGAGGTTCTTCCTGACATCCAATCTGAATCTCCCCACTTCTAGTTTTGTTCCACTCTCCCCAGTCCTATCCCTCCCTGACACCCTAAGCAGTGCCTCCCCAGCTTTCTTGTAGCCCCCTTCAGATGCTGGAAGGCCACAAGAAGGTCTCCTCAGAGCCTTCTCAATAAAGCTATGCATTAAAAAACCCAAACCAACCCAAACCCAAGAACTTCTTTTCTGGCTAATTTCAGAAAGACTAAGAAAGCAGCTCTGTTTTCCCTGGGTATGTCCACATCTCACACGTCTGTGTGTGTGTGCACCTCAGGTGGATCAGCTCTGCATAACCATCCCACAAACAGAAGCAGAGTGCAGACATCTGAACTGAAGCTGTTTGCAGTTCCAGCCCAGGAAAGCTGGCCTGGCTGTCCTGGGTGCAAACACAGCCACTGCTCGCAGCCCCAGCGTGCTCAGCTGCTGTGAGCCAACAGCCACTGGGCTGTGAGCAGCCAAGTGCCTCAGCAGGAGAAGGTAAATGAAACCCAAAAGGTTCCTCCCCCTCTTAGTGTACAAATTGCTGAAAGCCCTGGGTAAATATAATAGAGGTTTTACTGACCATGAGCACAGAATCACAGTGGTTGGAAGGGACCTCCAGAGATCACCCACTCCAACCCCCCTGCCAGAGCAGGAGCACCCAGGGCAGATCACACAGGAACACATCCAGCTGGGGTTGGAACATCTCCACAGAGGGAAACTCCACAACCCTCCTGGGCAGCCTGCTCCAAGGCTCTGTGACCCTCACAGGGAAAAAACTTTTCCTCCTGTTTCCATGGCACTTCCTCTGCCTCAGCTTCCACCACTGCCCCTTGTGCTGGCATTGGGCATCCCCCAGCAGAGCCTGGCTCCAGCCTCTGGGCACTGACCCTGCACATCTTTAGCAACAGCAACGAGGTCACCCTCAGGCTCCTCCTCTCCAAGCTCCAGAGCCCTTAGCTCCCTCAGGCTCTCCTCATGAGGAAGATCTTCCACTGCCTTCAGCATCTTTGTGGCTCTGACCTGGACTCAAGCAGCTCCCTGAGGTCCTTTTTGCCCTGAGGGGCCCAGAACTGGGCACAATATTCCAGATGTGGCCTCACCAGGGCAGAGTAGAGGGGGAGGAGAGCCTCTCTTGACCTACTGACCACAGCCCTTCTAACCCACCCGCGGATGCCATTGGCCTTCTTGGCCAGCAGAGCACATTGTTGGCTCACCATCGAGCTCTCTTCTGGACGAGAGAGATGAAGGCCCTGCGCCGTAAGGCTGCCGGAGAGCAGACCCCGGCGGGGCCAGCAGGACGCTGCAGCCATCCCTCGGGCCGCTGCCGAACTGCAGCTCCGCACCGCGCCGCGGGACGGATGCAACCCTGCAGCTGGCCGGCCAGCGGCAGCACGGAGCCGCCAGCCTGCATGGCCGGCGCTCCTGCACGGCTCTCCTTGGCAGAGGCTCCTTCCACTGCTTTTGAAACATAAAGGTCTATATCAGTTTAAAACACCCTTCTTAACAAGCTCTGTCTTCCAGCAGCTGTTACCTGCACCCTGTGATGTGCAAGACCTCATCCCCAGAGACATCCCCAGACATGGGAGGGGCACCCGGCTTGTCTTTTGCCCTCTGTTGGCACAGCCTGGCACGTCCTGCACTCCCACGGGTGGTAACGTGAGGACTCAGGAGGCTGTCAGGCCCTCGTGGATCCCTTCCTATCACCTCTCTGCACCACTCAGATCAGGATGTGGGAAGGGTGAGTGTCAGAAGGATGCAGCCAGGCTCTGCTCAGGGATGTCCAAGCACAGCACAAGGGGCACTGGGGGCAAGCTGGAGCAGAGGAGGTGCCAGGGGAACAGGAGGGAAAACTTTGTCCCTGTGGGTGCTGGAGCCTGGAGCAGGCTGCCCAGAGAGGCTGTGGAGTCTCCTGCTCTGGAGCCTTTCCAACGCCCCCTGGATGTGTTCTGTGTGCCCTGCCCTGGGTGCTCCTGCTCTGGCAGGGAAAGTGGGACTGGGTGATCTCTGGAGGTCCCTTCCAACCCCTGAGAGTGTGTGGCTCTGCGATAAGAAGTCCTGCTGATGCCAGCAGCACTCAGTGTGGGCATAAAAGATCAAATCTCTTACACTGAGATGCAGCAGGTCACCACACTCAGAACTAGATCTACTTATCTTGGAGACTACTAAGTCAACTCCCACTCCAGTTCCATCTTGAACTCTGCTACTTGTGTGCTGAGAACATTTTGAACTCCCTGTCTATGGCACACTGAAATGACACCAAAAAAGGCCTTTCCAGTAAGCCCAACAAAGGTTGTTCCTGTTACATGAAAAATTCCACACTTCCTCTCAGCTCTGCTTCAGTCAGCTTCCAGAAACAAACAGAAGAGTAACTCAGTCTCCCAGTGAGCTCAGAGATGTCTGTGTCAGATTCCACTGTCATTTTACTCTTTACTAGGTGAAAGCTTTGCAGAAAGCAGCAGCTCTGCAAATACTTCTGTTTCCCAGTCTTTATTCCCTAGTTTCCAGAAAAATCTACTGCTCCCCTCCATACCTGTCTGCTCCCAGAGCAGCTTACCTGAGGAGAGATCCTGGGTGCCTGTAATGTGAGTCTATGTCTGGGGCAGAGGATATGAGTGTGAAATTTGAGAGAGACACTGAGAGGCTGGAGACAGCTGAAGCATTCAGTGCAAGGCAGCAGAAGGCAGCTCAAGCTTGCAGACCAAAACCTGGCTGCTGCTGACTGTGACCTCTAACACTTCACATCTCTGCAGTCCTTTCAGAAAGCAAGACTTTGAGGTGGGTTAGGTTAGGAGCAGTAAAGAGCTGCGAAGCTCACTGAGGATAAGCAGAAGTGCATCTTTGTATCGAGCTATACACATCCTAACAGAACATTCTGAGGAGCAATTAGGGCCCAAAATGTCTCTCAGTGATGTGCTGCAGCGAGGCCAGTGCCCAGCCAGATCTCACCCTACAAAGCAGGCTCAGTGCCCACCTGCCGACCTTTCACTGGAGAGGTTCAAAACAGGCTGATCTTCAGAACATGCTTTCAGGCTCATCCCTTTGCTCTGCAGCTTAGGGTGGCTGCGCCTCTGGGTAATTTGGAGGGGAGAAGAAAGCCTGTGGCAACTGAAACAACCTTCTCAGGTCCCACTGTTTTGCTCCAGGGTGGACTTCTCCCTACTCCCTAAGCAGATCCTGACAGTGTTTTTGTACAGAGAAGTGGTGTTTTACATTGACACATAAAGATAGCTCATTAACACTTAGAAATACCTAAAGGGCAAGGGACAGGGTAGAGCCAGACTCTCCTCAGAGGTGTCCAGTGGCAGGACAAGGGGCAATGAGCATAAACTGGAACACAGGAGGCTCCGTGTACACATAGGGGGAGTGGTGGTGGTGGCAATCATGTCGAGGGTGGCACATCACTGCAACAGGCTGCCCAGAGAGGTTGTGGAGTCTCTGTCTCTGGAGGCACTCAACACCCACCTGAACGTGTTCCTGGGTGATTTACTCCAGGTGATCCTGATCCAGCACTGGATGATCTTCAGAGATCCCTTCCAAGCCCTAACATTCTGTGATTCCAATGAGAAGCTTTTGGCAAATGAAGCCATCGCTATCCCTGCTCACAAAAACACAGTCGTTGCTACAACAAAGGGAACTAAATCACTACAAAACCTCCTCACAAAATAGTTTCTGGAGCTACATTCACATGCCAGCTGTCAGCCAAGACCATCGAGCACAGAATCAGACTGTTCGGGGCTGGAAGGGACCTCCAGAGATCACCCAGTCCAACCCCCCTGCCAGAGCAGGAGCACCCAGGGAGGGCACAAAGGAACACATCCAGATGGGGTTGGAATCTCTCCAGAGAGGGAGACTCCACACCCCCCTGGGCAGCCTGCTCCAGGGCCCTGCTCCCAGGGAAACAATTCTTCCTCCTGTTTCCATGGCACTTCCTCTGCCTCGATGCTCTTCAGAGCAGTGACCCACCTCCCGCGCAGCTCCGAAAGCATCGCCTGCATCTCGATCACCTGGCTGCGCCCCAAGCCTTGCAAACACCCGCACCCCGGCGCCGCCCGGCGCGGGCACGGCGCGGCCCGCGCCAGCAGGTGGCAGCAGCGGCGCGGCCGGGGAGCGGCGCTGGGGATGCGCACGGCCGACCCCCGCGCCGAGCTCCCTTCCTCGCCTCCCTTCTCCCCTTTGCCCCTGTGCCGGCGGTGAAGCTGCGCAGGGAAGGGCACGCTATGCATGCGTGCGCACCCCCAGTCGCTGCCACCTCTCACCATTCCTTTCCTCGACTACGAAAGCTGGCCTCGAAACGCTCCGGCACAGCCCCTGGGCACCACTGCCAGAGTCCCATTTCCAACTGCAGCACAACATTTCCCCAGCAAAAGGGCATTTGGCTCCACGAAATGTCTTCTCTGGCCATGGAAGCCATCACGTTGCTGTTTACCCTGCCAACAGAGCACAGAGGTCAGGGCTGCCCCCCAGGAACCGGGGCTGGATTAGCTGAGGACAGATCCCTCAGGAGGGTCAGCACGTTCAGAAGCCCTCAGCTTTACATTTCAAGGCATTAGTTAAATACACAAAGGCCAAGACAGAAGTGTCCTGGTTGTGTCCTGACAATGACTATAGTTAAAGGCTTGGAGAATTTCTATTTCAAGAGCCCCTGCCCAGTAGATTCACTCAACTTCCATCCCTGGGGGGTTTTAAGGCCAGGCTGGATGTGGTTCTGAGCAACCTGCTCTAGAGTGCCAAGATGAGGCAGAAGCAGGCTGGAGAGCTTGAGAGGAACTGGGGGTCTTTGAGAAACAAAGCTTCACCCATTGGTGACTTGTGCCAAGCAACCACCCAGAGCCAAGGGGACCCCCACGGGGCTGCTGCTGTGCAAACTCTCCACACAGCTGGAGCTTTGACCCCTGCACCTCCTCCCCTCTCCCTTCATTCTCTGATGCTGTTAGCTGGTCATCTTTTGCACCTGGTGGTGTGTGGCGAAGATTACCATGGATAAACCCATGAGAGGATTGGAAGTGCTTTCCTCCCCTAAGCTAGCAAACTAGTCTGCTGCTGGTGAATGAGCTAATGGAGTGCTAGCAAGGTGGCAAGCTTTTTATATACCACCAGAGACAACCAGAATAGGCAGGCAGAGAACCTAATCTATTGCATAAGCATTATGCAAGGACATTAACTGGCTCCTTCCTGAGCAATGCCACATTCAGTTCAGCTAGGCTCTGGGTTTCCTTACAGCCCATCCTGGGTTAGCAGCCAATACACAAGGCAGGGAGGTGGTGCAAGCCTCAAACCTGAAACATTTCAAGGCCAGGCTGGATGTGGCTCTGAGCAACCTGGTCTAGTGTGAGGTGTCCCTGCCCATGGGTGATCCTTGAGGTCCCTCCCGACGCTGACACTTGTGTGACAGAGGCTGTGTGTGAGGTGCTGGTGCCACAGGAAGCAGGCTGTGGAGCAGCTGGCCAGCTCCTGGAAGCTAACACTGTAGTCCAACCACACTTTGCCCCAGGTCAAAAAGCCCCCCAGTGGATACTGAACTTCCTCCAGGCTATTTTTATCACTGCCAGGACTTACTCAAACATTTCAAGAGCAACAGATCCTGCTCCAGAGACTGACAAACCCTGCCACACCGAGAGCTCTAGTTTAGATCTCTCCAGTTTGGAGCTGAGTGCCAGAGATCAGCTGATGCACCAAGCCCACACTCAGCTCCCGGCCGAAGTGAATCTCCCTGTGCTACGTCACTAACAGACGAACAAGGAGCTCTTGTACACGTCCCTTAACCTCTGCTAGAGCTGCTTAGCCCTGGAGCAGGTCCCTGATGGCAAGGCTGAGCAGCTGGACAAGTCATGCAGCTGGGGATTTGCCATTAAAATGGAAAGGTTTATCAAAGAAATAACCCAAGAGGAAGGCTGGGCATGTTTTCCTTTGGGATCAAACCCTGGCTCTGCCCTTGCCACAGGGGAGGCTCCCTGCACACAAAAGCAACAGGAGTCCTGCAGTGGACTGGCAGATCCAAAGACAGACTGCAAGGAGAGAGGAAGCAGCCTCTGAACACAGGGTGAGACACATTTTACACCATCTGCACAATGGCTTTCAGAGCATCACAGAATGCTCTGGGTTGGAAGGGACCTCCAAAGCTCATCCAGCCAAACCCCCTCTGCAGCCAGCAGGGGCATCCCCAACTAGATCAGGCTGCCCTGATCCCTGTCCTGCCTCACCTTCAGTATCTCCAGGGATGGGGCCCCAAACACAGTATCACAGTAACACCTCCCTGGGCAATCTGTTCCAGTGTTCCACCACCCTCCTGGTGCAGAACTTGTTCCTAACATCCTATCTAAATCTGCTCTGCTCTACTTTGTAACCCTTGTCCCTTGTCCTGTCACTGTAGGCCTTTGTAAACAGGGTCCTGGTTGCCAGGTCCTGTTTCTTCTGCCCCTCTGCTGAGTTGTGTACTGCTCTAGAAGAGACTGACAGCTCCTGGGTGGGAGCAGGAGTGGCAGCTGGGCTCTGTGTTTGCCTCTCTTCCTTTCTGTCATACGTGCTTTTGGTTCAAGTTGGTTACCAGGCAGGCTGCCAAAGGAAAACTAGCTACAGCAACTGTGAGAAGTGCACTGTCCAGGCAAGCACTAGAGAGCATTAATGAGGGGGAAACTCTCCTTTATTCATTCAAAGCTCAGGAAATTGAGTCTCTCATCTTCATTTGGTGTCAGAAACCCAGTAAGTATCTAAGATGTTCAAGGCCTTCTGGCAAGAGGAAATGGGAGAGAAGCCAGGCAAGCCAGAGCTCCAGCTCTGATCCAGCTCTAGGACCTAACAGCAAGAGAAGCACAGCAGGCCTGCAGACACAGAGAGCTGGAAGAGAAAGTCCTGCAGTGAGTCAAGGATGGCAGCAGCAGTGAGCACAGGCATGCTGGCAAGGGCAGGCTCAGCAGCCAGCAGCAGCCCAGGCCCCCGGAGCGGCACCACGGTGGGCAAGGTGGCAGCAACAGAAATGGCCACATACTAGACAGCTTCTCTGGAGGGGTGACCACACTGGACAAGCAGACCCTAGGGAGTACATCTTCAACAAGAAGAGACAACCATGAGAGGATGCCATCCATGCCAGGAGGCTTGCAGCTGCTCACACAAAGCTACTGACTGAACAAGTCTTTTGATGCCACAGCAGACTGGGACTTGGAAGGCACAGTCTCCCTCACAGCAAAGCAGAGGGGACTGAGGAAGGAATTTCAGAGTGGCCCTGCACAGTCTGATCCTGCACTGTGACTGTGGGAAGAGGGAAAAACTATTCAAAGAACCAGCTGGCACATGGGGCTGAGAGAGCAGCAGCTATTAGAAACATTCCCAAATGATCTAGTACCAAAGACTCCTGGAATGGCTCAGGCTGGAAGGGACCCCAGAGCTCAGCTCCTCCAACCTCCACACCATGCCCAGGGACACCTCTCAGCTACACTCAGCTGCTCAGGGCCTCATCCAGCCTGGCCTTCAGCACCCCCAGGCAGGAGGCAGCCACAGCCTCCCTGGGCAGCCTGGGCCAGAGTCTCAGCAGCCTCCTGCTGAACAACTTCTTCCTCAGCTCCACTCTAACCCTGCTCTGCCTCAGCTTCAAACCATTCCCCCTTGGCCTGTCTGCAGACAGCCTGAGGAGAAGTCCCTCTGCAGCCTTCCTGCAGGATCCCTTCAGGTCCTGGCAGGCATCTCTGAGGTCCCCCCAGAGTCTTCTGCAGGCTGCGCAGCCCTAGCTCCTTCAGCCTGTGCTCACAGCAGAGCTGCTCCAGCCCTGGGATCATTTGTGGCCCTAGCACACTAGAGACAGCTAAGAACATTTCTCTCCAAAGCCACTCTACAAAGACCCTTCTGAGGATGCCACAAGAGGAAGACTCTTGCAGACTGTCCAGAAAGAGCAGCTCCCTAAAGCAGTACAAATCCAAAGGGATCCAGCAGAGAGACTCTAACCTGCAATGAAGAACTGATTCAGTGCTCCCAGCAGCATCCCAAGCAGTGCCTGCAAATGGCTTTTCCAGGGAATGAGACTCCCCAAGAGGAATGCCTTTTGAAACAGGGTGCACTGCAGCCTGCTTATGTAAGCAGCCCACAGAAGCTGCTTTTCAGGAACGGCTCTCCAAATGTACATTGCATTTCCTTTCAGCCACGAGGGGAGAGCAGCAAGGGCTAACCAGGCCTGGTGGGAACACACAACCTGGATGCCAAAGCAGAATTGGTTGTAGAACTGAGAGAGCTTTCCTCAGAAAAGCAGCACTGCTTCCCAGCCACAGCAGGTAATGAGCTGTGGAGTGTGCTCATTACAGTTACAAACCTGCATGTTCTACAGCCAGAGGAGAACATTCCATCCCAAGAGATGCCTGCATGCTGTGCTTTGCCTGGCTGGGGAGCAACCAAAGTGCTGAGCACTGTTACAAGGAGACAAGCAGTGAAGTAACTCTGAAACCAGGAGACTTCCAAAATGATTCTTAGGGCTGCAGCTTATTATTGTCATTGTTGTTGTTGTTATCATCATCACAATCATAATAACTATTATTATTATTAAAGCAACATCTTTTGTTCCACCAGCACAAAACAATGATTCCTTCCTTCCTTCCCTTCCTCCCTCCCTCCCTCCACTAGCCTGAACCAGAAGCCAGGCCCAAGGAGCAGAGAGACTCAGTTTCTCCAGAGGTGAGGTAGGCCAGAGAGATGCCAGCACAGTCACAACAGCAGTATTAAGACTCAGGCCAGCAGCAAATCAGAGGCAGTAAGGCTTCAGAAACACCAGGCACTGCTTGGATGTTGTGCCAGCTCTGGAACTGCTCACCAAAATTAACCAGCTCCTCCAGTACCTTGCAGCCAATTCCTCACACTGCAAACTTGGTGTACTTAGCACTCCTCCAAACAGAGCAGCACTGAGCACAGGCAGAAGCAGCAATTAAAGCAGACTTGCACATGCCTCAGGCACTTTCTGGTAGGCACTGAACTGCACAGAGTCACAGAATCACCAAGGCTGGAGAAGACCTTTAGGATCATCCAGTCCAGCCATAACCCAACTACCCACCACACATGGCCACTACACCTTGGCCTGCAGCTCCACATCTACAGCCTCTTGAACAGCTCCAGGGATGGGGACTCCACCACCTCCCTGGGCAGCCTGTTCCAACCCCTCACCACTCTCTCACCAGAGAAGCTTTCCCGCAGGTCCAGCCTAACCCTCCCCTGGCACAACTCAAACCCATTTCCTCTCACCCTGTCTCTGGGTACCTGGGAGAAGAGACCAACCCCAGCCTCACTCCAGCTGCTCTCAGGGAGCTGTAGAGAGCAATGAGATCTCTCCTCAGCCTTCTCCTCTCCAGACTGAGCACCCCCAGGCCCCTCAGCTGCCCCTCAGATGATGCCCTTCAAACCCCTCCCCAGCCTCATTGCTCTTCTCTGGACACCCTCCAGCACCTCCATGTCTTTCCTATGCTGTGGTGCCCAGCACTGAACCCAGTGCTAAAGCTGTGGCCTTGTACAGGGGCACCAGCAGTGCCCTGCTCCTGCCGGGCACAGCTGCTGGGTTTCCTGTAGACTGCCCTTAAACCAGCAGCCACTCTTCCATAGTCACAGCCCTAGGTGACTCATGACATGAGCTGAACTACTTTGCTAACAGATGAGCTTTTAGCTCTCCATTGTTGATTCATCTCAGCCCAATCTCAGCATGGCTGATAAACCTCTTAACTCCCCTGACTGCAGGCACTGCAGTTCTTCATGGCAAGTATGAGAAATGCTTGACTTCAATTATTTTTGTACTCCAAGAAAAAGCTCACAAAAAAGCATGAAAAAGCAAGAGCAGATGGAGCACTGAGCTAAGCCCTAAACTACTGCAAAGAAAAGCAACCCAGCAGGACAAGGATAGGATCAGAACAGGACAAAGACATTTGAGGACCAGCTCTGAAAATCCATGGCCAGGTCTCTGACCAGCTAGTGCAGAACACAGAATTAGCCAGCTTGGAACAGACCTTTGAGATCATCAAGTGCAACCTATCACCCAGCACCATCTGATCAACTCAACCATGGCACCAAGTGCCTCATCCAGGCTCTTCCTAAACACCCCCAGGGATGGGGACTCCACCACCTCCCTGGGCAGCACATCCCAATGGCCAATCTCTCTTGCTGGGAAGAATTTCTTCCTAACATCCAGCCCAAACCTCCCCTGGCACAGCTTGAGGCTGTGTTGGTGTCATCTGCACATTTCCTGCTGATGGACTCAATGCCCTCCTCCAGATCATCAATAAAGATATTGAACAGGCTGGGGCCCAGCACTGATCCCTGGGGGACAGACTTGATGCAGAGAGACTCTCACAAGGGGGACTAAGAGACTGGAGCACCTCTCCCACGAGGAGAGGCTGAGAGACTTGGGACTCTTCAGCCTGGAGAAGCATTGGGAGGATAGGTCATGCAGGGGCACAGCTCAGTGGCAGGGCACAGCCCATGCTCACTGCAGGGTGGGTTGGACTGGATGACCTCTGGAGTCTCTTCCCAGCCAACCTACTCTAGAATTTATGACTCCATAAAGACTTGATGGGAGGGAAGAAGAATGAAGGGAACAGGCTGTCCAGTGGTGCCCAGCAAGAGGTCAAGAGGCAATGGGCACAAACCAAGACAGCCATCCTCTGAGTGGCAGCTGAGCACAGGATGGTATTTTTTACTGCGAGAGTGGTCAAACACTGCCACAGGTTGCCCCCAGAGGCTGTGGAATCTCCACCTGTGGAGATACTAAAAATCTGACTGCCAGGGCCCTGGGCAACTGCCCCTGCCTGATCACAGGAGCTAGGCTGGATGACCTCAGAGCCCCTCTCCTAAACTAAATGATTCTGTGGTTGTCTGCGTGTCCAGGAAGGCTACAGACAGGTGTCACAGCAAGGGCAAGGCAATGCAATCCCTAGTACAAGGACACAGCCAGCACAGAGAGCTTTCAGCCTGCTTATTTAACACAGATTTGAATGGAGAAGTGAAGATGGTGACCAAGGATATCTTCAGATAAACCTCAGGGCTTCTGTCCCTGCTTACATGACAAGGAGCTGGGTGAGGGCATGCTTTGGAGAGCTCTCAGAGTGGCAGCTTATGTAAGCTGTGCACTGCACCACTGCCTTTGCACAGGGAACAGGCTGTCACCACCAGCTGCACAGGCAGCAGGCAAGAGAAAAATCTGCTGCTTCCACCAAGTTTCTGCAGGATTGTGGAGCAAGCTGAGTTGGAAACTGCTGCCTAGTGCCCAGAGGAAGGTAATTCTTACTGCTTGCTTCACAGGCCTGGTAGGGAGACAGCTGAAACTTGGGAGGAGCCAGAAGCTGCTGATTGGTGCTGTCCTGGCTTTTGGCTTTCTGCTTCTGTCAGCAAGGCAGCAGGGTTTCAGATCAGCCCCAGCTTCTGCTCCAAGCCTTGCAGAACTGTGACTTTGGTACTGTGGGCTCTGTCAGGACTGGAAAAACCCCAGAGAAAAGCTTGGTGGTTCAGCTCCAGAATGTTCCCCCAGTGTACTCTGGAGTAGGAATGAAAAGACAAGCTGCTATGGCATGCAACTCTTACCCCATCTGGAAGCAGGGACACCCTCAAGGAAGGAGATAAAAGCTGAGACTTAACCTAGCCAGGCAGGCCTTGCATCAGAGCAGCTCATGTCCCATAAACCCACCCCTACATTATCACTTTTAATTGAAGAAGTGACTAATTACTGCCAGAATATTGCAGCACTTCCCTGATCATCATCTGCTGCTCTATCAACAGTGGTACAATATCAGCCAACATCCATCATGGCTTAGTTGGATGCATGCTTAGGAGGAGGGTAATTTCAACCAGCTCAAAGGGAATTCATCATTCATGTATTCAGAGATGTAAAGGAATCTTGGCACTAAAACACTCTAAAATGATCACAGCATCACCCAGAACCACAGTGTTAGGGGTGGGAATGGACCTCCAGAGATCATCCTGTCCAACTCCCCTGCCAGAGCAGGGTCACCCAGCACAGGTCACACAGGAACACATCCAGGTTGTCTCTGAAAGGCTCCAGAGGAGACTCCACAGCTTCTCTGGGCAGCCTGCTCCATGATGTGCATGGAAAAGGCAAGAGAGTGTAGAAGTGCTGAGATGCTCTGTCTAGGAGAGCTGATTGCAGGTTTTGCAGTGTCTTGATGTCCCAGCAATAAAGCAGGATGCTTGTGTTCAGCCTCCTTCCCTTGCCAGGACAGCTCCGTGTTAAGCACCCCTGCAGGGGGCACAGCACCGCCACAGCAAAGCACCAGCACGGAGGTGGGGTGGCTGGGTGCAAGCCGTGCAGCCTGGCAGGAACTTCTGCTACCCAGAGCCACTTTCTCTCCCAGCAGAGAGCATGCTGCCCTCTTCCCAAACACTCACTTGGCTTTATTTAGGAATGGCAATTATCAGAACAAGCTGACAGCCACAGCATTCACAAAGTGATGCTGTAAGGTGGATGCCACCTTGGCTTCAGTCACAGCACCCAAGAAGGCTTCTTACACACTCTGCTTTTAAGGCAGCAAAACCTTTTAAGTCATGACAGTTCTCTACACACACCACAGAGAGGCTGGAAAAATAGTCTGGAACTTCAGATGAGTGCTCTGCAAGATGCTGCTCCCTGCTCTGTTGTGTTGCCTACTTAGAAGCAGGCTATAAACCACAGGTTGTAAGAGGATAGCAGAGGGAAGGCTGCAGGAAGCATGGAGTGACACATTTCCTTCACAATGCTTTTCACCTGACAAAGTGCAGAGACATCAATAAATTCAATTGCAGCATCACTGCTTCTGATCACTGATCCTGCTTTGGCAAGGGGCTTGGACTCAATGAGCTCCTGAGGTCACTTCCAACCTCTAATGTACTGTGATACTGTGATTCATAGAACCCTGCAGCAGCTCAAGTTGGAAGGGAGCTCAGAGCTCCTCTCCTCCAACCTCCATACCATGCCCAGGGACACCTCTCAGCTACACTCAGCTGCTCAAGGCCTCATCCAGCCTGGCCTTCAGCACCCCCAGGCAGGAGGCAGCCACAGCCTCCCTGGGCAGCCTGGGCCAGAGTCTCAGCAGCCTCCTGCTGAACAACTTCTTCCTCAGCTCCACTCTAACCCTGCTCTGCCTCAGCTTCAAACCATTCCCCCTTGGCCTGTCTGCAGACACCCTGAGGAGAAGTCCCTCTGCAGCCTTCCTGCAGGATCCCTTCAGGTGCTGGCAGGCAGCTCTGAGGTCCCCCCAGAGCCTTCTCTTCTCCAGGCTGAACACCCCCAGCTCCCTCAACCTGTGCTCCCAGCAGAGCTGCTCCAGCCCTCATGGTTCCTGCCCCCAGATCCATTCATGTTTTGCCCATCCAACCCAAAGTAGACAGTAGCAAAACAAATGAGGGGGGAATCAACAGCCCCAACCCCCTGTGGCTGGGTGCTGGGGAAGGGGCACAGCAGCACAAGCCAGAGGGTGGCAGCTCAGCAAGTTTTAAGAGAGTCTGTAAACAGGAGGCCACAATGCTGCTTTCCCATTATTTCTTTACCCTTAACTTTGCTTTCAAACTGATTTATCTTCATCCTTAAAAACTCTGTTCCCCATGGAATGTCACAGTCTTAAAACCTCTGGCCTTCAACACATGGGTAAGGGAAGCTGCTGGCAGGGAGTAATCCTTCAGCACAGGGAACTGCCACTGCACTCGATGCTGTCCATGCAGCCTGGAAAGGAATGCTTGAGCTGAACAGGAACAGTCCAGCAGAGCTGGGCAGCAGGGAGAAGATGAAACATTACCTGAGAAGCAATGTTCTGAAGCAAACCCAACCCCCCCTGCAGCTGACTGTACCCCCAAAGGCAGGTCTGCAGTGCAGGGACGTGATGGGATCTGGGGGCACCACAGCCCACACAGGCACTGCAGCTTCTCTCTGCTCATCAGAGCCAAGTTCTGATGCCCCAGGATCTCTCCACACATACTAAAGGTTATTCCTGCCAGGGTCAGGAACACCACAGCTGGAGCACTTCAGCTCATAACTGCTTTATTTCAAGCTAATTTAGGCACTCCATTGCCTTGTGGCATAAATTGTCAAGCAGATAATAGTAACAGGCCCCCAGGCTCAGCCTGTGCACAGCACTTGGTGAGGATGCCAGCACTCAGTTACTATAGATACAGAGAGCAAACCGCTGCACAGGGGCGCGGCGCTGGAGCCCCGGGGGCGGGGGGGAAGCGGCGCTGGAGCCCCGGGGGCGGGGGGGAAGCGGCGCTGGAGCCCCGGGGGCGGGGGGGAAGCGGCGCTGGAGCCCCGGGGGCGGGGGGGAAGCGGCGCTGGAGCCCCGGGGGCGGGGGGGAAGCGGCGCTGGAGCCCCGGGGGCGGGGGGGAAGCGGCGCTGGAGCCCCGGGGGCGGGGGGGGAAGCGGCGCTGGAGCCCCGGGGGCGGGGGGGAAGCGGCGCTGGAGCCCCGGGGGCGGGGGGGAAGCGGCGCTGGAGCCCCGGGGGCGGGGGGGAAGCGGCGCTGGAGCCCCGGGGGCGGGGGGGAAGCGGCGCTGGAGCCCCGGGGGGGCGCGGCAGGGCTGCAGCAGGGCTCACCCACACCCCCACACCAGGGGCTGCAGCAGGATGGTGGACATGAGGGCAGTCACAGCTGGCAGGAGCACAGGCTTGGTCCCCCAGAAGTGCACCCTCCCAGCAGCAGCACTGCAGCCCATTCCTTCAGAGGGCCTGCTGGATGTGGAGCTGCAGCAGCACTGAGGGCTTACCACAGCTCAACACACCCCACACATTCCTCCCTTGCCTCCCCTTGGTGGCTGCCTCCAACTCAGACCATTTCTGGAACTGAAGGTTACCTGAAGACATCGTAGTGCCTTGAGCACTTTGCTAGAACACAGCTGCATCCTTGGCCACTACACACTGGGGTGCTAGAACAGTGCCCTGGCAGGACCTCTGTTCTGCTCCTGCACAGCCTCAGCTGCTTTCCCAGGGTGTTTGTCCACTCTGGGCCACCTGCAGGAGGATTTCACAGACATGAGCATGAAATACAAAGCTGTTTGCACAGCTCTTTACCAGCTCTTCCTTCCACTGAAGGAAGGATGCATCTTAGAACTAGGCCAAGAAACTTTGCTGTACAAAGAGCCCAGAGTTGTGCAGCCTGGAGAAGAGAAGGCTCAGGGGGGACCTCAGAGCTGCCTGCCAGCACCTGAAGGGATCCTGCAGGAAGGCTGCAGAGGGACTTCTCCTCAGGCCATGGGGGAATAGTTTGAAGCTGAGGCAGAGCAAGGTTAGAGTGGAGCTGAGGAAGTTCTTCAGTAGGAGGTTGGTGATACTCTGGCCCAGGCCGCCCATAGAACACCTCAGGCCTAAACTCCTGCAATGATCTGTCAGTAGTTGTTGAAAAGGTTATTAAAACCCCATGCCAGCCTGATGCCTGCCACAGTGTTCTAAGTGGCAAGGAAACCAGAGTTTAATTTAGCAGTGCAGCATGCCCTGAGGGGAGAAAAAAAGCCTTTTCACCAAAGAGCAAACATCTGCAAAGGCATTGGTTTGCAGAGGCATGTGAGGAACAGCCTCGTGGGCTCACTCACTTCCAAGAGAGTAACATTCTTCACTGGTGACTTCACACAGCCACCACGGACCACAGCTTCAGCAACCTTCAGTTTCCAGAGTGCTCACTTGTCTGTTTCTCCTGCTGGGGTCTGTGCATTGCCCTTCCCAGAGCTGTGCAACCCACCACGCTGGGCCGGAGAGCAGGCAGCCACCGCTTTGTGTCCAGCACAGGCCCAGCTTCAGAGCAGGCAGACTCTGGCTTCTGTGCAGAGCCTTTGCATCAAAGGTGACAGAGCTCACCCTGAGTGCCAGCCAGGCTGTCCCAGTGCTGAAGATCAACAAATGGCTGACTTCTCAAACCTATTCTCATGCAGTGATGGTGGCTGAGCTCCCCTTCTCCCACTCTGAGCCAACACCATGGTGGATGCTTTGCAGCAGTTAGAGCACACTAAAGCCAGGATCTATTTTTCCCCTGCAGCCTTTTGTGCCTTTTGAAAAAGCTTCTGGTTTGAAATGCTTTTCAGCCCAAGTTCTCTCAGAGATGGACCTGCAAAACCAGCATGACTCATGAAACTTTTTCCTTTGACTTCTTTGGACATCAGAGATGCTGTCAGGAGGCAGCTGGCTGACCACAGCTGGCAGGGCCACGTGTGTTTGCAGGGCTAACATTTGGAGCTGTAGGCAGGGGAATAACCAGAGGCACTCAATACAGAGCAGGGAGATAGATCCTAGTCTGAAAAGTGCTGCTAAGGGACAGCTTCTCAAGGAAACAGATTGCAACTCTCATCCTCGGACAACTAGTGCTCAAAAGCTGAATCACAGGATGTCAGGGGTTGGAAGGGATCTGCAGAGATCACCCAGTCCAACCCCCTGCCAGAGCAGGAGCACCCAGGACAGGTCACACAACACATCCAGGTGGGGTTGGAAAGGCTCCAGAGGAGGAGACTCCACAACCTCTCTGGGCACCCTCACCATAAGGAGCTGCTCCAGCCCTTGGATCATCTCTGTGGCTTCCTGTGGGATCACTCAGCAGCTCTGTGTCCTCCTCCTGCTGGGGACACCAGAACTGGAGGCAGGATTAGAGGGAAGGTCACAGCAGAGCAGAGCCAAGGGGCAGAATCCCCTCTCTTGCCCTGCTGCCCACCCTGCTCTGGCTGCAGCCCAGCACACAGCTGCCTGCTGGCTCATGAGGAGCTTCTCAGCAACCAACACCCCCAGGTCTCTTTCTCCATAGCTGCTCTCAAGCCACTCTGCACCCAGCCTGGATTACCTAAACACACAATAATGTTGTTCTCCTTATTGAAACCAGGATAGCTGTACAGCAGTGTTCCTGTAAAGCAAGAGAGGATACCTCAGCATCTTAATTCTTGTCTTTATTCTCTTCCAGTTGTTCTCTGGGAGGTTTGGGAGACCTCCCTGCTCTTTGCCATCCTTCTTTCCTTTGTTCCACGTTTCCAGCTCCTCCAGCTCCCTGTAGCTGAGTCAGCTGCTTGCTGTTGCACATTTCCCAGCTTAGCTGTGATGGACACAGTTGCATTTCACAAGCTTCTGGAAAGCTGTGGAGTTCTGATGACCATCATTCATCACAGGCCCACACTTCTTGGGGCATTAGCTGTCCAACCAGAACTCACTGGATGGAAGTTTCCAAGTGGGAGATGGAATCCACACTGCAAAGAGCAGCCTGGAGCTCGTGCTGGGGGATTGCACATCACGTGGAGTTGAGCAGGCAGCCTCTGTGTGGGGAAAACCAGTTTACTCCTTTGGCACAAAGCAGAGATGCTAATGGCACTCAGCAGAAAACATACAGATGGAGGTGCTTTGCCTCAGCCAGCATGCACAGTCCTTAGCTGCTGGCTCCAGGAGAGGAGTTGTCTTTGGTTCTCATGAGGATTCATCTGATGCTGCCTGCTGGGCATCTTCAGTGCTGAAAGACTGGTGGGGATAGAGCCCACAGCCTGGCAAGCATGCCAGGGCTCCTCTGCTGTCCAGATCTGCACTTCCAGTACAAGCTAACAGATTGCTGCACACATTCTGCTCCAACTTCCCTTCCTGGGACATTTTTCCTCCTACTGCCATCTGGAAATACAATATTTGAACAGTCCTGGCAGCCAGGTGAGGCCCCTGGTGACTGGAAGAAGGGGCCCAGGGCAGCAAAGGAGGACCCTGGGAACTACTGATCTGTCAGCCTCACCTCTCTGCCTGGGAAGATCATGGAGCAGATTCTCCTAGAAGCTCTGCTCAGGCCCAGGGAGGTGATCAAAGACAGCCAGCACAGCTTCACCAAGAGCAAGCCTTGCCTGATGAACCTAGTGACTTCTATGATTGAGTGACTCCACCAGTGGACAAGGTGACTTATGGGTGTGATCTCTCTGGACTTCTGCAAGGCCTTTGACAGGGTCTCCCACAGCATCCTGGTTGCCAGGCTGGGGAGAGCTGGATTTGATGGGTGGGCTGCTCAGTGGATGCTCACATCTGGAGGGTAGTACTCAATGGCTCCAAGTCCAGGTGGAGAAAATACACTGTCCCTGTGAGCTTCAGCTGGTTTCCCTCCATGAAACAACAATGAACATCAGAATGGAACACTCTGCCACCCATACACACCTGCCCTACTCACCCCTTCATCCTGCCTGCATACCAGATGCAGGTGAACACATTTGCTACAGTTAAGACAGCCCCTGAGCCACAAAGCCAGCTTGCCCCACTCAGTACAGCCCTGTAAGAGAGGCAGGAAGAAAGCTCAGTTCTTGCAAGCCTCTTTAGGGCTGCTTTAGGAATTCCCTGGAGTAAAAGGAAACAAAACTATTTTTGACAGACATTTTTTCCTCATTAAGAAAAAGCAAAGTGCAAACAATGCTTTCTGAAGTGCTCTCAGCTCCCTGCTGCCCTGAGTGTGAACACAAGCTGCCCTGTAACTGGTAGCAATGTCTGGCTGGACCCCAAGGGCTGCCCTTACGTAAGGCCATGGAATCACCTGGCACTTGGTCTTGCTGATCTTCTAACAATTTTAATCCTCTTTGCCTCAAACCATCCCTTCAGGGAGAAAAGATTCCATTCCTTTTATGCTTGCCTGGCAGGCAAACACTTCCACTTATCAAACAGGGCAATCATATTGCCCACTCCCAAACACCAGACATCAAGACACTCAACCCCCCCTGGATGTGTTCCTGTGACACCTGCCCTGGGTGATGCTGCTCTGGCAGGGGGGTTGGACTGGCTGGTGTCTGGAGGTCCCTTCCAGCCCCTAACATCCCTGTGTTTTCCTTTTTCTGGTGTGAGGAGGACCACAGAGTGACTCAGAGTCACAGACTGGTGGGGGCTGGGGACCTCTGGAGATCATCTAATCCACCCTCCCATCCCCTCCCCCTCAAAGGAGGTTGAGAGATGACCTTCCTGCTCTCCACAACTACCTGAAGGGAGGCTGAGGTCAGTCTCTCTTCCAAGTAACAAGTGCCAGAATGAGAGGGAATGGCACCAAGGAGCACCAGGGGGGGAGGTTGGATATTAGAAAAAACCTCTTTGAAAGGGTTGTAAAGAAGCAAACCAGGCTGCCCAGGCAGGTGGAGGAGTCCCCACCCCTGGAGCTGCTTACAAGATGCATGGATCTGGTGCTGAGAGGCATGGTCTGTGGGGACTTGGCAGTGCTAGGTTAACAGCTGGACCTGATGATCTGAAAGGTCTCATCCAAGCCAAATGATTCTGGGATTCTAAATACAAACCCAAGCACTTAGCCTTAGTTCAGATCTTATGTCAGAGACAAAATGCAACAGGTCCAATCCCCAGCCTCATGAAGAGAATTTTTAACTCAGAGAAGCCCAACTCTGTCTCATTATTGCTCAAAATGTTTCTAATTAGTGACCATTCACCTGGAGCTATTCATTGACAGTGAGGCTGGAGCCTGTTTCTTCCCATGTCTCATTTACACTTACATCCTCTGCAATAACTGAAGGTCACCAAAGTGAAGCAGAGTGCACTAAGAAGCCTCAGAAGCACAAACTGTGGGAAGCCAGAACAACACTCCAGGGCACTACCACTTGACCTTTAAGAGGGGCTGAAAGTTTTTCTTACAACACCACAGTGACAGTGGGGTGGAGGCTGGAAGGGCCTGATGGGGGCCTTTGGTCCACCCCCTGCTCAAAGGAGGGTGAACTAAAGCAGGCTGTTCAGGCCATATCCACTCAGGGCTTCAGTATTTCCAAAGAGGAAGGCTCCAGAAGTTCTCTGGGAAACCAGTTCCAGAGTCTGACCACCCTGACAGTAATAAATGCTCTTCTCCTTTGCAAGCCTTTCAGCCTGTGCCCACTGCCTCTTGCCCTGTCACTTTGCAGCGCTGGCACCTTGTGCTTACACACAGACTGGGGCAAGATGTGGAACTCTCCACTGCTGCAAAGCCAACAGCCTGGCTCCACTTCAGCTGTACCAAAGATCACTTGAAACATCACTCCTTGTCAATCACTAGTGTGCAAAAGCAGACTGAAATTCCCACCACACTCCTACATTAAGCACTGCTTGCTGCAAGCAGCCTTCCCCTACAAAGCAGAGCTCACGTGAATTCTCTGTCACTTCAGGCTCCAGAGAGCAGAGAGGGCTTGTCACACAAAGGGGGTGCAGGCTGGCTGAGGAAAAGAGCTGTGCCTAGAAACTCAGAGCCAGCTCTCACCAAACAGTTTTCACTTCTGTAGCTGCATGATCCATAAAGCAGGAGGAGAAGGAGGAGAGCATGACATTAATTGCTGGGAAGAGCCATTGAGGGCTCTGCAGCAACGACAATCCTGTGCTTTCCTGCACTCTCCTCCCTTGAGAGCAGCACAGGAGCAAGAGGAAGGGACCACAGGCTGCACACAGAGCTGCAGCTCTGGCACAGATGGAACAGAGAGAACTGCTACCAGCAGCCTGACAGCCCTGGCACATGCTTCCTTTCACAGAATCACACAGAATGTTAGGGGTTGGAAGGGACCTCCAGAGATCCCCCAGTCCAGCCCCCTGCCAGAGCAGCATCACCCAAGATCACATCCAGGTGGGGCTGGAAAGGCTCCAGAGAAGGATACTCCACAAGCCCTCTGGGCAGCCTGCTCCAGGGCTCCACCACCTTTCATAAATGACATGTTTAATAAGCAGCAGGAAAATTTGCTTCCCAGTTTTTAATTGCTCTTAAGCATCTGTGCTGTGGCCCAGACTGAACACCACCTCTATTTCACTCAGGTGACACCAGAAAGTAGGGAAGCAGCCACATCCCTGACTGGCCAGCTTTACACCACCTGGCCACAGCCCATTTCTCTAAGGAGCAGGACAGCTGAGTCCAACCAGTGTAACCACAGCCCAAGAGTTCTGCAGAGTGTCTTTGGAAAACATAAGCTACCTTTGTTTTGCTTCCACCTCCTCCCAATAATTATTTATCCTACCTAAATGTCCCTCCTCAGACACCTGCTATTTCTCTCACAGTGTAGACTCGACACACTGCAATCCACCAGCACATAGCTTACTCCAAAACCTTTCATCCTGATGGATCATTGATTACTTAACCTAACAGTTTACTCAGCTACTCTGCCTGAGACTAGGAGCAGCCCTACCATGAGTAAAACCTGATTTTAAGCCTGGAGTCAATTACTGGCATTAAGATTATCCTTTTTTGTTCATGTGAGCCTGTAACCCCCAGGTGTTAGCACTGCAAGCATCAGTGTGCGCCACTCACCATTGTGATCAAGGTAATCCAGGTACCAAAGAAAGAACCTCAGAGAGTAATTGTTTGAAATCAATGCTCAGCTATAACAAACACATTGCACCTTCTACTCCTACAATCAATAACACACATTTACCTCTAGTCTACAGAGCTGACTTCTGGCCAGGATTTGGGGTGTTAAAGCAGCACCAGGAAGAGGATGAAATATTACAGGAGTCATGAAAAAGATTACTCAGAGCTCTGTATCTCTTTAAATGTAGTGTTTCAGGCTGTAAGTGCATTGCTGCTTGAATAATTACAGCATATATTAATAGGAGCAAATACTCACTGCATATTGAATTGCTTGAGAAATCTCTCCTGCCAGGCACCAGTGGCAGAAGGAGGGAGTCCAACCAGCCCAGGGAGTCGCTTCCTGAGGAGAAAACACAAACATGGCTCATGTCATATCTGGAGCTGAATTGCTTCTTCAGACTGGGGAAACTCAAACTCAAGCCATCCTGATCACAGCCCTAAGTGTGTTGTCCTGTGGAGACCTCAGTGTGCACAAGCACGTTTCCTCATGTGTGGGACAAGGGAAAGCACAACCAACAGTGAAAGAGGGAAATGAGTGACTGCACTCCTTGGCACTTCCACAACTGCAAAGAGCCATGGTCAGGTTTACTGCACCCCACTCACTAGTGGCAGTTGGCATTAGTATCCCACAAACATACCACATAGATTGGAGCCCAGCATTTTAGGAGGGGATACATTCAGTGCTGGTAGAAGCAAAGGAACAAGTTAACCAGATGCTCAGCGTTCTGTGATTGCAAACTGCTTTGCAGTCTTCTGTTTTCCCTCCCCAGTGAAGAGCCCACAGGAAACAGCTGCTGCACAGGAGGTGTGGTGATGGCTGGTACCACCCTGAGCTATTGTGGCTGCCTGATGGCAGTCTGCACCAAGTGCAGCAGTGTTACTGCAGCTGCTCAGAAACTTAACTCAGGCCAAGACAGACACCACACTGTGCCTACAGCTCACAGCCTGAAGGCTTCTCTTAACTGTAGGATCAAATCAGCATTCTGTTGAAACAAAAAAGGGAAACAGAGGAGGCCTTGCTGTACTCTAGTAAATCACTGCCAGGACAACAGAAGGAAGTGAGAAAACGAATCACAGAAGGGCTCAGGCTGGAAGGGAGCTCAGAGCTCCTCTCCTCCAACCTCCACACCATGCCCAGGGACACCTCTCAGCTACACTCAGCTGCTCAAGGCCTCATCCAGCCTGGCCTGAAACACCCCCAGGCAGGAGGCAGCCACAGCCTCCCTGGGCAGCCTGGGCCAGAGTCTCAGCAGCCTCCTGCTGAACAACTTCTTCCTCAGCTCCACTCTAACCCTGCTCTGCCTCAGCTTCAACCCATTCCCCCTTGGCCTGTCTGCAGACACCCTGATGAAATGCCTCCCATATAGCTGCTGTGTATCCCCACTAAACAAGGTAAGATTCAGCATATGGCAGAAGGGTGACCCTGCCCAGCAAAAGGACATAGAAGGACAACTCTGCCCTGTTCATGCTGAAGCTGTACAGCCATGAAGCAAAGAACTCCACAGGAACAGAAATGATGTGAGATTCATCCCAAGGAACAGGGCATCCTGTAATGTCTGAATGGGAAAGAAGTGCTCAACTGTTGTACCTGCTGCACACCATACCTGCACAAAGTCAAGTCCTAGGCATTCTAGAGCTACAAACTGAAATCAAGGAAGAGCCCTCTGGTTTTAGGCAGCAGCTGTGGTAGATCTCTTAGGCTGCAGTTTTGGGCTTAGGCACCTGAATTCTCCCTAAATCCTGCTTTAGGTACCTAAGTCCTTTATTGGATCTAGACAATAAACTCTCTCTCTCTCTGGGTCTTTACCTGGTTAAGTATTTGATATCCTATTATGTTTTGCCTCCCTTTTCATTTCTAATGAGATTCTTACTTTTCTAACATGTAGTTAACTGTTCACCTTACATGCAGTTGGGATTTTTTGATGCTCAGTGGTGCATACATAATTAGGAAGTGTAATTAAATAATTGACCAAGAGCCTTAGTTCAAAAGTGCTGAGAACCCACAGCTCCAGGTGCCTCAAAGAGCACCAAGATCTCCTGGAAAACCCATCCTGCAGTGCTGCACAGAAGTGCCAGAGGCAGTGCTAGCAGCCTAGACCTGCTCAGCTCAACTAACTCTGGAGACCAAGCTGCAGATGCAGCTTTGTGGCCTCTCCTACTCCAAGCCAGCTCCTGCCCAACGCTGTGCTGCACAAAGGTTTGTGTTTGTTTTACTGCAGTGATGCTGAGTACTCTTCCCTTTAAAAGTCTGCCTGCAGGAACCAGCTCACTTGTAAAGCCCCAAAAGCCTACTAAGCAACAAAGAACAAATTGAAACAACAGAAACCCAAGCAGGCTCTGAGCCAGGGCTGAAGTGATTCAAACAGCAGCAGCTAAGGTCTTCAAAAGCCATTCAGGAATTGCTTTTGTAAATACAGTTTGAGATTTCCTTTCATTACTTTTCCTTTTGTTTCTGTCCCCTAGAAGCGTTAGCAGTTTCTTGGTGGAACAATTAGTGCTCAGGAACACGATGTCTGCCTTTAAAATAAAGACTGTGACTGCTAGTTGCCTAATGTAATTTTTCCCCAGCTCAGTTCCTTTTGCCTTTGCTACAAGCATCTTGGTTAAGAGTTAGGACAGCTACCTTTAAAGGAGCAGTGGGAAAGCAGTCAGGAAGCCATTCTGTACTTTTCTCAGCATCTAACTCCTTTCTTTGGGTTATCTTTCTTGGGCTCTGTGCCAAGAGAGCCTGCACAGATCTGGCTCAGCTGCAGGTTTCCAGTGCACAGGTACTTCAAGCACACAGATGGCTTTAGCCTGCCTTGGGTTTGCTTCATGTTGTGTACGCTGCTGTTGAATTCCGCAGCTCTTCAATGAGAATAATGGTGCCCAATTCACCTGAAGTGGGGTCTAACACAACCTTAAACCAAGTTTCATTGTCATCTCTAGTTTAAGGGGGTTGCTTATAGAAGCATTCAACCACTGGCTTACAAAGCAGAAGGCAGGCATGAACTTCAGCTCTGTAGCACTTGGCAGGTACCTTTCTGAACCAGGACAACCGGGGCTTATGTAAGCAGCTGTAAAACATTGCTTTGCAGCAGGAAGGGAAAGGACAGCCCCTGAAGACTTTCTAAGAAAGGCCTACGTGAACTGCACGAGGGGGTGGGCCAGTTTTGTTCTGAAGTACCACTGATGTGACCCTACAGGAAGAGAAGAGAAGCAGAGCTTTTTGAAGGTGCACTATTTTTAATGGAGTGGTGGTGGAGCTGTGCCTGTTATCTAATCTAGTCCAAAGTTGCCTGCCTTTCCCCCCCTCCCCCTTATATAACCATCACAACCTGATGGTAGCACAGTGAAAGATCTGAAAAACTGAGGGCTTTGTTTAGTTAACTGTGCCCAAGGTTAAATAACACACCCAAAGCAAAGCTTGAACAATCAGCTGTTCCTCAAAGATGAAACAATGACCTCAGAGGCAACAGCAAGGCTCAACCAGTCCCAGCACCCCGTTTCTAGGGGCTGGAAAAATGAATCCCTCCAGAGCAAGGAAAAAGTGAGCATACAGTCAGATTTTTCCCCAGCTAGTCTGCCAGGTTCCAGAGATCTGTGTCTCAAGGATTTCCTGAGGCAGAAGTGGCTGCTTTTATGTAGTGGATTCTTTTCTCTGAACTCCTGTATACTTCTCTCGAGCCCAGCCAGGGGCTCAGCATCCAGAGGCCTCCCTCTGTGCTTGCAGCACACTGCTCACGGGTACTTAAGAACAAGCTCCAACTCTGTATGTTTAATCTAATGAACTTCAGCAACTTCCTACAACCACACAGAACAAACTTAAGCAAAAATGAATCTTTTTTATATCTGAAGCTAGGATATTTTTTTTTCCTTGATGCATGGAAGCTCTTGAGTTTCCACCAGAGACCCAAGGCAACAAGGACACATGTGAATGCCGAGAACAGCAAGGACCACACACATTAGGAGACAGTGAGTGGTTAACAGTAAGTGCTGCTGGCAGGTAAGAGCAAGGTCTGAAGAAAAGTGCTAACTAGAGTTCTGCACGTGGTGGAAGCAGTGCAAAAGATCAGGCTTCCCACTCATCTCTTCATCCATCCTAGCCCAACTCCTTTCCTTCACTGTTTGTCATTGTGTTGAAGTGAAAGGTGATGGGAGAAAAACCTCAGCTCTTCTGCTCCAAGACCCCAAGGCTGGCAAAACCAAATTTTGTTTGTTCCTCTAGACTGGGGTTTATAAAAATTAGCTGCTTGTAGCAGCCAATGTTGCTTGAATCATCAGTATAAATGCTGATATAGGAATCTTTATGAGACTCAGTGGAAGTTGCAATAGTGGGAAGAAATAGACTGTAATTGCTACCTGGTTTTATGGCTCTTGCAAGGACAACCTTGCTATCCTCACTCCAGCTTTTAAAGGAAGTCCCACGAGCCCTTGAACTTTGTCCTCTTCTAGTTTTCTCCTCCATTTCCACGAACAATCCCATCTGGAGGGCAGAACAAACTACCCTTGTCTGGAATGATGGCCACAGTACTACTCTGAGTTTTAATTCTGTCCAAACCTTGCATCTCCCTGATACCTTGTGAAGGGTCAGCTCACAGGTGAGCTTTAGGAACTTGAAAGACCCTGTCAAGGCAAAGGACGTGATTTTACACTGGTTCTGGTTCAGCTAAACCACCTGGCCGTAAATCCAGACCTATCAGCTCATTTCCAGTCACGGCATCTTCGCCAATAGCCCTCATTAACAGCCTTCAGCATCATCCTCCAGCCTGTCATATGTGAAATACAGGTAAAGACAAATATAGCTTCGCTCCTTTCGTAAGGCCATAAAATCAAATTTACCGATGTAGAAGCTTTGCCTGGAAGGTTTTAGTGATATTTATCGGAAACTTCTGGATTTACGACAGCCTTACAACTTCGAAAGGCATCACGGCAACAGTAAATACACAGCACATACGCAACAGACTTCATGCTTTCATTAGAGCCTGACACACTTGCAAGCCCTTAACACTTGCCCACAAAAATGCGGCGTGACTACTACTCGACTGAGTCAAAACAGAGCAGGTACTTCCCCACAGCGCTCGACTGCTAGGCTGGAGCTGCGGGAAACGCTCACCGCACCGACTGGCGGCGGGCAGCGCACGGGCAGCGCACAGGCAGCGCAGGGGCTGGGCAGGGACGGCCCCCGGGCCCATCGTACGGGGAAAGCTACGCCGAGCGCGGGGCACGCTCCAGGAACGAGGCGGGGAATGCACAGAACCTACGGACAAAGGGCGCTTTCTCCATCTCGCAACTTTTATCGTGTTCTTCGTTACAAAACTACGGCACGAGCAATGGGGACCGGCCCCAGCGGACGGAGGGTGAGAATGAGCCCCGGGAGGGCGGCCACATAGGGGCTGCCCGGCAGGCACCGACCGCGCGAAGCCGCCAGGGCCGCGGCAGCTCCAGACCCCAGGCCCTCCCCAGGCGCTCGGAGAGCCGTTAGGGACCCCTCTGCCCACCCCGGCGGCTCCGTCCTGCCGCGCCCGGCTGCTCCCCCCGCCTCCCATCGGCCACCCAGCCCCAGCAGCGCAACCCCCGCGGCCGCTCTCACCAGAGCAGCCGCTCCTCAGAGCCGCGCCGCTCCCAGGAGCCAGCCCGGAGCCCGCAGGCCTGTCCCTCTTCCCCGGCAAGCTACCCTCCTCCCCCCGGCCCCGCACAGGCGCTGTTTCCTCGCCGCACCGCGCTCCCTCAGCCGCGGGAGCGGAGAGGCGGGGAGGGCTGCGCGCAGCGCCCGGCTCTGGGGCGGGCCGCGAGGGGCACTGAGGGTGGGGGCGCTGCCCCGCCCGCCGGCCGCACCTTCCGCGCGGGCCGGCCCCCCCACGACTCGAGCCGCCGCCGCCAGCCCCGCCCCCCTGCGCTGAGACGGCGCGCGCGTGGAGCTGTGTTTTGTAACCGCCTCGCGCCCGCCCCTGCCCCGCCCCCTCGCGGCCAATGGGCAGCCGGCGCGGCCGTCAGCTGACGCGGCGCTTTATGTAAGCGCGTGGGGTGAGGGCGCGCGAGGGAGCGGTTTGAAAGGGGGGCCGCGCTGGGCGCGCGCCGCCGCCTTCTCCTCCTCCCGGCAGGGCGGGGGACCGTGGCCTCGGGTCGCGCGCGCAGCGGCGCGCACGTGACACACCCCTCCCGCCCGCCCGGGTGCCTGGCTTCCTCCGCCCCGCGCCCACAGTGCCTCAGCGTCGCGCGCCCAGCGGAGCCCAGCCCGGCGGCCGGAGCGGCAGCGCCACACCCCCCTTGCCGGAGCCGGGCAGCCGATGGCGTTCTCTCCCGTGGCCGTGGACTCGGAGGTGTCGCCGGAGCCGGGCGGCAGCGGGAACCCCGGCCGGGAGGCGGACGGAGAGCTGGAGCTGTTGCCGTGGCTAGGCGAGAGGCCGGTGCCCGGGCACCGCCTGAAGGAAGTGATGGGCGCGTCTTTGGCGTCTCTGTGCCTCGGCCCCCTCGCAGGACCGCAGCGCCTCGGGACCCTTGTGGATTGCCTGGTGCTGAACTATCGCCTGCGCCTGGGGCTGAGCTGGAGCCGGGAGCGCGGGGCCGCGGCCGCGGGGCCGCTGCGCTGCTGCGGCTGCGGCAGGTTCCTGGCCGAGCCGGTCACCGTCCCGTGCGGGCACACCTACTGCCGCCGCTGTCTCCGGAGGCAGCTGCGGGCCCGCTGCCGCCGCTGCCGGGACTGGCTGTTGCCGCCGGGGGACACCAGCACGGCCGCTGCCCCGCTGCGGACCAGCGTCGTCCTTAGCCAGCTGGCCGAGAAGTGGTTCCCGAGCGAGAGCGAGAGGGCGAGAACCGCGACCCGGCTGGAGGAGCTGCTGGCCCAGGGCCGCTTCCGAGAGGCGCTGGGCGCCGCCAGCCAGGCTCTGCGAGCAGGTAAGGCTTGTGGCGAGCAGCCTCATTCGCCGCCGCTCCCGCGGGCCTCGGGCGCAGAGTCCTGCCTCGCTCCCCGCCCGTGTCCCGCCGGGACCGTGACGAGCTGCTGGCTATGCATGGCAGGCTCCGGGAGGGTGGGGGGGTGGTGGCTGGAAGTGCAGTGGAGAAGGTGAGTGTGCGTTTCCCTCATGCTCTTCAGCTTCTCTACCTTACTGCTGAGACCGTCAGTGACCGAAGGGGACGGATAAAGAACATGCGAAGTTTTGTCGAGTTTGCAGGGAGGACTCGGAGAACCTCCCCGCAGCCTGCTGGAGGGGAGGGACCGATGCGGGGACGCGTAGCTGCCCGGACTGTGGCTGAGCGTCCAGCCTGGTGGCGGGGTGCGCTTCAGGGCATGGAAGAGCGTCAAACATGGGCTGCTTCAGATAGTTATTTATTTCTCCACCTCGTGTGCCTTTGTGGGACTTGTTTACAGAAGAGTTTGGGGGCTTTGTTTCGCTTTGTGTTTAGCGGTCGCTGTGCACGGACAAGAGCAGCTCTGTTGCTGTATTTAACCTTGTTTCCTGAGAGAGACCTATTTTCAGTCTTAAGTGTCACCAAGACAGTTCCCAGCAGGCCGGGCCCAGTTGCATAAGCAGAGAGGCATGGAGGGGGACAGGTTGTGTAATGGCAGTGACATCATAGGTGGGTGTGGTTGAAGTTTTATAATATAGTGTTGAGAGAGGGTGCACGGAGGGGAGGTAGAGGCATGCTTCTAGGCTGTCCTGTGTCCATCCCAAGTGGTCTGCCAGGTACCATCAAGGCTGGAGAGGAGGCCGTGCTGCCAGAGTCTGGCCTTTGCAGAGGGAGTCGGGTTTGTGTGCTTGGTAGCCTTGGACCCAGTGAGATGCCTTTGTTGGTTTTAATCATCTGTGGATCTTGGTACCTGGCTGACCTGTGGGCTCCCGGTTTCAGTTGTGCCCGTTTGTTGCTGTTCAGAAACGCAGGCATTGATACTGTTACGTTTGTACAGTTGTCTGCAGTGGAGGGAAAAAAACCAAAGCTTGCTTAAGTCTAATCCTTCCAATCTGTTCTGGGGAGATCACTTTGGATCTGGTGCCAGAATGCACTGTTTTCAGTGTAGATGGGATTAAATCCCATACACACTTTTATTTGCCTTCTGGCAACATAAAGAGGTTCCATTGTGGTCTTCAATCCTACTTTGGTCAGAGAGTTTCCAAAATGTAGGATACTGGATAGATGTGACCTCAGAAAGTGCTTGGTCTGTTTTAACTCCTGGAGCTGTAAGAAGCAGACTTTGTGTGTGTGTGTTCTGAAGTACAGCATTGATTCTCATACAGGTCATGAAGAAATCGCCATGAGGATGGTGAGATACTGCAACAGGAACAGGTTGCCCAGGGAGGTGGTAGCAGCCTCATCTCTGGAGGTTTTGAAGGGCAGGCTGGATGTGGCTGTGAGCAACCTGCTGTAGTGTGAGGTGTCCCTGCCCATGGCAGGGGGGTTGGAACTGGCTGATCCTTGAGGTCCCTTCCAACCCTAACAATTCAGTGATTCTAAGTGGAGTCAAAAACTCAGTGGCCTTCAGGGTACAAACTGATGAGTCCATTACTGATCACAAATATTTACAGGGGTCCTGTTTGATGTTTTGAGATTACATTGAAAGAATAAAAAGAGGAAATTAATTCTGTGGACTCTGGGGAAATAATTCTGATACTCTTTGTGTGTGTGTGTGTGTGTGTGCGAAGCTACATCTTCAATTTGGGCTTTACAATGGGTTTAAAATGTAATTGAATTTATGGTGCTTTTCCAAGATTGTGTTACTCAGACGGAGTCCATGTGCTGGAAGCTCAGGTTGAGATCCATTATTAAACTTGTTCCTGTGTCTCCAGTCCTGGGAACTACCAGTGTTCTAGATATTCTGGTAAAGGTACTGAAGAACTTAATGAATTAGAATGCAGGTGTACATTAGATGTTAGTTTAGAGCTGTGGGCTCACAACTACCAATTGAAGGTGATTTCAGGCCAACAGAGAACTAATGAATTGTTGCTGGTGCACTTTCTGCCATCCTCTAGAACATGAATCTTGAAAACACTTCAGAGGTGGAAAAGATGCAGTGTAAGAAATAGATTAATGTTTGAAATCATTCTTGTTCTGTTTCAGTGTTTTCCACCTGCTGCATCATCTCTTTGTTTTTAAGTCAGGTAGAGTCAAAAAAATGTGAGAAACCCCTAAATCTGATGTCCTGAATGAGGCATTTGCAACTAGCCCTTTGCTCGTGGCATGTTTTCATAACTTTCTTCTGTTTCTTGAGACACCTGGAAGGGAAATGTTTGCCTTGGTGCAAAAGTGACTTCTGAAGAACATCAGGAGTGTTAAAATGTGTATGGTTAATAGAGTCCTTGCAGGGGTTGAAAGGGTTTGGGCTAAAATCCAAGCACAGCTCTTCTTTAATCAGGGGTCCTGAAACACAGAGCTGATAGGCTTGAGTCTGGTCAGGACTTAACTCCTGCTGGAGTAGGTCTCAGCAAGCCTGTTCAAAGCAGAATAAACACTGAGTTCAGAGCAGTTTGCCTAAGGCTTTGTCCAGCTGCATCATGAAGACCTACATGAATAACGATTCCACAGCCCCTCTGGGCAGCCTGCTCAAAGGTTAATTACCCTCACCGTGAACATTTTTCTCCTTATTCCAACTTGTAACCATTGTCTCCTGTTTTTCCCTTGTGCACGTCAGTGAAGAGTCTTCTGGGTAGCCTCTCTGGAAGGCTGTTGGGCTCTGCCAGGTCCGTCAGGAATTGCACTGCACTGAGCAAGTGCATTCCTCTCAGCCTCTTCTCATGGGTTGTGTGTGCCGACCTCTGACCATAGGAGTGACCCTAGAGCACTGTGCTCATAAGTACTGTCCTAAAGCTGTCTGCATAGTGGTTGTGATGTGCATGGCTTTTAGTTTTAAGTCTTTGGTACATTATCAAGAACCGTATCAAAAGCATGTAGCATCAGACCAGACACAGTCCACTTACTGCTCTGTTTATCCTGACAGCAGCCAGAAGCAGATGCTTTGAAAGTAATGTCAAAGAGTTGATTGTTGAGCAGGGTTTTGTGAGCACACCTTTGTGTACTTCCCTACTAATGCAGTCATAGCTGGTATGCACTGAAAGCACTTGCTGTAGGTTTTGTCTTTGGGTGTGCTAGAAGTGAGTGATTCCTGTGTTTACAAGACACTGGGTTATTGAAGCACAAGTTGTGTTTCTGCTCTGCTTAGCCTTTGGTTTAAGGACTTGAAATAGCTTTGCATCCTCTCTGTAGGTGGCAAACACTGAAATATCTGTTGGAATACTGCAAAAAGTTGTTTGTATAGTTACAGAGCCTAGACATTAAAATGGGGTTGCCAACCCTGCCATACAAATATAGATCCTTTGGTCCTATTTGCTACATGCAGTTGTTGTTCCTTGGCAGCGTTTGTGTGTGTTGGGCTCCTTGGCTTAGCCTTTTGCTTTGTATCAGTTCAACTGGAATGACACATTGCTCTTTGGGAAAAGAAAAGTCAAAAAAGGACAAAATCTTCACCTGCTGTAAACTCAAACTTATATTTTTATCTTCAAACTACCCCTCACTCTTCCAGGGAAAAAAAAAAAGGACTTAGAGTTCCTCAGAATCATAGTATCATAGTATTGGTCAGGGTTGGAAGGCACCACAAGGATCATCTAGTTCCAACCCCCCTGCCATGGGCAGGGACACCCCACACTAGATCAGTCATCGAACTGAAAGTCTGAAAGAGATGAGCTCCCTCTGGTTCTAGAGGTAGGTAGCTTATCAGAGAACAAAGACCTGCGCTCACTGCTGCCTCCGGAGAAAACAATTGGGTTTGATGCTGACTGCTGAATACCAAAGGGTCAGCTACAACAGAAAAGACAGCCTGAAGAGTGTGCTCCGAGCTCCTGCCCCCAGCCATCGCTATCCCAAAGCCGCGGGAAAGCAAGCTTCAGAGCCGTTCTGCTTGCAGAATTGGTGTTTAGGTCAGAGAGTTTCCCAGGCTTCTCTTAATGCAAACATTATGTCGAAAATAAAGAGAAAACCAAGCCCCAAACAAGCCAGGTTTGGGAACGTTAGTATTTGAAACTAGACTGTCAGCACCGAGGACAAACCAGGAAGAGATTTTAGCTTCAGCTGTGGACGACTCTGTCAGCTTTGGTTTTTTAACCCGTTCCAGGAAGGTCTTTTTCCAGGTAGCGTTGTGGATCTAAAGGCAAAGCAGTGTGTTGGAACACATGGGAACATTCACCAGGGTGGCTTTTAGATGCAGAACAAGCTAATGATGGGAGTTATGCAAATTAAAACTAGCCATTTAGCACAGACTAAGATGAAATGTCGAAGTGGAACTATCCCCTCCCACGAAAACCCTTGCTGGAACAAACTCAAACTATTTAACGTTAGTATTGTTTGCAGTAGGGCAGTGCTGGACTTTTGTCTCATTCAGTGACAAACACAGGTGTACTTTAAAAACCATCCAGACCAAAGCAGTGTGCTGGCAGCTTTGCAAGCAGTAGCTGCGGTTAGTTGTGTTGTGAGCAGGCTGGGTTGAGTGACACAGAGGTGGCTGTGCTTCCCACTTGGAGAGTGCTTTACCCCAAGTGCAAGCTGCTGTGTGCTGGACATGAGAACCTCTCTGCACTGGCAGACATGGATGTCTTCCACTGGCACAACTCCTCACAACAGGGCAGGCAGCCTCTGGTAAAGGCCTTCTGCTGCTGGCTCTCTGTTCAGACCTGGTGATAAAACTTACTTCAGGTACTTAGCAGATGGGATGCCGTTGTGCAAGTGGCATCTGCATCTCCAGCCGTGGTTGGAAGGGGGGGAGACTATAAACCCAACCCACAGTCTAAGGAAAAGCTGAAGGTTGGAAAGCAAACTTTGCAATATTGGAACTTTCTAATGCAAGTGCAGTGAATTCCTAGATTTCTGTGGGATGAGAGGGGTGTGCTGTAAAGCTGAAGTCAGCCTTGTCCTTGGTGTCTGTTGTCACAGCTGTACTAAGCAAGGCTTATTCTGTCAGCTTCAATGTGTTTAACATTGCTGCAAGATCTTCAGCTTTGTGGTGCAGCTTGAAAGCCCTGAGCCTAGAACCACCGCCTCTTGGATTAGTCAGACTGTGAGAGTTTTGGAAGGCGGTTACACCACCACTATGAAAGCAAACCTAATGAAAAAGGACAAATTCCTGCATTATTAAAAGTGTTCATTCATTTTTGTCTTCAGATTCCAGTGACTTGATGCTAAGAGTCTACCGAGCCGAGTCCTATGTTGGTCTGCAGGAACATAAAACAGCCATAGAAGATCTAAATGTTGTTATTTCTAAGATGCCAAATTGGCCAGAGGTAAGTTCAGCTGAGCTCCGAGGTTTTCAGACTCTGTGTTTATCTGTAAAACCAAGGAACTGTAAGTTGTACTTGCAGCAAGTTGAGAACCTGGGGCAGCTGCCTTAAATGTTACCCAGTAGGATATGCAAAATGCTAGAAGGTATCTTAATGTAGTTGTCAGCAGCCTGCTCTTGTAAGTGAGGAGAGCAGGTCACAGTGGGTTGGTCTGCTTCCTTTAGCCTTCCTAGACAAATTCAGGTGGTGTTATCACAGCAGAGCAGGAGCTGCTGTCTCTGGACAAAGGATTTAGTGCACTAAAGCTGCTTTCTTGGGAAGTATGGAGTACTTCTGTGCTGTCTGGAATTACTGCTGCTGGATTAGTTCTTTATGAGAATACTTTAGTGTGCTCTCCTAAAAATTATTACACATTTACAAGCCTCACTGTAGCTTAGTGTTGCTGAACTGGATCCTTGACTGGAATTGTGCAGCCAGCTTTAACTGCTTGCAAGCAGAACTTCTGAGGCCTGTAGATTGATGTAATTGAGTTTTAAAATGTCCTAGGCTCATAGAATTGCTTTGGTTGGAAGAGACTTTTCTCAGTTCATCAGGTCCATTTCTTACGCTGTCTGCAAGTTAGCCCTTGCAGAGCCCTGCACTTCCCTGAGGTGTTTATACTTTGTGTTTCCCAAAGTCAGAACATTTTGAGCATGATCTCTTCCTTGAATATCACATGAGCTGAGCAAGCATTGTTTCCAGTCAGGACCAGAATTCTTGGCTTTGTTAAGTGAAGATTTCTCTCACTTCGGTATTATTGATAAAGCAGCTTGCTGTATAAATAGGACAACCAACAGTTTTCTTCTCCAAATGCTACCAAAGAGTCAAACATATTTAGCACAAGCAGTAAATTCTGTTGCAACAGTGTTGGCTAAAGCCCTGAGAGCACACATTTGGGGCCTGGGTTGCTGTCTCCAGTATTGGAGTTGTGATGGTTTATGGTGATGTAATCTCTTGTTTAGTTGTTAATTTTTATCAAGACAAGGACACTTTGCTGGTTTACTTTGAAAAGTTCTTCTTTGAAAAGCCCAGAGAAACTCTGGGAGTCCTGCAAATAGTGCAGGAGCTGGGCAGTCACTGGCTCTCAGAGCTGCAGGTGCCACATACTGCATCTCTGTCTGAACTCTGGGCACAGCAGGAGCACTGAGATCTTGCCATGCCAGAAGAGGTAACTGCTGCTGGCTTGCTGTCTCCTGTGTTCAGCACTTCATGGCTACAGCAGATTCGGAGCATCCTACGTTTCTCCTCTCTGCCTTGGTAGTGCTGTCAACTGTTTCCTACATGTTTTGAAAGAAACCTCACTCACTTCACTTACCTGAGCTTGATGTGAGGGATTCTTTGGACAGTTCTTATCTCTGCAGGGATATCAGCTGCAAGAGGAGGGTTAGCATACCTTCTTCCTTCAGGATACATCTTAATGAAACTGCCCAAATCCATCAAAGATGATGCATGCCCTCACCTGACAGCCTTGCTTCACACAGATGCTGCTGTTAATATTGGCAGTTGCTCCAGAGAAACTGCACTCTGGGGGCTTTTTGGTTGCTTGGGTTATTGTTTTGAGTTTGTAAAGTTTCTGGCTCATTATCTCACATACAGGCAGATATTATTGCTTTGGCTAACTTTGGGTAGATAACTTCTGTTTTAATCTGTCTTGGGTTTCTCTTCCTGTAAATGCAACATTTAGAAAGTGAGCTGGGTTGGACAAGGGATTTCTTGGTCCCAACATCATCTGGTTAGAAGAGGGTTCAGCAAAACTCAGTAGTCTTTTCTCCTCCACCCTCCTGGTTTCGTTTTCCTTTCAGAGAAAACAGTACACAGATTTTATTTAGTTTATTGTATTTTTTCCTAGCTGCTCTCTAGTGGTCAAGAATAAAACAGAGCTGGAGGAAGCAACTCCAAAAGTGCACTATTCTGTGTTAAGGTGTATGCAAGGGATGCATGGCTGTGTGGTTTACTTGTGCTCACCCTTCTCCTGCCAGCTGGAACCATAAAGCTTTGAATGAAACAGAGGGCAAAAAGGGTATGCTGTAAGCTGTTACATAAGGTTATGTAATAATTTGCATTTAGCTCCCTCTGCTTCCCCTCCAAATGCTCACAGAAGGGGGAAATCAAGGCCCTTGGTGAATTCTGCAGCAGTCAGGGATTTAACCCTTCATGGAAGGCCAAACAAATTGACTGGAAGGAGAGGGACACAAGCCTGTGCCATGGCTTTTCCCAAACACTGTAAGGGATGTGTATTAGACAGGACTTAGAGATCATCCAGAGCTTCTTAAAGAGCTCAGTTTTGTGTCCTGGGAGTGCTGTGGTTCTAACTCTGTTGTAAAGCCTGCAAGATGCATGCTGCAGTGCCACGTACTCTGGAAACACCTTCCTGTTCTGTTTTGCAGGTCTACTTCCGCAAAGGAAAAGTGCTGCAAGACTCTGGCTTTGTAGGTGATGCCTTACAACTGTTTCTCCAGTGCTTAGCCCTTGATGAGGACTTTCTTCCAGCCAGACAAGAAGTAGAAAGGGTAATTTTACTGATGAAACTGAATTAATGTTTCTGAGTTGATTCCTTTAAGGTACATGTGGAGAAGGCTTAGGTGGCAAACGGGGCCCTTGCAAGATAGATTGTGCTGTGTTGAAGAGAGAGTCCTCATGGATGTGTTTTAACTCCATGCTTACAAGCACTTGGGCTCTTGGAGCTACTAAATGGAAGTGGAGAGAACTGGAAAGCAGGCAGCAAGTTCAGTATGCTAAGCTGAGCTCTCTTGTGCCCAAAGCACACCGCTTTTTGTTTGGTTGTAAGAACTGACAATGATATTGGATTGATAGTGTCTGGCTGAGTTTGAAAGAGCTCACTCTCTAGCAGCAGGAAAGGTAAACTTCCTTTTGGTAGTAGAGGGGTGTAGGTTTCTGCTTGCTTTCAGCTGTTAGCTCTGCTGAAAGCAAGCTCTGCTTATAACTTCATACAGATTAATTCTGATTCTTGGTATGTAGTTATGGAAGAAATGGGTTGAGATCCTTTGTAGTGATGGTGACCACTGAGGTGTTTGTTTCTTAGACACTGTGTGATGTGCTGTCTCCAGAGAAGTTAGGAGAGAGTCTGAAGGAATCCGTTTGGAATTCACCACATATTCGAAGCAAATCCTCCCTGCTTGGGTCTGAGGTGATTGACTCTTACTGCAACTCACAGCTTTGTCCTGAGCAGGTGAGAAAAACTAGGGGATAACTTTGCTCTTTGGCTGATAGGCTATCAGGATGTCTGAGGTTTGCTTGAGACATCACATTTGCTCTGCAGCCTAAATGCTGACTTTCTGTAGTTGGCTGAATGGGAAGACAAGAATTGTGCTGTGGGACCACCGTGTTTGCAGCTGAGTGTTACACTCTCGTGCCAGGCAGTCAGAAGGTGCTGACTGGGGTTTGGCATTGGTGGCTCCACAGTGGAGAGGAAGCAGATGAAAATGTTAAAACTTGTTCATGCTGAGGAACTTTGAGCAGTTTCTCTAGTTCAGTAAGGAGCTAAGTGTGGGTAGTGATGTGGCTTTGCCTGTTCACATCCTGCATGCTGAGGTTTGTGTTGCTCTTTCAGTGCAGCTCATTTTACCATTACAGACTTTAGGAGGGGCAGGTGAGCTGGAGCCTGTCGGTGGAAGCTTAAGTCGCGCACAGTCTGCCCATGCTCTTAACTCAACAAAAGACCTTGCCAAGGAGGATGGCTTAAAGAGGGTGTCTTCTGAGCCCCTGCTCTCTGGCCAAGAAAAAGGGGCTTTGTTGAAAAGAAAGCTTTCCTTCTCGGAGCAGGATACAGTTCTGTGTGAAGATGGAAGAAACAAACACAAAAAGCAAGGAGGTAAAGCAGCCTCTTACTTGGCAATTTAAAGTATTTGCTCTCTTGTGCCTTGCTCTGAAGGAGTATTTTTGTCTTGGTTTTCCTTAGAAAGTACCAAAAGGGACTTGGATTTGGGAACAGTCCCAGGGGATTTGATCGATGTGTCAGATTTTGAGTGCTCTCTATGTATGAGGTAGGATCTTTTTCTTTTCCCCTTGATTCAGTATTTCCATTAGGGATGCTTGGCTGCATCCCTGCTACACATGTGAACTGAGAGACTGTGATGAATTCTGGTGGCAGTCAGGAGTTTTCAGCCTTCCTCTATGTCTGCAGTTAGATAAACGTATCCCTTGCTGCAGTGCTATACAATACAACATCATTTCTGATCGGGTTGCCTCTTCAGCTTGGCATGAACTGGCAACCTTGAGAGGGCAGGATCATCCTCTGGGGTTAAACATGAGGGGGTTTTGTTTAGTCAATGAAAGTGTTTGGAAAAACTCAGCCTTGTGAGCCTTGTGCTCGGCCAGGAGATGTAGATACTTTAGAACGGAGCTGATGTATTTGGAAGCTCTTGCTGAGCTCTCCTGGGTTTAAGATTAAATACCTTAAAGCATATGGCATGTCCTAAACTGTCCCTAGTTATGCTGCTAGTGTGTAACACTGCTCTTACAGCAGCTCAGCTCCTCAAAGGATCACTGAACTGTGCACATTCTGGATTTCTAGGCAGTGAGACCGAAAGCTTTGTAGTTGGGGATAAATGCTTCAACACTGAGAGCGTTAAAATGTTCCCAGATTAATGGAAAACAGGAAGTGATGTGTGGGGAAATGGAAACAAACTGCAGCAGAGGGGAGAAGTAGAAGGGGATGCAGGGAAATGGCTTTTTTTCTGCTTTGTTTTAGTAAAAGTAGTCTTAGAGCTGGGTGAGTGAGTGTTGTGAGCAAAAGGCAGACTTGCCCTGGCAGCTGACTCCTAGGCACTTTGTTGCAGGCTGTTCTTTGAGCCAGTGACAACCCCCTGTGGACACACGTTTTGCAAAGGTTGCTTGGAACGGTGTTTAGACCACGCTCCTCATTGTCCCCTCTGCAAGGAGAGCCTGAAAGAGGTACTGTTGCTCAGTAGAGCTCACAGACACAAATCTGCACCACTGCACAGACAGCTGGTGCACTTCTCAACAGCTTGGACTCCCTGGGCTTGTGGATTGCTGCTAGAAGGGCAAAACTCGAGACAATTTCAACTGTCAGTCCAAGCTGATTAGGTTTGCCCCAGGGTCTTAGAGGTTTTGTTTCTATGACCATCTGCTTTATTGGTGGGATAAACCCCTTAGTGCTTGTAAACTTCAGTAACTATTCAGTAAAACCTCTGTGATTACTTGTATGGCTCTATAACCTGGGAAATCAGTTCTGTCACTGGTAAGCACCAGCCTGATCTAGTGTGGGGTGTCCCTGCCTGTGGCAGGGGGGTTGGAACTAGATGATCCTTGTGGTCCCTTCCAACCCTGACTGATACCATGATAACACAGACACTGAACTCAACCAGGGAACCCTGTTTTCAAATAGGAGAGTAGCATTCAGTGTTGGGTAATGAAATGTAGGAGCTGTAAGACTTCATAGCTTTACTTCCTGACACGTTTCATGTACCATGGTTTGGAATGAACAATGAGTGCTTTTGCTCAAGCCTTTTGTTACTATGGATGAAAAGAAATATTGTTGATTTTAATTGCTTACAGTACCTTGCAAGCAGAAAATACAGCATAACAGAACTGCTGGAGGAACTAATCATGAAATACTTGTCTGAGGAATTATATGAAAGAAAAAGAATTCATGCTGAAGAAACTGCTGAACACTCAAAGTAAGCTTGCTGGCTTTTGTCTAGAAGGAGCATGGAGATGCTCTTTAGAAATGTCTCGGATGCTCCAGTTGCTTTGGAAGCAGCTCATGACAGACATTAATTGTATGAAAGATGGATGTGATGAAAAGAAACTGTTGGGATTTTGGGGTCATCTTGATGTTTATCTCCAGCAGAGGTCTTCAGATGCATGAAGCCTCATGTATTATAGGTTTGAATGCTGGGAAGCTTTATAGCTCAGGCAACCTACCTCCCAGAACCCATGCACTGGAATGATGGTTTATAGTCTGAAAGGTGTTACACCTAAATCCCTGGCAATGTTTTAGTGCTCTCTTGTTTGGAGCAGTTGCATATACTTGATAAAACAGTATTTTGTCAGTGAGGCCTTCTGGGGCATACTGCAAGATAAACATTACACCCTGGGTTGCATGTTGTGCTCTGGAGTCCATTACTGAAAATAATCTCAATGGTGACCTAGTTGCTGCTACATCTTTGTAGTCCCAGGAAAACTGTGACCCTGAGGGCATGATGTGTGGCTCAAACTAAACCAAACCCAGCAGCTAACACCTTGTCCCCAAAGCAGCCCTTCACTCCCTCACTGGGTGAGCATGAGGCTTACTGCCCAGGATGCATTAGGTCAGTACACAGCTACTCAGGCAGTGTTACCAGTGTGTGTTTCTGTCCTTTACCCAAGTTACTACAGTGTGCTCATGACTAAACCTGGGCAGAGTGCTTTAGAGCCTCAAACAGACTGCAAACCAACAAAAGAGTCTTGCTTTAGCATAGCTCAGTGCTTAGACTTCTAAGCCATGTATTTGTTTGGGTGTTCTCTTGCAGCTTGACCAAGAATGTCCCAATGTTTGTTTGCACTATGGCATATCCTACTGTGCCTTGCCCTCTGCACGTCTTTGAGCCAAGATACCGCCTGATGATCCGCAGGAGCATGGAGACCGGCACCAAGCAGTTCGGGATGTGCATCAGTGATCCCCAGCACGGGTAGGCTTGCATCCTAATGCAGAGCACCATCCTAATGCAGAGCACTTTGGATGGTGAAAGGTGTGCTTTCAGAAGTGTGTGACAAGGGCTGCTCTCCAGTTTTGCAGATTATGGATGCATGCTGCAGATCAGGAATGTTCATTTTCTCCCTGACGGACGGTCCGTGGTTGATACAGTTGGTGGGAAGAGATTTAGAGTCCTACAGAGAGGGATGAAAGATGGGTACTGCACTGCAGACATCGAGTACTTGGAAGATGAGAAGGTATCAGGAATGCTGCCCCAATACCTACTAGCATCAGTAGCTCAAGGTTTGGGCTTGATTGGTTCTGCAGAGCTCCGTTGCAAATTCTCAGGTCTCTGGAAGATTCAGTGCCAGCACGTGGAAGAAATGGAAGCTAGCTGCAGGTTTTATTACTATAAAGTGAAACAAGTCATATTTTTGTTTGTTGGAACAACAGTTTGAAGCTGTAGCTGTTTAAAATGTGACAGAAACACTTTACTATTCCACCATGAGCAGGCAAGGCTCAGGAGAATGCAAGAAATGTGCCTAAACAGAGAGAGAAGGCAAGAAATGCATCTAAACGTAGTGGAAATGGAATGTTTCTGGAGTTCTAGCTTGAACACCCTAGTAATGATGTCTCCATAACATTCCTCCTGCAGGTTGCTGATGAAGAAGAGCTAAAGAAGCTGAGAGAGCTCCACAATTTGGTTTACAGTCAGGCCTGCAGCTGGTTCCAAAACCTAAGGAACAAATTTCGCACTCAGATCCTTCAGCACTTTGGGCCAATGCCTGACAGGGAGGAAAATATACAGGTGAGACATCACTGAAGGGTGCTCACTTCTGGAAAGAAAAACCCTCTAAGCAAATGCTAAACATCAGAAGGGGGGGGGAAAAGCCACCCACACCATTTGCTCCCCAATTTGGAAGTCGATAAGACTTGCAGCTCGTTTCTCTTGTGTGCAGTAAAAGGCAATGCTGTCACTTCAGCACTGTGCAGGGAGGGATGGTGTGCTGATGTGGAGATGAAGACTAGGAAACTGAGCACACCGATGGGCCCTGGTAGCATTTTACACTGCTGGTTTGTGTGAGGCTGAGAGTTTAAATGGAAGAACAACTGTATTTTCTTCCCTAAAACTCATGCAGGCAGAAATGGTAGGCAGAGAGGAAATCACAAGTGACACTTTCCTCCTCTCTGAGCTAGCCACAGACTGCTGCAGCGGCTAGGATCTGACCAGTAGCTCTTAAGGAACTAGCTGCAGCATTAGAAGAGGGAGTGCAATTAGGAGGTAATAGAAGGGTCCTTCAGCTAGAACCAAGGCCATTGTAAATGAGAACACCAGGCCTCAAACACCTGGAATGGAGTGGCTCTTGTTCAGGGAGCTTGGTTAGCAGGTGACCGTCCTACACCGAGCCGTCTTTCCCAAAGGAAGCGCCGGGTTGCCTGCCTTGTCTTAAAAACAGTTGCTTTAGCAGGCTTAGTTGAGGGGGACTTTACTTGGCTTCCCAGGTGGGGAGGGGTTGGAAGAGATCCCTTCAGAACCTTCCTGGTCTCATGGGTCCCAAATTAGAGTAGAATATCACATCACATCTTCAGGCTCATCTTTGCCATTGGCAACATCACCTTTGGCAGTGTTTGCGTTACCCAGCTCTACCGGCTGGACAGAGGGTAAGCAGCTCACCTCTTGTTTGCAGGCCATGCCTAACGGCCCTGCTTGGTGCTGGTGGCTCCTAGCTGTGCTGCCAGTGGACCCCAGGTACCAGCTGTCTGTGCTCTCCATGATGTCTCTGCGGGAGCGTCTGATCAAGATCCAGCACATCCTCACCTACTTCTCCCGAGACCAGTCCAAGTGACTAACCGCCCGCGTCTTCCACCGCCCGGACTCGCTGCTGCTTGTAGTAGCAGCTGGAGTGTTTGCTGCCTTTGCACATCTGGCGCTGCTTCGGGCAGTCTGATGGAGCTGCGTTCTCTCTCCTCCCCCCTCCTGGCTCCCTGCCCCGGGGGGCTCTTTGAATGCACACTTTGCTCAGCGACAGAGGCGCCCCGGCCAAGCCGGCTCCATCTGTGTCAGTTACCTATGCGACGATTTGCACTATGCAGAAGAGAACCTTCTGGAGACTTGAGCATTTTAGCCACTGGCTTTCTAAAGCTGTGGGAAGTGCAGGGCTTAAGGCTGACAGTCCAAGTTTACAATGCTGAGGAGGCAGTCAAGGTTTTGCAGGTGGTTTTGCCTCACACAACTGTTCTTTTGCTGTTTGCACAAATCTTTGAGACCTAGTATTGAATGTCACTGCTGGACGCTCCTACTGCTGACCATGACCGTGGCACAGGTGGCTATCTTCCAGATGTCTGCAGGACAGAACAGGGGACATGATGAACTGTGTTGCTGACCAGAGAGCCAATTCTAAGGAACAAATGCAAAAAAACCCACAAAAGGTACTTCTGTCTCCAAATACCTAAACTGTGAATATGGTTTACATGCCTAGGCCTGTACATGTCAGAGAGGAAGCTGAGAACTAAATGCTAGGACCTGATAGGTTTCTCCTGGGCTTTCCAGGCTGGCTGTCCTTCCAGAGCACACACTGAGCTCATAGAGGGTAGGAGAAGAACTCTCAGAGGGGGAAGGGGTGTGTGTGTGTGTGTGTTGAGGATTGTGCATCCAGGATTCCAAAGCTCCAAGTTTCATTTGAACTCCTTCAGGTGGTGCAGATGTGAGTTCTGTTGCCTTACTCATCCCAGTAAAGCCCAGTGGCAAGGTTAGCATCATGCTGCCAGTAGGTCCTTTTTGTAAGGAGAGGTTTGCCTACTTGTGAATATGTCTGACTCTGGCTTTCTGTAAATCATTTGTAAAGTGTTTCTTAAATCTTGCTTTTGCTAATATATTTAATTTTCAATAAAAGCTACAGGTTTGTAAGATTTGTAACTTGCAACTGCAGCTCACTTTTGTGTTGCCATAGGCTTCTGCTCTGGCAGCTTCAGGCCAGAAGCAGCTGCTTAACCTACACCAAGGTTGAAGGCACTCCATGATGTAATTAATTGGTCTGTAGGTAATCTGTTCCTGATTATAGCTCCTGGCTCAGACTGCTTATTGGGCAGGCAAGGTCTTGCTGGGCTCCTGCTTTGGAGCCCACTTTAAGTAAGGTGATTTCAGCTACCGAGTTTGCATTGCACAAAACTCTGCAGCTGTGGGAAGCTGCCCTTGCAGAATAGTGAGGGATCTCCCAGGGCTGCTCAGCAAGTGCCCTGCCCTTCTCTCTCAGCTCTGAAGCTTGACACATCCCAGGCAACACTGAACCTGCTGCAGCACTTCCAACGTGGGCTTCCACCTAGGGTAGATTGCCCTGGATTGATATATTGAAAGCTTTATTTGCATAATAAAAGGAGAAAGGGGATCTTCTCTTTCTCCCCTTGAGCCTCCTATAACCTTCTCTTTGGAAACCTTATCTTTGTATCACCATGATCTTCTTACTGCGGGTGACAGGCTATGTTTCCTTGGCAGTGAAAAGTCCCTGTGGCCAGGCTGGTGAAATGCTCAGGTAATCAGTTGCCTTTTTTCCCTCTTCCTTGCTGAGAGCTTTAATGTTTCGGTGAAGTATTGCCTGGTCTACTGCAAGATGTGGCTCCAAGGTGGCTCTATACATTCCCCTGAGGTTTGAGTGCAAGTTCAGGTAGTCTCAGCTCCCTGCACAGCAGCCCAGCTCTGCTTTTTAAATGGACACTGTGAAAAAGTTCTCCTCTTGCACATGCCTTGAAACAAGCCTTGATGGAGCTGGCCTCAGCCATGGGAGAGCTGTGGGAAGTGTGCTCTAGAGCTGCATTCTTCACCTGACAGTGTGACCCAAGGCCAGTGCAACAGGCACCTCTCATTTTAAGACAGGCTCCAGCCTCCTGCTGCTGTTTCACAAGCTGCAGTGCTAATGGAAGCCCTGGGGCTGTGAGAAGGTTCCAGTGGCTGCTCCAGTGAGAGAACAGTCATCATTTTCCACTGGCTGGCTAGGAATGACTCATTCAAACCATGCCACCCCCAGACAGTCTAGAGCACATCCTCCCCTAGGCCTTCCATTCACTTGCAGCTCCTCTTCACAGTCAGAGGATGTGGAACCTTCAGGGTCCTGTTTTGTTGGGGTTGGCTTTTCTGTGGGGAATGAAGTGATGCTTTAAAGGCTGACCACCAGGTACCACTCACCTGAAGTAGTAGGGGGTGTCAAATGGGTCCTGCCCTCAGCCCCTCCCCCTGCAAAGTCTGAGCAGCTCCTTGCTCCTCTCTGATCAACGTTGCTGTTAAGCAGGTCGCTGGTCATGACCTGAGCCAGGGGCCTAGGTTCCATAGCAGGTCCTTAAACAGGTTTTCATGCCAGCTGCTCTAACTCCTCTTAAAAAAGGGACCTGAACTTCCATAACCCCTCTGAAGTATGTGTGGTAAAAGCACTTTGCAGCGAGTTTGGGGGAGAGAGTTGCTGCAGCTGGACCAAAAGCAGGCAGTGTGCTCTGAGCGGCTTCTGGCTGGAGAAACTCTCAGGTTGCTGCCTCAAGGCTGGGTGCTGAACCAAGGGATGATGTTCTTGTTCTGTAGCAGGAGCTGGAAGGCCTCCACAAAGCTGAGCCACCAACCAGCTTTGGCCCTTGGGTCAACCACAGAAAGTGGATGCAGACAGGGCAGGCTCCACAGGTTCTGTCTGCTGCCCACAGCAGCACTGTTAGTGCCAGCTGCTGGCTCCTAGCACTTCTTTGCAAGGTCCAGGCAAGGGCTTGCTTCTGAGTGCAGTGCAGGCTGCACACAAACCCCCCAGAGAGCCCATACCATGCAGAAGCTGGAGAGAGACCATCTCTATAGCAACTGAAGCACTTGGCATGCTCCTGCCCAGCCCAAGCTGGCACCAGTTTACAAGTGAAGGCAGCACAGGCAGAGGGCAAGGAACCTGAGAAAACCAACTGGAGACAGCTCAGCAGAGCCCAGGTCTAACCTTCAAAACCTGTCTGCTTTTGATTCCATGGGGGAGCACTGACTGCAGACAGCATCAGAGCCCAGCTGCAGGTGGAAGAGGCGGCAGGAAGGGCTGGTGGCAGCTGCCTGTCTCCCCAGGGGGCCAGGACAGCCAGGTGACAATAAGCCTATCAGGCTGATCACCCATCAGAGCTAACACCCAGTGCTGGGCATGGAGGCAAATGCCACCTCCAGCTCTTGTGTAACTGCCCCTGGGTTATGCATATAGCTACAGAGCTGAGCTGCAGGCTGCTGCCCCCAGCTGCTGGCTCCTGACAAGGCTGCCCAATTCCTCACCCCCAGGCAGCTGCTGTGGGTCCATTTCTCTGCTGGTTGAAGTTACTGCCTCTCAAGCTAGGAGGTGGCTCATAGCCAACACTCCCCTGCACACCTCAAGAGCCTGCTTGCTAAAACCCCACACCGGCTTGAGGACCTTCTAAGTCAGTGCTTCCCATGGGGACTTTAAGCCACCAAGCAATGTGTGTCTCTGTCAGCACCAGCCCCTACTGATCTGCACTGCAAAGTCAATAGCACACCACCTCTCTCAAGCCTGGCAGCAGAGTCCTTGTCATTCCCCTTTAGTGTCAGCTTTGACCAATTTCTGGCATGCCTGCACTTCACTCTCAAGGAGAACACTGCTGAGAGCTCTTCAGTGCAGCTGGACAGCAGCTGTGGGCCCCTCCTCTGAGTGAGAAAAGCAGGGGTGAGCCTGACCTACCACACAGTCCTAAGGCAGAACACTAGGAACAGAGCAGCACAGCCTCCTGTGACAGGGCAGCACTTGCCCAAGGAGCAGAGCATGCTCCAGAAGGCTGTCACCTAGAGTGAGAGGCAATGGTATGAAATGAGAGAAAAGCAGATTTAGGTTGGATGTGAGGGACAACTTCTGCACCATGAGGGTGCTGGGACACTGCAACAGTTTGCCCAGAAAAGTAATTGAAGCCCCCTCCCTGAAGATGCTCGAGGTCAGGGCTCAGCAGGGCTCTGAGTAACCTGCTCCAGTGGAGGAGGTCCCTGGTGACTGCAGGGGGTTGGGCTGGGTGGCCTTTGGAGGTGCCTTCAAGCCCCCTGCATGCAGGTTTTGGTGGATAAGCTTTTCCCCAGGCAACTCCAGGAGCCTGTTAGGTGACAGAGCCCAGCTGCTGGCTCCAGTGAGTGCACTTCAGGCTCCAGGAAGCAGCTTTGAGTAATTCCACAGTTTATTTGTACTTGTAAAAGCATAACTGTTACATCCATTGAGCAAGGGCAGCTCTGTCTGGATGGTAGCTGCTCAGGGGGGTGACAAGACACTCATGCTTACACTGCCCTCCAGCACTTGCTTGCTTTACTGTTTATTCCCTCCTTCAGTCAAGCTTCCCTAGAAAGAGTGAAGAACTACAGACAGCTAATAGCTACAGCCAGTGAGTGCATGAAGAGAGGTTGACAGCATCACACAGACCCTTTAGAACTACTGGGGGCAGAGATCTGCCCAGGGCAAAGCCTGGGCCGGGCAGGAGGCACAGCAAACAGGCATGAACAAGGGAGGTGGTGGCAACTGTCCCTCACCCTCCCAGAAGGTACCAATGGGGCAGGTATGCACACACTTCAACCCAGCACCCAAGCATGTATGCAGACCCTTGCTCTTGAAAGAAGGCAGGCATTTATTTCAGGCTCAAGCCTTCTTTCCAGCCCCTTTTCCCAGGAACAGAGCCCAGGGTGCCAGGCTAGTGCTAAGCAAAGCAGACAGCATTGCAAGCAGCACAGCAGCAGCACTGGCTTCTGCCAGCACTGCTCCAGTGAGGAAGGCTCAGGACACAGATGAGGACCATGGAGGAATATCACAGCTACAGAACAGAGCAGACTAGTTGGGTTCTATTGAGGCTGCACCAAATCATTCTCTGGAGGTGGTCTGGCTATGCTAAGAAAGCAGAGCAGCAGGAGATACCTACACTGCTACTTCCCCACCTTTCACTGAGGTGTTGCACTAACAGACAGGAGGGAAGGAGGAGAACACAGACTTCATCTGCTGCTCCAACAATGCCTTCTTCTGGAAGGGAGGAGGCAGGACTGCGGAGCTCCTCCCAAGGTAAACCCTAACAGCAGCGAGTGTGCAGAGCTGGGCAGAGCTGCTGCTCAGCACCACCTACAGGCTGCACTCCCGCAGCTTCTTGTCAGCCTGCTTTAAGGAGACCCAGCTGTTCAGCAGGTTGGCTCGCAGCTTGGACCACACCAAGTGGTTGTTTAACCCAAAGATCTGGGCAGCAAACTGGGCAGCTCCTTCAGGTGACAGAGTTGTAGGGCAGCCAAGACCTGCAGGGAGAGGAAGGAAAGAGTGTCCCTTACCAGAGCTATTCAACAGCCAAACACAAAGTGCTCTTCAGAGGCAATGGTGGTGTCGGCCTCCAAGAGCCACAGGGCCCAGTGTTAAAGCCACTGAGGTGCCACTGCTTCAGGCCACCTTACACCCAAAGCCAGCCTACCACTGGCTCTCCTCACACAGACTTCTGGGCCTCCTGCTGGCCAGGCATCCTTTTGAGTTAAAAGCTCAGCAGTGCACTGAAGTAGCAGAGTTAAGCTCTTTCCTACTCCTATGGAGAACAATTCCATTTTAGTCTTTGACCCTAAGGAAAATGCAGCTCCAAGTGAAAAGTTCCATTTCAGTCTCCATGCATAGCAATCCCAGTTTCCAACTGGGAGGTTTAGCAAGGACAAGCTCATTTTTCTGAGGCCTATTGCTGCACAATCCTTGTTCCATCCATTGGGGCCCCAAGGCCAGGTGAGGTACTCCTGAGTTTGCTCAGGACTGCCCCAGCTGCTTCTCCAGTGCTTGGCCCTGCCTGTGTCTGCAGAGCCATGTACACCAGACTAAACCAGGAGCTTAAGTGGAAATCCATCTTACCACTGGGGAGTCTGAGAGAGGACCACACATCCTGAGTGCCCCAGTCAGCTGAGAGGGGAGGACAGTTGACAACTGGGTAAGCAGTGTTACCAGACATGACTGGCCCCAAGCCATTGCTTCTGCCAGCTACTGCCACAAACACTGTTGGGATTCCATCTCCTGGGGAGGAAGACATTCAGACATTAATTGCTTGCTCTTGTGAGAGCTTCATCCAAGCCCTCAATTCCATTGGTAGCTATTTTGCCAGGTCCATTACACAGCACTACAGCTTTCTAACTTCCTCCTTTACAGGAGGATCTTCTAATCCTTGCAGCCTGAAGTCCCAGCTGCTGCTCACCATAGCTGAAGCCAGCACACCCCCGAAGGGAAGTCTCAGTATGGGAGGAGAGGCTGCTGCTTGGCTGTGTAGAGAACAGCCTTTAAGCCCCTGGCATCTTCAAGTGTTCTTAAATCTCACACAGCTGTGCTCCTCAACTATGGTTATCACCTCTGGGGTTTGAGCTGCAGGTATACTCCCACAAGAAGAAAGAGTTCTGCTCTCTCCTCTGCTAGGCCATCAAAGCTGCCAAGTTTTCTTGGTAAAGATGAGTTAAACCTTTCCCCTGGCACCCAAAACAAGCAAGACTCTTTCCATGGAAAACATGATGGCAGCAACATCTGCCTTGTGAGTAACAGCTCCCCTAGCTGGCTCTGAACCCTCTTGTCACTGCCCCTCCTGTCAGAAGGGCCAGCAGCACCAGCAAGACGCTGCAATAAATACATTGGCATGACCAAGGCTTGGGCGAAGTAGTTCTGGCAGTGGGAGGAGAGCAGAGGTTAGACTTGGGAGTGCTGGAAGTTGGGGCTGGGCAGCAGGGCAGCGATTGATGGCAGAGTGCCCTCCAACACACCATTGTGCAATGAGCAGCATGGGGCCAGCTTGGTGCTGTGGTTACCAAGAGCTGCAACCCCCCCCAAGGGCCTCCTGCTGCTCTGGACTGAACCACTGCCCCTGCAGCTCCTCGGCACTTACCTTCGTATTCCGCTTTGATCCTCAGGGTCTCGTCCGGCCCCTTGTGAGCAGAGGTGACCCTGAGCTCACAGGGGATCCCAAAGGTGGCACAGGCCTTCCTGATTTTCTCACAGTGAGTGATGTCAGAAGGGGATCCCATCAGCACCACCACCCTGCCTTGGCTCTTGGTTTTCAGAAGCATCTAGGCAAAAGAGCCGAGGGGAGAAGGGAAAGGAGAGCAGTCAACAGGCCTGCAGAGCGGCAGTTCCTGGAGCCTAGGTAGGGTGTCCACAAAGCCAGGTACCTCCACTCTCTCTGCAACCCACTCAAAGTTCCTCTTGACCATCTGCAGAGCTTCAGGGGTCACTTCTTTCAGGTCCCGGTAGGACTGGAGAGGGGGGACAAAACCAAGGCAGCCTGAGGTTAGTGTGCTGGGTGCACAAAGCACTCCTGTGGCTACCACACCTGCTGAGGAGCCCCACTGAGGCATCTGTGCCCTTCCCAGCTGCTCCACAGGCCAGGAACTGAATGGAGACCATCTCAGGGGGTGTAACCAACCTACATCACAACTCATGTCCAGCTGCCACACAAAGGGCTTTAGCCACCAGGGTGTTGAGGTTCTGGAAGCTTCCCCGAGGCCAGAGGTGGGGTGGCACCTGCATGCTTGCCTGCAGCAGCTCTGCACTGGCCAGCCTGGGCTCTGCAGGCGGCTCTCCTGCACCTCCCTGCACGGAGCACACCGCGGCGTGCTGCAGCAAGCAGGGCAGCACTTCTGCTCTCCAGTTTCAAAGGGCTTCCCCTCTTCCCACAAACACACTCTGGAATCATCCCCTGTGCTTGGGGGCCTCTTCCTCTCACAGGGGGTCTGTTGCTAGGCTCAGTGACTGTCACAGACTCCACGGCAGCAGCATCCCAACAGGTTCTTTCCTAACTGCTTCAGCTGTCTGCAAGTGTAACTGCTCTAAGCTTAACTATAGGAAAGGTTTATTTCACACCTATGTTTGCAGCCCTTTCATGTGGGCACAGCCTGTCAGCAAAACTTGGTGACAATGCAATGTTGGATTCAAGCTTAACTAAAACAATGAAGAGCAGCATCCTCCCTGCAGCCCCCTCTCACATGCCACCAGATCTCTCCTAGTAAAGGACACCACCTCTGAATCAACAAACTCAGAGGCAGGCCTGGGAACTGAAGCTGTTCTCTCCCCAGCAATCTGTTGCCCAACTATTTTACTACCTACACAGGCCAGGAACTCTTATTGCCCCCAGAAGCTCTGTGCTCCATTGCAACAGCCCCAGTCAACAGTGCTGCTGGACTTTCCTACTCAAGAGGTGCAGGCAGGGGATTTTTTTCTACCATAAACCAGAGAATCAACTACTGAATGAGAGGGAGGGCTGGACATGAGGCACCCTATGAGCTACTCCACCAAGATCAGGCTGTCTAGAACAAGCTACTCAAAAGCAGGTGTTTAACTGCAGGGTTTACTTCCCCCCTCATTCTCCTTCCCAACTGTCTTAGAAGGTAAAGCTTAAACCCCTACCTGTTTGTCCTTCTGCTGGCTTCTGTCTCCTGCTGGCCACAGTCTCCAGGAATCATTATCAATAACATCAGCCAGAACAATTTCTTTTGTCAGAACATTGACCCCAAACTCGATCTAGAGAGACAGAAGAGTCCTGCTTTAGGAGCTGCACAGCAGTGCACTTCCTGGCAGAACCAGGAGAAGTCAGACTCCTGTACCTTCAGGTCCACCAGGGTGCAGTTCTGGGGCTGCCAGGCTTTCTCCAGGATCTCAAAGATAGCTTGAGTGGAACGAGACATGATGTCCACCTCAGTCTGCCCAATGGTGAGGCCAGCAAAGCAGAAGTTGGCCTCAATGATCTGCTCCTCAGACCACTGGGGGTCGTTATTGGCATCATCCTGGCAAGAACAGCAAAACACACATCACTGGAAGCTGTTTGTACATGACAGAGATGGTGGTCTCTAGCTGGCTCTGGGAGGAGGTATTGCCCTGCCATCCTACTGCCCCTCTTTTCCCATTCCTCTCCCAGGATTCCCACAGGGATTGTGTCACTTGGATGCTGTGCATCACACTGGACAGGCTGTGAGCACTACAGAGTTAACTGCAGCAAGTTTTGGTTCTTAGATAGCATAACCACAACTGTGAGAGAAAGGTTAGTTATGATTTATTAATTCTAAGTCCTGAGGGCTCTGGGGAGAGCTCAGGGCAGCCTGCCAGTACCTGAGGGAGCCTACAAGGCAGCTGGAAAGGCAAGAGCTGGTAGTGATAGGATGGGAGGGACTGGACACTCCCTCTGCTGGGGACAGGATTGGAGGTGAGGTCTCAGCAGAGCAGAGCCAAGGGGCAGCATCCCCTCTCCTGCCCTGCTGCCCACACTCCCCTGGATGTTCTCAAGACACTTCTTTCAGCACACACTCCCAAAGGAGTTCAGCATCCTACCTTCCCAGCCAGCTCCACCCCCTCCCCATGCAGGGACTTCGATTTCTCCAGCTGCATGAACACATTTCAAGCACACTAAGGCTTATGCCCTACAAGTCCTGGTAGCTTACAAACAAAGTCAATGTTTTCCAGTTTTCTGTACAGCTGGGCCTGTGGCTCTTTGATGGCCCTGCAGGCCACTGCTGCATCACATGCACTGCAGACAAAACAGCTGCTGGACAGGGACGCCGGCGGACAGCGATGCCACCAACACCGGCAGGACTGCTCGGCCCCCAGCCCTGCCTGTCAGCCTTGTCAAGGAGGCCATACAGAGTTCCAGGTCTCCAAGAGCGATTAAACATCACAGGGAAGGAAACTCACCTTGAAAAACATCTCAATTTTGGGTGGGTAGAATCTGTATCCTTCCTTCACACCAGGGTTCCTCTTGAGGAAGGAGCCAGTAGCAATCCTCCTGCACACCCACTCAATGGGGATCATCTCGCAGTGGGCTGCTATGAATGCTGTGTCGCTCTGCTTCCTGACAAAGGCTGTTTTGATTCCTAGAACACAAGGATGGCAACTTAGCTCCATTGCTAGGCACACCCCACACACTTCACGGAATCACAGAATGCTGTGGAGCAGAAGGGGCCTCCCAAGGTCATCCACTCCAATCTTTTACCTAGATCAGGTTGCTCAGGTGAAACAAGAGCCACAAACATCTTTAAGTACAACTGAATCCTGTTCTTCTCTGATCTCAAGGGATGCACTGAAGTCTCCTCAGGGTACTTTCAAGCCCCTCTGGCCCTGCACAAATCAATCAATGCAGCTCTCTTGTACAAGCCACTAGTTTTGCCAGCTGCTTACTTGTAGCTCAGAGCCTTATGCTCTGCTCACAAATCCTCCTCTTGCAAAGAATTTCATTCAGAAAGCTTTTAAAAGGCATAATTCTACCCCACACAATGGTTTGTTTAAGCAGAAGTCAGCAGCAACCAAGTACCCAAATCATGTTCTTTGGTGGAGCATCTGTTCCACATGGGAGAGTAACTGGAGGCTTTCAAAGGAGTCAGGGAGCATGGCAGTCTTTCCTGTTTCAGTCAGGGAGCCTGAGGTGGGGAAAAGGGAAGAGGATGGCTCAATCCTCCCTGCATTACAAACTAACCTTTATTAGGGCACTGGATCTTAGTGGTTTGTGCCTGACAAACCCCTGAGACTCAGAAGCACACACAGAGACCTGCCCCAGCAAGACAATTGTCAAGTGAGCCCCTCTTAAAACAGGGACAGCCAGCATGCACAGGCAGGCACCAGGCGTGAGATGTGGCTCTTCCCAATGCCACTCAAGGAGATCCCTTCTTTCCCCAGGGCAAGACAACTGCCAGGGCCAACTGGCATCTGCCAGAAGCAGTAGACAAAGGAGCTCCAGGCAATCAAACCAAGACACAGCTTTGTTCCACCCTACTTCCAGAGCCACACAAGCAGAACAAGTCTTTAAATGCAGCATTACACCGACCCCTCCCATTCTGTTGCACTGCCCTCAAGGGCAGAACCATCTACATACTCAGCTGCATGTGAAGTCACTTCTAAATCCAAGCACTAAGGCCCCTGCCTGCTTTAGCCCTGCACTTTATCAGTGCAGATGTGTGCTTCTGAAGGGCTGTGATGAGCTGTGCTGTACAAGGGCCAGGAACTTTACTGGCCCTTTGTAAATGATCTCCTGTGGCCGCGCAGGTCCCGAGGGGTTGCGCAAAGCAAACAAGCTGCCCCCCCCCCGATAAGGCATTATCTGCAAGGCAGTCAAAGCAGCAGGCCAGAGCCCTCAGAGCCCCTCTGGGGACTCACAATCCAGCTGGAGCTGGAGTACTTTTCCACAGCACCTGGAGTCACTGCCAGGTAAGGATTTTCCAGAGGCTGCTTCGTGCCTGAAGTTGCTGCCTGCAGGGTATTCAGTATCTTGACTGTTAGCTTAACTGCTGCCAGCACAGGCAGAGGCACCTCTGCATCCTTCTCTCCCCCATCTATGCAGCATACCAGGAATGCACTGTTTGACCAGCTGAGAACTATCACTGCACCTCCTAACAGATGAGACAACTTTTACACTAACTCAGCCAGTCCTTGAAGCAATCTGTGTGTGGATCTGAGCCCACAGCTGCCAGTGGTCTTCACCAAGCTCAGCAGTGCCTGTTCCGGTGCTGTTTGCAGGCTTGAGCTGGAAACTCAGCAGCACAAATCCCCTTTGCAACTTAATCGCCTCCCAACCAGAAACACCTTTAAGATGCTGCCCCAAGGCTCCATTTCTGGAAGTGTGGGGCAAAACTCACTTGGGTGACTGAAGTAGGTTGATGCACTCTGTGAAAGCTGGCTTCTAGCATGAGAAATACTTTGAACCTTTTGAAGTAAGCACTAAGTCCCTGATGCTTTCAACACTGACCAATATAAGCACTACATAGCAAACTTTATGTTAACACAGGCAGTTGGAAGGGGGAAAAGGGGGAAAAAACTGTGTAAAAAGATACTCTGGTTTTGTCTTTTAACCTCCACACAGGAACGTGACACATCTCAGAGGCCGCCTGCGAGTGGCACTGGCTGGCAGCAGCTTCTCTGCAGGCAGACGCAGTAAGGCAGGCTGCCTCCAGCCAGGTATTACAGGCAAGGGGCTGTGGGGGTAGGGAAGAACTGATGGAAGCAGAGGGGAGAGCTAGAGGTGTGCTCAAACAAGCAGAGTTAAACAGTGGCAGACTTGATGTTCCAAACCGGTAAGTCTCTCACCCAGCTCTGTAGTACCAGAGGGTAATTGGAGCCTCTGTTACAGGAAGGATCTGGAGGTGCTGGAAGGTGTCCAGAGAAGGGCCATGAGGATGAGCAGAGGGCTGGAGCTGCTCTGCTCTGAGGACAGACTGAGGGAATTGGGGCTGTTCAGTCTGGAGAATAGAAGGCTCTGAGGAAACCTAATTGTGGCCTTCCAGTATCTGAAGAGGGCTACAAGAAAGCTGGGGAGGGACTTTTGAGGTTGTCAGGGAGTGATAGGACTGGGGCGGGACAGAACAAAACTAGAAATGGGGAGATTCAGATTGGATGTGAGGAAGAAGTTGTTCCCCATGAGGGTGGTGAGAGCCTGGCACAGGTTGCCCAGGGAGGAGGTGGAAACCTCATCCCCAGAGGTTTTGAAGGCCAGGCTGGATGTGGCTGTGAGCAACCTGCTGTGGTGTGAGGTGTTTCTGCTCATGGCAGGGGGGTTGGAACTGGCTGATCCTTGAGGTCCCTTCAAGCCCTGACAATTCTGTGAAAACTAACAGAAGAGACACATAAAAAAGACCCCTCAGAGCCTCAGGGCAGGGGACACCAAGAGATACAGGCAGTGCTGGTCTGTGGCAGGCTCTGCTACCCGGGTACGTGCTCTCCTGTGCAACGCTCACCAGCTTCCTGGAGCAGCTGAAACACGCAGCTGGTTGTTGTGTTGGAAATGGCAGCTTTGCCCTCCATTCGGTCCTTCCTGGCCGCGTTTCCCGCTGTGATTTGGTCCTTTGACTGCATGAGAACACATCCCGGCATATCTGGCAGCTCGTACACTTCTTTCGTTTTACCTTCATTAACTTTTTTACCCAGTTTCATGTCTAAAGAAGAGGGGGAAAAAGGTTTTGATCGAAGCGATTTAGAGGAACTTTTTCACCAAGTTTCAGCCCCGCAGGCTTCGCGTGCTTCTGCAGCTGCGTGCCCAGCGGCCGGCAGCATTCACCAGGGTGGCGATGCGCAGCAGGCGAGAGCCCTGCGGGAGAGCCCTGCGGCAGGGCCCCGGGCAGCGCCTCCAGGCTCCCCCCCGCAGCCAGCGCCGAGGCGGCCGCCCGGAGCTCCGCCGCCTGCCCACGCCGCTCCCGCGCCACGAGGGCCGCGCCGGGCCGCGGGGGCCCCCGCCTGAAGCCGCGCCGCCGCTGCCCACTTCAGTGGGTAGCTTTTAGCTCAGGAAGCCACACGGCGCGGCCCCACGGAGCATCCTCCGCCCGGGCCGGCTCAGGCTTGAAGCTTCGGCTGCAGGCGTTCCCCGGTCCCTTGGCGCCTCTCCTGCTCCCCCTCGGGCTGGGGCGCTGCCACCCAGGCAAATAAAGACACTTTTAGAAGTCATTAAAACTTTTCGGAGGAAAAGTTCGCTCGCACGGCCTGAGCCCGGCTGAGCGAGCAGCGGCGCCCTTCGGCCGGTCCCCCCCAGCGTTACCGACTCCCCCCCCGCCCAGCGCACCGGGATCGCGGCTCCCCCCGCGAGGGTGCGGGCATTACCTGATGCTGCGGGGGCCATGGCGGCGGCGGGAGCGGGCGCGGGCACCTAGGGCACAGAAGAGAGACTGAGCACACGCCGCGGGGCCCCGCCGCCGGGGTAAGAAGGGGCTGGCGGAAGGGGCGGGCAGGCGGGGCAGCGGCGGCGCCCGCCAATCACTGCCCGCCGCGGCGGGGCCGGCCCGCGCCCCTCTCCGCCCCGCCGAGCCCCCCGGGCGAGCCCCGGCCGCCACCCCCCTCTCGCTCCGCGCAAACACAGCCCCGGCCCCGCTTCCTGGCCAATGCCGGCGCCGCGCCGCGCCCGGCCCCCGGCTCCCCTCACCCCGCGGGCAAACACCACCCCCCGCCCGACCCCTTCGGCCTGTTGCACCCCAGCGGGGACAGCGGCTCCGGGGTCGTGAGCTGGGCTGGAAGCGGGGCCGGGGGCGGGGCGCTTCCGGGCGAGGCGGCGGCGAGGGGAGCGGGGGCGTCCCCGTCGTATGTAAATGAGGGAGGCCGCGCCGGCAGGCTACCGGCGGCTCCGCGCAGCGCGGCGCTGTTGGCTGAGCGGCGGCGGCGGCAGGGCGCGGGAGTCGCCACAGCGAGGCCGCGAGCGGGACCGCCGCCACCAGCACCGCGACCAGCGCCGGCACTAGCAGCGGGGCCGCGCCGCCCGCCGCCGCCACGTGCTGCCCGCGCCATGGAGCTGGAGGAGTTGGGCATCCGGGAAGAGTGCGGCGTGTTCGGCTGCATCGCCTCCGGCGTGTGGCCCACGGAGCTGGACGTGCCCCATGTGATCACGCTGGGGCTGGTGGGGCTGCAGCACAGGTAAGGGGGCGGCGGGGCCGGCAGGGAGGTCGGGATCGGGCTGGAGTGGGACCCCGTACGACACCGGCCGCTCCGCGGCGGTCCGGGCCGCGGCGGTTCCCCACGGCCGGCACGTGTAGCTGAGAGGGCCCGGGCTTGGCGCCGGCGGCGGGGGAAGGAGCGGGGCAGGGTGGGGAGAGGAGCGGACGGAGGGGGCCTGCCCGCCGCGCCGCGTCCCGTCCCGTCCCTTCCTCTGGCTCCGCGGCGGCGGGGAGCCGCGGCAGCATCCCGGTGGCGGAGGGCAACGAACGCCCCGCCGCCTCCCGGGTCGATCCCGCCGAGGGAGCAGCGCTCGGACGGTGCTTTGGACCTCAGCTGCATCTCGCCTAAAGTCGCGTCCGCCCTCCGCTGCTGCCGGCCACTGCCGGAGGCCACGCCGCCGGCCCGGGCGTGCGCACGATCCGCGCTGCCCTGGGGCCTCCGTGCGCGGAGACCGCGGCGTGGCCGGGCAGCAGGGATGCGCTCGGCGCTGCGCCCGCCGCCCAGTCCCGTCCCGCCCGGCCACGCCGCGGCCGTGTCACACGGGCGCTGACCTCCTGACCGCGCCGTGGCCAGCTCCGGCTGTCACTCCCATCTCACTCGAGATGCTGAGGTTCAAGCGCCACTCGGGCAAATCGGGACCGCTGAAATTGAGAGGTCCGAAACATTGGTAGTAGCCGCAGTTGTGCAGGTTCGGCACCAAACTTTCTCCTCTACCTGACGTGCCCGTGGCGGTATACGACAGCCGAGGCTGCGTGTGAGCCATGCGGCCGCAGAGCCACACAGCGAAGTTTGGGGCTGCCTGCTGTTGTTACTGGAGGCAGTACCGTTGTGTGCTGACACACGGAGTTAATTCTGTCAGCGGTGCCAGAGAGGCACATCCCGCTGGAGGGAACACATGCCCAGCCACACAGCAGCGTGCTGGGGGTGTGGTCCATGCTGGGCTTCCTCTGGTACAGGCACCTAGACACGCAGCTCAGCTTCCCGTTTGCAACACGGGGGGTAAATAATCCCACACCTGACAGCCTGGGCAGGTGGGCTCCCCCACGGACACGTGCACTGAACAGGTGAAAGCACGTTCTTTAAAGATTGTGAGGTCACAGACATGTAAAGCTTGCTCTGCAATTGTTTTGGGCCAGCCATAGGAAACTTCCCACTTTGAGATGCGTGTGGTCATTACAGCTGAGTTTCATAGGCTCGTCCTGGTAAGATGCTGCGTCCCTGCACGACTCCTGCGTGCTAAGCATCTCCTCTGGGTTGCAGGTGTGTCACTCAAAGCCAGTGACACTTGCCAGTGTCCACCAAAACCCTTGTTACTGGGGTGGCAGAGCTGCAGAATCCAGGGAACAAAGCCATGGAATCAGCAGTCTCATTTTAGGTTGCAGCATTTTGTCTGTGAAGAGGCTGGGGAGCCCCCAAAACCTTCCCCCATTTGTGCTTACACCGCTCCAGTGGGGGACTGCAGCTTCTGAGTTGGAAATACCATTATCTATTCCCATTGCTTTGCATCTCATTGTCTCAACTTTCCACTGCAACCTTTTTCATCAGTTCTCAATCCACTTTCCCCCCCCCCTGTTTTTCTTTTCTGATGGACACTTGACAAGTACATTTGATTTCCAGGGGCTCTTTAAGAGGGACCATCCCCTGGGGGGCAGAAGGGTAGCTGAAATCCTCATGCTGCAATTGGAATTGCAAGCAGCTCCTGAGGCCTGCAGGAGGATGCACACCCAAAGGCACCCATGCACTAGTCTCTGATTCTGCCCTTCTAACCACTCAAGAGCTGTCACAATTCCTAAGGGCTGCTTTCTCAGACATAGACATCACTGCACCTGTAAGGTGGGAGGCTCTGGTCAGTTAAGGTTTGCCTTTGCAAGCACTGAGCTGGCTGAGATGCTCCTGTTCCCATTTCCTTCCTTCTCGTTCCTCTCTAAGCTCTGCTTTTTCCTGCTGGGAGGTGCAGGAGAGGTGAGTTCCTATCAGGAACTAACAGAGTCACAGCTACTTTTCTGACTTCTTTTGGGAAGGCCTGCAGAGAACCAGACCTGAGGCTGGGCATGAGCTGCAGCAGTAAACGCCATGAAGCTCACCCTTTTCAAGTGTCTCTTTACTATATTCCTTTAGAAACAGGGGAATATCATAGCCTCAGTCAGGGTTGGAAGGGACCACAAGGCTCATCTAGTTCCAACCCCCCTGCCATGGGCAGGGACACCCCACACTAGATCAGGCTGGCCAGAGCCTCACCCAGCCTGCTCTTAAACACCTCCAGGGACAGGGCCTCAACCACCTCCCTGGACAACCCATTCCAGGGCTTCACCACTCTCATGGGGAAGAACTTCCTGCTCACCTCCGGCCTGAATCTCCCTACCTCCAGCTTCATTCCATATGCCAGAGAGGACTGGTGAGTATTAAAGGGCAGTCCCAGCCAGGCCTAAGTGGCTAACAGAAGCTTTCTTGGCCACTGGAAAATACAACCCTTAGACCTCACCTCCAAATCAGTGAGGATGTGTAGGCAATGACTACTGCCCTTAGATCCTCCTAGGCCCGTGCTGTGCAGGGTAGTCCTGTGCAATAAATCAAATGCCAGGTTGTAGCCCTGACTCCATTTTAGATTAAAACCAAACTCAAACAAAACCTTGCAGCATGGCATTGTGGCAACCTGCATTTTGCAGGGGACTGATCCTCAAGGAAGAGGCAGCCCCTGGGAACACCTTTGAAACCTGTGCTCTTAAAGACCCAGGTTGTTTGGTACATGCCTCTACAACACGGGGCACAAATTCCGCCTGATTTCGGCTCCCAGGTAGCTACTTGTAGTGATGTGAAGGACTTTCCTGGTCCTGATCAGTAGCCTGGAACGAGCTGAGAATTTGTGTTGCAGTGTTGAAAAGAGACTGCAGCAGTGGAAGGCTTTGCTTCAGCCAGGGGGGGTGTAAGTAAAGAGTTGAGACTGCAGGCTGAAGCATGAATTCAACAGCAGGTGCTTGGGGGGCCCTCACTCCTTTCCCCGTGGGAAGAAATCAGCCTGCATTCATAGGCAGGGTTCTGGAGCAGATAGAGGACTTGGACTCTCACTGTCTCCACGTAAGCAGCAACTAACAACAAGGTTTGTGGTGTCCTCCTTATCACCAGTTTTAAGTGAAAGCAGCTGCTAGATTCTGGAGGCTTACATTCTAAGTGCTTTGCAGCAGAGGTGGCTTTCTGTTGGCTTTGACTTTCTAATGGTGAACTAACCATGAGTTAGGATGAGAACCAAGATGTTCCCAGGCACAGGCCTTCCACACACCAAGAACAGGGTCCCAGGTTAACTGCAGACCACTGCCAAGTGATTTTCTGGTTCCAGCTCATTTTCCAGCTGTGATAGCAGCGACTCCTCATGATGTTTGAAACTTTGAAGCTAGTACTGTTACTCTGCTGTCAGCCTTAGCAAGGCTTAAAAGTGGCTGTTCTAAATCATCATCATCACCACTTTGGGAACAAAGTGGCCGCAAATCTCCGGCCAGCATGCCAAAACAAAGGCAGGGGGTAGTGCTGAGGAGAGGAGTGGCTCTCAGGGGGTGGGGAGGGAAGGAGGGAGGAGGAGTGCTCTGAGTTACAAAGCTATTAAACGTCATCTGAGGCCTTGACCAGGCCAAATCTGCAGAGTTAATCTTGGGACAAGTGTGAGGGCTGTTAACTTTTTGCAAAATTGCCTGGGAAATGGTTTTGGCAGCAGGACTGTGTGTACTGCATGTAGCCAGCTGCCTGCTGGCATGGAGAGAAGGTCTTTTAAAGGCCTCTTCTGTGCAGGTGAAGTCCTGTCAAGTCAGGGAATGCTCTTTGTCCCAGCTGGGTCTATGGATGGGATCTGTTAGGAGCATCAAAGTCTATCTGGAGTGGAGGCTTGGCCAGCATGGGGTTTTGATCCCTTCCCTCTTACTGGCCACACAGGGGAACCTAGAGAATTACCAGTGGAAGTGAGGAGTCATAGAATTGCCAGGGTTGGAAGGGACCTCAAGGATCAGCCAGTTCCAACCCCCCTGCCATGGGCAGGGACACCTCACACTACAGCAGGTTGCTCACAGCCACATCCAGCCTGGCTGCAAACACTTCCAGGGATGAGGCTTCCACCACCTCCCTGGGTAACCTGTGCCAGGCTCTCACCACCCTCATGGGGAAGAACTTCTTCCTCACATCCAATCTGAATCTCCCCACTTCCAGTTTTGCTCCATCCCCCCAGTCTTATCACTCCCTGACACCCTCAAAAGTCCCTCCCCAGCTTTCTTGTAGTCCCCTTCAGATACTGGAAGGCCACAATTAGGTTTCCTCAGAGCCTTCTCTTCTCCAGACTGAACAGCCCCAACTCCCTCAGTCTCTCTCCATAGCAGAGGTGCTCCAGCCCCCTGCTCATCCTTGTGGCCCTTCTCTGGACACCTCCCAGCACCTCCAGATCCTTCCTGGAACAGAGGCTCTAGAACTGGACCCAGAGCTCCAGCTGCAGTCTCAGCAGAGTGGAGCAGAGGGGCAGAATCCCCTCCCTGACCCTGCTGGCTATGCTTCTCTCCCAGTTTTCTGCAGTTACTGGTTGCTTCCCACCAGCCATCCTGCCAGATGCCTACACTCAGTAAGCATGAGCAAAGTGTTCACCTACCTTTCAGATACAGTGTCTTGGCTACAAGATAGATTTCTCTTTCTAAAGGGCCATTATCAAGCTATTGCTGTCCTGTCTGAATCCTTCATGCAAGGAGCCTGAACTTGGCAGGGGTGTTTGGATGGGAATTTGTGAGGAAGGTGGCTGTGTCACAGGTCATGATCATGATCATTTGGCCTGTGACATATTGCCCTCCTCATTTAATCTCAAGAACCCTTGATTCAGGGTTCAGCAGCTCTCCCATCCCCGGCTGCAGGAGCTGCAGTGTAAAATGTTAATTGTCTGCAGGCCAGATTTTGTTATGAACCACACTTCTGTCTGAGATTCCTATGGACCAGAGGAGCTAAGGCGTTTGTCTAGCTACTGCTTGGGTTTCTGTCTGGCGTTTTACCAAAGCAGTCCTGCTCTCTGTGCTGCTAAAACATTCTGGGCTGCTCTCAGACAGACACTTAGTAAATGTGAATATATCTTTTAGGTCTGTCTTGGTTTATAGGCCATTGTCTGTTGCTGGGTGCTGACAGCCCTGTTGTTGTCATGCCACAAAGCTTGCTCCTGCAGGAAGAGAGCAGGAGCAGAGACCTTTTAGCTGTGGTGAGCTGCTTGGTTTACATCAGTTCCTGCAGGGCTCAGGTTCCTGCCTGCTGCTTTTTGGAAAGTGGAGGTGAACCAGGTTTCCATTCCAGCAAGGCTCAAACCTATTAAGGAGGGAATGTGTCACAAGAGAATGCACTTCTGTCACAAAATGCACTTCTCAGTTCTTACTGCTGCATGTGGAGTAGTCAACTGGAGTGAGATAGGCAAGGAGGAGTGGAAAACCCAGAAGGGAAGTGGTGCCCAGAGGTGTACACAAGAGGAGATTTCAGAGACAGCCACTCTTCATTGTGGCCAGCAGACTTCTTACAGGAACCTAGCCACAGAGGTAGGCTGAGGCTGTTGGCTTCTCTCCACCCTGACTGTCATTAAGTTGCCTCTGTAAGCATAATCAAGCTCTCCAGTAATGGTCACAGGTCTGTGCTGGTGGCTTGGCTGCCCATACTTCCCATCTGAGCCTGGTGCATGGAGGGAGGGCTGTGCAGAGCACAGGAGGTTCCTGCTGGGTAGCTCAGTTCAGACAGGCTGTACTGGCTGCTCTTTCTGCCATGTCTCAAACTGCTTTCCTTGTGAACTTGGAACAAACCAATAATGTTGCAGGAGGGGCTTTTTATTAGCTTAGTCCTAATTTAAATCAGTTCTGCCAGCTGGTTAACCACTGAGCCCCATGAGTGCTTGTGCCAACACAAATGAGAATTTGCTGCTGGAGAAGGAACAAAAGGTTGAGAGTCTGGAGGAAGAGCCTTTCAAGCAGACTGTGATGCTGGTAACCAACAAAGCAAGCATTTGTGCTCCCAGAAGCTCATTCTCCATGCATTTGGCCCAAAAATGGTTTGGTCAAGAGGAAATAATCTAAATGGAGCATTGAGAAGACTCCCCAGGGTGACAGCCCTATCCTAGACATGTAAAGTGACCCACCAGTCAGTCCATGACTGTGCTTTAGAGGAGAATGGAACTTCTTAATAGAGGCCAGAGTGGTGGTCTCCACTGATCTGCTACACCTCAAAAATACCAGGTATTGCCATTTGCAGACTGGGGAGGAGAGAGATTTGCCCTCACAGTAGCCTGAATGCCCCCTGCCCTGCTAATAGTGCAGGTATTTGAGGAGGGAGAAGAGCAAAGCCCTCCCTTTATGTGTTTTTTTCCTAGGATTGCAGCTCTTGCCATCTTTGCTTGGTGCTGGTTTGGATTTTTTAGGATGGATCATTTGGGTGATTCCCTGGCCTGGCTTTTCTGCTAAAAAGGAACCATGGTGTGGATTTGTCTGAGAAGGCCTCTCCTGAACCTTCTCACTCCTCAGTGCTCTCACACATAACCACTGAGCATGTGTCAGATGATGTCCCAAGTTCCACTCACCCTGCCCATGAGTGCCTAGACTAAATAGTGTATGACTGGAGCACCTCTGCTGTGAGGACAGGCTGAGGGAGCTGGAGGTGTTCAGCCTGAAGAAGAGATGGCTCCAGGGAGACCTAACAGCAGCCTGCCAGTACCTGAAGGGGGCTACAGGAATGTTGGAGAGAGACTGTTTGCAAAGGGCTGCAGGGACAGGATGAGGCACAATGGCTTCAAACTATAGAAGGGCCCATTTAGGTTGGATGTTAGGAACAAGTTCTTTACCATGAGGGTGGTGGAACACTGGAAGAGGTTGCCCAGGGAGGTGGTTGAGGTCCCATCCCTGGAGATATTCAATGTGTGGCTGGACAGGGCTCTGGGCAACCTGATCTAGCTGGGGATGTCCCTGATGACTGCAGGGGGGTTGGACTGGATGAGCTTTGGAGGTCCCTTCCAACCCAGAGCATTCTATGATTCTGTGATTCTAAGACTGTAATCAATATGAAGCTGTGATCAGAGCAGAGCCACCACACCAGCACAAGCTCAGAATACACTGGAAGGATGAGTTGCATTCACTACTGCTATTTTGGAAGGGGCTTTCTGTCAGGAATCCTTCACTCTAACAACATTGTGCTTAGCCCAGTGTCACTGCCCTGGGAGGTGCTGTGGAAAGGAGGCAGACCACAGCACTAGACAACTGGGATTCTAAATGGGCAACTTCATCTTATTTTGTCTCTAAGCCAAACATGATGGGAATCATAGCTGCAGCTGCAGTGAGGGAAGAGTGTCTTGATGGTACTTTATCTGTCTCAGCAGCCTACAGCTTTAACTAAATTGTTGTCTATATGAATGGGAGGAGCACAGAAATGTTAGATGATGCCACATGCCCCATACCACACCACCTTTGACCAAAAGGAAGTGTGAACAGCAGGAAAGAAGACAGCTTTTGGACAAAACAATTACTCCAAGCAAGCTGTGCTCTGCACTCACAAAGCACAACAGAAGTGGGATCCCCCTCATAGGGAGCTCCACCTTTGGACATCCATATGTTTATCAGGTAAATCCTGCTCTCTGGAAAGTTCTTCTGAGGAAAAACACCCCACTTTTACTTGACAAACCACCTGTGTTCTTTGTCTTTTTTCTGTTGCTTCATGTCTGCCCGCCAGTGTCGACTGCACAGTCTCCAAGGAGAGACTGCAAGTGTGCTCTGCAATGTTCTGCCATGCTCTGAGCAAAGAATTTGCCTCAGTGCTTCTGTGCAGTTCTCACCTGAGCAACAGCATTTTAAACCAGCTCTCTTGCAAGGTCTGCTCGTTGGAATTTATGAAAGACCTGCTTGTTTTGGTTTGTGAAAGACCTGCTTACTTTTATTGATAAGCCTTTCATATTTCCTGGAATAAGAGAAAGATTTTGTGGGGGACACTGTGCTGACTGAGAGCAGGGCCTTGGGAAGATTGTGAGCCTTGTGCATCACTCAACTTTAAGTGCAGTTTGTCTTTGCAGTGCTAACTGCCTCCCTCAGGTCAGCCTTTCTTGGAGGGCAGTCACACTGCAACTAAACCAACCTTTGAGCTGCTCAGTTGGGCCTAGCACAGCTGAGAACTTGCTCTGGGCTGCTTCAACTCCCACAGAAAACTATTTGCCTTTCTTTTTCCCCCCCTGACTGGACTCAGTCTTGTGTCAGGGTAGTAAGCTGCACTGGTTTATAAGGGGATCCAGCAAGCATCAGGATGCTCAAAGTAGTGAGGAGAAAAGGGGATCTTGTTGCCAGGAGTTAACAAACCAGCTTCAGCCTTGCACTCCTGGAGCAGAGCAGGTAGAGCTGGAGATGTAAGTGATCCAGGTTGTTTCTCAAAGCTAAAGTGAACAAGGCTGGGTAAATGTGACAGAGTGGATTAGGGTTGGATCAACAGGTTCCTGGTGAAAATCCCGAGTTACTTGACATGTGGAGGGGGTAACTTGTGATCTTAGCACTGCTAGGAACAGCAAAGTCTTCAGCTGGGATCCTCTAGGCATCTTTCTCTGACCTCTTTGCTTTAAGAATGCTACTCAAATGGTAAGAGATAAAATCTGCCCTGGTGGAAATTATTTACCTTCGTAATGTCTCTCATCAAAGAATTAACAAGAACATAATTAACCACAGAGCAGGAAGCAAAGCACCATGTCCAGAAATGTTTGTGTGTAGGACTTTTGTGAGGAGGAACTTGGGTGGAATTTAGGCCTCTGTGTATAAACAAACCCAGTGGCTGCTGCAGGAAGAACTCCACTGCTTGACTTTGGTCATGCCCTCATGTGTGCTCAGAAGTGACTTAACTTTGGCAGGGCTTTGTAGGTCTCTGCCCAGACATGACTGAGATCCAGACAGGAGTTATTCTGCTTGAATACACTGAAGGGAGAGCCCTGGGAATGCATGCCTTGCAGGCAGTGCAGGCTGCAGAGCACTTACACAATCACAAAATCAAGTAGTGACCTCTAGGATTTTGCAGAGTAAAGGTTAGTTATGGCATGGCCTTTGCCACTTCTCATGTCATGGTTTCTGTACTCTGTTTGGTCACTAGACAAGTCAGAACCACAGACTGCTCTGGGTTGGAAGGCACCTCCAAAGCTCATCTAGTCTAAACCCCTCTGCAGCAAGCAGGGACCTCCTCAGCTACATCAGGTTGCCCAGTCAGACCCCTTGCCAAGTACAGAAGAGGGACCAGAACCCACATGTGCCCCTTCCAGAGGGGCATCAACTTGGTGCAGTTTCTTTCTGGCTCGTTGCTGAACAGCACCATACCTTCAGGGGGCAGATGGGGATGGTCCCCTGCCCAGCACAGGGGAGTGGCAAGGCCAGGAGGAGGAGAAAGGCTGTAGAGGAATGAAGTGGTGTGTTTCCCCCACCAGCCTTGTCTAACCAAAGAGAAGTTCCCTCACAGCTTCAACTGTTTGGTTAATTGCAGAGGAGACTAACTTGCCAAGAGGGTGACGGAGATGGGAACTGGCAGTGATGGGATGAAAGTCTACCTGTACCAAGTGTTTTCTTTCTGCTAGTTGTGCTATGGTGGTGAGCCCAGGCATGTAGGCAGGGGTGACATCTTTTATTAGAGTAACTGATGTCACTGCTAAGGGCTTGTAGTTAGGGCTTATGAGGGGAGCTCAGGCCTTGGTTGGGTTTAAGTGACTGAAGGGGAATCCATTAAAGGGGAGCAAGCATGCACTCATGTGGGTGACCTACATTCCATTCATACTATCTCAGAGAATCTCTTTGCATGCTAATTTGACAGAAAGTTCATTAAACCAACCTGTTGTGTGGCTGAGGGATCAGCATACAGCTGTGTCCTGGAGAGGTCCTGCATTTCTTCCTGCTTACAAAGCCTTTCCAGCAGTAACTTCTTGCCTTCTGCCACTGTGTGCACTCTCTCTGTTAGCAGCTTTTGGAAGTGGAGGATGGTGTTTTCAGAAGCACTTTTCTTCAGTGGAACAGGTGGCACCTCTGTGAACAACAGCAAAGCCTGCAGTCAGAGGCACAGGTCCATGAGCTGCTGCCCCCGGAGGTTAGCACATGCCACACTTCCCCCAGGCTGTCCTTTTGTCAGGTTCCTCTGGCAGGCATTGCCTGGTGTTGTGTAAGGGAGCATTGTATAACAGTGAGGAGGAATGAAGCAGAGCAGAGACCTTCAGCTTTGCCTAGCTGCTGCCTAATGCACAACATGCCTAGCTAAGAGGCAGTAAATGAAAGGATACTTAGTCCTGTTAGCACAGCTCATTGTGGTGATCTGAGCAGGCTGAATTCAGAGGCATTGTGGCATTTGGAGCTGTTTGTGGTCATCTGTCTGTAAACAGGACAGCACTTTAGGGATGAGCATCCCAAAAACTTGAGGGGATCATCCCTCTTTGGACTTCATGATCATGTACAGCCTGGCAGCTCTGCCAGGAAGCAGAATAAGCTCCTGATCTTTCCTCTAGGTTGCATATTTCTATCCAGGCTTTCATTTTTTCCCACCCAGTGATTCTCTCTCTTATCTTCTCTTTGGAATAGCTGCCTCAACCTGTCTGCTCTTGTACACCATGCTAGCCATCACACATCACATGTTGCACATTCTATGTCCCAACGTGTCATTCCTCCTCCACAGAGTGTGAGAGAGGCAACCACAGCCACAGTTGGGAGATTGTCCCTCTTCTCCTCTGAGCCAACAGAGTTAATGAAGAAATCTCTTTTACAATCCTTTCATCTTCTCCTTGCACTTGACTCATGCAAAGCCAGGAAGTATTCCCTGATGCTGACCTTGTTCATAGCAGGGATGAGGGCTGAAATGACTGCCTTCCTTACACCCACATTTCTATCAGGACTCTTGCTTTGCAGATTGTTGGGGGTGATAGGATGTTAGTTTGGAGCTCACTGTTTAGTTCTACAATGATTTTTTTAACTGCTTGAGCACTAGAAAGCAGAGTCTAGCACCCAGTCTGACAGTAGTGCACAGCATCCAGTTTGACCAGAGAGTGTAGCTGCTTTAAAAAGGAGCTCTTACCATCAGCCCATGTTTTTCTCTTGATGCTCAAGGATCCTGTGTTTGCTGGAACATCTCCCACTGAAACTCAGAAGAGAAAAGCAAAGCAAGGTGACTAAATCTTTTGCAGAGATTATTTTGCAGAGATTCTCCAAGCACAGTCAGTCACACACCTAAACTCTTGGTACCAGAAAAGCAAATTCCCTGGGAAAAGGAACCCTGAGTACTGAGAATCTTCTAGAACAGTTAGGTGCTGGGCTGGCACACAGCATCAGGGTGGGGACACATGTTTTGGGCAGATGCCTCAAATAGCTTCACAACTAAAGCTTGTTTTCTGAAAGGTTATTGTTTTCCTGTCTCCTGTGGATCAGCACTCACAGCACAGACACACAGCCCTCTTCCAGCCTGCTGAAATGTAAAAGGGCCAGGGTGGTTCCAAGGGTCTTGCTGCTGACAAATTCCATCCAGGGAGAGCAGGAATGAGCAGCAGCATCTTCAGTTTCTGCCTTTGGAAGAAAATGTCTGTCTTAAGGATGAGACTGAGCAGAAGAATGGGGCAGGTGAGAAGCTGTGCTGTCATTCCAGCCTCAACTAAGGGCACTACCACATGGTGACCTTGGACACCACATGAGGCTCTGACTCATGACTGAGGACAGCTGGCTTAAGGATAGCTCCAGCAGCTTTTGCTCAAGCTGCCCATCTGGCCTCTGCTGCAGCAATGCTTCCAGTTCTCAGCTGACATTTGTAATGCTGCAAATTGTTATTTAACATATTAAGAAAGTCAGAATTAGTTCTGCTTTGCCATAACTCACTGAGCTCTATGCTGCAGTTAAATTGCTTCTGCAAGAGCATCTGATCTGCCTGCAGCAGGGGCAGGTGTCCCCCAGAGCTGGAGCAGTTGGCCAGTCATGAGAACCCTTACAGCAGACACAAGGCTAGCTATGGAGCTCCTGGAGCTGGGCTTTTGATACTAAAATGGAAACAAACTCTAGTTAGAGAACTGATTCTGCTTCAGCAAAAATGAATACAGTAATTCCAAGTGCTCAAATCATCACCACTGTGTCCCCTCCCCCCCGCACTGTTCTCTCTCCACTCTGGTGGGAATTGAATTTGTGATGTTTGCTTTGCTGCAGTCCTTGCACATGGCTTGATTGCTACAGATTTGTGCAGTTCTAACTGGTGTGAGCTTGCAGCTCTCTGTCCACAGACTGTAGAAGCCCACTAGCTCACCTCTCAACCCTGCCATGTGGTGTGAGCTTGCAGCTCTCTAGCCACAGACTGTGCAGACCCTCTCAACCCTGCCATGTTTTGCAGCACCATTTCCCTGTATCTCACTTCAGCTTTCACAGGCACAAGGATTCTGCAGTGGGGCTGAACACTTCAGGTGCTTTCACGTTTGGTTCATGTTGGACTTGATGATCTTTGAGGTCTCTTCCAACCTTGGTGATACTGTGATGTTTTCACTTCTCCAGTCCTCCAAAGACCACTTGTGCTCACTGAGTGTTGCCTACATGACCGTGCAGCTGTGCTCCCCTCCCTGTTCTAGCCACACTTCAGCCCTGGGGCACAGCTCAGCTGCTTAACTTCCATGTCAAGCGCCTTTATCTCATCACTGAAACTTTTAATACCTGGTAGGATGCCTGAGCTTTCACATCCCCAGCCTGAGGGCCCCAGGGGCTGCCTTCTCAGGATACAGTCGACTTCATCATAAAACCTCATTTTCCTCCTGGGGTTGCCCAGGTGCTCGTTCTCCTTCTGCAGGGCGCGGTACTCGTACTTGAGGTTCTTGTACTTGGTGCGACACTGTTTCCAGTCCCTGTCTATGCCACGTTTCATTAACCTTCTGGCAATCTCCTCAAAGATCTCTTTATTTCTTGTGGCCCCCTCAAGCATTTGCTGTATCTTGTCATCTGACCATATGCTTATCAGAGCTCGGACTTCGTTATCGCTCCAGTGCTTCCCCGCCCCACTGTCGCTCACAGTGATGACTTTGAAGTGATTTTGTGCTTCCTCCAAGGGAATGAGAGTGTCTGGGAACAGAAAGGAAACAACAACTGAACACTGCTGAACAGACTTGCACTAGAGTCTAATTGCAGCTAATGACTTGGTCACGAGATGAAGGTTTATTAATGTTTATCATAATCATAGAATCCCAGACTGTCTCAGGCTGGGAGGGAGCTCAGAGCTCAGCTCCTCCAACCTCCACACCATGCCCAGGGACACCTCTCAGCTACACTCAGCTGCTCAGGGCCTCATCCAGCCTGGCCTGAAACACCCCCAGGCAGGAGGCAGCCACAGCCTCCCTGGGCAGCCTGGGCCAGAGTCTCAGCAGCCTTTTGCTGAACAACTTCTTCCTCAGCTCCACTCTAACCCTGCTCTGCCTCAGCTCCAAACGATTCCCCCTTGTGAAAGTCTTTTAACTGCACAAAGTTATTATCCACACGTGACTGCATTTCTCCTAAGTATGCAAAATGTGCAGCCAGTGAAATCTCTTGTTTCTCCAAGGCATCTAAAGTTAACAGACTGAAGGAGTTGGGGCTGAAGGACAGACTGAGGGAGTTGGGGCTGTTCGGTCTGGAGAAGAGAAGGCTCCGAGGTGACCTAATTGTGGCCTTCCAGTATCTGAAGGGGGCTACAAGAAGGCTGGGGAGGGACTTTTGAGGGTGTCAGGGAGTGACAGGACTAGGGGGAATGGAATGAAGCTGGAGGTGGGGAGATTCAGGCTGGAGGTGAGGAGGAAGTTCTTCCCCATGAGAGTGGTGAAGCCCTGGAATGGGTTGTCCAGGGAGGTGGTTGGGGCCCCGTCCCTGGAGGTGTTTAAGCCCAGGCTGGATGAGGCTCTGGCCAGCCTGATCTAGTGTGGGGTGTCCCTGCCCATGGCAGGGGGTTTGGAACTCGATGATCCTTGTGGTCCCTTCCAACCCTGACTGATACTGATACTATGATACTATGTTGACATTTTCTCAGTGCAATTTTGTTGCTGCTGTCTAATAAAAGATGGCTGCATCCAAGGGCTGTATGCAGGAAAGCAAGCAGCAGCAGCTGAGAAAGTGGTTTTCCAGTTTCTAATTGGAATGGCAAGGCAAAATGTGCAAATGAAAATGCTGCTGGGGGTTCAACAGACAAAGCCTTACCTCCCTGTTCAGAAGAAGGCAGATGCTGCTCAGCAGGCGAGCGCAGAGAGAATGCAAAGTTGAACTACAGTACTAATGCAACTTTTGCTGATGACAGGGAACAGAGCCATGAAAGTGTGATGACAAAGCTAATCTGGAGTCAGAAGTAGAAAAGCTGAGCTGTGTTTGAGGCAGAGGTCTGCTTGCTCCAGCTCTGGCACTGAGTGACTGTGGTTTTGTTTCTGAGCAAGTACTCACCTGTACCAGCCCCCCGTTTTGCTACTGGTGTGCAAGGTCTGTCTTCTGAGGTAGTGCTTGTAAAGTCATCATCTGTGCAAACACACAGTTTGGAAAGCAGACTCAGACAAATACATTGATAACACTCCCATCCTCTGTGGTAACACCTGTCTTCAAGCACAGATGTTGTAGCCCATTAGTTGTAAGGAGCCTTCTGCCATGCACCTCCCTGAACCCAGTTCATTTATTGGCATTTCTCATATCCCTTTGCTCCTCAGCATTCCTCAAAGCATAGCTGTGGGTGCAACACAGCCTGCAAATACTTGAATAAACACAGAGGCATGTGTGGATAGTTTGTATGTGAGGTGTGAGTTGATTTCCATAGCATGTTTGTACACACTGATGGGCACAGGTCTGCCTACCAGGCTTTCTTCCTAGGCAGTGTGGGTAGGGCAGGCTGGGTGAGGCTTTGGTGCCATTGGGATGGCAGTGTCTGGATTCACTCATGCCAGGGAGGGCTTGCACTGCAGCCTGGCTCCAGACACCTTGATGAAAAGTCCCCCTGCAGCCTTCCTCAAGGATTCCTTCAGGTCCTGGCAGGCAGCTCTGAGGTCCCCCCATAGCCTTCTCTTCTGCAGGCTGCACAGCCCCAGCTTCCTCAGCCTCACAGCAGAGCTGCTCCAGCCCTTGGAGCATCTCTGTGGCCTCCTCTGGCCTCACTCCAACAGCTGTGTCCTCCTCCTGCTGGGGACACCAGAGCTGAAGGCAGGATTGGAGGTGGGGTCTCAGCAGAGCAGAGTAGAGGGAAAGAAGCCCCTCTGCTGCCCTGCTGCCTACACTCCCCTGGCTGCAGCAGGTCCCCTCCTGGGCTCTTGATTTTACTTTTTTCTTTTGAACTCCTACCCCTAAGCCCATGGCTTTCATTTCTGTGCTCATTCTCCCAACCATGCTGGCTCTCTAACCTCTGTCTCTGCCTTTGGCAGCAGCCCTTGTGTGCTGCTGACTTGTGTGATTGCTCTCCTCAATAGGATAGTGCAGCCTGAACTCAATTTGTGTGACATTTCATTCTGTGTCACTGGCTATGAACTCTTCTCTTTGCATTGCTGCGTCCTTGCTATGTCTCTGAACTTTCAGGGACACAGCTTTCCTTTATCCTCAGTGTGACCTGTGCTTCTCTGGTGTCATTGCTGTGATGGTGGTGTTCTGGTGTTGTCCTCAGTGTCATCCTCCTTACAGTTAGCTTTTCATAATCAGGACCATCCTGTGCAAACAGTTGTAAAAGCTGTGTTGGGTAGGGTGTCTCAACACCCAGGCCCCAGACAGCAGGACTGCCCAGAAGGAAACTCTTGCCTACAGTCTACAGGAGGAACATCCTTAGAGTAGAAACTTTCACTGTAAAAGGCCAACTAATCTGTGCTCACAGAATCATTCTGATAGAGTGTTTTGTTCTTTCCATCAGCTTCTGGGTACCAACTGCACCTGCAGTGAAATACCTTTAGATCCATGATACCAAGTCAGTGTAGCTTAGTGTTAGTGTTACTCCCTCTGATACCTTTTTTTACCATGACCTTCCATGGTTTCTCTGCTCATTTATTCCAGCTCAATTTGAGTGTATTCCATTCAAGTGTAATGTTTGACAGAAAATTAATCTCCTGGACATTTATCACTGAATGGATGTCTTCTGCACATTGCTTAGCCTCAGGTTTCAGATTTCCTTGCAAAATACCTCAGAACACTTATGGCAGTGGTTTGATAACTGCACTGCTAAGAAGTAGTTTGAAAAGACAGGGAAGGTAAGTTCAGTGTTGGATGTTCAGTGTTTCTGAGACAGCTGTTGAGCTCCCCAGTGTGTCCTCTTTACCAGCTGTGTATGAAAAGAGCAGCATTGGTGCCACAACCAAATGCAGATTTATCCCGTCTAGCATAACAAGGAGTGTCTTGTGGGGAGCCTGAGATCCTGGTATTCAGGGGGGGAAGGAGAAAGAAGTGTTTATACATCTTTTGCACTATGAAATCAAACAAAACCCCAGATTGGTTGTGGTAGCCAGAGGTAGAACAAGTGCAGTGTGGGGGACTACATAACACACCTTACAAGTCTGCAGTTCCCAACAAAGGTGCTGTTACAGGCATGAAGACACAGGCTTGACCTACCTATTTCAATTGTCTCCTTCTTTATTTGTGTAGCTTCCAGAGCTGCTGGGGTGGAATTGGCAAAGTCCCCCTCATCTTCAAGCATTTCTGTAACAAAACCAAAAGATGAATTGCAGAGTTCTTATTAACTGAACAGGTCTTCAGTTATGTCTTGGGAATCACCAGCTTCAGAAGGCCATTAATTAAAGGTCTCCTCTTGTAATACATGAAAGCTGCCATTTCTCTGCAGCAGAGATCTTAAGAGCAAAGTGTATGCACAGATGGAGTAAAACTCAGGCCAACACATTACAGCTGCACCATTAAAGTCTATGGATTAAATATGCACATTCTGGACTTGCTCAAAGCTGGGTCAGCATTTGTAGACTGGTTTGCTGATGGTGGTTATAAGCTGCGTAGTACCTGGTGCACCTCTATGCAGCAGGACAAGCAAGGGGGTGACTTTCATAAGGGGTGCTGAAATTACTGAAAGGCTCCCAGGTGAGTGACTGGTGCCAACAGAGATTAAATTAGCCCCCAAAGGGGTGAAGGTCCTGACACTGCTTCAGGCTGCTGTGCCTGGGTGACTGAGCTGCAAGGCTGCATGCATGGTAAGGACAAAGTACTCAGTGCCTGCCCTGAGAGCATCCTGGCTGCAGCAGCTTACAAGTGGTTTACATCAGACTGGAGGGCAGAGTGACAGAGGTGTCCCTGGGCTCCCCTCCACGGGGAGGAGACCTTCACTCCCTTGCCATTGGCCTCTGGTGTTTAAGGGAGGACTCCACCCCTCCGCCCCGGGATGGACGGCTGGACAGGTGGATGATGCAAGTGGTCTTTCTGATCCTCATTCCCAGGTGAGGACACTGCTGTGCAGAGATTAAGTGGTGAAGGCCATAGTGTGGATTGATGACAGCAGTTTCTGGCCCACGGCCTGTTCTCAGTCCATTCAAGAATGGACTCAGAGGTTGAGCAACAGAGCAGGATCTGGAGACTTTCATTAAAAATTACCCCCGGATCAATATGGCCTTGTTTGCAGCAGATGTTCCCTGCGCTGTGACCTGCATCATGTGCCTGTTGGGGCTGTTTTCCCAAGGGAGCCAAGAATGTGGGGAGGGTTGTTTTTTCCCTAAGCCACTGTTCAGGTTTTTTGGAAGGGAGGGCACGAGGAGAGCAAGACTGAGCCAAACAGAACAAACCCTCAACCCTCTCTGGCACGGCTGAACCGCAGCGGCTCCGGCTGCGTTGTTCAGTGCAGCTATAGACAGCTGCCAGCAAGTATGGTTAATCCCTGCTCTGTGTGTGAGGCACTGCTCAGAAGGCCACCAGAGCAAAGCTGTCACAGGCTTGCCTTTTACCCACACAGTCCAATACAAGCTCAACTCTCTGTTGGCACTCTGTCACCACCACTATTTATCCTGTGTTCTGGCTCAGAAGCCAAGATTAGTAATTTGCCTCCTAATCCTTGCTCTCATGTGTGTCTTGGGGGAGTGGGGAATGTCAAAGCCAAGGAAACTTTTCAGGGCACGGCCTCCAGCAACTTGCAAAGTTGCTGCCATCTCTGTCATGGACACAACTTGGATGAACAGCTGGGAGTTTGTGTCTGTAGCCCATCTATGCCTTGAACAAGCAAGACCTGGAGGCTTTGCACTACTTCACACCAGCCTGGGTCCTGTGTATGAAACGATTCTCTCCTGACTTTCTACCTGTACACACACACACAGCAGGAAGTGTCCAAGCCAGCATAAAAGCTCCAGGATGCACCCATTTAAGATCTTAGCTTTGAGCCACAGACTTTCTATAAGCCTTCGCTCAGGGAGTGCCAAGACTTAATCCAGATTTATTCTCAGAGGGGCACAGAGTAAAGTATGGGGGACACCAAAATCCTGGGAAATCCTGGCAAGTAATTTGTCTGAAAGAAAAGGCTTGCTATACATATTTTGGTAAGAACCTCAGCTATTGATGTTCCTTAGAATCTTGTTTTCAGCTCCACTGGTGTTCCCTGGCACTCCACACTTAACCCAGCAGCTATACCCAGCCTGTGGTCATACTGCAATGTTTCCTTTGCAGTCAGAAAGTCAAGAATTGGCTGCCTGTGCAATCTGAAGCAGCTGGCTCTTCTGAACAGATCTCAGGAATCACCTGCCCATGAAGGTGATCCCATGAGACGGAAAGCACTGGTCAGAGTGACCAAGTAAAGCTTTACTCCTAGTTTGACTTAAGAGGGGTATCTTTTATGAGAAAGGAGGAAAAACTACAGTGGCCTCAGGCTTTGCTAGGCTGCTTTTCCTAAAGACTAACTGGGTTTGTGACTGCTGTGATGCTCTTCCACCCTCTGCTGGCCTATGCAGAAGGCTGCTGCAGGGCAGCGCTGCCAGAGACGTTTCACTGAACCGGGGGATTTATTTACCTCAGCCCTTTCCTTCTCAGGCAGGTGTTTGCTGCCCTTGGAGTAGCAAATACATTGAGGATAGAGGGGACAAATAATACCAAGAAACATCAAACCACTTGGTATCTCCCTGAAACTGCCATGTTGGTCTTTGAACTAATACCATCTTCACTTTTTCCTCACTGGAGTATGGCCCACAGTAGCTAGTCTGTGTCTGGGTGAGTGTGTGTACAACATCAACTCCATCTACCAATGGCAAATGATACTCTGAGAGAAGTTGAACAGAATTGCTCCATTCCTGTCTAGGTCAAGTTGGGGTTTTGTACAAATTTTTTAAAGGCAGTGTATTTATTATCCATCCAACCTCTTTGCTAGGATCCATCCAACCTCTTTGCTAGGATCCATCCAACCTCCTTACTTCCCAGGTCCTGGCTTTCAATGTCTTTGACCTGTCTAGGAAGAGCATGTACCAGCATCTAGAGGACAGAGGGTCTCCATGATACTGCACCATAAAAAGCATGCATCTTTTCCCTGCTTTAGCTAATACCTGATTATGTTCCCATTAAAGCAGTAAAATCTAGGTGGGTTTTACCACCTGTGATAAAATTATGTGAGTCTGTAGTGTTCCTTTGGGGATGCAGGGGAAGAATTAGAGAAACTGCATTTCTTCATGATGGGAGTGCTGTGGTTTTGTCTTGTTTTGTTTTGTTTTGTTTCCCCCATAGCAGTAATCTATAGAGTGGCTAGGCTGAGCCAGGGACACTTCTGAAGCACCTGCTTTTAAAATCTTTCCCTACAAAATCTGATTCTGGTTACAGCTGCCCAGAAACAAACAAAAACATGCACTTAAAATTCCTTGAGAAAGGAAATGGTAACCAAGGTAAGCTATAGATGTCTTAACATCCCCACTAAAGGAATGTTCAAGTGTCAGAAATGGTTCCTCAGAGCTGTGCTAGAAGTATTCAGTTAACTGTCTGCCTCATTTGGAAGCCTGCAGTCCAGTTAGAGGACTCCTTAGCAGTTAGAACAATGTCAGATGGCAGGTTAGTGGCACTGCTCAGATTATTGCAGTGTCTTACTACTAGCAGTTCATGTACATGTAGTCATTGTGGATGGCGAGAACTGGTATTGGATGTGTTTTACAAGTAGCCTTATTTGGATCCCACCAAACAGTGTTTCTGTTCTGTCTCTCTCAATGTGAGGTCCCTAGAGGCAATGCACTTTTCATTACCACCTCTTCTCCTCCAGTGAATGCTTCATGTGGCCATGGGGATCTGGTAAAGGGCCAGCTGTGTGTTAGTAAATTAAAACTAATAAATGCAATAGCTCTTGAATGCTAAACCAACCCTCACCCATGTCTTGACTTACTTGCAAAAGCTGTTTCTGTCTTTACATGCAGAGCTGCCTGGCTCTCTGGAGCAGTGCTCACAGTAACATCATCTGTCAGAAGATTTTTAATCTGGCATTAAAACCTTTCAGCTTCACAGCAGACCACTTTAAGTTCTGTAGAACTACTCCTTAGTGCCTCATATAGACCATGCTCTGCCTCATGCTGCTGACAGAGGCCATGAGGTCCTGTGTCGTGGAGTTAAGTCTGTCAGCCTCCGAGACATCCGTGTGCCTCTAGCAGAACATGCAACTCCTGCAGCCCCTGAGCATGATGGTTCCAGGTGTAAATAATGTTTCTTTGTCTAGGGTATGTGACCTTCATAGTCAGTGCTAGTAGTGATAGTCTTAAATGAAGTTTTCATCCCCCAGCACAAGCAGCTCCCCAGCCAAACACGGAGCACGTGGCACTGTGAGGAAGGCAGTGGTGTGCATGCACAGGAAACTCAGTGACTGTACTGCCTGGGCAGACAGAGCAAGCACTCAACCTGCCTAAGTCTTTACTTTCTTCTTCACACCTTGGGCCATCAATCCTTGGGAAGATTATTTACCAGACTGTTTTTATCAAACACAGCAGAGCACTGCAAATCTGCACTGGAAGTGTGGTCAGCACTATTATGTTTTCTCCTGCTTAGAAGTGTTTGAGGCCTCTGCATTTTCTAATTACAGTGTGGTCTTATTATAGAACTCATCTGAGTTTACTAAATATAGGGATTTATGTAAAAGGGAAGATTTTTCTCCTTACCTGAGTCAGAAACTTTCTTTATGTCTGCAACCCGTAGGTCTTCTGACATATTGCTAAGAGAGTCCTCTTCTCCTGTGTCCCCAGGCATGCCTGTGTAAACAAGGCTCTGTTAATTAGGGCACTGCCTGCCTGTGCCACCTACTCACAGCTGGGCTGTGTCAAATCAGAACATCTGCACAACCTAGGATGCTCCTCATGCCAGCAGGCAGCAGGGGATGCATTAGCAAAAGACCTACAAACTGCAACTGAAGAGTCAGTCTTCCCCCAGATTTAAGCCAGAGACTGTCTTTGTGTTCTGTTTTTCTTGACTCCTTCCATTACTTTACCAACTCCCAGTCCTACATTTGGCCACCATAATATCATCTTCTGTGTGGGATTCTGACTGTGTAATCAAGAGTTTGATGTTTGGTTCTGTTCCTACACAACAGGCATGTTTCTCACACATACCAGTAAAGGCTGTTATAAACCCTGGGTGGTGTAGGTCCATCCATCTACTCTACTCCTGCATGAATCCATGGCATTTGTCAACAACCGCACTAAAGGCAGCCTCTGTGAGCATGCTTGGTGCTATTCCTTGTGCTACTTATTGTCTTACTAGTTTGAGAGTCTTCTCCAAAGGCCAAACTGGGCAACTGGGGGCCACAAGAGAGAGAGAGAGACTTTAAGTACTGTTTTTTAAACTCATTTTTATAACTACAGACTTCTGTTTTGATTTCTCCAGTAACACAGCCTGAGCATTGATCCATTCTTTTCATCTGAACTGGAAACAGTCTCTTCTGCCATGATTTTAACTGGAGTGGTCTGTCTGTATCACTTCATCTCATCCTACACCTTCATCTTGGTTTTCCTACTGATGGTTTTCAGTTCTATTACAAAAAGTTTGGGGCAGTCTGAAAGATCACCTTAGAACCTAAGACAAACCTGCTAGGGCAAAGCAGTACATTTCCATTCAGTGGGTTTTCCCCTCCCCATCAGATTGGTTAATCTAGCTGGCTGCTTTTTGGTGGCTTTTGTTTGGGTGTGTTTTGGTTTTATTTAAGACCTCTCTAGTGCTGGAAAACTAAATTTCCTAAGTGATGTATGGGTAGCTCAGGCACTTACCTATGGAGTCCTTTTCTGATTTTGCTTCTGTCCACTCTGGAGGCCTCTCACTTTCATCATGATCTGGTTTACTTGCTTGTTCCAGGGTGCTGTGCCCCAGAATAGCATCCAGTTCATTGAAGAATTTCATGCTTCTGCTTGTGCTCCCTGAGTCCTGGGCACTCTTTGCACTCTTGTATTCGTGTTTCAGGTTTTTGTATTTAGTCCTGCATTGCTTCCAGTCCCTCTCAATTCCAAACTTCTGGAGCCTAGCAGCAACCTGCTCAAATATTCTTTTATTTCTCACTGTGCCCTCCAGCTGCTGATGGATATTTTTGTCTGACCACACACGTATCAAAGCTCTGACTTCATTGATAGTCCAGTGCTTGCCTCCTTCATTTGCTACTGTAGGAATCAAAGCTGGGGTTTTGGAAGCCTCCACTGCTGATGGTGGATCACCTGCAGTGTTGGGGGAGGGAGGGGAGAGACACAGACAGGGGTTACCTGCATGGTTGGGGTAGGGAAAGGACACAGAATGAAGCAGACTGTTTCCTCATGACTTGTCCCTCCAGAGAAGGGTGGAGCAGAGGTGGCACTAAACCTGAGCTATTGGTCATTAATTTGCCAGCAGGTTTGTTAATTCTGACATCTTTTTTGTTTGCCTGCTCTTGAAAAGTGCTCTTAAGAAAGTGCATGGACCTTTAAGAAATCTCACGTGGGACATCTCTTTCTTCTGTGCCCTCATGCACTGAGCTTTTACTTGTAACACCTTTGAGAACAACTAATGGGCTGCTGTGTGCTTCAGGTGTTAGAGGAGAGCACTGTTCCCTAGTCCTGTGCTAGCACAATAATTAGCTGGGCCTGAAACCAGCACCAAGACTTTGCCATCTGCATTCATGCCATGCTTCTGGTTTGATACACACAGACAGCTTTAAGCAGAGAGTACCTGAGTTAGAGAAAACCCACAAGGTGACATGGGTATCACATTTGGCAGCCTTTGCACTGGCACTGAACAAAATCAGCACGGTTAATAGGATAAAGCTGTAGCATGGAGTGTGTTGGTAATGTGAGCAATGCTCATGCAGCTGTTACATTCCCCCCCACAGTGCTCAGGAGCTAGTGGTGCCACAAGACTGCTGAGTGCTGAAACTGGGAAGGAAAGTGTGGCTGGTTTAAAGCTTTGTTGACCAGAAACAGAAGCTATCAGGAAGTGCCCTGACAGCCATTCTGCCTTGTTAGGCTCTGATCTCTGCACCATCATACTGTACCTAGTTGGGCTGGTCTGACATGGGACATAAAAAGCAGTGGATCTCCTGGAACATCCTCATCATCTTCTAAAGAAACTGATATTTCACCTAGGAAGGAAAGAGATTGGAGGTGAAAACCAGGTATGGACTTCAGTAGCTTAAATTAGTTTAAGTGGCAATGTCCACACACAATTAGAAGGTTATTAATTTTGTCATCTCCACTCTTCATTTCTATTTAATGGAAATTCAACATTCCTTTGGCCTGTTACCACAAGGGGGATGCAAGCTAGAGAAAGTAAATGAAATGATTTTGTCTTGTGTATGAAACATGTTTGAAATGTACCTTGGAGTTCTTGCAGACCTGATGCTGGTGACTTGTATGCTTTTCTGGCTCAGAATTTGGGGTGGATAGCACAATGGAAGTCTGCTTTGAAAGCATACAGTGAAAAGTAAGAGCCACACTCATAAAAGCAGACTTTGCACATGAATTCAGTTAACCACAAATCCATCTATAAAACACCAACAAAGCCCCCCAGGAGGAATATTCAGAGTATGAAGCCAACAAGAATGTGCTGCAAGGAGTTCTGGAAAGCCATGGAATTCATTAATGGCACAGGGTAAGGGGGAAAAGTATTGTGAGCAGAGAGCAGATGTATTTGCAGCTAACTTTCCACAGTGTAGCATTCCCACATTTGCTTCAAAAGCAGCACTCCAGCAGCTGCTGCCTGAAGGGCTTTAAGCAGCACATGTCAGTCTGGTTCTGAATCAGCTGGATTTTTCACACAGGGCAGACAGTTTAAAGTTGTTCTGTGGTGCTCTGCTGTAACAGGAGGTTTGAAATGTTGATTGACTGCACCAGGAGCTGAGTGAATAGAATAGAATAGAATAGACCAGACCAGACCAGACCAGACCAGACCAGACCAGACCAGGTTGGAAGAGACCTTCAAGATCATCGTGTCCAACCCATCAACCAATCCAACACCACCTAAACAACTAACCCATGGCACCAAGCACCCTATCAAGTCTCCTCCTGAACACCTCCAGTGATGGTGACTCCACCACCTCCTCCGGCAGCCCAATCCAAAGGGCAATCTCTCTCTCTGTGTAGAACTTCTTCCTCACCTCCAGCCTAAACCTCCCCTGGCGCAGCCTGAGACTGTGTCCTCTTGTTCTGGTGCTGGCTGCCTGGGAGAAGAGACCAACATCTGTCTGTCTACAACCTCCCTTCAGGGAGTTGGAGAGAGCAATAAGGTCTCCCCTGAGCCTCCTCTTCTCCAGGCTAATCAACCCCAGCTCCCTCAGCCTCTCCTCACAGGGCTGTGTTCCAAACCCTTCACCAACTTTGCTGCCCTTCTCTGGATACCTTCCAGCAAATCAACCTCCTTCCTAAACTGAGGGGCCCAGAACTGGACACAGGACTCGAGGTGTGGCCTAACCAGTGCAATGTACAGGGGCAGAATGACCTCCCTGCTCCTGCTGGCCACACTGTTCCTGATGCAGGCCAGGATGCCATTGGCCCTCCTGGCTGCCTGGGCACACTGCAGGCTCATGTTCAGCCTACCATCGACCAGCACCCCCAGGTCCCTTTCTGCCTGGCTGCTCTCACCCACTCTGACCCCAGCCTGTAGCTCTGCATGGAGCTGCTGTGGCCAATGTGCAGAACCCGGCACTTGGATGTGTTCAGTCTCCTGCCCTTGGACTGTGCCCAGTGACTGCCAGCTCCAAGCAAGGCAGGTCACCCGGATCAAAGCGGGGTGCTCCAGGGCGCTGCGCGAGCTCATCACCAGGATCGGTAAGGAGGTGCAGTTGGGATGCAGCCTCACAGCCCTGCCGGAGGTGAAACTGCCCTGGGAATGGCAGCAAAACATTAGCCTAAATCCTGACTTTGAGCAAGGCTCACAATGACTCAGAGATGCACTGCCCTGATCTCCTGCTGCTCCCAGCTGCCAGCCCTGCTTCTCTGGCAGGAGCTGCTGCCCACTGAGGCCAGGCTGACACAGGAAAAGCTGTGCTCACCTCCAGCACCAACCAGGACTGGTGCTTTACCTGCCCAAGAACTGCAAAGCAGAGGGGAAATGAATCCTCTCTTGGAAGGCTGCTGCATGTGGACCAGGAAGTTTTCCTTGCTACATTGGGATATTAAAGAGGAACAATTTCTTATTTTCAGTAAGAACAGCTAACACACACAGATGTTAGAGTGTTTGGTGTGTGGGGAAAACTAATCTGATGGTCAAACACTTATTCAGTAAGAGTATTGCATAGAAGGGAAAAAAAATAGCTGTCAGTGACATGTTACACTCCAGGCATGGAAAACCTCTGAGAGTGGCATCCTCACACCAGCACTTCTGAAGGATCTGTTCCCATGTCTAGGAGCTGTCTGGGGTTTCCACATGTGATAATATTCTCCCTGCTGGTGCATTTCTGCCCAGACTTGGTCATTTTCCTGCATTTGCTGTGGTAAGGTGAAAAGCAAGGAAAGTGGCCACTGCCACATTAATATTTAAACAGGGAGAGAAACAGAAAGGAGCTTGAGTAACTCAACATGAACTAGGTGGGCTTTGCTTTTGCAAATCAAGTGCTGCATTTGTTAACACTTGATGTAGCTCAAAGCAATCAACATGGGTTAAAATGGGAAGGTCATTCACTCAAACTCTAATGAATGGTATTTTCACAGTGCACCATAAATCACCACTTGAATCACCTTGGTTGCTGGGATAATAGAATCATGGAATTGTTAGGGTTGGAAGGGACCTCAAGGATCAGCCAGTTCCAACCCCTCTGCCATGGGCAGGGACACCTCACACTACAGCAGGTTGCTCACAGCCACATCCAGCCTGGCCTTGAAAACCTCTGGGGATGAGGCTGCCACCGCCTCCCTGGGCAACCTGTGCCAGTCTCTCACCACCCTCATGGGGAACAACTTCTTCCTCACAGCCAATCTGAATCTCCCCATTTCTAGTTTTGCTCCATCCCCCCCAGTCCTATCACTCCCTGACACCCTCAAAAGTCCCTCCCCAGCTTTCCTGTAGCCCCTTTCAGATCCTGGAAGGCCACAATTAGGTCTCCTAGGAGCCTTCTCTTCTCCAGACTGAACAGCCCCAACTCCCTCAGTCTGTCCTCACAGCAGAGCAGCTCCAGCCCTCTGCTCATCCTGGTGGCTCTTCTCTGGACACCTTCCAGCATGTTCAGATCCTTCCTGTAATAGAGTCTCCAGAACTGGACAGAGTGCTCCAGGTGGGGTCTCACCAGAGTGGTACAGAGGGGGAGAATCCCCTCCCTCAACCTGATGGCTACATTTGAATGGAAGGTGAGCATGTTGAGTTACATCTTTTTAAATCATTATTCAGGCTACAGCTCTGTGTTTGCTTCTGAAAACATCTGTTTTGGGTGGACAGCATGAATATTGCTGGCTTGAAGTGCTTTATGTGCTCATGCAGAAAGTGTCAGCTTTCTATAAACAAGCTGGGAATTGGTCTTCTACCAGCTGTGTTGCTACCAAGTTTGTCTGGAGACACCCCTCACAGACTTGATTGTGATTTTCAGTATTCATTTCTTCAATGACCCTTTCACAAGAAAAATGATTTTACAAGATGTGAAAACAAGCTCAGGAATTGCTACAGAAGTATAATCCAATCTCATACCACTAAGCTCTTTTTACTTTCCTTTTCCCTTCCTTCCCCCTATAGCAGTCTGCCAGTAGCTGAGATAATCAAAGAGATGCTTTGCAGCTTTACAGTAAGGATCATAGAACCATAGAATTGTTAGGGTTGGAAGGGACCTCAAGGATCAGCCAGTTCCAACCCCCCTGCCATGGGCAGGGACACCTCACACTACAGCAGGTTGCTCACAGCCACATCCTGCCTGGCTGCAAACACCTCTCAGGGATGAGGCTGCCACCACCTCCCTGGGCAGCCTGTGCCAGTCTCTCACCACCCTCATGGGGAAGAACTTCTTCCTAACATCCAATCTGAATCTATTTTTCTTCTATTTTTGCTCCATCCCCCCCAGTCCTGTCACTCCCTGACACCCTCAAAAGTCCCTCCCCAGCCTTCTTGTAGCCCCCTTCAGCTACTGGAAGGCCACAATTAAGTCTCCTGGGAGTCTTCTCTTCTCCAGACCAAACAGCCCAAACTCCCTCAGTCGGTCCTCATAGGAGAAGTGCTCCAGCCCTCCAATCATCCTCGTGGCCCTGATGGGTATGAACACTTAGACTGAGGCTAAGCAGAATGGTAAGCATGCAGTCACTTATTTGGGAGCATGCCCTGTCCCTTGTCATGCTTTTTAAACAAAACCAATTAGTATGACTCCTAGATTCTTGAAGTGAGATGTGCATGGCAGACAGTGTTGGGTTTAGCTTCTTGGTAGCATTTCATTTTTGCTGCCCAGCTCCCAAGCCTGTGATTCCTTCAGTTCTGTCAAAATAAGGGGAGGAACCATTTCCCCCTCCTCCTGTAACACTGGGGTTGAAAGGCAGAAGCCCAGGAGGAGACTGGCAAGGAGAGAAATGTACTTGAGTCAGTTTGCCTCACTGAGGAGGACACCAACATTAAGGTGAAGTTCCCTTCCTCCCACAGGCTGTGGGGCACCAGCCAGGTGTGCTGCTGGGGTAGGGGCAGCCAGGTGCGTGGGCAGTCATGTGTCCTTCTGTGGGAGCAACACCATCAGATGTGCTCAGATTTGTGAGCATCAGCTGCAGAGCCACAATGCCTTACAAGTGCCCTTCAGAAGTACAGAGCTGGGCAGGCATGGCAACTCTGACTGCAGATGGAAAAGGACTGGGCCTCTAGTATGGTGTTTGTGGCTTGATTTGTATTCCTCAATGAACAAAGCTGATGTTCTCACAGCTGTTCTCTCTGCTCCTTGTTGTGGGTGTATGCACTCTGCATAGCTGCAGGACACACTCCTCTCTTGGTGTGTTTGCTTTGTGTGTTGAATTATGGTGGCTGTGACAAACTTTGCATCTAAAATCTTACCATGCACGTTGCATCGTTACAGTTAGTTGTGTTTAATTTTTCTTTAGCCATAAAACTTGTTGTTTGGTTTGGTTGGGTTGGGTTTTTTTTAAGGGAGCAACAGAAATGCCTGGGCATTTAAGAGATACATTTGATTATATCACTTAAAACCAGACTGTCCTAATGCTTCAAAATGAGGTGTGCCTCACCCCAGGGTGAATTTTTGTTTTAACTTAAAATCTATATTCTCCTTAAGAGATTCACAACTGAAATGAACCTTTGGTGATTTAAACTCGCTAGGGGTCTAAGGCAGATGAGAATGACAGTTAACTGTTGGTGCAAACGACATCAAAATATAGAGGGTAACCTAAGGGCAGATGCTCAGACCAAGGCTGCCGTCTGAGTTCCATGTAGCCCTCAGAAATGTAGCAGCCTCCCTATTCATCTCAGCCCTTCAAGTTGAAAAATAAAGATCGATTGCAATACACACAGGGCACATGTTAAAAATATTATGAAGTTGCCCTTTTAATGTGAAGCGACTCTGACAGATTAAAGACTCTGCTAGTGATGACAAATTAAGGTCAAGCTTTTTGTTAAGCTAAACAAAAGATAGTAAAAAAAAACAAACACCCTGTAAACCTGTAAAAGACGTTGTGGAGGGAGATGTGGAAAGGCACAAGGACAGTCTCCCCTCACAATGGTGCTGGGCTTTTTGTTCTGTTTAAAAATATTCCCCCTCTCCATTAATGTAAATTGCAGCATACTTGTGGTAACAAACAGCTAAGTTTTTTAATTTCTCCCTTTTTTTTCTAGCCATCTTATTTTGGTATTTATAACTATCATGGGGGCTTATGCTTCGGTGACATTTAGGATGTGACAAGGAGATTTGAGTGATGTCAAATAGCAGATTGACCCTAATGAAATGTTAAGCACAGCTAAAATGCATACTTAGGGAGGGCTGAATGAAACGAGAGATGCAAATCGTGTGGTTAAACCCCCTCTGGAATAAAAGCAGTGGCATTCGTTTGGTTTGCCTCAAAACAGCCTGATAAACACGATAGGGTTTATTTTCCTCACCGCACTACAAGTTTTAATGAGCTGTTATTAAGCGACCCTCTCTGTTTTTCAAACGTTTAAGTTGAACTCCCTGCAAAACAATTTACATTTAGCCATCATACTTTCCCCACTTGCAGAGAACCGAGGATAAACTTCACTTGCATCCCAAACGATTCATTTTTCTTATTTTTGTTTTTTTTTTTTTTTAAACGACAGTTCCAACCTTTATATCTTTCATTAAGTCCCTACCCAAAATTAAAGCTCTACGAAACCCCTTGCTTCCGAGGCGCTGCAAGCCAACGCCAACGAGGAAGAAAACACCGAATCTTAACGCCATGCATCCCGAGTCAGAGCCAGGAGCCTTGGCAGCAGCCAGCGCTCCCCGACACTGCAGTGCTAGCAGCCTGGGGTTTGCCGGAACCGTGCTGTATTTACAGGCTTCGACACTGGTGGGTGCTAACATTTTTATTCCCCTGCGCGCCGAGCGCATCAAGTCACTTCGAACAGCGCTGCTGGGGCTGTGCAGCCTCCGCTCCGGCGCCAGCAAACTCACGCTTCCCTTTCCTCCCCTTCTGCTCTTGACGCAAAGAGAGAACGAAAACAAAAAACCCCAAACCCGAGCTAGAAGCAAAGCCAGGCTTTTTCGTTGTCGTTTTTTGTTACCTTGCGTGGTGTCTGTGGTGGGGCTTGTGTGGAGCTGCGGCTCGGTCGCAGAACACCTGCCGTTTTCTTCTGCTGCTAACTGTGTGACGGGCTCGTATCGCAATATGGCATCCAGGTCATGGAAAAACTTCATGGTTTTAGTGGCATCCCCCGAGTTGTGGGCATATTTAACCGTTCTGTATTCGTACTTCAGGTTTTTGTACTTTGCACGGCACTGCTTCCAGTCCCTGCAAACCCCTAGCTCCTGCAACCTTTTAGCAATGTAGATAAAGATGCCTTTATTCCTCAGGGTGCCGTGGAGCTGCTTTCTGATGTTTTTTTCTGACCAGACGCTTAACAAGGCTTTAACCTCCTCCTCAGTCCAATGCTTCCCTGCTCCACTCTCCATGTTGAAAGTGACCTGGAAATGATTCACTATTTCTAGCCAAGATTTTGTTTCCTAGGAAACCAGACGGCTGGTTGTCAGTAAGCTCCGCCGAGATGAAAGGATCTAGTTCTACTGGCTCAAGCTGCCTGAGGGGAGTAACTTGAGAAACTGCCAAATAAGCAGGCTGGGTGCTAGAGGCCGCCGAGCCGGGCGGCTCGGGCGGGAGGCGGGCAGCCGAGAGACGCCGAGGGGAGCCGAGAGGAGCCGAAGGGGCCCGCAGCCTGCCGGCGCCTGCAGCCCCGCGCCGCCGGCCGGGGCCGCCCTTAACCCTTGTGGGGAAGGGGCTTCGCTCGGTGGTGTGCTGAGGGAGAAGCCGTGGGAGTCGCACCTTCTCGTGCCTTTGCAATAGGAAATAAACACGGCAAAAATGCCCGCCCAAACCCTCTGCGCTCGCCAGGCGTGGCAGGCGCTGCTGACCCCCCTGGGCAGCCTCTGCTGACCCCCCCGGGCAGCCTCGGCAGGCTCCTTGTCGTGTGTGGAATTCGTTTCGCAGCTGATGGTCGTAGATACACATTTCAGACGCTGAATATTGATTGGTTATTAGGGGTGGCTTAAAACAAGAAGCTTGAGTAGTTAAAAATCGGACTGAACTGGTCAAACTGTGGCTGTGACATTGAGCTCCCCTCCTGAGGGCTCCGTGAAAGCTGGGACCCAGCAGGGTCCTTCCCCTCAGGGTGTTTGCTTCCCTCTCGCTCTCTCTGTTGATTTTGTTCGTGTTTAAAGGGACAGTGCCAGCAATGAAATTACAACATTAACACTGGGATTAAAAATTGCCAAATGCAGTATATCAACCTTGACGTTTTACAGAATCGCAGAATCAGCCAGGTTGGAAATGACCTCAGAGATCATCAAGTCCAACCTATCACCTAACACCTCCTGACAACTAAACCATGGCTCCAGGTGCCACATCCAAGTCTTTTGTGAACACCTCCAGGGAGTCCACCACCTCCCTGGGCAGCACATTCCAATGGCCAATCTCTCTGGGAAGACCTTTTTCCTCATCTCCAGCCTAAACCTCCCCTGGCACAGCTTGAGACTGTGTCCTCTTGTTCTGGTGCTGGCTGCCTGGGAGAAGAGACCAACTCCCACCTGGCAACAGCCTCTTTTCAGGTAGTTGTAGAGGGCAAGAAGGTCTCCCCTGAGCCTCCTCTTCTCCAGGCTAAACACCCCCAGCTCCCTCAGCCTCTCCTCACAGGGCTGTGCTCCAGACCCCTCCCCAGCCTCATTGCCCTTCTCTGGACACCTTCAAGTGTCTCAATGTCCTTAAACTGAGGAGCCCAGAACTGGACACAGGACTCAAGGTGTGGCCTAACCTGTGCTGAGCACAGGGCAGAATGGCTTCACTGCTCCTGCTGGCCACACTATTACTGCCAGTCCTTGTGTTTACAAGACAGGACACCTTCCCGAGTTAAATCTCCGACATCTCTCTTGTGACCTGTGTCAGGAACAGAGAACATTTCCTTCAGATATGTGTGGAGTTTGTTTTGTTTCGCTTTTGGTAAGCCAGTGTGCTTTAAGATGTTCAGGAACTGGAGGAAACTCAGGGATGGTCATTTGGAGGTTAGCATCCATTCCGTGGGCTTTTTAGGCCCAGTTTTATTGTTGCTCATACTAAATAATTCCAGTGACTCCAGCTGAGTTAAACCAGTCCCAACACACAAGTAGCACCTTTGTCCAATATTCTGACAATATTCAGTGTGTTTCATTTTTGAAGCAAGCCAGCTTTGCTTTTCAGTCCTTGTACATGAGAGTGGACAGGAGCTTGTCAGTCCCCCAAAACCCCTGTGAGTGTTACAGGGGTGGTGGGTATGTGTCAGCAGTTTTGTTAATGACAGCCCTCTGCCTTATTCCAGGAAGCCTTTTGAAGGAAAATGGAGCAGCCTGCGCTGTTGCCAACACAAAAGTCCAGCCTGCAGGACATAGCCTTGTCAATGGATAAGGGCTGAATTACAAACCTTGGGCAGCTGTGCGGCATTCTGCCTGCCGCTGACAGGGCAGCATCGGGGAGCCAGTCTGTGCTCCCTGCCCGTGGGCTGCCCAGGGACCAAGTGGGGAGAGCAGGGCTGGGGAGAACAGGGATCAGGCTAGGGAAAACTGCCATTTCAGCTGATCAGCTGATCAGCTCCTCAGCTACCAGCCTGAGGCTGATCTGCTCTAAGAGAAGCATTTCAGTTTGCAGTGTGACTTCTCTGCATTGGACTGGGTTTGCTTGAGTTCAGAAGCTGTGATGCTCTATATTGTGGGGATTTTTTCTGCTTGAACACTTTTATCAGAGGGTCCATATACCTTTTATAGCTGAAAATGGTAGCTTGACTGCTTAAGTGCAAGAATGCAAGAGCTTCTGCATTGGTGATCAGTGGAGGAGGCAATGCATTCCTTTAGGGAAAGCCATCAGTTTCCCAACACCCCTCCTCAAACCAAAGCAGAAATAGAGTAATGCTATACAGCCTGCTACAGAGCCTGGACTATAACTCTCCAGTGGCTTTTCAGATTAAGCAGCTGCTGATATTTTATGCCCATACTGAAATAGGACTGCAGTAAGAGCCTGAGCCAGTGCTTGTTAGAGGAGAGATCACCACTGAATTCAGTGGCTTAGGCACAAACCTTTTGTGCCTGGTTTGAAATAAAGCATATCATGGGCAAGAAAGCAGTTTTGATTACAGGCCTGTAACATAAAACAGCAAATAAGCTTACATTAAAATTTCATGTTGTAAACAACAGCTGAAACCCCATCGTTAAAGCAGCTCAGTTGTTGATGTTAATTTTGTCTTGTCCACAGGGGCCAGGAGAGTGCTGGGATTGTGACGAGTGATGGAGAGTCGTCCCAGTCCTTCAAAGTGCACAAGGTAAATGAAAAGTGAGGCTTTGCAGATGCCTAACTGACATGCAGGAAAGTTTGTTTCAGCTGGGAACCACAAAAACTAGAGGGAAACCAACCTGTTTTGATAGAGTGCTTTGGTTTTGTCAGTGCGATGGTATCTTTTTCTGTAACTTGTGCAGTTTCTGTGCTCAGTGCATGTGTAAAACAAATAGGCCAACATTAGCCTACTGGACATACCCATGCACACAGTGGCAGGCAGATAAGGATGCTCACATAAGGCTGCTGATGGCACAAAAGCTGCTTAGCAAAGTCATCCTGCCCCGAAGGTGTTAACCGTGGAGCACCAATGCAACTTGAGATCAAGAGAAAAGAAATACAGGCCGTGCACAAGCAAATGGATGACTAATCCTTGCCTTAGTGAGACTGAAGGAAGTGGCAGCTACTTTACCCATAGGTAAAAATAAACAGAATAAAAGATTGAATGGAGGCCTGAGAAGGTCACAGAGTCTTTCGTGAGCCAAGAGAATCCACAGGGAGGACATAAAACGGCCATAAGCCTCGAGAGCATTATGCCAGGAGAATACTTGCATGCTCTGGGGATATTTCTGCTCATTCTGTAGTGAAGAATGATCAGGCAAAAAAAAATAATCACCAGCCTGCTCTGTCCTGGAAGAGTGAGAAAATAAAGAAGAGCAGGAAGGAAGGAAATAAGGAAGAGCAGGAAACAAAACTACATCAGCAAAATAAGAGTGGGGCAATTCTTGCCGTGTGTTCTCTGACCACAAGCAGTTTGTCTCTGAGGAAGATTAATGAAGTTGTTACATGAGTCCAAGAATCAGAAGTGCTGTGCTGCAGCACAATGCCTCATGCAAAATCTTGTCTCATCAAGCAGTGTGTGTCTTGCCTCCTCAGGCATTTTCCCCTTACTCTATTACTTACAGCCTGATTCACACACACTTACAAACAGCTTCCTTCAGCTTCAGCACATTCCTGTGCCTGCTTGGGTTCCAGCTTCCTTAAGGTTTACAGGAACTGCAGCTTCCTTTAAAGTGGGCTGCAGTATATATCCTAGAGTAAAAAGAGCTGCTCAGAGTGAGCTTCCAGCAGGTGATGCCATAATTTGTAGTGCTTGCATGTTACTGAGCTGCAATGCTCAGCTGCCATGCTAAGAATTTAATTGTCTCTCTCTCATCCTATCAGCTTTGGTATTTTAAGAGTTGCAGAGCCTGTGATGGTTTCTTTTATCATTGAAATAGGTTTCTCAGCTACAGCACTCTTAAAATCTGTAATAACTAAAGTGTAATTAAGAACCTGTGGAGTACAACTGATATAAATTGTTCAATCCTGGAAGTGGTTCTAATGTAATAAGTGTTTGATGTAATCATATTTAGGACTCTGGCTTGCAAACCAGTCCATAAAAATACTGTTGTATCCATTTGTCCTCCACACTCTGGCTGACTCTTCTTCATAGCAGAGACAGGAAAAGAAGATGGGGGTGCCTGCATCTCACTGCATTGATTTACTACCCAATGCTTCTGTGCAAGTCACCTTTGCCAACAGTTTAAGGCAGTACTTATATCACAGTACAAACTGGAACACCTCAGGCAAGGGTATATGTGCTCTCTGACTGTTGCCAGCCTTTGACCACAGATAATAGCCCCTGACAAAAGCTATTAATCCTTTGTTTTAAACTGTCCTAGATAGGCTCATCCAGATTTGTGTCAAGAGCCTTTCAGCTATATTTGTATAACAAACCATTACTGTTGTTGCTCTGTTAGCTCATGATGAGGATAAAACCTTAAATCTCTTGTACAGACATAGAAATTCCAGTAGGAGAGAGACTTTGACTGTTTCACACTTGGCTATGTAGAAAAATGCATTAAAGCAGCTGTTCATCAGCCCATTACCATCTATCAGACCTTGTGTATTTCAGACAGAAGATGTTCTTCACTGGCAGCTTTTCATGTTTTGCCATGCCACACTATCAGAATCTAAACCAGAGGAATACTTTAGACTGCAATTGCAAGGTGCTGTGCTTGTGTGCCCAGCTATGGGTTAGACCAACACTGCTGGTTTAAACTGGTGCGCTGCTTGGCACAGCCATTAACACTGGGACTGGGAGCTGCCTGATCTCCTGTTAGGGCCTCAGTAAAATAACAGGCGTGGTTGCATTTCTGATTTGCACTCTAGACCACCTTTATGCCAGCTGTGAGACAAGAGATGGTAACTGATCAGGCAGGAAGTTTGCTACCAAGTAAGGCAGGCTTAGACCAGTTGGACAGTCTGAGGCAGTAACCTTTTAACATGATGGTGAGTATCCTAAAGACACAAGTGCAGCCTCACCTCCTGCTGTTCTGGCTCTGTAGCAGTCACAGCAGAAAATATCCTAAAGCTGAGCTCAGAACAGTTCAGCCATTTCTCTTGGTTGAGCTCTGAAAACAGTTCAGCCAATTTCCATCTTTTCCTGTCCCATCCCTCTCTCTTGTCCTACCTATAGCACGGGTTTTGAAACATTCCCAGCTTCAGACCTACTCCCATGTGTCATTGAAGGTCCAGGAGGAGTGCTATTGTGTGTTCTCATGGATATCACAATCACTACACCTGACAGAAGATGTAAATATTTTCCACGGGCAGTGGCAGAAGCAGGAGGTGGTAGGAGGGCCTGGAATGCGGTCCTCATTTCTACTCTGTGCAGGTTTTTCAGACCATTCTTGCTGTTGATCGCTCTGCATAGTGCTTGTTGCCAAAGGAGGCTCCTGATGACTGGCTGAAAAGTTCTGATGCATTTCTGGTTTAGACAAAAGGCAACTTCACTACATGAAAAGTTTGGTTTAAGTGCACTTGAAAAAAGCTTTGCTTCTGACGTTGGCAACAATGACTGGGGCCTAATAAACATTACCACTGACCCAGCAGAGAAGCAAATCCAATATAGTGCTCACTCTGGAAAGGTGTTAGGTACATCCAATTTCCTTCTGACTACTTTTCTTTCTTCTTTGCCTGGCTTCTGGCAGTGTTTTTGGGGGGCATTTTTAAACAGTGCAGCAGTTTGGTATTGTGATTCAGAAGATGGTTTTAGTCAGGGAAGAGATTGTTCCATGAAGAGCAAGAAAAAGCACAACAATAGCACAGGATCACAGCATGTCAGGGTTGGAAGGGACCCAAAGAGATCAGAGAGTCCAAGCCCCCTGCCAGAGCAGGACCGTGCAATCTAGTTCAGGGCACACAGCAACACATTCAGACAGGCTTTGAAAGTCTCTCTGGGCAGCCTGCTCCAGGACTGTAGGACTTTAAAAACAGGAGGAATGGGATCTGATACATCCCTGTGACACCTGCTCAGCTTCTTTCTTTTCCATGTCAGTCAGGTTATTTGCCTTTCTTAAAGCTGATGGCATTAATGCTGCACTAGCAGCGAACAGGAGAAATGAGGAAGCCGCCAGGGAACCAAAATCCAATGGAATGTGTTTTCTTCCCTCCCCCAGGGAATGGGGCTCATAAACCATGTCTTCAACGCAGACAGCCTGAAGAAGCTGTACATGTCAAACCTGGGCATCGGGCACACCAGGTACTCCACCTCGGGCATCTCGGAGCTGCAGAACTGCCAACCTTTTGTGGTGGAGACTCTGCATGGGAAGATCGCAGTGGCGCACAACGGGGAGCTCACAAATGCTGTGCGGCTCCGCAGGAAGGTTGGTGCTTCCTCGGGGAGCCTCTGGCTTCCCTGCCTTCTGGCTAGGAGGCAGTACTCAGCAGGGGCATCCTCAACTAGATCAGGCTGCCCAGAGCCCTCTCCAGCCTCACCTTGGATATCTCCAGGGATGGGGCCCCAACCACCTCCCTGGGCAAGCTGTTGCAGTGTTCCACCACCCTCATGGTGCAGAACTTGTTCCTATCATCCAGTCTAAACCTGCTCTCCTTTGAAGCCATTGTGCCTCATCCTGTCCCTGCAGGCCTTTGCAAACAGTTCCTCTGCAGCCTTCTTGTAGCCCCCTTCAGGTACTGGCAGGCTGCTATTAGGTCTCCCTGGAACCTTCTCCAGGCTGAACACCCCCAGCTCCCTCAGCCTGTCCTCTAGCAGAGGTGCTCCAACCCCCTGATCATTTTCATAGCCCTCCTCTGGACCTGCTCCATCAGGTGAGGGCTCCAGAGCTGATGTTGTTAGATTAAGATCTGTGGAGTTTGGTTTTTTTTTTTAAATGTTGGTAACCCTTGTGTTTTATGTGTTAAAAGCTTATGAAGCACGGTGTAGGGCTGTCCACCAGCTCTGACAGTGAACTCATCACCCAGCTGCTGGCTTTCACACCTCCTCTGGAAAACGACGATACAGCCGACTGGGTAGCAAGGTGAGGAGGATGGCTCTCAGAATCAGTCTCCTCTCAGCATGAGGTGCAGCTGGCAGTGTGACCCATCAGTATGTTCACCTGTGTCTCATTTCAGGATAAAAAACCTAATGAATGAAACCCCCACTTCATATTCACTGCTAATTATGCATAAAGACATCATCTATGCTGTACGTGACCCCTACGGCAACCGCCCGCTCTGCATTGGTCGCCTTATTCCAGTAGGGGACATGAATGGAAAAGGTAAGCCATAACTATTAGGTAGATATGATATCTGTCTAGATATAGCTATATATTTTATAGAGATAGTAGTATAGATTATATATACCTCTATACATTCTCTCCCTACATGTCCATATGCATTTACATATAGAATCATAGAATCAATAAGGTTGGAAAAGACCTCAGAGATCATCAAGTCCAACCTGTCACCCAACACCTCCTGACTAACTAAACCACGGCTTCAAGTGCCACATCCAATCCCTTTTTGAACACCTCCAGGGATGATGACTCCACCACCTCCCTGGGCAGCACATTCCAGTGGCCAATTACTTTTTCTGGGAAGAACTTTTTCCTCACCTCCAGCCTAAACTTCCCCTGGCACAGCTTGAGACTGTGTCCTCTTGTTCTGGTGCTGCTTGCCTGGGAGAAGAGACCAACCCCCACCTGGCTACAACCTCCCTTCAGGTAGTTGGAGAGAGCAAGAAGGTCTCCCCTGAGCCTTCTCTTCTCCAGGCTAAGCAACCCCAGCTCCCTCAGCCTCTCCTCACAGGGCTGTGCTCCAGACCTCTCCCCAGTCTCATTGCCCTTCTCTGGACATGTTCATATGCATGTATATATGTAGTTTATCTCCATATATTTTATATATATATATATATATATATATAAAAAATATATATGTATATATTCTCTTCCTATATATCCATATGCATTTACATATACATGTATATATATAGTTTGGGCCCGAAATCTCTGATAAAAGCAATTAAAGCTACACTTGCTGAGGTGTAAGCAGGGATATGTGCTGCAGAAGTAACTTCTGGAAAGTCAAAACAAAAAAGTTGGCAATGAAAAGTAATTTGCAGGGATTACAGGATCCCAGGGGTTGGAAGGGATCTCTGAAGATCATCCAGTCCAGCCTGCCTGCCAGAGCAGGACCATAGAATCTAGCACAGGTCACGCAGGAACACACCCAGATGGTTGCTGCAAGCATATGGGAGTCTGCAAACATCTTTTCTTTTCCCAGCCAAAGGGAATCTTGGGCACTTGGTGGCAATGCCAGAATGGGGCAGCCCAGCTCTTACAGAATATTTATGAGAATGGAATGAACCTCTCAGCACCTAAGCAGGAAAGCAGGGAGGAACAGAGGGTTGAGGTTGTGACCTGTGGAGGTCATTTGGTCCAAATGCCCTGCTCATGCAGGGCCACCTAGAGCCAGCTGCTTAGGACTATGTCCAGTCCAGAAACAAGTCTGTTTTCTTCCTGCCTCCTACAGTAAGGTGCAGGATGGCTGGCAGTGTATTTCTATATTCCAAGCACTCCCAGCCACATGAATAGTTATGGTACAGTTATGGTAGCCAGGAAGGGGTTGGTCTCTTCTCTCTAGCAACCAGCACCAGAACAAGAGGACACAGTCTCAAGCTGCACCAGGGGAAGTTTAGGCTGGAAGTGAGGAGAAAGGTCTTCACTGAGAGAGTTGTTGGCCATTGGAATGTGCTGCCCAGGGAGGTGGTGGAGTCACCATCCCTGGAGGTGTTCAAGAGGGGATTGGACGTGGCACTTGGTGCCATGGTCTAGTCATGAGGTCTGTGGTGACAGGTTGGACTCGATGATCTTTGAGGTCTCTTCCAACCTTGGTGATGCTGTGATACTGTGATTATGCAGTTGATTTATGGGGAAAGTTCCCTTGTGTTCCTCTTCACCCTGCAAATCAACATTTCCCATGAAGTGAGAGGAAAACCTGTTCATTTGGATAAAAACACAAATGATTCAAAAACAAAGCAGTGAATGCTGCCATATCTTCACAAAACTTGGCAATTTTAGCTACAAGGCTTTTAAAAAGCACACAGCCATTCCTACCCTGGGCCATCTCTGAGATCTCTCCTCGTTGGAGTTCAGTGCAGTGTCCACTACAATCAAAAGGATCTAACACATTTAGCATGGGAAAAGCCAGGAGCTTCCTGTGTGAACAGAAGTAACTGTGTAGCTAAAGTCACAGGGAGAATTAGTAGAGTTTGCAGTAGTGCAGGGACAGCAAGGAGAGTTCTCTAACTTCTCTCCTCACGAGCTGTGATTGTGATGCTGTTACTTCCACTTTTGCCTGTTCATGTTGGTATTCTTTATTCTATTTGTTTAATAATCCTACAGGAACTTTGGCATGCTGGACCTCGGGGTTAGAAATTACAACATTCTGGCTGTGCTCTTGGCAACCTAACCACAGCAAGCCAGATCCTGCAGGAGAAACACAATGGTGGGGGGATAATGGTACCAAGAATTGTGGACTCTAACTGCAAAGTCTTTCATTTCAGGAAAAGATAACAGTGAGACAGAAGGATGGGTAGTCTCTTCTGAATCCTGTAGCTTTTTGTCTATTGGTGCAGAGTAAGTGCCCTGATTCTCACTTTATCTGAAAGCTCTCCTCAGGCAGTGATTAAACATGAAACCTCAAATTGCCAGATGTCATCATCTGTAACAACATGAAAGCCATCAAGGATGAATTGGTTGGGCTGTTTGGAGGGGTTTGCTTTCCATAACAATATGAAAGCCATCAAGGATGAAGTGGTTGGGCTGTTTGGAGGGGTTTGTTTTGCCAGTCCTGAGTTTTGCCAGCTCATTGTCTTGAACAGATCCATGCACAAGAATTGGGTGTTCAGAAAGTGACAGCAGAGACAACTTTACTGTTGCAGAGCAAATGCCTCTTACTTGTTGCATTAAATCTGGTTACTCATATAACTTAATTCTAGCCTTGTTTGCAGCAGAATCATTGTATTACAAAATAACTCTTCAGCAAAAGGAAGGTCACAGTGGTAGCTCACAGGCTGGACTAACCTGAGCTGTAGCATATGCTGTGTGACAAGCCAGGCTCCTTGTTAGAGAGAAATGATAGGCACCTAAACTGTTTCCATACATGCACCACCCATCAGAACCAAAACATGAAATGACACTCACATTACCTCTCTAAAAAGTCTGACATTTTCCCTGGACAAAAAGAGAAGGGTCAGAAGCTCTTGGTGAGATTGCAGATTGGTCTTTAGAAGCTTGGAGTGGAAGGCAGTTGTGAACTAGAATATAGCTGAAAGTAAGGAAGATGATGAGGAAGCAGATCTACTTTCCTACCCAGACATTTAAAACATGTGCATTTGAAGACTAGGCTAATAAGTCAAGTTGGATTCTCTTAATCATCACAGAATCCTGGAATGGCTCAGGTTGGAAGGGGCCTCAGAGTTTATCTCCTTCATCCTCCCCACCATGCCCAGGGACACCTCTCAACTAGACTCAGCTGCTGAAGGCCTCATCCAGCCTGGCCTGAAACACCCCCAGGCGGGAGGCAGCCACAGCCTCCCTGGGCATAATAAAAAACTGCACTAAGAGCACAACTCCTGAATAAAAAGAAATGTAATCTCAAAGCCAGGAAGCAAGGTGACTGCACTTCAGAAGTCTTTTATTCCATTCTGCAGTATTTTATTTTAGGTGTGGTATTCTCTGGTCTTTTGCTGTAATTTTGCCTCCATAGGAACTATTCCCTGCTGCTAACAGGGGACTGAGACAGTTTATTCCCTGTATGGATGAGGAAAACTGTTTTCTGAGACCTATTCAAAATCCCAGTTAAAAGAAGCTTTACCTTGTAGGAGCCATCAGCTGAAGCCTGTGGGTTTCTTAAAAAGGCAATTTTGTCTAAACTGCTGCCTGCTAATGCTAGTCCTGACCAGCAAATAATCACTGGAATAGAATAGAATGGAATAGGAATAGGAATAGGAAAGAATAGAATAGAATAGAATAGAATAGAATAGAATAGAATAGAATAGAATAGAATAGAATAGAATAGAATAGAATAGAATAGAATGGAATAGAATAGAATGGAATTAGAATATAATAGAATGGAATAGAATAGAATAGAATAGAATAGAATAGGAATAGGAATAGGAATAGGAATAGGAATAGGAATAGGAATAGGAATAGGAATAGGAATAGGAATAGAATTGACCAGGTTGGAAAAGACCTTTGAGATCACCGAGTGCAACCTATCACCCAACACCATCTAATCAACTAAACCATGGCACCAAGCAGCCCATCCAGTCTCTTCATAAACACTTCCAGTGATGGTGGCTCCACCCTGGGCAGCACATTTGGTTTGATTTGCTCCCCTTTGGTTCATGCATCCAGGATATTCCAATATTTGGGGATACATTTTGATTGAAATTGTTAGAAGAGCTACCTGAAGGCTCACTAAAGGATCTAGAACAATGTTTAATGGAGGGAAACAATAGTAACGTAATAAACCTCATATTTTTCCTTTATATTCCTTATTGATATTCCTCTATATATTCCTATAGTATTTCTTCAGCTATGAGAACTGGAATGTACATTTCCTGTCAGCTTGATGCCATGTGGAAGTGGCTGCCTGTCAGCAGTAGGCAGATATTTCCCTAGATGCTGGCTTATGGGGCAGGATTTTTGGGGTACCCTCTTTGCTCTTGGTTATGTTTTTTGAATTGCATTATAATGGTTGCTGGTTTTCATACTCCTCTAGTATTGATCCAGGACTTAAATCATTGAAATGTATTTAATCTCAAAGCTGCACTGGACCCTCTGGTACTAAGTGCTAATTTAGTGCTTTTGGGTACTAACGCAGACTGGTTTAGTAAGGGTCACTTATCTTAAAACACTCCAGGTCAAATTCTAAGCAAGAAGCAGGTTCAGAAGCATTTTTTGCTGTCAGTTGAATCTTGTTTGTATTTCAAAGCTTAGCATTTCTAACCACAATCTGTTTCCCTTCCAAGGTACTATCGTGAGGTGCTTCCTGGAGAGATTGTGAAAATATCTAGATACGATGTCCAGACTCTGGACGTTGTACCAAGACCTGAAGGAGATCCATCAGCATTCTGCATCTTTGAATATGTTTATTTTGCAAGACCAGACAGTATTTTTGAAGGTGAGCAGATGTAACATGCAAATCTCCTCCCTGAACAGTGTGAGATGTTCTCCTGGAGAGCAATGGCTCTGCAAAAGATCTGGGATCATAGCAGGGTACCACTGAATGTGAGCTTGCAGCTGGGACAGAGTGGGGGTTGGCATGGTTCTTAAGGAGATTAAATCACCAGGAGGAGCACATTGCTCCTGGCTGTGCGTATGGCCACAGTCAGGCTGCCTGCACAGTCCTAATAGTCCTGTGGAAGGGATGGAAAGACTCACAGACATGATTAAGGGAGAGGAACTATACCCCCAAGTGAGAGACTTAAGAAAGGAACTTTGCTGATTCATGGAATACTTCTTTAAAAATCAAACATTTGAAACATTTTCTTGGTGTTCTCCTTGCAAGAAGTGTCTTTCAGGAAGCTGATTTTACTGTAGATTGTAAACCTATATGTAAGTTCCTGAGGCTGTCAGTCAAATGCTTTTACTATGTCAATAGAAGCCTTCAAAAATGGCCTGTGACAAGGTACTAGCCAGGACTTTCATACCTAACAAACAAGCTCTTCTTTGCTTTCCACACCCATGGCATCTCTTGCTCCTGTACAGCTCCCCGCTTTTATAAAGACAGCTTCCCCCCACATCCCTTTCTTTTCCCAATCCTCCTGCCCTTCAATATCCTCAACTCTTCCACTCCTTATCACTGCTGCTGTACCTTTTGCTGTACCTCATCTCATCACAACACCTCATTCCCTCCTGTGTTGCATATTTCAGCATCCTGAAAGCTGCTTGGGCCTCTTATGCCCTTACTAAAATCCAGGTGAATTTTGCTAACTGACTCATAGCTAATAAGCAGGCAGAGGCACACAGCAAGATTGCACAAACTTTGCTGGGGAGCCCTGAAAAGAGAACATGCCTGTTACGAACAGGCCCAAGTTCTACTTCTTTCCTTCTCACTGACTTCCATGCCTGCAACTTGCTACAGGAATTTGTATGGAACACTGGAAGGAAAACTAAATGATGATGCATACCAGGAAAACCAATTCTTGCTGTTCTTAGGTCAGATGGTGTACTCAGTCAGGAGAAGATGTGGGCAGCAGCTTGCTATTGAAGCACCTGTGGAAGCAGACCTAGTCAGCACCGTTCCGGAGTCTGCCACCCCAGCAGCTCTTGGTTATGCAGAAAAGGTATATGTTCATTTGCTCTCTTTCCCCCAAGCATGCTTACACATACCTCTTTGTCTAGTGGAGTGTAATGGTATAGGCTGCTAGGAGTTTTGTATGGGTAGAGCTTCACATTTTGAGTACACCAGGTACTCCAGCTGAGTCATCTGAACTTGGTTTATTTGGTTGTTATTTCGCTGTACTAGGAGAGTTGGGATTTTACTTTGGGTTACTCTGAATTCATACTGAGTCCTAAGGTTGCTTTCAATAAAAAGCAGCAACAGAGACCAGCCAGCTCTTTAGATCTGAAGCCTGTTGAACTGTCCAGGCTGGATGTTAGGAAGAAATTCTTCCCAGCAAGAGGCCATTGGGATGTGCTGCCCAGGGAGGTGGTGGAGTCACCATCCCTGGAGGTGTTTAGGAAGAGCCTGGATGAGGCACTTGGTGCCGTGGTTGAGTTGATGAGATGGTGTTGCATGATAGGTTGGACTGGACGACCTCTGAGGCATTTTCCAACCTGTTTAATTCTGTGTTGTGTCTGCTGTTTGCAGTGTGGGCTGCCCTACGTGGAGGTGCTCTGTAAGAACCGGTATGTAGGCAGAACCTTCATCCAGCCCAACAGGAGGCTACGGCAGCTGGGTGTCGCCAAGAAGTTCGGGGTGCTGTCTGATAACTTCAAAGGCAAGCGAGTGGTTATCATTGATGATTCCATTGTGAGGGGCAACACCATTTCACCCATCATAAAACTGCTGAGGGAATCAGGAGCAAAAGAGGTGAGCTGATTTTCAGTCATTACAGCTGTAAATAGAAGATTGATCGTAGAATCACAGAACTGTCAGGGTTGGAAGGGACCTCAAGGGTCAGCCAGTTCCAACCCCTCTGCCATGGCCAGGGACACCTCACAGTACAGCAGGTTGCTCACAGCCACATCCAGCCTGGCCTTCAAAACCTCCAGGCATGAGGCTTCCACCACCTCCCTGGGCAACCTGTGCCAGTCTCTCACCACCCTCATGGGGAACAACTTCTTCCTAACATCCAATCTTAATCTACCCTTTTCTAGTTTTGCTCCATTCCCCCCAGTCCTATCACTCCCTGACACCCTCAAAAGTCCCTCCCCAGCTTTCTTGTAGCCCTCTTCAGATGATGGAAGGCCACAAGAAGGTCTCCTTGGAGCCTTCTCTTCTCCAGACTGCACAACCCCAAATCCCTCAGTCTGTCCCCACAGCAGAGCAGCTCCAGCCCTCTGCTCATCCTCATGGCCCTTTTCTGGACACCTTCCAGCACCTCCAGATCCTTTCTGTGGTAGAGGCTCCAGAACTGGACACAGTGCTCCAGGTGGGGTCTCAGCAGAGTGGAGTAGAGGGGGAGAATCACCTCCCTGGCCCTGCTGGCTATGCTTGATGGGAGGGTAAAGCACAGAGGATTGTCTTCAGTTCTACTTTTTGTTGTTTCCTTACTTAAAAAGGCAAGTGTGCAAAAAAAAGGAAAAAGAAAAGGCTAGTGTGTGTTGATTGGGCAGGCAGGTTAAGGAGTCTCCCTTGTGTGACTGAATTTTGGGTGAATGTGGGGAGAGGAACAGGTCTCAAAGCACTGTTTGGCAAATAGAGACTAGAAAATGAATTGAGATTAAGTAGTCAAGCATTGGTGTGGCGTTCTGATGTGTGGCTTGTGGCACTGCATTAGCACACACCATACCTCACCAGAGCACAACTTTTAGGTTGTGTTAATATTTTCTTTATTGAAGCACAATGTGCAAGTATCATGTTTAACTTTGTAACCTGAAATGTGCTTCAGGGGCTGAACACCAGAAAAGAAGCAGAATCAGGATGGAACCTTGCAATAACGTTAGGACAACTTTCTGTCTCTTTCCTGCTGTGTTGGCATCTCAAAAAAACCAACACTTTGTCTCCCTTTTAACCTTTGCACAAGTATGGTGCAGTGCTGCCTTCTGTTCCTCAAGAGTATTCTGCAGGACTGGGCCTTTGCTGTTGTGTTGTGATCTGCTGAGCTTCACCTCACAGTGCTCTGTTTTGAACTCTGCTTTTACTCAGGTGCACATCCGTGTGGCTTCACCCCCCATAAGATTTCCATGTTACATGGGAATAAACATTCCAACTAAAGAAGAGCTTATTGCCAACAGACCTGAATTTCTTGACCTTGCAAATTATATAGGTAAATGTTAATTCTTTTTGTTTTGGTTGGTTTGTTTGAGAGCTTTCACTGTAGCTGCTGTATTGTCCTTAGCAAAACGAAGCACACCACATCAAGGCAACGATGGCAAAACTACCAAAATCATAAGGCTGAGGCACTCAATTTCTGTGTTGTGAGCACCCTGTGGATCAAACCAATTTACCTGCACACTTCTTTGTGAAGAGCAGTAGAAAACACTAGAATAACTGCATAACCATGTTCCAAATAAAGTATGACAGCACAGCTTTCCAATGCTTAAAGCTCCTTCTGGGAAAGGTTACAGCAATCTATCAGGAGAAAGAAAAAACCACAGTGAAAAGCTAAGAGAGTTTCACTTTCATTAGATATTCATAAAACTCTGTTTGGAGTTTGCAAACACCCCCTGATTTTTCTGCAGATTTCAATTTATGTAAATAACTGCATTCTATATTTCATTTGGGAGGAAATGACATTTGAAACTAATCAAAACATGTTAAATGCATGCTCAGATCTCTAGAATGAGTCATGCTTGCAGCAGAACAAAAGAAGAAGCAACACTTCATGCTGCTTGTGACATGACAAATAACATTCTCTTCATCAGGGTATCAGCAACAGAAGTCATGTTCTTCTTGTGAGGGAGGAGAGAACCACAGGAGGCCTCCTGGGCTGCAGAGTATTTTTTTAGAGTGGTTTAAGAATATAGCAGTGGTCACAGTTAGGAAACAGGAAACTCAGACTTCCTGTTATAATAATTACTCTCACTAACAGCACAACAAATTCCTTTCCCCCGAATGCCTGTGAAGGGACACTGACATCTCTCTAGTTTGTAGCATCTCATTTGTAAGTGTTAGTCACAAGATAACACGTGCAAAGGATTGAAAACTGACATGGAAAAGGTATCAAACTCTCCTCCTGGTAGAACATTTGCATGAACTACATACTGAATTATTTAACACGATGGTCTTCCCCTCCTCCAGGTCCCAGTAAGGGTTGGTGGTCCTGGGTGTGCAGCTGGGGAAGCACCCAGTCTACAGGGCAGCTCTGGGAAACTGCAGGGAGTCTGGGGAGTCCTAATCCACACTGGGCTTTCTCAGTATGCATGACACACTTGTAACCAACTCAGAGCCTTCTGTCTAGATTGCAGTGAGTCTACTTCTTGCACACAGAATTTGAGAAGGGCAAGGCTTATTATGGTCTGGTAATTTTTCACATCCATTCTCTGTAGGTAAGGTGAGCCACCCAGCATCCTAATCCATACAGGAACACGACTGCACTTCCAAAGGGCATCCAGTTTACTACAGCACTGCAGCCCTAACTGCTGAATTCTTTCTTTCCTTTAGGAGCAGACAGTGTGGTCTACCTTTCTGTGGAAGGCCTGGTCTCTTCTGTGCAAGAAAGCATCAAGGCAAGACAAGCAAGTGAGAACAGCCTTAAAACCCAGAAGTCCCGAGCTGGAAAGATTGGTCACTGCACAGCATGTCTCACTGGGGAGTACCCTGTAGAGCTAGAGTGGTGAATGTTTAGTGGGTGGACATCAGTTCATCTGCTGTTGAATGTTACCTTCTTCAAAGATGCCTTCTTGCTAATAGCCTTCTTACATTTAGGTAATACAGAAAGCTCATTACATCTAATTACAGTTGCTAAACCAGATCTCTACAGTAAAGGCTTACAGAACGTCCAATGTGCTGATGAGAACAATGTAAGCAGATTAAAAATACAAAATCATGTATTTTTGCTGCACAACTCTGCCTTCTCATAAAATACTCATAAAATACCAAAGGGGTTTTTTGTTAATTATGTAGCAGTCCCAGAGTCTTTGTTTCAGCCTTGCTCCAGAAGACATCCCTGGCAGACTTGTTCACAGGTCATGGAGCCATGTGGTGCACTTTCAAAGTATCAAAGCCTGAATGCAAAAGTATGGGAAGATTGCTTTCCTCCCTGGGGAAAAAAATGAATCCCAGATTCTGAAGCATCAGATTGCATCCTCAGCAGTTTGCTCACAGAGGCTTTTTAAGAAGTACCTAACTTTTGCACACAGAGCTAAACAGCCTTTATTAATCAGTAAAAAAACCCCCTTTGTAACAGATTCTATGAACATCTCTAGCATAGAGTTCTAAAATATGAAGACTCAGGGAAATGCTCAGCCAAAAGCTCTCTAGTTTTGTAACTTCATAATTCTTCAAGTCCAGTATAATTCCATTACCTTCATGTGCTTCTACTAGCTGCCAGTAGGATGTGGAAGGAGAAGAAACATGTGGCACTGCCTTTTTATTTTTCCTTCTGGTTTACATCTTGTTTTCCCCAGCAATGAGTCCTGACAAGTTCTGAAGTCTGAGCTGATGCTCAGTGTGCTTCTCATAGGTCAACATCCAAAAGAAACGGGAAAGTGAAGTCACTTTGCATCTTCACCGGTAAAAGCCATGTGCTCACCTGAAGGTTGTGAGTTGGTCTGGATACAGCCTTATTTTACTGCTCTACTGCTGTTACAATCCATGTCATGGTTAAAAAGCAAAGAGTTCTGCAGGCCTGTTAGCTGCTGAATGCATTGTGCTTTGACCTGGTCACGCTGCCACCCCTGTGTGCCTGAAGCCCACTTGGACAGCGAAGCACCGGAGCACCTTCGGAAGACTACTGCAGATTCACGCACAAGTGTAGAAGCATTGTGTACACCTCAGGGGTTTTCACTCAGCACCAGCAACTTAACTTTAGATTTTCTATTTAATGTTTTGTATTTTGGCCTTAGGTGACTTGTGACAATGTATTAAAAAGGGTTTAAGAGCTTCTGCCTTCCCCAGCACCTTCTACGTAGCTGAGAATTACAGCACTGGTGACTACATTCAAAAGGGAGCTTTCTTAGGTGGGATCTGTAGCAGTTTAGCCTGGAAGACAATCACACCACAAAAGTCCCAACCCAAGAAAGCATGGAAATACATTCAGTGAAGGTGAGACTGTGCCTCCTGCAGAGGAATCAGAACCTGCTTGGTGTCAGGCCTATGGGAGAATATGGATTTTCAAGAGCATTGGGCTCTGTGTTCTTCACCAAAGTCCAGGTCTGCATATTGTGGGATAGATGTGGACCTCTTCTAATTAGATCTGTTAGATCTAATAAAATTAATTTGCAAGTTTGGTTCTTTAAACAGAACCATAACAGTTTACCCAGACAGTAAACTGAGCAAAAAAAGCACAGGGTGGAGTCATTCAGCCTCCTCTTCCAGATTAACTAGGGAGAAGTGTGAGAAAACTATCCTTAACATTTTTCACCTTTCTTCTTTCCTGCCCTCAAAAAAAAGAACCATTTTCACAAGAAGGGAAAAGTTGTGCTCTGAAGTTACAGATACTTGTGAGGAGCCCTTTCTACTTGAGCTAAAATCTTAGGTGTGCAAGTCAGTAAGGTTGCATGCAGAAACCTCTGGCTTTAGCTGAAATGGTCTACAGAACATACTCCAAGTAAAACTTGCACAAATGTTCTTTTTAACACGTTTCCAACAAAACCCCCTATTTTTGAAGCCTGGTAGTAATTGATTAAATGTGATCTGCACATAAGGTGGCAGAATGCTGATTTCAAGAAAATGCCTTTTCCCCCCCTGTGTTATCCATGTGAAATTCCAAGGTCTGCTACTGCAAGCACTGTGATTTTTAGGTACACTAATGCCTGGTTTCTTAAGTTAAAGAGGAGATACTTTGCAAGTGTCATTTATTATGTTTATTCACTGACACCGGATTTATGCCATCAGGGCTTTTTTTCCCCCCCTCACAGCAGACAAGATATGCAATGAGTATACTGAGGGAGAAAACTCTTGGGTTTAGGTGTCACTATTTGTGTTATTTTAACGTTCTACTGTGAAACTGTTTCTGCTGTGCTACCAATGTGCACCTGTGCCAAACTGTCATTTTCAGAGTGTGACAAAACAGTACAAAGCTGATGTAACTTCTCCCATGTGTAATACTACAAATGGTTATGAAATGGCCTTGTAATCTCTCTCTTCACTGCCCTCACCGGCAGGACACATCGAAGGTTTCTTCAATAAAGTCACCTTGAAAGCGCCTCGAAACTGCAGCAAATCGTTTGGTGTCTCACGCTAAACCCCCCTCTCCCGCACGCTGCCGGCAATGCGGTACCGGTGCCCCCCTCCCAGCGCCGCCATTTCTTTCCCGTCACCCTCTCTCCGTGCTGGCGCCTCTAAATCCCAGCCCAGAGTGAAGCACTCCGCGGCTGCTGCCGTTCCCCCGCCAGGAGCCCAGCACGAAGCTGCTGCGGCAGGCTCCCTTCCCCGCGGCGCAGCTCAGCCCAAGAGCGATGGCTGACGGCTTATGCCCCGCCCCGCCGCGACACCAGCCGCCGCACCCACCCCGGAAATGACGTATTGGTCCGGTCCCGGCGGCAGCAGCGCGGCAGGAAGGCCTGGAGCCACCTCTGGCGCGAGGGAGCTGTGCGTGTGGTGGCGGGAGAGCCTCCTCCTTTAGCCCTGCTCCCTAGGCTCTTTTCAGTCTCTTTCTCATGACTGAAGCAGGGCTGGCGCGGCTCTGGCGCACTCGCCGTTCCTCTTATCCTCTGGGAAAAATGTTGCAGGCCCCTGGCACCCAAGACGCAGCTTATTGATGGCCAACTGCGCGACAGGCTACCCGCCAATGAGAGCTCGCGTTACTGCAGAGGGGGCAGGACTACCACTGCCCCACCAATCAGAAGCGCTGACCTTCCGTCACTGGGTGGCTGCGCAGGTGTGAGGGGCGCTGGGAGGTGGTGGTCGGCTCTCCCTAAGGTGGGGTCCGCGGGCCCCTTGGGGGTCGGCGACACCGGCGAGTTTCTGGGGTGATCGTGGTGCAGCCACCCTCTTCGGGAGCGGCCAGGCCGTGTGTGTGAACGGGGTCTATGAGCGTGATGGCGGCGTAGAGAAGCCGTTTGGCCTCGCGCGGGACCGCTGCGGAGAGTTGATCCTGATGCGGCGGAGGCCGAGGGGAACCTTAACCCGGAGCCATGCGGGCCGCGGCTCGGTCATCCGGTACAGGCGTAACAGAAGGGCCCGTTGGGCCAGCGTGAGCACTACCATAAATGCCAATTGATACATTGGGTTGTCTGCTTGCTAGGGAAGGGTTCGCATTTTAATGTGTTAATAAAGTTTTAAATTAAGTTGTAACTAGCTTTAAAATCATAGACTAGTCCAGACCGGAAGGGACCTCCAAAGGTCATCCAGGCCGACCTCCCCGAAGTCAGCAGGGGCATCCCCAACTAGAGCAGGCTGCCCAGGGCCTCGTCAAGTCTTGCCTTGAATATATCCAGGGAAGGGGCCTCAACGGTGAGAAACAGGCTAATTATGTGCAATGAAATCTTAGTGAATTACTACCCTGGGATGAGGCCCGTGGTAAAAGTGTTAAGGTTTACACTTGGCAGTATAAGATGAAGGTGTGTGTCGTCTGGCAAGGGTCTTTATTTCTACTTGGTAGTGCTTTGTGTGTTTATGTAACTTGTCAAAACCACTAAAAGTGGTGCCAGTGCAGTCTTGTTTGTTCTTCTTTCAGGGGGACTGAAGATGCAGCTGAGATGACTCTTCAGGAGCTGGTGAATCAGGCAGCTGGCCTGCACTCTGCTAGGAAAGCAGTTTGGTTTGACGAGTGCAATGGCAAACCTCCAGCTTTCCACACGTATGCCACCATGGTTCAGCTTGCTGGGGAACTGACAGCTTTCCTTCAAAAGCACTGTGATCAGCAAGGAAAATGGGAAATAGGCCTTTACTGCTATCCAGGGATAAACTTGCCATCTTGGATCCTAGGGTAATGGTTTGAATGTTTGCCATCTGTGCTGGTTTTCTAGGGAGCATCTTTATCAGGGCTAATTTTCAGTCTGTTTATAGTTTTAAGACTGCAGGAATACCTCAGCAATATTGTCAGGGGGCACTGGAGTCTGGCATTCTGTAAGGAAAAAGATGTCAGTGTTAATAATGTTTTGAAAAGCTTTGTCTCTTGTACTTGTTGATTTTAAAGTGTATGTAGCTGTCTTTTTTTTTTTTTTTCTTTAAGTGCTCAAGGTTATTTATAGAAATACAAAAGAATTCCCAGGGTCTGTGGTTAAAAGTGGGTGCAGTCTGACAGGCTTAATGTGTCTCTGCAAAAAAAGGAACAGGCAGGTTTTTAAATGTGTTCTTGCTGGTAAAACAAACAAAACCAAGATGCAGTGAAAACAAATTTCAGGCTTTAAGCTAGTATCTGTAGCCTTTATGTGTGTATCCTCCATGGCCATTGCACTCAGGGTGCAGCATCAAGTGGCAGTGTGGCAGGCGTGTTTTCTTCAGCAGCGGTGTGCCGCAAGGGTTGCGCTCCCTAGGGGCGTGCTCCGTGTGGGTATCTTCCTGGTGCCACGCTGCATGTAAAATACACAGTGGCACAAGGAGGTGTATCACAGCTGAGTGTAAAGATTGCAGTGGAGTGAGTGAGGGGAGTGGTGTAGTCAGAAACTGCCTGTAAGTGCTGAGGAATCTGATCAGAAAACGCCTTCCATGGGGTCCAGCAGCAGGGCGAGTTGCCCAGCGATGTGCAGGCACCATCCCTGGTGGTTTTCAAGACTTCGCTGTGTGAAGTCCTGAGCAACCTGGCTGCAGCTGGCCCTTCTTGAGCAGGAGGCTGGGCTAGGCATCCTGAGGTCCCTTTCAGCCTGATTTAGCCTGTGTTCCAATGACCTGGGCACCGATGGAGGGACTGTGTTGGCTCAGGGATCTGAAGCTGTTTAGTCTGGAGAAAAGGAGGCTGAAGGAAGACCTCATCACTATACAACTACCTGAAAGGAGATGGTAGGGAGGTAGGTATCAGTCTTGTTTCCTTAGTAACCAAGTGATAGGATGAGAGGAAATGACTTCAGGTTGCACCAGAGGAGATTTAGGTTGAACATTAGAAGAAAATTCTTTACCAAAAGAGTTCTCAAACGGTGGAATAGGCTCCCCAGGGAGGTGGCCAAATCCTCATCCCTGGAAGTGTTTAAAAAAAGCAGAGATGGGTGCTGAGGGCCGTGGCTTAGCACCAGCCTTGGTGCAGTTGGAGAAGGGACTCAGTGATGATAAAGGCCTTTTCCAAGCACAGTGGTTCAGTGATGTTATGAACACAATTTGCTTTTGCTGTGTGGCTGGGAACTACTGGGGCATTGTGATTCTTCCAGCTGTCACTGCCACCTGTGAGGCAGGGAATGCTTAGGTTCTTGCTGACCCCAGTGGCTATTGGAGTGGGCAGAATGCTGTGGTTTCCGAGTCCTGGATCTTGCCATCGCTGCAGTGATAATTGCTTTAGCCAAAGCAGTCTAACTGCTTGCTCGTGGGAAGCCAGTTTTAGAAGCAGTGTGAAGACTGATGGGAGCTGTTGGTGTTTTAGTCACAGCTTAATGGTCCTGGCTTATTGTGGTGCTTGTCTTTGTCAAACGGAGCCACTAGAGGGTAGGGTGGTAGTGAGCAACTGCTGAGGAAGCACTGCAGTGTAAAGTGAATGAGAGCAGAATGATGCCTGGGGTTCCTCTGCTTGTTTATTAGGGAAGAAATTCGACTACGTGCTCAGCTTTTCTTGGGCTGGATTCTTCAGACTAGTGAGAACCAAAAGCTTTGAAAATGGGTGTCAGTGATGCTTCTGTCATCCCCAAACTGCCTGGCCACCAGTGATGTTGAATGTTTCCATAAACCCTTTCATCTGGGCTTTCCTTCTTACTGTGAAATACCACAGGGCAGTGATGATTATTCTTCCTACTTTATTGCCAACAAAATCTTTATGACTCATCACTACATTTTTGTAGCTCTGGGAACTATAAAACTGTAAAGTCTGCATTGGAGCTATAAAAGTGTAAAGACTCCATGGTTTATTTAGCTGTGGGAGCTATAAATGTACTCAAGAACAGCAGTGAGACTGAAGAGGTTGTTTCTTAATTTATTCTTTCAAATACATTGCAAACATTTTGTGTCTTGTTAGAATCCTTCAGGTTCCAGCTGCCTATTCTCCTATTGATCCAGATGCACCATCAATGTTATCCACTAACTTCATGAGGAAAAGCAATCTTCAGTATGTTCTTGTTGAGAATGACAAAGTCAATGTAAGTCTTCAGGCTTCCCCAGGAGGCATTGAAGGGCAGCTGAGAAATGTGTGGCTGTTCAGATTTGATTCTGTCTTAATAAGCTTGCATGGAGTTGTTTTGTTTCTGCATGTCAGGAGGTGCTTTTTCATTCAGAAGAGAACACCTTTTAGAGTACAGAGTGCCTCTCCTCTTTGAAAAAGCTGCCTGCTTTCCTGTGACAGTGTTGTCCAGGCCAGCCTGTTGCACACTGGCACTGGCAGGTTTGTCCGGGCTGATTTCTCCATATGTCAAGGTTGAGAGTTGGAAATCTTTGCAACAGTTGAACAACAAAACACCTCCTGCATTTAATTCTTTGGGTTCCCTCTGCCCAACTCCTCTCAGATCTTGCACTCTCATTGCTAAGGAAATATTGGGCCATCCAGTTAGAATTCTGAGTCCTACAGAATTCTTGGGTATACTTTCCCCTTCTTTCCACTGTTTGCTCAGAGTTATTGCACATTGATGAAGTCTGTGTTCACTCATGCTTGATGTATAAAAATGCATGAGCCTGGAACTGTTTGATGTGCCCCCTCCAGAAGTAAAGGAATGAACCATTGCAGCTTATTAGTGTGAAGCACTGTTGCCTATTTCATTGCACAGAGTAGAACAGGAGCAGTGCAACCTGGATTCTGGTGCTTCAATTGCTTGTTTTGTCTTGCAGAAGTTCCAGATGTCCCATGCTGGCTGGTTTTGCCACAGCTCTTCCACAGCAGAGCATATTGGTTTAACTCTCTTCCACAGAAGCTCCAGCAGCACTGATTCAAATTCACAAGCAGACAGTGCGAGAAGTAAATGTGAACCTTTTGAAGCTATGGGTGACTTGCAGCCAAACCTCATCACTCACCCAGATCAAGCTCAAGTGAGCACATCAGGAGGAGGATATGTGGATGTTGGCCAGAAATGCTCTCTAGCATACATCTTGCATACATCAGGAACTACAGGGATCCCCAAAATAGTCAGAGTGCCTCATAAGTGTATAGTGCCAAATATTCAGCATCTGCAGTAAGTGTGACTTACAGTTTGCTGCTTCCACGAGAATCCTTGTCAATACTTGAGGGGAGTGCAGGTTGCATATCACCTCTTCCTCCTCCCCTGCTTTTTCAGGTTTAGTTCTGTCTGTTTCTTTTGTGTCTAAACGGTGTAATTTCAAATGCTGTTTCTGTGACAGTTATTTATAATGTCTAAATGTTGCACTTCAAACAACCAGCTGTTGCTGCAAGTGTTGTATTCTGGCTTGTGGCTTCAAAGAAACAGATAACAAAAGTACTTATTCCCAGTTCTGTTTCTTGTGCAGTGTAGTTGTTAAATCTTAACTCCTAGGTTTCTTTCTGCTTCATGTTCTCCCTCTCTGGTGATATTCAAACCTCCCCTGGATGCCTTCCTGTGCAATCTGGTATGGGTGACCCCGCTCTGGCAGGGGGGTTGGACTCGATGATCTTTCGAGGTCCCTTGCAGCCCCTGAAACGCTGTGGTTCATTTCATGCTGGCTACAAAAATCTGTTCTGTAAGTGCCGTTAGTTGAAAAATGCCTTAAAAGACACTGTGTTGGTGTATAGTGTGGTGGATATCTCTGGGAAGGACCTCATTAGTCTGATCATCAGTTAAAGTCTCAATTCAGGAGCTCCAGTTGTCTGGCCCTGAACATTCAGCGCAGCCCTTCGCACCCTAGCCTTGCTAAAGTGCCTTCCTTTAATTCTGCTTTGGGAATGTTTTCTAATGACATGCATCAGGTTTGTAATCCCTAGCTGTCTTGTTTCAGGTCCCTGTTTGAAGTCACCCAAGATGATGTGCTGTTCCTGGCTTCTCCTCTAACATTTGACCCATCTGTGGTGGAGTTGTTTGTTGCCCTGACGAGCGGAGCCTCTGTGCTCATAGTACCAAACACCATCAAGATGATCCCTGTGGAGCTCTCTGCTGCTCTCTTTCACCACCACCACGTGACAGTGTTGCAGGTAGGCAGCACCTGAGAAAAGTGTCTTCAATGTCACCTTTGCTAATGGTTACTACTTTTGCATCAATCTAGACACTGCTGATAGAGCAGGAGTGTTCTCCCTTGACCGTGTGTTTAGGAAGAGCCTGGGTGAGGCACTTGGTGCCATGGTTTAGTTGATGAGATAGTGTTGGGTGATAGGTTGGACTGGATGATCTCTGAGGTCTTTTCCAGCCTGGTTAATTCTGTATTCTGTATTAGTGAAGGAAGGGATTCTTAGGTGACTTAATGACTAAAGTCCTCTCCTTCTAGCTTAGCTGAGAATGAATCATTGTGTGATGTTTCTTAAAAAAGCAGGAAGTGGTTTGCACATTGGGAAAAATCTATCAGGTCTTTCTCTCTTGATTCACTCTGCATCCTTCAGGCAACACCAACACTTCTCAGGAGGTTTGGAGCTCCCATCATTAAATCCACAGTGCTGTCTGCAAACACTTCACTTCGTGTTTTAGCCCTTGGAGGTGAAGCATTTCCTGCACTACAGCTCTTGAGAAGTTGGAAGCACAAGGAGAACAGAACAAGCATTTTTAATTTGTATGGTATCACTGAAGTGTCCAGCTGGGCCACTTGCTACAAGATCCCTGAAGAGGTTTTTCATGCTGATTTTAGGTAGGAAAAGTCACTGTTTCCATGACTTGACACAGGAGTGATGAAAGCCACTAGAAACAGAACCTTGGCCTCCTGTTTCCAGGGCTGCTGAGTCCTCCTGAGTGTCTGTGCTGATGGAAGTGACCTTTGGGGTTTATGTAGAAAGGACCAATCCATTCTTTGTTGCTCTGTCCCCTCCAGTCAAAGGTGGTGATGACTGGTCCTTGGTGTGAAATCCTTTCTACTTCAGACCTCTTGAAGTTCCACTGTATGTGTTGTGATGAGCTCTGTTTTAGTCATTGCTGTGTTTAGACCTCTTCCTCATTCCAGCCTGTGATTCCCTATGCTGAGCCTGGCCTTGCCTAGCCCAGGGGGTGCTGTCTCTGCCTGTGCACACTGAGGAGGTTTTCCATTGTGAAGAAATGGAGAAAGCTCTGTAGAGAAGGCGGCCTGGGCATCCATCTGTGCTCTCATACTGATCCTTTGAAAGGACTCTTTGCTAACTCATTTCTGGACTGGCTGTTTTGCGTTCAGAAGGGAAAGAGTTTCACTGTTTCTGTCTCTGATGTGTTTTAGAACTGATTTCCCTGTGCCTTTGGGATCCCCACTCCTTGGAACCAAAGTTGAGGTCAGAGATGGCAGCGGTTCTGTGGTGCTGGAAGGCGAGGGACAAGTGTTCATAGGTCATTTGCTATTTCTTATTGTAAGCTATTTTTCTTAATGGACTGAATTTCACTAACACATTGATTACTTGGTGTCTGCCTCTGGTACACAGCTTCATGTAGCATTTGAAGCTCCTATTGGGCTGGGAGCCCACTGATGTTCTTTTGGGTTGTTGGAACGATGAGTGAGAAATTGCCATCGTTTCATCTGCAGGCTGTGCTTCCATGATAAGGACTTCTTCCTGCTTGCATTATGACATTCTCTGCTGTAGCCCAGGGGGGTGGTGGAAGCCTCATCCCTGAGGGTTTGTCAGGCCAGGCTGGATGTGGTTCTGAGCAGCCTGATCTAGTGTTGGGCAGGGGTGGGAGCTGGATGATCCTTGAGGTTCCTTCCAGCCCTGGCAATTCTGTGGTTCTGCAGTAAATTCTCTGTATTACCTGACCTAGCTGCATGGCCTTGTTTGCAGACTGCAGGAGTTTAGACACTGATAATCTTTTAGTACCTCTTAGAATGCTGGAACGGGTTAGGAGGATTGGATAAAATGCTTCTTACCATTTTCATTTACAGTTAGCCATTTACTCTGTCTGACCACAGCCTCTCCTGCTGTAGGTGGTGAGGAGCGAATCTGCTTCCTTGATGATGAAAGAGCTTTGCCTGTGGGCACAATGAGAGCAACAGGGGATTTTGTGAGGGTGCAGAGCGGGGAGTTGCTCTTCTTGGGTCGGAAGGACAACCAGGTTAAACGTCACGGCAAGCGCTTCAGCATCGAATCCCTGCAGCAGGTAAGGTGGCAGCACAGGGCAGCAGGGATGAGCAGCACACCCCTCTCATCAGAAATGGCTGTTTGCTCATTGTCTGGGAGGAGTCTGAAAGAAATTTGTAGTGTTTGTTATCAAAACCCTAGTCACATTGTTCAATGAGGAGTTTGGTTCTGATGAGTTCGTGGAAGTGTTTTGTGTTGTGATTGCTTCCAGCAGAGCTGGGAACTGCGTGAGCACTGCAAAGCACTGAGCACTGCCCTGCACTGCTGGTGTAGTGATGGGAACACAAGATGAATTGTCAGACTTGTGGCTTGCATCATATTCATGGCATTTCATAGAATCATGGAATTGTCAGGGTTGGAAGGGACCTCAAGGCTCAGCCAGTTCCAACCCCACTGCCATGGGCAGGGACACCTCACACTACAGCAGGTTGCTCACAGCCACATCCAGCCTGGCCTTCAAAACCTCCAGGGATGAGACTTCCACCACCTCCCTGGGCAACCTGTGCCAGTGTCTTACTGTCCTCATGGGGAAGAACTTCTTCCTCACAGCCAAGCTGAATCTACCCACTTCTAGTTTTTTTTTCCTTCTCCCCCAGTCCTGTCACTCCCTGACACCCTCAGAAGCCTCTCCACAACTCTCTTGTAGGCCCTTTCTTTGAGGCAGATCATCCACCTCTGAGTTCATTTTTATGTAAAGAAGTCCAGAGTTGAGCTCCAAGAGAGAGTATTTCAGGGCATGAGAGGTGGGACTGTGAGCCAACCACCATGTTTAAGACTACTCCTTTTAGACTGTGCTTTTTAACTCCTTTTACTCTATTGATAAACTGCATTTCAAAGCAAGGCTAATGGTTTTGTACTTACAGGCTGCTGAAGGTCTTCACCAGGTAGAAGCTTGTGCAGTGACCTGGTATCAGCAGGAAAAACTTATCCTGTTTGTTGTACCCAGAGGTGATTTAGAAGAGAGAGAAATGCTTCAAGAACTCCAGAAATGGGTCCCAGCCTATGCAGTCCCTGATGAGCTTGTGCTGATTCAAGCTTTGCCTTTAACCTTACATGGTAAATGAAAGCATTAAGTACACTTGCCACTCATTTTGATGATCTGTGTCCCTTTGTTGTTCTTTAGTTATTATTTTACTAACTGAAATCTGGGACCTGATTCCTGCTTTTTAAATACACAGATTAGGTAACCAACTCCTGGTAGTTAGGAAATCATGACCACATAGGATGTGTTCTTGGTAACATTTCATTCAAGGGTCAAAGAGCAGTGGTAAAAGCAATTTAGTTTCAGACTCTGCATTTGTTTTCTCAGCTGTTCCTGTTGCAGTCTGCAGCAGAGCCCTGCCTCCAGCTGGGGTATCACAGAATCCTAGAAGGGCTCAGGTTGGAAGGGATCCTCAGAGATATCTACTGCCATGCCCAGGGACACCTCTCAGCTACACTCAGCTGCTCAAGGCCTCATCCAGCCTGGCCTTCAGCACCCCCAGGCAGGAGGCAGCCACAGCCTCCCTGGGCAGCCTGGGCCAGAGTCTCAGCAGCCTCCTGCTGATCAACTTCTTCCTTAGCTCCACTCTGACCCTGCTCTGCCTCAGCTTCAAACCATTGCCCCTTGGCCTGTCTGCAGACAGCCTGAGGAGAAGTCCCTCTGCAGCCTTCCTGCAGGATCCCTTCAGGTCCTGGCAGGCAGCTCTGAGGTCCCCTCAGAGTCTTCTCTTCTGCAGGCTGCACCCCCCCAGCTCCCTCAGCCTGTCCTGATAGCAGAGGTGCTGCAGCCCTGGGCTCATCTTTGTGGGAAAGGTCAGGCCTTAAAGCTGGGATGATGGGGGAGGCCAGAGTAAATCTTGACAATCCTTCCTGGGGTCTGTCTTGTTCACTGGGTAGGAAGAGATGCAGCTGAGGACAACTAAAGTGTGTGCAAGAATAAAGTGACTGTTTAGGCAGAGCAGGTCCTGCTAAAAGAGCACTGAAAAACCCCATCCTTTGTTCTCTCCAAAGGCAAAGTTGATGTATCTGAGCTGAACAGGACTTACCAGCAGCATCTGAGCTGCAGGAGGCGTGACAGGAAGCTGAGTGGCACAGAGGACTTGTGGGCCAGACTGCAGTATTTATGGAAGGTAGTATTTTGAGCTGCCTCTTTATCTTTGCAAGTGGATCATGGTACATGTGTCAGGAATTAAACAGTTTTAACAAGTGTGACTAATGCAACCAGAATGTTCCAGCTGCCTATGGATTTAAGCAGCACAGCTCTTTCTGTTCACTTAATGCTTCAATACAGACACTCTGCAGAGGCCAGGAAGGGTCACTTGTGCTTCTGTGTCAGCTGAAAGTGCAGGCTCTGAGGTACAAAGCATTAGCAGAGTAGGGATGTAACCTGTCAGTGGCTTTTTTGAATAGTGCTTCATGTGCCAAAGAAGGTTTCCCTAAGGGAAATGAGGAACTGGGACACAGAAACTCTGCACAAAATAGCTTCTGTGTTAGTGGAGTTTCTTCTTTCTTCAGGTAATGATGAGTTGAGGAGTCCTTTATAAAATAGATGGTACAGTGGCATAGTTTTCTCTTCAGCTGTGTTTGGTTTGCTTCCAAATTTCTGTGTTGAAGAGTTGTTTTGCAGGGCATTGAAATGTGATGCAAACAGCATTCACTTCCTCTTGTTTTGCACAGACAGAGTTCCAAGGCTCACTTGAAAGGGAGGCTTACTGTGGCTAGGGCTTGAATGGGGAAATGCAGTGAAATCAGTAGCACAGTTTGCCTGTGCTGATTTTTCCTGTATTGGTGGCTAGAGAAAAGATAACCCAAGGGGAGAAGATCTGCCCTGGACCTCTTACGCACAGCAGAAAGCAGCTACCAAAACCAGAGGATTTGGGCTTCACACCCAGGCTTACCAAGCAGGGAGTGCCAATACAAATCTTTCATGAATGGAAGGGGTTACAGCTTCAAGAGCAGATGGATAAGGAGGTCACTTAAATCATTCAAAAGTAAAAGCTAGCAGTTTCATAAAATAAAGCCAGCCTTCTCCAAAGGCATCCCTGGGGTAGCTGGGAAGCTGGCCTTGATCCATGCTGTTGAGAGTGAAAAGGACCAGCAGAAATGCAGCACAGTTTGCTTTAATGCCTTGGACTGCAGAACTGGCACTGAGCAAACCATTCTGCAGTCCAGAGCAAGTTCCTCCCCAGCTCCTGTTGCCTCCCTGCCTCTGTGACCCTGCTGTGCTTGCTGGCAGCTTTTGCAGCGGTGGCTTTCCTCAGCTGTTGATTTTCAGCTGGGTTGTACCCAGCTTGAGTTTTTGTGTGTGTGACGTGGTGCAGCTCCCACAGACTGCTGCCTCTCCCCTTCTCTTGTGCAGGCTGTGCTGGGTGTCCCGGGAGATTCCACAGGGATCTCAAAAGATGCAGTGTTCCTGGACAGTGGTGGAGACTCCCTGAAGGCTCTGAGGCTTCATGAGGAACTTGAGCTGCTGGCAGGGAGAGCTGTGCCTGGACTCCTGGAAGCTATTCTCAGCTGCTCCATTGAAGGGGTTTACAGACACATCCTTAAGATCCTGTTTCCAGAGGAAGAGCAGTTAATGAATTGTGACAGTGCTGTGAAAAGAAAACGAAGGGGGAAGAGCGGAGAGGAGCTGCGTGGCAGACACACCAAGCTGAAAGCTGGGACAGGCCTCGAGGCTGCTGCAGAGTTCAGTCCATTGCTTGCCCTAAGCAGAGGAAACCATTTTCTTGCCAGGAATTTCCCCAAGCCTCTCATGCAGCCCAGGAATACAGCACAGGTAGGAGTGGAGCTGCGACAGCAAGCATCCTCTCTGCATGCAGTGACTCCAGGTATCTTGCAAACCCACACAGAAGGGTGTGAAGGAGCTGCAAAGCAGGCAGGTGGCCCTGACTGCTCTGTGCAGCAAAGCCACGCAGCAGGAGTGGAGCTGGGCGTCAGGTGGAAGTCCAACACAGGGAAATGCGTTGATGCATCACCACTGGTTATCATCCCATCTGCAGAGGCAGCAGCTGTGTATGTGGGCTCTCACTCCCACACAATGCAGGCCATTGATCTGGAGTCAGGAGAGATAAGGTGGGAGAAGACCCTGGGAGACCGGATCGAATCTTCTGCCTGCGTGTCCAAGTGTGGCAGTTTCGTTGTGGTTGGTATGGCTTCTCTTGCAGCCTTCACCCTCAGTTAGCTTTGCTGCTAAAGACAGGATGAGTGGCAGGGAACCTTGTTTCTCACCTCTGAATGTCTTTCCTCTCCACTTAACCAAACACTTCTGTGTCTGCTTCAAAACTGATGGCTTGCAGAGTAGAAGGAAGAAGTAATTTTAAGCTTTGTGGAAGCAGTGATGGAGGTTATCCACCATGAACACTTGTGGTTTGTTAGACACCAACTTAGTCAGAAGGCTTCATTAAGTCAGGGGCTGCAGCTGGCCTGTGGATGTAGTCTACCTGGACTTCAGCAAGGCCTTTGACACTGTCCCCCACAGCAAACTCCTGGCTAAGCTGGCAGCCCCTGGCTTGGACAGCATCACTCTGAGCTGGGTTAGGAACTGGCTGGAGGCTGAGCCCAGAGAGTGGTGCTGAGTGGTGCCACAGCCAGCTGGCAGCCAGGCACCAGTGGTGTGCCCCAGGGATCAGTGCTGGGCCCCATGCTCTTTAACGTCTTTATTGATGATCTGGATGAGGGCATTAAGTCCATCAGCAGTAAATTTGCAGATGACACCAAGCTGGGGGCAGGAGTTGATCTGCTGGAGGGTAGAGAGGCTCTGCAGAGGGACCTCGACAGGCTGGGCAGATGGGCAGAGTCCAAGGGCATGAGATTGAACACTTCCAAGTGCCGGGTTCTGCACATTGGCCACAGCAACCCCATGCAGAGTTACAAGCTGGGGTCAGAGTGGCTGAGAGCAGCCAGGCAGAGAGGGACCTGGGGGTGCTGGTTAATGGTAGGCTGAACATGAGCCTGCAGTGTGCCCAGGCAGCCAGGAGGGCCAATGGCATCCTGGCCTGCATCAGGAACAGTGTGGCCAGCAGGAGCAGGGAGGTCATTCTGCCCCTGTACACTGCACTGGTTAGGCCGCACCTCGAGTACTGTGTCCAGTTCTGGGCCCCTCAGTTTAGGAAGGATGTTGACTTGCTGGAACGAGTCCAGAGAAGGGCAACAAAGTTGGTGAGGGGTTTGGAACACAGCCCTGTGAGGAGAGGCTGAGGGAGCTGGGGTTGCTTAGCCTGGAGAAGAGGAGACTCAGGGGAGACCTTATTGCTCTCTCCAACTCCCTGAAGGGAGGTTGTAGACAGACAGATGTTGGTCTCTTCTCCCAGGCAGCCAGTACCAGAACAAGAGGACACAGTCTCAAGCTGCACCAGGGGAGGTTTAGGCTGGAGGTTAGGAAGAAGTTCTATACAGAGAGAGTGGTTGCCCATTGGAATGTGCTGCCCAGGGAGGTGGTGGAGTCGCCATCCCTGGACGTGTTTAGGAAGAGACTTGGTAGGGTGCTTGGTGCCATGGGTTAGTTGATTAGGTGGTGTTGGATGATAGGTTGGACTCGATGATCTTGAAGGTCTCTTCCAACCTGGTTTATTCTATTCTATTTAGCTTCTCTTCTACTCTTTGGTGGCTGATTAGCTTTCTTTTTATATATTGAAGTATCAAAAAGTGATAGTCTTGAACTGTCCTCAAAAATGGCTAAAGGCAGAAATTATTACCTGGTGCCTCATGATTTTGCAGAGAGTTCAGTCCCCTTGTCTGGCCCTCCTTGGAAGTGTACTGAGCATGGGCTTTAGTTTTGTCACACCTGTTGTCAGCAGAGTTGCCATCTCTGTCTCAGAGCTGTCTCTGTGGCTAGGATGTATCCCTCACTGGTGAGCACAGGTGCCCAGCTGGGGAGGTGCTTTTCTTCTTTTCCATAGAATTTTTGAGTGCTGTTTGCTCTGGTAACAAATGGAAACTCCTTCAGGTTTAATGAAGCATTCTAGAACAAGTTGAGCTCTCATGAGTAAACAGAGAGACTCTGTGGGTCTGCAGGCATGGCTTTGTGTCTCATCAGTCTCTCAAGGAGAAGGACCTGTCACAAGGTCACAGCATTGCTCTGAAGAGGACTAACCTATGCAGCCTCAAGAGGAGTCCTCTTGCATGCTCTTGGAGGACTCCTGCAAGAGCAGTCTGTCCTCCTTGGCACCTGCTCCGGCAGTGAGGTTCCTGTAGGTGCACCTTTTCTGCCTCTCTCATGTGGGACAGAGGGGGCTGCTCTTGCCCCTTGGAGTTTGCAGTCCAAAGGAGTACAAGGCAGCCAGGATGTTCTCTAAGGGGGAGGTGGTGGAGTCACCATCACTGGAGGTGTTTAGGAAGAGCCTGGATGAGGCACTTGGTGCCATGGTTTAGTTGATTAGATGGTGTTGGGTGATAGGTTGGACTGGATGATCTCAGAGGTCTCTTCCAACCTGGTCTGGTCTGGTCTAGTCTAGTCTAGTCTATTCTATTCTATTCCACCACCTTTGCTTTCAGGAAGGAAAAGTAGGGAGAGAGAGAGAGAGAGAGAGAATTAAAAAAGCCCACCATGCATCCTTCTCAGCAACTCTCCATGGCTGCTGAGATCACCCCTGTAAAAAGGCAGTGAGACTCTAAGTGTAACCTGGCAAGAGCAATCAATTTGAGCTATCAGCAAAGACTTGGAGCTGAAAGGAGAGGAGGAGCTTTGGAGAATGTTTTCAGCCTCCCTCCTGAGTCATCAGTTTGCTTTCTGCAGCAGGCAGCATAAACCACACCCTAAATACAAAGAATCATTATTCCTTTCTCCCCTCTTGTGTTTTCTCTCCTGCAGGTTGTTATGATGGCTTAGTGTATGTGCTTCAGAGCAGTGATGGAGAAGTGCACTGGACCTTTGCCACAGAAGATACTGTGAAAAGCTCTGCAGTTGTAGACCCCAGCAGTGGAGTAGCCTACATAGGCTCTCATGACCAACATGTGTATGCCTTGGACATCTATGTAAGAGCTCTGACTTGTCCATACAGAAGAATACATTTCTAGCTCAGACTCCATTTGTAGCACACTAGATGAAGCTCTACTGCTATTAGTGTTCTAAGGAGCCCACAGTTACTCTCTGGAAATAGTCAGGCCTGCTTGCAAGTGGGGTTAGGACTAGGTGGAGGTAAATAGTGTTAGTGGTATCCTCAGCTGTGGTTCTGGTGGCACTGGTCCTAGTTGAACCCAAATCTTAGGTTTCTTAGTCACTAAGTTCTGTGTGGGTGTTTCAGAATAGGATGTCTAGCTGGAAATAAAACTGTGGGTTAATGAATCACAGCATCCTAGAATGGCTCAGGCTGGAAGGGAGCTCAGAGCTCATCTCCTGCAGCCTCCACACCATGCCCAGGGACACCTCTCAGCTACACTCAGCTGCTCAAGGCCTCATCCAGCCTGGCCTCCAGCACCCCCAGGCAGGAGGCAGCCACAGCCTCCCTGGGCAGCCTGGGCCAGAGTCTCAGCAGCCTCCTGCTGAACAACTTCTTCCTCAGCTCCACGCTAATCCTGCTCTGCCTCAGCTTCAAACCATTCCCCCTTGGCCTGTCTGCAGACACCCTGAGGAGAAGTCCCTCTGCAGGATGCTGGAGAGGGAGAGAGAATTTTACATTCTAAAAGCCTAGGTGAGGGGAGGTGGCAAATGAGGGGCAGATGTTGGCTGTTCATTAGCTGCAGCTCTGGTATTTACTGGAAGAGAAACAGTTTGGAGGTTGGGTCTTCACTTCCTAACTAGTGTTTGCTGAGTGAGTGCAGTGTTGGATAAGCTTTGACATGCAGAGGTCTTTGTAAGCATGATGAACCTCATCTCCAACTGAAAGCCTTTTTGTCTCTGCTCTTGTGCTTGCAGCAGAAGGCCTGTGTGTGGAAGGTGCATTGCAACAGTGGAGCTGTGTTTTCATCTCCTTGCCTGAGCTCTTCTCCACATCACCTCTATGTGGCCACGCTGGGAGGACTGCTCCTGGCTGTTAACCCAGTATGTACCTTTCCTTGCTTGTCTTTGATCCCAGTCCCAAATTCCAATCAAACCAAAGAGCATTTCTGCAGTTAAGATTGCTTCCCTGTGGAAAGGAACTGGATGCTCAGCTTGCCATAAGGCATTTTTCATCTGAGGGCCTTATTCTTATACCATTGTTTTTGTTGTTTTTCTTTTTGGGTTGGTTGTTTTGTGTTGGGTTTTTAAGGGTTGGGTCCCAGCTGGATCAAGCTGTGAGGGAAGGGTAGCTGCTTGCAGTGGTGTTAAACCCCAGGTGCCATTCCATGCTGCCCTTTACAGGTGACTGGGAATACCATCTGGAAAAACTTCCTGGGCAAACCCCTCTTCTCCTCTCCTCACTGCAATGAGCAGTGTGTTTGTGTGGGGTGTGTGGATGGAAACTTGTACTGTTACACTCATGCTGGAGAAAAGGTACAAGGGTGGTGGTGTTGGGGGGTGGGGGTTATGTTCATCACACAGCCTTGGATATAGGATGCTTCATGAGTGCTGACCCAACCAGCAGTGTATGTTGTTGAGGAGAAGGCAGCAGAGCTGTGTGCCAGGGGTAGTCCACAAAGCTTACAGCCAGACTGCCAGCTCTCAAGTTGTTTGATGCAGTAGAAGACTTTCTAGTCCACAGCTCCCACCCAAAGTAAATGGTCAGGAGGAGAGCCAGCAGTGACCTGGCACAGGGTGGGGGTTGGACTTTTCAAGCACATTAAAGCTCTCTCTCCTCTAAGGTGCTGGCTTTTAGATGGAAAGGTTTCTTAGAATGTTTATGCATTTATCAGTCCTAGTTATGGCAAAATACAGGTCAGCCTTCACCTTCAGCTGAGCTCCTCAGAGCCCAGGGTGGGTTGTAGCTGGTATTGAAACAGCTGGCACTGTCTCTGGTGGTTTGCCTGAGGTGCAGTATGCACAGCAACCCCCCTGCCTTTTCTGATCACAAAACCTGTCTTAGCCCTTGGCCTGCTCTCTGTCTGCTTGCAGCAGAGCTGCAGACCTGAAAGCCTCCTGAGGAGGGATCTGCACAGCATTAGCATGAGCAGAGCAGCTCTTGCCTCTGTGTGTGGCACGTTAGCAGCACTCACCAAGTTCATTACTGTGTGGTGCAGCAGCCCAGGAGGAGTCTTTTCCCATGCTGGGCAGCTTCCTATGGGCCTCACAGGAGGTAGTAACTCTTGCACAGCTCTTTTATGAGCCTTTTATCACTTACCCTGTGTGTAAAACCAGGCAAGTATTTAGCAGCCCTCCCTGAGCTAGTGAAATAAACTGCCCTGCTGGCAGCAGCTAGGCCAGTGAAAACTGACAGCTGCTGCCAGCCTGAGCACAGGAGCAGGCTCTGATAATGCTGGTTCTGGTCTTTCTGCAGGCTTGGCAGTTTGCCACTGAGGGACCTGTGTTCTCCTCTCCATGCATCTCAAGTTTAACTAAGCAAGAGGTATTTGTGGGCTCCCATGACTGCTTCATCTACTGCTGTAGCACGGAGGGTAATCTGCTGTGGAAATTCAAGGCCACTTCAAGTGTGTATGGAGCACCATTTGTTTTCCAGAGTGATGGCCTCCAGAACAGGACTCTTTTGGCAGCAGTATCTACAGATGGCAGAGTGTGGATCCTGAATGCCAAGAGTGGGACAGCAGAAGGAGCACATAAGCTTCCAGGAGAGGTTTTCTCCTCCCCCGTGGTCTGGGGAACAAAGCTTGTTGTTGGCTGTAGAAATGATTACGTTTATTGCCTGGATGTGTGTGCAGCAGGAGAGAAGAACAGCTAAGAGGTTGGGCTGCTTCCTTTGGTCTACAGTGGTAAATTAAGAACTCCCACAGGGGCTCTCTGCTTCTCTGCCTAGTTTCCTGTGGCCAAGAGTTGCTCTTTGCAGACCTCTGGGGTAACATTTTGCACCAGGCAGTGTCCAGGGTCGGTACAGAAGCTCCTTCTTGCCTTGCTGGACTGACTGGAGGAGAATGGCTACTCACTACCCAGCTAGAAGTTTCCCTGTCCCTCCCTCATTTCCCAGCTCCAGTTCATCAAAGAACATGTTTCAGGTGCTTTGGAGCTGAGTAGTAAGAAAATGCCAGGCAGCAGCTTGGCCTCAAAACACTTGCACCGTGGTAAGGTGCCATGCTCTGCAGCATGGAAGAACACATCTGTCTCCCTGAGGGAGGGATGTCCAGCCCAGCCTGGGCCCTGAGGTTCCTCCATAGCTTGTGCCTGGCTCTTCAGGCTGGTGAGGCTTCTGTGCCATGGCAGGGTGACCCAGGTCCTTTCCTGAACCTGACTTGGTTTCTGAGGACAGAGCCTGCCTTGCACATCCCTGGTCATAGTCACCTGGTTGCTCAGGGTACAGGAACTCAGCAGCTCCTCACTGGGTGAGCTTAGGCCTTCCTTGGCTCCAGCTCTGCCCAGTGTGTCCTTACCCCCTGTGGAAGTCAGGAGTCAGCTGTGCTCTCAGCTGGAGAATACATCTAGAGCTGGATGGCTACTGCATGCCCAGGCCAGGTACAGGTGCTGGGTGCCAAGAGGAAGCATGCACTGCTCCCATCACTGGCAGCTCCTTTGTTCAGGGGCCTGAATGAATGCTCCCTACAGTGTCTTGACAGACACTGTCTTTGAAAGGAAGTACCAGTGGACTTTAAGGTGACTCAAACATGTGCAGTGACTCAAGTGCACTTAACTGAGGGCAGCGTCCTGCTTAGGAGTCTGCTGAAAGAACTCTCCTGGAAGGTAAGCTCTGAGTCTTTCCTTTGAGCTGTTCTAAAGTAGAAGCTGCACTGGCTGTGCTGCTTCACAGCTGCTTCCTCCACTTCAGCAGCCACTTGGAGCCCTGGGGAAAGCTGTGTGTACCAAGCAAAGCTGAAGCAGACTGTCAGCAGCAGCGGACACAAGAAGACATCCCGCAGCGCTTGGCTGATCTTGCCTGGGTTATAGTTTAATAAGAATCAAAATGACATCAGTATAATAAACAATTGCACTTTAAAACAGTTGAAAAATTAAAAAAGTACACAACAAATACCCCACAGTTATACATCTGCTCCTTCTGGCCAGTGCTGTAGCAGCAGAGAGGGGCAGCGTTCGGAACCTGGGCAGGAGAAAGGGCGGGTTGGGGGGGTGAGTTACAAAAGGCTGAGAACAGGAATATACTACAGAGTGGTTGGTCCAGTTCTTGCAACAGCTTTGCTCTTTCCAGCTGGCTGGGGAGGGTTTGGGGTGGTGTGTTTCACACATTTCCAACACTCTTAGAAATGGCTGCCTCAGCCAAAGCAAAGGAACACCTGCTTGGTATGGAGGGCAGACTGCTGTTAACTGAACAGCAGCTCTCACTGCTGAACAGGACCACTTCAGAACTGTCCCCATCCAGTACTGGATACAATACAGCTCCCACTGGATACCTTTATGCTTGAACACAGCCTCTGCTTTGAAGCTTCAGCTGAAGACAGTCCTGAGTGGAGGCTCTGTTGTGTGTGCTGGCAAGGGATTGGAGTGGGAAGCTGCAGCCTTGCCTGGTGCACAACAGCAGCTCCTCCTGCTGTACCTTGCAGCACACCAGCATCCTTAACTCTTGATCCTGATTTACTTCACTTTCTCTTTCTGCCTGGCTCCTTCTCTCAAGGAGGACTCCTGAAGGTGGAGTTGAGGCAGTTTGGTTCCTGTGGTTACAAATGCACCCTGCAAGTGTAGAGACTGGGAAAGTGTCCATTTAACTCGGCTGCACCAGGAGCAAAAGGAGTCCTGCCCAGTTCTTCCAGTGAGCTTGCAGAGATTTGCCTTGCAAGGCTTTGTTTGTCTTCCTCAGGGATTTGAAAACAGCATCAACACCTCTCTGTATAAAACTGTCCTATTTACATCAAAGGTTCAAAGTGAGAGATTCTGCTTGAAAGAGGAAACTGAGCAAACCCCATGGCTTAAAAGCGACCCAAGAGAAGCCCTCTTGCTGCTGCACTTCTACTGAAGCTGATGTGACCATTGTGCTTTTGCTGTTGTCACCATGGGACTGAGCTGTTGGGTGGGAGTGTCTTCAGTCATGCCTTCTGCTGCCAAGCCCTTTGTGGTCCTTGGAACAGGGGCACACAGCATGTTTCTTGCTTTTCCTGCATCAGTTCAAGTGCTGCTCCTCAGGCTGCATCCAGCAGTTTGGCTACAGTACTCCCATGGACTACACCTGGTGTGGTTCTGTGGTGAAGCTTCTCCTGCCAGTGTCTCCCTTCATGATGCTGTAGGCCCAGAGGAACATTGATGGTTATAAAAAGGAGCCACTCCCAGCTCCTAGAGACTCCCTTGTAAAACAAACTGGGGTTTACCAGGGGGACTTCTGAAAGCAGAGCCTCAGCTCTTCCTGTGGGGTGCTGAGGACAGGAACATTCTTCATTACAGCATGGACTTTATCCTCTTCTGTAAGAGGGAGAGGGTAAGCACTTCTGGTTTAGTGACAAGAAACAATGAAGGGGTGGATTGCCACAACAGCTACCTGAGGTGGGGTGAGGAACTTCCTTCCTGAAGCTGTCCCCTGGCTGGACAGGGACTCGGCTGAACTCCTCAAGTTGCACACGGAGTAAAAGCAGGAAGAGGGCAGTTAAAAACTTCTGAGAGTGACTGGCTTAGTTTTCTGTTCTCAGTTCAGTTCTGCAAATCTTACTGCTGTGGGAACCGAGACAAAGTCTGCAGGAGCACAGGAGCAGTTTGCCCACTGCAGTTCCAGTCAGCTGCTTGCAGAGGGATGCACCACTGGCTCCCTGGCTTCTTTCAGAACACTTCACTGATTTTTACTTCAATAGTTTATTTTTTTTGAAGGTGGGATAAATTGCTTGCTTCCTGGGAGTGAGGGACTGCAGGCATGGTGCATTAACCCCCTGATGAAAGGCATGGCCTCAGCCTCTGGCTGCTACCAGCCCTCTGCCGAGCGTTGCAGCTGAAACAGTATCCCCCCCAGTTCTGCCTTGGCAGGAAAGCCTTCAGAGAGCAGGCAGGACTGACAGCTCCTACAGTTTAACACTTAAAGGAAAAGAAGAGAAGGCAACATGCATCTTGCCTTCATTTTCAACAATGGAGTGCTGAAAAAGAATTCCTGTGCAGAGAGCTGAAAAGTGCAGCACTGAATACCCACAGAGGAGCTTCCCAACTGCAGTCCTGGCCCTTGGGATGATGCTGAAGTTGCCATCCACTAGCTTGAGCCTTCTCTCAGCTCGTTGAGGGAGGCTGGCTCTGGAATATTTGCCATGCCCTCATCAGCTGTTGGTCAAAGCAACGGAACCTGTGGCTTGGGTAGGCTTTACAGTGAGCGAGAGCAGAAGGGGGATCAGTTTGCAGTCTTTTCAATACATGCATTTCATCTTTGCCATGTGGAAAAAGCTGAATAAATAAAAGGAAGCAGCTGAGGGGCAGCAAGAGGGATGTCACTTTGCACTTTACTTGATGATCTGTGGACAGTCACTCCAGGCCTTTGCTTTCCTTTTGGCTAAGGCCAGCCAGGCTGGTTCTGTTGACACAGGGTTAGCATCAGGGGTAGAGAATCTCTTGGCCACCTCCTTTGCCAGCGGGGTTGATGGAACAGAATCTGAAATCTCCACTGGGTTGGATGGGGTGGGGAAGAGAAGAAACAAACAGTGATTGAACCTCCTTGCTTTGTTGCAGCATTCTAGAGCCTTGCTTCATGCTCCTTGCCAACCTTTCTGCTTAAATCTCACTTAACTGCATTTGCAAAACAAGGGAGCTGGGAGGAGCTGAGGTCCCTTTGCCAGAGCTGACTGCAAATAGTGCATAAAAACAGGGACAACAGTTTCAGGCTCTGTGAGATGCAGAAAAAGCAGTTCCAACGTGCCAGCCAGAAACTGTTTTAATCACATCTGCAGTAACAAACCAGGGGAAATAAAGCTGGGCTAGACATTTCTTCTCTCTGGTAAAGCAGCTGCTGAACAGCTGTAATCCTAGCTGGGTCCTCCACCTGTAACCCAACCATCCTCAGCTGGGTCTTCCATCTGTAACCCAACCACCCTCAGCTGGGTCCTGCAGTTCTGCCTCAGCTCACCACTGCACTGACAGCATCCTGCAGAAGTGAAGCAGCTTTCTGCAGGAGCTGTGGCACATCTTGAGAGCAGCATATTGAAGACCAACAGCTGTCTCAGCAAGAAAATGTGTGGAATAAGCAACTGATTCCTCAGCAGCAGCTTCACAGAGCAGCACTGTAGCAAGGCTCTGTGGAACTCAAGGGGGAAGACTGTCTAATTAGTGTCCTTCAAGGCAATCTCCAAGGAGTAACTCTAAAAAGAGTTAACAAAATAACTCCTCCCTTGCACCTTTTCTTTTTATGAGCCTAAAAGCTTTTCTTTTGTTGTTAAATGTTCAGATTCACTCCAAATGACTTCTAGCTGCATTCCACTTCCAGGTTCTGAGTGCTTTAAATAGCTTTAAAACTGCACAGAGAGCATAAGTTGTTTATTCTTCTTTTCAGTACATCTTAATCTGCAAGTAAATGAACAGTAGGAGCAGCTCCTGCTGTAGCCAGCAGCTGCCAAGCTCATTATTTCAAATGTTAGATCATTTCTGCTCTTTTAAAGGTTACACCTTTCCTTTAAACATGTTCTAGCCTGGGCTCCTGCCTTAAATGCTGTCCTGGGTGTGGGATGCCCAAACTGGTGCTACCACCCATCAGGAACTTGGTGTGGTTGGTAAGGGCTGCCTTACAGACCAGCCAAGGAAGATTGAGTCTTGGCCCATGGTTCATAGGATCATAGGATGTTGGGGGTTGGAAGGGACCTTTGAAGATCGTCAAGTCCAACCCCTGCCAGAGCAGGACCATAGAATCCAGCACAGGTCACACAGGAACACATCCAGATGGGGCTGGAAAGGCTCCAGAGAGGGAGACCTTCATGTAGTTTGGCATCATCTCTTGTGCTAGAGTTTGACTTCTGCTAGAAGTGACTGTGTGAAAGCCCAGCATCACACTGCTGCATCTGCTAGAGACTGGCAGCAGTGCTGGACAGCTGCTCCAGCTGCCTGCCTCCCAGCCAGGTCAGACACTCAGCAGGCTGACAGGGAGCAGAGGAGTTCTGGGCAGGCAGTGTGAGACCTGCGAATGGTTTGGAAGGGGCCTTTAAAAGATGATCCAGTCCAGCTCCAGCCATTGCAAGTAGAAGTAATTTTCAGGGGCTCTCTGCAGAGCATGGACAGGCAGCTGCTGAGCCAACCAACTATAGGCATGCAGAGGGGGTGTTGAGCTTGGAACAGTGTAGGGAAGAGTAGCTCTGCTTCAGCCTTCACTGTGACAGCTACAGGAGCTGCCTTGCTGCTTTCCCCAGCTCCTGGCTGCAGAGCTGCTGAACAGCTGCAGCTGCTCTATGTCCTCACTTTCAAAGGGGCCCACACTGTGCACTCTGCAGCTTGGAGAAAGGTTTCTTAATACCTATCCAGACTCTTCCCTAAACCCTTTTGCCCAGGACAGGAACACCAGGCAAGTCTCTCCTGCTGCAGTCACCTCCTGGCACCCCAAATGTCCTGGGCCTTGGTGGCAGTTTCATTGTGCTGGGCCTGCCTTGTGAGGATGGAATTGTTGCAGTGCATCTCTGCACTGGCAGACAAAGGTTCTGCTGCCAGCCTTCCACACCAAAGACCTCACTGGGAAGGAGAAGTCCTAAATGTAAAGTAACAGGGGCTGCCTTCAGCTGGATTGATTGGGTTTTGCCTTTTGGAGCAAAATACTCATTTCAGGTATCCTGGGGGGTTTCTCCTTGGCAAGCTGGGAGGTGTGGGAACACAGCATGCTCCAGTGCCTGCACAGATACACTTCACAGCAGTGCCATTCCCCCTCTGTGATAAACAACCCCTAACCCAAAGGCAAAGATGCACTGCACCTGCACCTCTGCCGTGCATCACTCGTGTTCCAGAGCTACTGCTGGCTATGGCCTGGGGAGCCAGGCTCATTTTTTAGCTCAGGCTGGAGCATTTCTGAGTAAACACAGCAGTGCAGCTTTAAACCCCTGTTACAAGCAGGCCCAGCCTGTGCCATGGGCAGCACCTGAGCCCGGGGCTGCAAACACATCTGTAATGCTAGGGATGGGACCCAAGAAAAGATCCAACTCATTGGCTTCCCCCAGACCATGCAACAGCATTTCTGAAGTGCAGAGCTGCACCTCACTGTACCTGTCACAGAGGTTGGGAGGGTGTTGGACTTCTTCAGCTGTTCCCTTCTTTCTAGCCTTGTCACAGCAGTCTCTGTTTTCTTCTCCCCTTCTTGGGTTGTAGATTTCTGCAGCGTGCTTGGTTTGCTGCTGCTGCTGCTGCTGCTTTTATTGTCTGACTGATTGCTGGCAGCAGCCTAGAACAGAGCAGGAAAAGAGTCACATCATGGCCACAAATCAGAGGTGTCACACCTGAGGTTCCCATTCATCACCTGTCCTTTGGCAAAGGATCAAACCACTCTGATACTTCTAAACCAAAGTAATTAGAGACTAAAAAAGCCAAACCCAAACACAACCCCAAACCAGAGAGTGAAATCTCTCTTGGTGTCACTCCAGTCAGAACAGCTTGAGCCAGCCCTGACTGTTAAATACAGCACTGCAACCCCAAATGCACCTCTGGGCAACTTCACCCCCACTGCTGCTCTCTTCCACCAGTGTCTGTGGGGCTGTCAGAAACAGACACTGATCCACATCACCTCCCTTTCTCCCAGCTGGGATATCCAGAGACAGCACCACTGGTTGTGTGGCACCACTGCTGCACTGCAGGTAGAACACTGACCGGCAGACAGCTGCCTAGGGAAGGGGCAAGAGAGGAGATCTGAATCCAGAGCCTGCTTTTGACATTTGGATGCCTCAGGAGTGCTCATTTCTTACATTTGTTTGCATTATCCCCAAATACTGCAGAGCACAGTAAAAATAAACCCAAATTAACTGACCATGAGGCAGCAATGTGCTCTTGTGCCCAAGAAGGCCCAGGGCATCCGGGGGGAATAGAAGGGATGTGGTGAGTAGGTCAAGAGACATTCCCCTGCCCCTGTACTCTGCCCTGGTGAGGCCTCATCTGGAATATTCTGTCCAGTTCTGGCGCCCCTCAACTCAAGAAAGACCTCAGGGAGCTGCCTGAGAGAGTCCAGCACAGAGCCCCAGAGCTGCTGCAGGCAGTGGAACATCTCTCTGGGAGCACAGGCTGAGGGAGCTGGGGCTTGGAGCAGAGGAGCCTGAGGGCTGCCCTCACTGCTGGGGATAGAGATGTTCAGGGCTGGAGCCAGGCTCTGCTCAGGGATGGCCAAGCACAGCACAAGGGGCACTGGGGGCAAGCTGGAGCAGAGGAGGTGTCAGGGGAACAGGAGGGAAACTTTGTCCCTGTGAGGGTGGCAGAGCCTGGAGCAGGCTGCCCAGAGAGGCTGTGGAGTCTCTGGAGCCTTTCCAACCCCTCCGGATGTGTTCTGGGTGCCCTGCCCTGGGTGCTCTGGCAAGGGGTTGGACTGGGTGACCTCTGGAGGTCCCTTCCAGCCCCTACCAGTCTGTGATGCTGTGTGGCTCTGTGCTAAGCTCTAAGTGAGCATTCCCCAAGCACCTGGGAGAGAACCACGCTGCACACAATTGCCTGCACAGTGGCCATGCTCATGCTTGCCATGAGCTACACCTGTGAGTAAGGCACTGGGAGTCCACACTCATACTGCTACTCATTCTTCAGCATTTTCTCCTGGAGATCTCCCTTTTGCTCTAAACCTTCAGACTGCTTTGTACTCCCTGGCACTCCAGCTCCTATGGAACCTTACAAACCTAGCAGTGAATAAAACGAATAATTCCCCTTTCACAAAACAAAAGCAGCTGGAAGTCACAGTGCTGGCAGCTGTCTTTCTGAGGGGCAGGGCTCCCAAGGGTATTTACAATTTCCTTAGCCAGCCTCTCTGCTTGCTTTGCCTCCCTGGCTTGTCTCCTCTCCTCCCTCGTAGCCTGCTGCTCCCGAAAGCCCTTCTGCTTCTGCAGCGCCAGCGTAATCCAGAGCGGTTGGGAGGCTTCCACTTTCTCCATCAACTTGGAGCCATCTAAGGAGTGCCTGCTCTGCAGGACAGGCTTCTCTGCAAGGAAACATGACAACAGCCAGTTGAGTAACGCACATCCCTTGTCTCAGGCAAAGCTGCACAGCTTCTCTGCTCTGCAGCTGAGCCCGTTGGATGCTGTGCCGGTCACAGACCTCTGCTGGACTGCACGGCAAGTCCTGAAACAGCTTTCATGGCTGCAGAGTAAGACCCAACACAGAGAGCTGCCCAAAGGGGCCTGTTTGGGTGAAAGCCCACCCCAGACACTGTGCACTTACAGCCTCATTTAACACAGGCACTTGCCCTGTCTGAGGTAAAGTGGGAGTGCCACAGGTACACTGGTTCTTACAACTGATGGAAGGGATCACAGCATCACAGTACCCAGCCACTAGGCACTGCAGCTCCCTGGGCTTCCACCTGGAGCCAAGGGAAGAATGTCTGAACTCTGGCCAAAAGAGGCTGCAAAGAGTACCCCTGGGGATGCAGCCCCTCTTTAAAGACTGGGGGTTTAAAACTCTCCCTTGAGCATTTGGCTTTCTGCACCCTGCAGGACATTGGGACTGGCACCCAGCACAGAGCTGGGAGCAGCAGGGAGCAGCACTGGGCTGGCAAAGCTGCTCCTGCTGAGCTCAGTGAGCACAGAGCTCACAGCTGGCCTGGGCTCTGCTCTGTGCCTTCACCTAGTGAAAGGGAAAGTGCATAACATGGTAAAAGCCAGGCAGCAGCTGCAGTGAGCTGTGGTGTTGGAAGTGTCTTGGTGCCTGCCAAAGCCATGACTGGACCAAAATTAGGCCATGCCAACGAAGGGCTGGACTCTGGCCTTGCTCTTCCTAGGGTCCTTGTACTGAGAGGGTGATTTTGCCTCTTGCACAAAATGCTCCGTCAGGACACAAAGGCTTTCAGCCCTCCTCTGAGGAGCCACCGTGGCTGCTGTGTTTCTGTGGCTGAAGAGTGCCTCTGAAATGCAGACTCCTGCCCCCAGCTGTGCTCAGAGACAAAAACTGCCCAGGACAGGCACTAGAAAGAGGGCCTAGAGCTCAGGAAGTTTTTTAAAGCTAGGATAATATTCCCCCCCAAAATATCAACAACATAATGCAAATGATCAAAATGGCTCTGATGCCATCATGAGCCATGGCACACAGAGTCCACCCTCTGGCCAGCTCAGTAACATCCTGAAAGGAGGTTGTGGAGAGGCTGCTGCTGGTCCCTTCTCACAGGTAATTAGTGACAGCACAAGAGGCAATGGCCTCAAGCTGCGACTGGGGAGGTTTAGACTGGACAGTAGGAAACATTTTTCCCATGCAGAGTGGTCAGGGATTGGAATGTGCTGCCCAGGGAGGTGGTGGAGTCCCCAAGCCTGGATGTGTTCAAAGGCAGGTTGGATGTGGTGCTTGGGGCTCTGGTTTAGGGGTGAGCCTTGCAGAGCAGGGCTCATGGTTGGACTTGATGATCCTGAGGGGCTTTTCCAACCTGAGTGTTTCTGTGATCTCTGCCAAGGATCACGCACAGACCTCAGTTCCCTCCCTGGAGCCCACTTTCTGCAGCAGGTCACCCTGAGTTTGTGCCTTTCTGAGTTAAAGTGTGGGGAGGCCAAGCCCTGCTCCCACAGAGGGGAAAACTGCAGCCTTAGACCAAATGTTTTCCCCCAGGTCTCATTTTGGCAACGCAGGCAAGAGCCAAGGGACCTGTGGCAGTCTCCTACCTTTCTTGGGCGGCTCAGGCTTTTTGTCATTTTTCTCCCTCCAGGGAATACTCAAAGATGGGAAAAATGACTTCTTTTCTCGGACTTCTTCCTCTTCATTCTTGCCCTCGTTGGCCGGTGTGGGGTGCCCTGGGTGGGCTCTGTCTTCTTTCCTCCAGCCGCTCTCCGCTTCAGCCTTGACCAGCCTCGGGCCCGGCACGTCAGCTGGGCTTGACCTGTTCAGCTTAGCGAGGGGAGATGCCGGCGGGGTCTGGCTGCTGGGCTTGGGGGCTAAGGCAGGTTTCTGCGTGGCCAGTGACTTGCTGGCTGGTTTCTCGTGGAGGGGCACAGCGCTCTGGGCACTGGCCGGGGGGGTGGCCGGTGGCTGTGAAGCCTCCACCGCTGCCACCGAGGAGTCTTTGGGATGAGCGGGGACGCTCCCTCTGCCCGTGCCGGGGGACGTGTTCTCTTCTGCAGCAAAAACAGAGGCTTCTTTCTCCCCGTCTGTGGTGACCAGCGGGTCAGGCACACCATCGAAGCTGTCTCCTGCACTGTACCTTTTCTTCTTCCTTTGCTCTGCCTGCTGATCGTAGTGGAAGCGTAAGGAGTAGTTTGTCCTGCGTAACTTGATCCCGAAAGGAGAAACGTTTTCTTCTCCGTTTGCTGCTGCTGCTGCTGCTGCTGCTTTGTCTGCTTTTTTGGTGCTGCTGCTCTGCTGACTTTCCACAGCGCTGGGGAGCTCTACCTGAGACAATTCTTTACCCGGAGAAGGAGGAGGAAAACTTGGAACAAGGAAAGATGGAAGATCTTTTGCAAATTTACAGCCTTCTGTGCTGTCTGCCGTGTCCCCGTGGGCTTCCGCCTTCTCCTTAGCCTTCCCAGCTAAGTTCTCCTTGCCAGCGGGGGCCACCTCCTCCTTGGAGCCGGCGGAGGAGCCGGGGACCCTTGCCCCAGCCCCTGCCGCGCTGCCCTTCGCCCCGCCGACGCTCTCGGCGCCCGGGCTGGCTCTGGAAGCTTCCGAGAACTTCTGCCAGGCCGGCGTGATGGAGAACTTGGCGTTGGCAGAGAGGGTTTTCCTCAGGCTGCCGTGGGGAGCTCCCCGTCCCCGCGGGGTCCAGTCGTCGCTGTGCCTGCAGCCGCCGCCCCGCTCCCTCTCGCCGTACCTGCTGCTCTCTGCGTTCTTCAGGATCCTGGAGCGGATGGATGCCCACTCGGCCAGCACCGCCTGGCTCTCCGCCGCCTCCTGGCCGTACCTCACCTTGCTGCTGCTGCCGGGCTTGGGGTCCTGGGGCTTTCTCCGGCCCTTCTCCGGCGAAGGGATCTCCACGTTCCTCCTCTCCTCCGTCAAGCCCAGCAGGGACTTGCAGGCCGAGTCCTTGATCTGGTGCAGGTTGACGGCGGTGCCGCAGAGCTGTGCCCCGGTCACCAGGATGGCCGTGTGGGGCACGCACCCCGCCGCCGGCAGCCGGGGGGGCCCCTGGCCGGCAGCCTGCAGCCTGCACTCCTTGCCGGGCGCAGAAGGCAGGCCTGCGCCTTTGACGGGCATGACCGGGCTCAGGTTGACCTTCTGAAATATGATCTCTTTGTCTCCAGAGGACACCTGGAACGTGAAGGGTCTGGATGCCGTTTGTCTCTCGTCTACCTCCTGCCACCGAAGTTCTTCTCCTATTCGCTTTTGCTCCTGAGCCTCCTCTTCTTTCTTCAGCTTCTGGGCTAGGACTTCTTCTGCTGTTTTCTCTCCTCTTTCTGCTTTGACCTTCTGGGACTTTGCTGCTTCTTGGACTTTCTCCTCTTCTGGATGCCTGTCAGCCCCTCCAGAATACAGCTGATCCTTGTCCTGTGGCTCTTCTAAGGACTTTTCCTGCTGGTTTTGGTGAGGATTTTGTCCTTCTGTGTTTAGCTTCTGCTCCTCCAGCTTGTTCCCGTCTCGTTTGTTTTGTTGCTCCTGTGGCACTGGCTCCTCTTGCAGCACACTCTCTGCACTTTCCAAGTGCATCTGCTTTGTGAGTTTGTGTTTTTTATGCTCTTCCCGTTTCTTTCTCCTGTCCACTCCTTGCTGGGGTTGTCCCTTCTCTGTCTTCTCTTCCTTCTCCTTCCAATGCTGCCTTTGTTCCTCCTCTTTCTTCTGTTGTTTGAGGCCCTCAGCTTCTTTCTCATGCCTCAGTTTTATTTCAGCTCCTTGAAGCTCTTTCTCTTCTAGCTCTTGTCTCTGTTTTCCTTCTTCATTCTGTTCCTTGAGTTCTTTGTGTTCCTTGTGCCACTTTCCTTCTCCTTCCTCCTGACACTGCTTTTCAGCCTCACGTTGCCTTTGTTCTTCCAGCTCTAGCCTCTCCTGCTCCTCTAGCTCTTCTCTCTGTTTCTCCTTTAGCTCCTTGCACCTCTGCTCTTCCCTTTCCTGATGCCTCTGCTCCTCCAGCTCCTGATGTCTCTGTTCCTGGAGCTTCTGCTCCTCCAGCTCTTGCCTCTTCTGCTCCTGTTCCTGGAGCTTCTGCTCCTCCAGCTCTTGCCTTTTGTGCTCCTGTTCCTGGAGCTTCTGCTCCTCCAGCTCTTGCCTTTTGTGCTCCTGTTCCTGGAGCTTCTGCTCCTCCAGCTCTTGCCTTTTGTGCTCCTGTTCCTGGAGCTTCTGCTCCTCCAGCTCTTGCCTCTTGTGCTCCTTCTGTTCCTGGAGCTTCTGCTCCTCCAGCTCTTGCCTCTTGTGCTCCTCCTGTTCTTGGAGCTTCTGCTCCTCCAGCTCTTGCCTCTTGTGCTCCTCCTGTTCTTGGAGCTTCTGCTCCTCCAGCTCTTGTCTCTGTTGTTCCTCCTGTTCCTGGTGTTTCTGTTTCTCCAGCTTTCGTCTCTTTTGCTCCTCCTTGCCATGGTGTTTCTGCTTCTGCAGCTCTCTTCTCTGTTGTTCCTCCTGTTCCTGGTGTTTCTGTTCCTCCAGCTCTGGTCTCTTTTTCTCCTCCTGTTCCTGGTGTTTCTGTTTCTTTAGCTCTGGTCTCTGTCGTTCCTCCCATTCCTGGTGTTTCTGCTCCTCCAGCTCATGTCTCTGCTTCTCCAGTTCCTGGTACCTTTGCTCCTCCAGTTCTTGCCCCTCTTCATCTTCCAGCAGCCTTCTCTCCTCCTTATGGGATGCTTGGTCTCCTATGTTCAGAGTTGCCTCTCCTTCAAGGACACACTGCCTCTCTTCCCCGCAGCGCCTTCTCTCCTGCTGCCTGTGCATCTGCTCAAGTTCTTGGCACCTTTGTTCTTCCATGTCCCTTTGTTCCTCCATTTCTACGATCTGCCGTATCCTCTCAGCCTCCAGGATGCCCCAGTGATCCTCAGCTCCTCTCTCCTCTGCCAGCTGGAGCTGCTTCTGCTCACTTCTGTTCTGGATTAGCTTGTCTGCTATGATGTGGCCATTGTAGCCTGGGTATCTGTCTCCATACAGCTCTGCTTCTAGGTCCTCTGGCTCAAACTCTGTGATGGTTAAACTTTGGGAGCCCTGCAATTGGAAACAAGTTTGGAGTTGCTGAGTGCTGCCTGCTGGCTTGGCATTCCCTGCGCTGAACAAACCACCAGTGGCAAATGCCAAACAGACAATGACCTAGTCCCAGAGCCAAGACCCCCACCCCAGTTTATGGATCACCTCACCATAGACCTCTCACCTCTTTGGAGGACAGCCTTCAGAAGAGAGAAGCCATCTCAGCAGAGGCAAGAGTGCCATCCTGAATGTCCAGCCACTGTTTGGTGTGCATGAGCTAAGCCAGGCTGAGCCCTGCCACTCCAAGCCCCCTGGGAGCAGCAGCTTTGCAGGCCTCTTCTGCTACTCAGAACTCCATCCTTTCAGCCTGGTATAATGAGCCCCTGCTTAGGGGCATTGTTTTGCCAGCTCCTCCACAGCAGATCTAGCTGTGGCTTGCAGAGACAGAAGCTGTTGCATGCAGAGGAGAGCTCTGCAGTGCTAACCAGCAGAGACTCTGCTCAGGGAAATACAATTTGGTTGCTTTTCACAAACCCAGGGCCAGGATATCTTCCCCATTAGCTGTGCAGGGACTCCAGCTCTGCTGCAGGAACCATGAGACATGAAGCTGGAGCTCCCCAGCAATACTCAGGCGTGTGCTCAGTGCTGACTGGTCCTTGATGCTTGCCCCACAGCCTTGGCATGTGGCTGCAGTAGCTGCAATGAACTGAGTCCAGCCAACAAGCCCAGTGGCAGCTTAAGCCCTGCCCCTGAGGCTGAGCTGCACCTGAAGTGCTTCCCAGCACTTTTCCTTGAGGAGAACTGCTCAGCCCATGCCCTGTCTGGCTACCATTTGTGAAGCTACCATTTGCCTCCAGTTAAACTTGGTGTAGAGGCAAGAGGTGTACACTGAATTTCTTCACTGCAAGAGTGATGAATGCAAGCACAGTGGTGCAGAAGGAAGCACAGTGGCCTCTCCTGAACCCTGCATCAGCTGAACAGTCTTGTCCCATTGACAAGCACCAGGAGGGTATCAGGATAAAGCCCCAAAACAGCCATGCAGGAAGTATACAGAGCTGGGATCTGGGCACTCACCCTGCAGCTGGAGCCAGAGCTGTGCTACTAAGTCTTACCCCTTCTTGTAAGGCAATGATGTTGCCACTGCCAGGCCAGCTCTAGAGAATCTGACTTTTTTCCCCCCCAACCAAATTTTGCACTGTCTGTCTCTACCAGAGCAACATTAAAGGTGGCAGATCCCCTTCAGACCTTCATGACTTACATTTTGGCTTTCTGACCCTTGTGACCTACATTTCTTCACTAGAAACAGCAGACTCAGAAAGCTCCCCCAGTGCAAACCTCTAGGGAGAGGACTTCAAGTGCAAGCAGTGCTTGTCTCCACTGCCTGGATTCAAGCTTCTTTGCCTCTTCTCTCCAGCTAGGGTTTCCTGTTTAGGTCTTTCTCTTGGTTTCAAGACAAAAGCAAAGCAGCAGGCATTGTATTTTGCCTTGAAGACCCCAGAGTGGTTGAAGAAGCTTTCAACAGCTACCTCTAACAATGTTAAGCACATCTGAAGGTCTTGGTCTGTCTATAGCAGCTCCTGGCACACAGTGTCACAGCTATATTGTACCCAGCTTCAGCAGTACCCTCCCTCCTCCCACACTTTGCCCAGGGGTTCAATACCTTTGTTAATCTCTTGTGCTTTCTTGACACCCTCTGCTTCTTTGGCTTCACTGCCAGCTTGTGTTTAGCTGCACTGTTGTCTAGACGAGCAACAGCCTGGGGGACTGCATCCAGATTGATAGTTTCAATTGTGCCAGAGCAGGAGAACTGCCTTTTGGGTCGAGAGGATTTGATTGGAGGGACCTGATTGTGGGACAAACACAAGAAGCTATGATTAAGCTGTTTCTTCCATTGAAACAACCCCAAAGACAATAACAAACACAGAGAGAAGCCTTTGCAGCTCTGAATTCAAACCAGTGATTAGCAGAAATTGCTCAGAATCCTTTTCTTCCATTGCACAAATAATGAACTTTGGACAAGAAAAGTTACAGGTGGAGACCCTCAGGGACCTGTCCTGTGCCCAGTGCTCTTCAACATCTTTGTCATCATTGAGGCAGCCTCAGCATCTCTGCTGATGACACCAAGCCGTGTGGTGAGCTGGACTCACTTGGGGGCAGGGCTGGCGTCCAGAAGAAGCCTAACAGGCTTGAGAAATGGTCAGTGCCAACTGCAGGAGGTTCAACAAGTCACAGTGCAAGGTCCTGCAGCTGGGTTGGACCAGCCCCAGGCACAAATCCAGGCTGGGTGCAGAGTGGGTTGAGAGCAGCCCTGAAGAAAGAGGCTTGTGAGTGTTGGGTGCTGAGCAGCTCCCCAGAGCCCTCCTGCAGCCCAGCAGGCAGCTGTGTGCTGGGCTGCAGCCAGAGCAGTGTGGGCAGCAGGGCAGGAGAGGGGATCCTGCCCCTTTGCTCTGCTGAGACCTCACCTCCAATCCTGCCTCCAGTTCTCGTGTCCCCAGCAGCAGAAGGACACAGAGCTGCTGGAGTGAGGCCAGAGGAGGCCACAGAGATGCTCAAAGGGCTGGAGCAGCTCTGCTGGGAGCACAGGCTGAGGGAGCTGGGGGTGTTCAGCCTGGAGAAGAGAAGACTCTGGGGGGGACCTCAGAGCTGCCTGCCAGGACCTGAAGGGATCCTGAAGGAAGGCTGCAGAGAGACTTCTCCTCAGGGTGTCTGCAGACAGGCCAAGGGGGAATGGTTTGAAGCCGAGGCAGAGCAGGGTTAGAGTGGAGCTGAGGAAGAAGTTGTTCAGCAGGAGGCTGCTGAGACTCTGTCCCAGGCTGCCCAGGGAGACTGTGGCTGCCTCCTGCCTGGGGGTGCTGGAGGCCAGGCTGAGCAGCTGAGTCTAGCTGAGAGGGGAAGTTGGAGGAGCTGAGCTCTGAGCTCCCTTCCAGCCTGAGCCATTCCAGGATCCTGTTTCTAGCACTACACATTTTTTACTTTTCACTTACAAACAACTTAAACTTTAACTGATTGTTTTCCTCACAGTTTAGCTGCACTCTGAAGTTGTTGGGAACAGGAAGGACAGAGGCAGAGTTTTAAGCAACATCCAACACTGGGACATTTTAAAGTGTGCTTACAGTGGAAAAGAGACCTAAACCTGTAAATAATTTAGATGATAGGACTTGGGAAGAGCAAATCAGATGGAATTATCTGGGCATTAAAACAGAGCAGCTCCAGAGCTATGTTCTCTGCGTGGGTGATGAGTGTGGCACTGGATCTGCAGCAAACCTTCCCTCCACAGGAACCTGGAGGTGTCCAAGCTGGCAGCAAAGAGCAGCAAAACACAGACTAGTGGAATTTGATTGGTGCTTTTTCCTCTTGCCCTCCAAATGTTTGTCTTCAGAAAGTGCAAATAGAAGCAAAGGGATTCAGTGAGCCTCCCTTTCATGGATAAACACAGTGTCTGCCCCATCCTCTCCTGTAAGTCACCAAGCTGTCACCCTGAGATGTGTTTGGCACAATCCAGGGGAGAGGAAGCAAGGAAGGGAGAGGAAGCAAGGAAGGGAGAGGAAGCAAGGAAGGGAGAGGAAGCAAGGAAGGGAGAGGAAGCAAGGAAGGGAGAGGAAGCAAGGAAGGGAGAGGAAGCAAGGAAGGGAGAGGAAGCAAGGAAGGGAGAGGAAGCAAGGAAGGGAGAGGAAGCAAGGAAGGGAGAGGAAGCAAGGAAGGGAGAGGAAGCAAGGAAGGGAGAGGAAGCAAGGAAGGGAGAGGAAGCAAGGAAGGGAGAGGAAGCAAGGAAGGGAGAGGAAGCAAGGAAGGGAGAGGAAGCAAGGAAGGGAGAGGAAGCAAGGAAGGGAGAGGAAGCAAGGAAGGGAGAGGAAGCAAGGAAGGGAGAGGAAGCAAGGAAGGGAGAGGAAGCAAGGAAGGGAGAGGAAGCAAGGAAGGGAGAGGAAGCAAGGAAGGGAGAGGAAGCAAGGAAGGGAGAGGAAGCAAGGAAGGGAGAGGAAGCAAGGAAGGGAGAGGAAGCAAGGAAGGGAGAGGAAGCAAGGAAGGGAGAGGAAGCAAGGAAGGGAGAGGAAGCAAGGAAGGGAGAGGAAGCAAGGAAGGGAGAGGAAGCAAGGAAGGGAGAGGAAGCAAGGAAGGGAGAGGAAGCAAGGAAGGGAGAGGAAGCAAGGAAGGGAGAGGAAGCAAGGAAGGGAGAGGAAGCAAGGAAGGGAGAGGAAGCAAGGAAGGGAGAGGAAGCAAGGAAGGGAGAAGAAGCAAGGAAGGGAGAAGAAGCAAGGAAGGGAGAAGAAGCAAGGAAGGGAGAAGAAGCAAGGAAGGGAGAAGAAGCAAGGAAGGGAGAAGAAGCAAGGAAGGGGAAAACATCTTCTGCAAGGAAGGCAAATGAGCTGCAGTGGCTTGAAGGCAGCCCTGTAATCTTTGGAGGTTCAAGACATGCTAATGAGGGAAGCAGCTCTTCCCAGGCTGCTGGAACAGCCTGCATGTGCCTCTGGAATTACAGGCAGGCACAACGAAGTAGCAGAAGTGCTTAGGGAAATGCTGGCTCTGTGCTGAGTAGATCAGATGCAGGAATGCTGCAAGACTGGCAGGGACTGAGCTCTGCTGCTGCCTGCAACCAGCTCCTAGGGATTTCCCAAGCTCAGTTGTTGCCTGTTTCCTGGCCTCCCAGCTGCAGAGTGCTCACAAACTCTTGGATGATCAATGAAGCAATCCAGTCTGTACCAAACAAAACCTGACAGGCTTCTGAGAGCCACAGTGGAAGTGCCTCAGTGGAGCCAGCTGTAAAGGCTCTTTTACCTTCTCTTCCATTCCACGTCCTGCTCCAGGGAAGTTCAATGTTCTCACAAGCTCTGCAGGGTCAGGGAACTAGAAAACAAGGAGATGACCACAGCTGGGCATGAAAAGGTGCAGCATCTAACAGACAGAGTGCAGAGGGCTTGTGTGGGAGTTTGAGGCTGTACCTCGAGAATTTTCCACAGCTCTTGAGCAGAGAGTGGTAAAAGGCAACTGAATCACCACTGGGTGTCCCAAGGAAAAGAAGTTCTAAACAACCCATTGGAGAGATAAACTAAGTTGTGCACAACAATCTCTCTCTCATTTGCTGCTTTGCTCTGGGAGACACTAACTGGCTTCTGCTTGGCCTTGGCTGCATTGTTTTGGCTAAGTCTAACACAATCTCTCTCTCTCTGCTTTTTATCTTGTCCCTTTGTGTCAAGAGGGTAGGGAAGGAGAAGTTATTAGCTCCCCTGGGTTGTTTTTCACCAGGGGGGGTTCTTGTGCTGTTTATTATTGTAAATCCCTGTAAATATTGTGTATTTGGTACATATTCCTGGCATTCCATTGCAGGCTGTAGTTGTGCTTGGAAATAACTTCCTTTGCTTCCACCTGGGCTGGGCTAGCAAATGTCATGGTGAAGGGTGTGTGTGTGTGTGCAATTTTCAGCCCACCACAACTGGTGCAACCATGCATGTGCAGGGAGGATCTCTGCCCTGTTTCCTGTCACTGCAGGAGAAACAATTCCTGTCCCTAAATGCCAGGAGTTTGCTTTAGCTGCTCCTTGAATCCCTGCTGCCTGTACAGGAGCAGCTCTTTGTGCAAGGCACTGCAGAAAGCAGAGCACTTGGCACTTCCTCAAGAGGTTTCAAATCAAAAGGAAGAGCACAGCTCTGCAGGGTTTCAGCCACCCCTTAGTGACCTGATTTCCTCCTGGCCTCCACAGCAACCTGATCAGGCTTTACCTCTGCTGCAAGGAGGTTCAACCCCAGGTTCTTGATGGCTCCTCTTCTTACGACGCAGTGAAAGCTACCATCCCTCCCCAAGCCTCCCCCTTGTCCCCATTCTCCTGGGTGTGTAGATTTAGGGAGCATGCTCACAAGGTTTCTCCTCCTTGGCTTTGGGTCCTCTCCATGACAAACATGGGTGTTTAGCCCAAGACCCAACACTTGATGGAGTCAAGTTCCAGACCCCTCTCCTTTAGGAATGACTTTTCCTTCCTGCCAGCTGATGCTGTGCACAGCTTTCCATGCTGGGAAGTTCATATTTCAAGACATTTTCAGTCAGAAAGTCTTATTTTCTGGCTGTGCTGTGAGTGGTGTCTGCCCTGCTGGAAGTTCAGAGCAAGCATGCAACCTGGAAATTATGTGGGACCCATCTGAGGATGCCAGGAGCACACGCTTCTCACCAGTCCAGCAAGCATCCCACCCGCATAAACCAGCCTGCTGGGCTCTGCTGCACCTCACTGGAGACATCTGCTGTGCCCCAGTGACCTTGGCTGGCTCAGCACTGCCCTGATGCCATGAACACACTGATTGAAAGTGCTTACTTTATTACCACTGTCTGAGATCACTGTGTCCTGCTGAGTCTCCATCTCCATGGGGGCACTGAGCAACACATCCTCTTCCATGCTAGCAGTTGCCTCCTCCTCCATGGCCCTCACAGAAACTGTCATTTGTGGAGGCTGTCCAAACTTTATATTCTTGGCCAACTGTTGCTGAAACACAAGAAAAGAAAAGAAAGAACCCTCCAAAACTAGTAATACACACTGTGAGGACAACAGGAGCAAGCCAGGTGGACATGCAGCCCCTCTCCACCTGACAGCTGCACAGAAACATTCGGGGCAACCTCTGACTCTAGAGGGGGAAGAAAAACCCAAACCAAACTCAGATCAACCCGAGGCTCACATTGCTGCAGCATGGTGAGCACCCACCTCCTCTTCTTCCTCCCCACAAAGTGACCCAGGCAGGGATTTGCTGCATGATTTCTGATCCTGGGTGATGCACTTCAGCTCTTCTCAGCATTGCCAACTTCTGCAGGCCTGCTGTGGCTTTTGGAAGCATCTCTTCTCTTTGCTGTGTTTGTAAGAGCTGATTATGAAGCCTGAGTGTGGCAGAGAAACAGGGCTAGGAGCCAAGGGTGCACTGGGAAGCTGAAACTGCCCCAAAAGGGCAACTTCTTCTCCTCTCCAGGCTGAACACCCCCAGCTCCCTCAGCCTGTGCTCACAGCAGAGCTGCTCCAGCCCTTGGAGCATCTCTGTGGCCTCCTCTGGTCTCCCTTCAGCAGCTCTGTGTCCTCCTGCTGGGGACACCAGCACTGGAGGCAGGATTGGAGGTGAGGTCTGATCAGAGCAGAGCCAAGGAGCAGAATCCTCTCTCTTTCCCTGCTGCCCACACTCCTGGATGCTCCTTGTGGCATCTGAGGACTTTTGCTGTCTGTTGCTAGTTGTGGACTTGTCCTTTATTTATTTTATTGCCTTTCTCTTCAAAGGTTTATCACTATTTCAGCCATGAAAGTGCTGCCTGGCAGGCAGTTCTCCAGCCTGACTATGCATTTGGTTTGGTTTGAAAGTGTAACTAGTCTCAAGTGCTGCTCACGTGTTCTCCTGCTGGGAAAGGCTGAATAATTGTCCTCAATTTTCTCAGCCCTACTCATGATTTCATGCCTGTCATAGTCTCTCTCTTATCATTTCCTTGCTAGGCTGAAAACCCAGTCCCCCTAATTGTTCTGTCAGTGAAAACGAGTCCACTTTATCCAGAAAGGAAAACCTGCAGCACACCTGAAGCAGCAAACCACCCCACATCAACAGCTGGAAAGTCAAAGAGGAAGAAGCAGCTGTAAAACATCGAGTGAGAAGTTACACAGCAGGAGGCTTCAGAAAGCAGCCTAGGTGCAGAGTTAAGCTGTGAACCTCCTGAGAAGGAGGAAAACAAGAAGTGCTACCACGGGTGTCTGGGGGGGAAGATGCAGGGAGGGAACTCTTCCACTCTCCAGGGCTGGAGCAGTGTGTGCCTTGGGGTATTTTACTTCAAGAAAGATTCTGAAGAGTCCAAAATAGAATCATAGAGTTGTCAGGGTTGGAAGGGACCTCAAGGATCAGCCAGTTCCAATCCCCCTGCCATGGGCAGGGACACCTCACGCTACAGCAGGTTGCTCACAGCCACATCCAGCCTGCCTCCTGTGTTTGCCAAGTGTCATTCAAAGTAGCCTGGTTTCTAGCCTGGAAAGCAGCATGCAGTGAACCTACCTGAGCCAGGGGGACAGAGCTGGGGAAAAAAGCCAGCACAGAGGGAAAGGGGAGCTGTGCTACTGTGCTTTCTGCTGCAGACTTCATCCCCAGGCAGCACAGAGAAGGCTGTTCAGGTGCTCTGCCTGCTGGCAGCACCAGGCAGGAAGAGGGAACAATTTCCATCCTGAAGGCCAGATCTGCCCCCAGTGCAGCATCTCTCACTCACTAGAGAAGTTGGAGCCTGGGTAGGCTTTGGGGGCAGAAGAAATCAGCTGTGTTTTACCAGGCAGCTACAGGGCAGCCAGACCTGCACAGCACCAAACATTTACCAGGACTGATAGGACAAGTCAGCATCCTGAGCAATGAACTGAAACCTGCTCCTGAAGGACAGCTCCTCCAGGGCCTGGGAAGGCACAGAGCTGGGAATCTTACAGATGTCCAAGAAGTAAAGCAAAACAAAGCCAAACCCCATGAGAGTACCAAGGAAACAGAGTTCTGGGGGAAAAAAGAAAGGGGGTGAGGTAAAGCTCTTTGGAAGCAAAGACCTAAATGTGTTGCTTACAGAGTTGGTTATGTGCTGTGTGCTCTGGAGAGAGAAATAAATCCACCTCTCCTGAAAGCCTTTGAAAGGACAGGGAGGAAAGGAAGGAAGAGAATGTCATGACATAAAAGAACAACTCAGCCAGCTTGGCAGAGAAGTCTCTGTGCCATTCCTTGCCACCAACACCACTCCCCTCCTCGTTTTTCCCCTCAGTACCACACCTGTGGGTCTCAGGGACACAGATCAGGATGTGCCAAACCCATGAGTTCACTTCAGATGAGCCCCACAAGATGCAGACATTTCTGCACCACTTCCATACCTTCCAGGACCCAACCCCCAGCTGTCCTGCAGCTCATCCAAACCATGGATGTGGCTTTTGGCCAATAAGTTACATGGCTGAGAACCTGCCCTAGGGATGCTGGAAGCAAACCCCAAGCCACCTTACCCACACCCAGCACATTCTGCAGGCCATTTCCCACCACAGTGTCAGTGTCATTCCCACTCATCCTTTCTTACCTGGAGAGTTTTGACTTTCCCTAGGACGTTCTCCTGTGACATTGCTTGGATGGCCTGGTCACTCTCTGCTCTCCCATCAGGTATGAAAATGCTGTCATGGGAGAAGGCTCGACTGCCCATAGAATAATGGGAGGACCTGGAAAGCACAGTTCAAACAGGAAGTAAGCACAGCAGTTCAGGATGAGAGTGACCCTTCAGATCAGGGCTGCCCTGCTCTGACCAGATCCTGCCTTCAGCTCTGGTGTCCCCAGCAGGAGAAGGACACAGAGCTGCTGGAGTCCAGGGGATGACACAGAGGTGCTCCAAGGGCTGGAGCAGCTCTGCTGTCAGCACAGGCTGAGGGAGCTGGGGGTGTGCAGCCTGCAGAAGAGAAGGCTCTGGGGGGACCTCAGAGCTGCCTGCCAGCACCTGAAGGGATCCTGCAGGAAGGCTGCAGAGGGACTCCTGGAGTTTCTATCCATTGCCCCTTGTCCTATCACTCCAGCAGCTCTGTGTCCTGGGGGACACCAGAACTGGAGGCAGGATTGGAGGTGAGGTCTTAGCAGAGCAGAGCCAAGGGGCAGAATCCCCTCTCTTGCCCTGCTGCCCAACTCCTCTGGGTGCAGGCCAGCACACAGCTGCCTGCTGGGCTGCTTGAGCACAAATGCCACTGAAAGCTTCCTCTAGGACACTGGGTCACCTAAAAGAGCTTGGGAGCTCCTTGTGCCCTGGGATCACAGGAACATGACCACTGAAAGTCCAACTCACTTTGACAAGTGGCCACAAAGGGCAGGTTAGGGCCATGCCAAACACATCCAGCATCTCTCTCTCTCTCCCCCTCATCAGCTGACATCACACATTCTTGTTTTCTAGAGCTGAGGCCAAGCACCTTCCAAAGCTTTTGGTCACTTTTGTTTTCTTACTAACCTGCTACCAAAACAAACATTCCCCAGGCTGTCAGAACACATCAAACACTCACAAGAGACAACCCTGCAGTCAATTCCCTCCTCTCTGCTCTGTCCCTCAGAATGTTTGCAGGTATCCAGTGCCTTCAGAACTGAGCCAATATTATCAGCTACGTGGCCAAAAAAAGCAGCTAAAAAAGTCAAATGTTTTGCCTAAATGTCTATGTAGGCTAAAATCCCTTGGCAGAAGCCACATCCACACCTGGCAGTAACCTAGTTTCTTTTACAGGCAAGTTTAAGTAGCTTTGAAGGTGGTTTCCAGGCTACCTGAACTTTCTGCAAGGTCTCTTCCTTGACTCAAAGCTCACAATCCCTTCACATCTTCCCAGCTGTGAGCTTGACAGATTCTATCACACAGGGCCCTTCACCACTGCTTTTTTTTCCCCACTCTCCTCTTGTCCTCCTTTTGGAAGAACTGGATTTCTTTTAAGCCCCAGCACAGTGTGAATAATTGAGGTTCCTTCTCTGCTGCCACCGCTCCCATCTCTGAAGCTCTCCTCAGCAGCCTCTCTGCAATAACATCCTGACAATCCACACCTGCAGGCTGTGCTCCAGAGCCCTCTCCTCAATTAAAGGCATGTTGGCAGCAGGAGTGGCTTTCAACAGATGTGTGGTGTCCCCAGCAGAAGGAGGACACAGAGCTGCTGGGATGAGCCCAGAGGAGGCCACAAAGATGCTCCAAGGGCTGGAGCAGCTCTGCTGTGAGCACAGGCTGAGGGAGCTGGGGGTGTTCAGCCTGCAGAGGAGAAGGCTCTGGGGGGACCTCAGAGCTGCCTGCCAGCACCTGAAGGGATCCTGCAGGAAGACTGCAGAGGGACTTCTCCTCAGGGTGTCTGGAGAGAGGCCAAGGGGGAATGGTTTGAAGCTGAGGCAGAGCAGGGTTAGAGTGGAGCTGAGAAAGAAGTTGTTCAGTAGGAGGCTGCTGAGACTCTGAGCTCCCTTCAACCTGAGCCACTGTATGGGTCTGTGATTCTGTGGTCTGTCAGGGACCTGGGCTTCACCACAGCCATGTTTAGAGGTGCTACCAACTCCTTATCCCTTCCAAGAGCTGTGGCAAACAGTGGCATCAGTTTTTGAGCACTTCTGTTGGTAAAACAATGATGACACTTCAGAGGCTGTCTGTGCTGAAAATAATTGAATCTTCATCTGACTCACTGCCACAAACCTGACTGAATTCAATGAATTATGGATATGCTACACCAAAATACAAAGCACTTTTAGCACACCCCTGAAGACATTCTCTCTGAAGATGTGTTGCAACCCAGCCACCATGTTCCAGCTGCAGTTCCAAAGCACACATTTACTATTTTCTCATACTCAAAGCAGAGAGATTGCTCTCTGGACTCCCATCAGCCACCCAGTGCTGGGCAGTGGATCCTGATTAGGAGGCAATTTTCCATCAGCTCCAGGTATTCCAAGTCAGGACTGGGTGAGGTATCCCAATCTCCCTTTATTCTCCTCCTCATATCACAGTATCACAGCATCACTAAGGTTGGAAGAGACCTCGAGGATCATTGAGTCCAACCTGTTCCCATCACCTCTTTTGTGCCTGCTTAGCATTCACAGTTCACAGGAAAGAATTCTTAGAGTTGTTCTAACTTAAAAACTAACCACACAATCCCCCTAACAATACAGCTCACAACCACACACAGCCTCCTGTGCTGGCTAGCCAAACACAGACACAAGCTTCCATACAGCTGCATGGCCAGAGAGCTGCTGGCAGGAGCCTGGCAGCTGCGACCTGGGCTTCAACAGCATCTACTGCCATGGGCCTCCTCCCTGAGGTACATCAGAGAACGTGTCCAGAGAAGGGCCACGAGGAGGAGCAGAGGGCTGGAGCTGCTCTGCTATGGAATCAGACTGAGGGAGTTGGGGTTGTGCAGTCTGGAGAAGAGAAGAATCCCAGGAGTCTTTATTGTGGCCTTCCAGCATCTGAAAGGGGCTACAGAAAAGCTGGGGAAGGACTTTTGAGGGTGTCAGGGAGTGATAGGACTGGGGGGAATAGAGCAAAACTAGAAGTGGGGAGATTCAGATTGGATGTCAGGAAGAAGTTGTTCCCCATGAGGGTGGTGAGAGCCTGGCACAGGTTGCCCAGGGAGGTGGTGGCAGCCTCATCCCTGGAGGTTTTTGCAGCCAGGCTGGATGTGGCTGTGAGCAACCTGCTGTAGTGTGAGGTGTCCCTGCCCATGGCAGGGGGGTTGGGACTGGCTGAGCCTTGAGGTCCCTTCCAACCCTGACAATTCTGTGAGTCTATGATGTGCAGGAATCAAAATGCACAGGAGAAGAGGCTAAGTTTACTTCAGTCCTGGTGGCTGTTACATTTCAGACCCCACTTTTCTCCAGAGCTCTTTCTCCTCTCAAAGATGAATGTGGGGTCCTCAGAGAGGGGGAGCTTTGGCAGCAGGGAACACTGAGGGCTCAGCTCTTGCATAACCTCTAGCAGTGCATTGCTGTCCCACAGAAAGCCTGCACCACCAATTGCCTCTTCAGTGTGTCATAAATGTTCCTCCCACTCTGACATTAAAGAGTCAGAAATAGAAACTGGAGAATAAAGGCCCAGTATGAGTTGTTCTGTTCTTTCATGCTTGTAGAGATTGACTCCACAAACCCCCCAGTCTCATGACTTTCACTCTCTTAGATTTCCATTGGAAACCAATTCTGGAATAATTGGAGATGAGAGCCAACTTCTTGACATCAAGCAACTTTTAACACTAAACAAGGCAGAAGGCATGCAAAGCAGCCATAGGCTGGGGGTAGCCAGGAATTGACCCTGCAAGTTATCCCTTCAAAGACATCTGAGAGTCACCTCCAGGAAGAGTGCCCCAGGGCAATGCCAAGTGCAGTGATAGGTTGCCACTACTCAGTGTTTTGTTTTAAGAGCAGAGTCTGATTCCAGCTCTTTGCATCTCACATGAACGTCCCCGGGGCACCAGAGATGAAAAACACAGATTGCATTTTGTAGTCCTTCCAGAGCTGCATTCACAGTGGCACAGAGGAGAATGCACTGGTAATTCTCAGCTGTATTTTTAGTGTCCCCTCTTTCATCTCTCACGCTGGGATGTGAGGTTTGCTTCTAGCTGCAGCCTGGCTGGGGAGTGTTTGTCCGTGCCACAGCCTAACTCTTTGAGTTACAGCTGTGCTCAGGCAGCGCTGCCTGAGCCTGTAACCGTGGTGCCTGCAAGCTGAGCAGGCAAGAGGAGAGTCTTAGCAAGACAGTTGAAGGATTCTTTTGCATGAAGTAAAGTTAGAGATCATTCCTCTGCTTAGTCTGAAGATGTATCTGCATCACCTTTGGGAACTGCCCAACCTCAGGCACTAACTCTGGGCACAGCCCCATGGTTCTGACCCAGCAGAGCCCCACTGGTGCCTGTGAGCTGTTTTGCAGCCTCTGTGCTGGCAGCCCTGCTCATTTCCAAGCCATCATGCAAGGCTGTCTTAGACAAAGCTCCAGTTTGATTTTTATCAAGGGAGCTGCAACCTATGAACTTCCACTGTCAGCATTTTTAAAGCAGAGATCAAGCCTAGCTTTAAGTAGCTGATGCATCTTTGATAGATGCTAATAATCTAACTAAACTAATGATAATTAAAGGCATAAGAAACAATCATGGAAGTATCAGGACCCTGACTGCGCTACTAAGCTTTGATGTTCCTGATCAGTCCCATCTGGGACCTCCATCCACACACATGGCTCCAGGAGCTCTACTTAAGGTCTCATTTGGGGGTTTGGTCCCTGCCTGAGCTATGCTGGAGGAGCATTGGTCTCCAGCTCAGCCACCACTGTTCTTGGCCACGAAGCCCCTTGACCCAGACCTCAATCTGCAGAGCAAGTTCCTGGCTTGCCCTTGGCCCTGACTTCTCAGATGTTTCACCAAACCCTGTCACAGATCCTACCAAAAGATCCATGCAAACAAAGAGCTGGAGAGAGCAAAGCTGCTCTCTACCACAGCCTTTTCTGACCTGGAACCCCCTTCGTTCCCACAGCACACCTCAGGACTTAGAGAGGAGAAACTTGTTCTGCATGGCTCTGCCTCAGCTGACAGGAGTGCAGGAAAGCCAGGCTTGCTTTGCTGCTGAAAGCCTCACAGAGCTCACACATGGCTTTGCTCTGCTTGGCCTCAGACACACTGAAATCAGAGTGCTGCTAAGGGGAGTCTCCAGCAGGAGGTGGACATCAAGGGCACTCACTGGAGCCAGGAAGGCACTCAGAAGTGAGGCACCTAAAGGAAATGAGGAGAGTGGCAAAAACCAGTGGCAAAGGTTGGGCTAGCAAGCAAAAGAAAAATTGCCCAGGGTGTTGGAACTGGAGGGGACAAAGGGAAGCTGGCTGGGGAGCCTGTGAAGCTCCAAGCAGGGAGGTCATTTTTGACTGCTGCTCTAGATTGCTCCAAGCAGGCAGAGCACTTTTTACTGCTGGTCTGCATTGCTCCAAGCAGAAGTGTCCAGGGGGACATCCCTGTGGAAATGTGGCAAAGCAGTGGCTGAAATTGACCAAGAAATAACCAGGACATTTCCTGGACCCAAACCAGGACCATAAAATCTTGTGGCTGCCTAGCTCTGGTTGTGTTCACGTTCAGCAGCAGCTTCACCTCTCAGGGATTTATGAACATACAAATACACTGCCAGTGAATAAACAAATACAGCAAAGAAACTCTTCTTATTCTTCCTGCCTCAGCAAGGCAGATCCTTGCAAGCTATCATTTATAGGTTTGTTGGGTTTGCCTCCTCCCCACTCTCAGATTTAGCAACCAAACAGCTGAAGTGTTGATGAATCACTTTCATAAGACCAACTGCTGCTAGAGTCATGCAGAAAAACCAGCACACAGATATTAAAAGTTTTAACATTAGGCTCAGGAGTTTGAGGTGAAGACTGCACTTCAGGAAGAGCTGAAGATATCTGCAGCTACTTTTCATGGATCAGGGAATTGCTGGAGAAGGCCTTTAAGATAATCCAGTCCAACCACAACCCAACAACCATCACCACTAACCCATGTCCTGAAGCCCCACATCTGCACCTTTGGGAAGTTGTTCTATGCCAACAACTACTTTGATCTGCCTGCTTGATAAGAATCCACCCAAATGAGGCTCCAAAGCCAGACCTTGGGATTAAGCCTTCAGTGAAACCCCTGAGGTGGCCTGGAGCAGGACCATGAATCTTTGTATCCTGCTGCTCACTGTCACCGGCAGCAAAGTTGATGCCTACAGGTAGTACAGCAATGCTAAGGAGAGATCATAAGACCCATCCTGCTGCTCTTGGCAGTGTCCCCTCCAAAGTAACGTGGGACACAGTGTGCACATGAAGCACCCCTGGGAAGGAGAGCTGAACATCCCAGCAGAGGCTGGCATTGCTCAAGAGGCAACGCTGAGTCCGGAGGGAGACCGAGCAGCTTCTCCTGTGTGCCTCCCTTAATCACCACATATTGGTTCAAGGTACATGTCAGGTAATTACCTGAGCAATTATGAAAGAGTCACTTGAGAGATGAGGGAAATATAATTAACACTCATTTCCAGGCCAGTCTCCATGGCAACGAGGGGAATGCCATTGAGCAGCAGGCAGTAACCAAGGCCACCTTTGGGGAGGATGAGTTGTTCTCATTCACATGAAATGCAAAACTGGAATGAAATATTCAGAGACTAAAATGGAGATACAGGAGATGAGTAACAGGGAATAAACTCTCTCACCTCCTAGCCTTGACTTATATAATGTGTTGTTGTTGGAAGAGGAGAGGATCACAGATTCCTGTGGAAATTCCCAAGCTAGGCATGCTGCTCAGAACAGACAGAGGATGCTGAAGGGACTGCAGCACTGCCCCATGAGGAGAGGCTGAGAGCCCTGGGGCTGCTCAGTCTGGAGAGAAGGCTGAGAGGAGAGCTGATCAATGTCTATCAATAGCTGAGGGTCAAGAAGAAAGGGACAGGCTCTGCTCAGCTGCACCCTGGGATAGGACAAGGAGCAATGGATGGAAACTCCAGCACAGGAGGTTCCACCTCAACACGAGGAGGAACTTCTGCCCTGTGAGAGTCCCAGAGCCCTGGAGCAGGCTGCCCAGAGAGGTTGTGGAGTCTCCTTCTCTGGAGCCTGTCCAGCCCCATCTGGATGTGTTCCTGTGCTGGATTCTATGATGCTGCTCTGGCAGGGGGCTTGGACTGGATGATCTCTGGAGGTCTCTTATAACCCCTAGCATCCTGTGAGCCTGTGACCATTTTGGTTTATGAGGTAAATAAGCAGCTAAGAACAACCACAGAAAGGGTGGCTGAGCACTGAATAAGCCTCTCCTGTCCAAACAACCAAGGGAGTGCAGCTCCTGATGGGTCCCCTGCAGAAGAAACCGGATTTTATATAGTATCTGTGCTCCCTCAGAGCTGTTCCCACTATTGATGCACAAAGCCAACAGAAACTGGACTCCCAGGAGTCCACACAGCTCACACAGGCTAAGAAGATGTCCTGACAAAATGACAGCTCCTGCTGCTTTTTGAGTTTCCACACCCTTCATTTTATGGTATGAAGATGAATGTTCAAAAGGGACTGAAACACGACAGCTGGCCTGGCATTCTTTGTTGCCATCACTCCCTCCTTGCATTCAGATGACCAGCTCTTTGCTTTGTCTTCCTTCTGTCAGTGAAGACTTCATTCAATGAGTCCTCTACTCACAGACTCACAGAACTGTCAGGGTTTGAAGGGACCTCAAGGCTCAGCCAGTCCCAACCTCCCTGCCATGGGCAGGGACACCTCACACTACAGCAGGTTGCTCACAGCCACATCCAGCCTGGCTGCAAACACCTCCAGGCAGGAGGCTTCCACCACCTCCCTGGGCAACCTGTGAAGAACTTCTTCCTCACATCCAATCTGAATCTACCCAGTTCTAGCTTTGCTCCATCCCCCCCAGTCCTATCACTCCCTGACATCCTCAAAAGTCCCTCCCCAGCTTTCCTGTAGCCCCCTTCAGATACTGGAAAGCCACAATAAAGACTTCTAGGAGCCTTCTCCTCACCAGACTGAGCAACCCCAACTCCCTCAGTCTGTCCTCACAGCAGAGCAGCTCCAGCCCTCTGCTCATCCTCATGGCCCTTCTCTGGACAACTTTCAGCACCTCCAGATCTGTCCTTCCATCCCTCTGTGATTCATCCTTTGTTTCCTCTTCCTGTCAGCTTCTTTCCCAAACTTGAGGCTATCAAAGGCACCATGGTCTAGCCATGGTGACAGTTCTGCTTCCACCTTTTCTCTGCCTGGGCATTTGTGTTGTGCCCTTTGTGGCCACTGAGACACAGAATTTATGCTGTGCAGGTCAGATACAACAGCAGCTGCCTGGGACTTATTGCTGATGCCACAACTCAGCTGACTGATCAGATCTTGATCACTTTATATCCCCTCTAAAAACACTAGAAGGAAGGACACTAAAAGCCAAGTACCTACTAAAAGATAAGCTGTGCAGGTGCCCCCTGTCAGCACTGACATGATTTCCATCACTGGCACTGGCCTCTCTTCAGCAGAGGCCACATTTGCACTATAAAAGCTGGTGGCTAGCATGAAACCATCTCCTTTCCACCTTCAGACTGTCTGTGACACCTGGACTCACCCAGCCTCTGACAACAATTAGCTTCAGCAAATCACTGAATGAAAGCCTCTTGAAAGGACAACAGAAAACTTTTTTTTTAACCTCTTCCCAGTCCTTCTGCTCTTCTCCAGTGGAAAAACTCCCTCCTGGCTCTGGCAGACAGACTGCATGGAGAAACTGAGAAGACTTCAGTTCTCAGCAGGAAACAGGCACTCAGCACAACCTGCAGCTCCCTGCAGACACATGACCTGACTTGTGCTGCATCCTTGGCACCGTGTCCTTGGTTTGCCACCCCAGGGCATCCCCTCTGGGAACTTCCTGTCCAAGGCAAGGAAGCTGCTGACACAGCTTGGGAACACAGTGTGCTCCGTGCCCCAGCTCTGCTCAGGAAACTTTTGATTGCTTCTTTTGCTTATCTGCAGAACCTGCTGATGAGAGCTGAGCAAAACACTTGCTTTAAACTCACCCTGCCTTTGAAGGAAGACACTGGGCACACATCACAAGAAGTCCTGAAGGAGTTTCCTTTGGCTCCATGTATGCCCAGGATCAGAGGATGTCAGGGGTTGGAAAGCACCCAAAGAGATCACCCAGTCCAAGCCCCCTACCAGAGCAGCACCATAGAATCCAGCACAGGAACACATCCAGATGGGGCTGGAAAGGCTCCAGAGCAGGAGACTCCACAACCTCTCTGGGCAGCCTGCTCCAGGGCTCTGGGACCCTCACAGGAAGAAATTCCCCCTTGTGTTGAGGTGGAACCTCCTGTGCTGGAGTCTCCATCCATTGCCCCTTGTCCTATCCCAGGGTGCAGCTGAGCAGAGCCTGTCCCCTCCCTCCTGACCCCCAGCCCTCAGATATTGATAGACATTGATTAAATCCCCTCTCAGTCTTCTCTCCAGACTGCACAGCCCCAGGTCCCTCAGCCCCTCCTCCCCAGGCAGTGCTGCAGTCCCCTCATCATCCTCATTACCTTTCTGGGATGGAGCTCTGCTGGCAAGGTGCCAGGACAGCTGTCAAGGACAGGTGACTCTGAAGTTCTGCTGGTAAATTTGTCAGCAACCAAGCTTTGTGTCTGCCCAGGGATGCTTTTGCTTTCTACAACGATGGAAGTGCCAATGGAATGACAGAGCTCTCTCCATCACCTGATTAAGTGCAACAAGGCTACAGCCTGAACAGCAAATACCAGCTTGGCTTGCCAAAACGGGGCAGAGAATCACAGCGTCACAGGACGTTAGGGGTTGGAAGGGACCTCCAGACAGCATCCAGTCCAATTCCCCTGCCAGAGCAGGATCACACAGGGCAGGTCACACAGGGACACATCCAGGTAGGTTTTGATGGTCTCCAGGGAAAGAGAGGCTACAGCCTCTCTGGGCAGCCTGCTCCAGGGCTCTGGCACCCTCACTGTGAAGAGCTAATTCTCCTGGAGAAATCACACTGCTGAATGCAGGTGGTGCCCACAGGCAGGAGAGAAGCTGAATTCATCAGCAGCAACTGCTCTACAGCTTAGCACAGCTCTGGAGCACAAGGCAAAGAGCTGGGCAAGCTATGCTCCAGACCCAAATGCAGTTTGTGCTAGTGAAGGCTCAGCAAGTACTGGGCCAGGTCGTTTGAGACAGGAAAGCTCTCTACTTTCTTCTTCACAGGCAGTCTTGCTCAGCATATAGAGAGAACTAAGCTCTTTAAGGTGACCCTGCTCTGGCAGGGGGGTGGCACTAGAGGATCTTTCAAGGTTCCCTTCCAATCCATAACATTCTGTGACTTCTATGTGCTGAGGATGGCTTCATGCAGGCCCCCTGAGAACCACTGTCACAGGGATGGTGCAGAACTTGCAGATATACAGATACAGGGCTCCCATTTCACAGCCAGCCACATTTAAGAGACTGATGTTTGCTGAGAGACTTTTCCCTGGGAGAAGATCAATGTTGTCACACCTGAGACTTAAAGACCTGGCAGGTCCGATTCCAGGTCCTTGAAATACTGCATGCAGCCCTGTACAGTCACTCTCCTGTACCCTCTGCAAGGAAAAATTAATTCCCCACTGTCTCTGCACATCAACCCAGAATGACAAACCTCCTGTGGAGCACCACAGAGGTGTCCTTTCAGGTGTGCCCTCACAGTCCTTGCTTAGTGGCAACCATGACAAATATCACACCTCATAAAATGCCAGATCCCAGCCTTGGAACAGAAGCTGCTGCAGGACTCTAGAGAAGCTCCACAAATGCAGTACCTTGTCATGCAATAAACCCTTCCACCTGCCAGCTCCTGAGGTTAGGACAGAGAGTTAATGAACACAGATGTAAGTCCATGAACTCAAGAAGGGCCATAAAAAAAGGTGGGAAAAGGAATTTCAGTACTTCACAAGGCAGGGCAAGGCAAACTGCAACCAGGAAACCTCCCAGCTGGGTAGTGCACAACCCTGTGCATGCATGCAGAGAGGCTGAAGTGTGCATACATCAGGGTACCAGGCAATTCATTTGCATCTGATGAGTCCAGGAAGTATCTGCCAGAAAGGATGGGCAGGCAGATCTCTGGGGCTGCCTTCAATTCAGCCAATCTACACCGTATGCAGATGAGCTAAATTGCTGCTGGGATGTCTGCACCACCCAGGCAGTGCAGTCTCCATGAGAGACTCAGGCATCAGCTCTGAGTGGGCTTGTAAGCCAATGCAGCACACAGTGAAACACCAGCTTAGGGCTTGGAAGCAACGCAGAGGCCTTGCTTAGCCTCCAGTCATCTATTTGCTTGCCTCTGCCTACCTGAAGCAGCCTCCTCCCCAAAATAACAACCTCCCGTTGCCCAAAAGCCCACCTGAAACACCTGCAGATAGATCAGTTCTCCTCACAGGGCTGCAGTGCTTCCTCAGCCAAGGTAAGAGGAGCAGCCCTGAACTTTTGTTGTGAAATTGGAACTTTGATGAAAGTTTTGGGAGAGGGACCTGGGAGTGCTGCTGGGCAGCAAGTTCTGCATGGGGCAGCAATGTGCCCTGGGGGCCAGAAAGCCAATGGGGTCCTGGGCTGCATTCAAAAGAGTGTGTCCAGCAGATCCAGGGAGGTTCTCCTCCCCCTTTGCTCTGCCCTGGTGAGACCTCACCTGGAATATCGCATCCAGTTCTGGGCTCCCCAGTTCAGGAGGGACAGGGATCTGCTGGAGAGAGTCCAAGGGAGGGCTCCAAGGCTGCTGAAGGGACTGCAGCAGTGCCTGGGGAGGAGAGGCTGAGAGGCGATCTAGTAAAGGTCTATAAATATCTGAGGGCTGGGGGTCAGGAGGGAGGGGACAGGCTCTGCTCAGCTGCACCCTGGGATAGGACAAGGGGCAATGGATATAAACACCAGCACAGGAGGTTCCACCTCAACAGGAGGAGGAACTTCTTCCCTGTGAGGCTCACAGAGCCCTGGAGCAGGCTGCCCAGAGAGGTTGTGAAGTCTCCTTCTCTGGAGCCTTTCCAGCCCCATCTGGATGTGTTCCTGCGTGCCCTGTGCTGGATTCTATGGTCCTGCTCTGGCAGGGGGCTTGGACTGGGTGATCTCCTGAGGTCCCTTCCAATCCCTACCACCCTGTGATCCTGTGATGTCAAAACACAATTATTTTGTAAACAGAACTCTGCAGGAGCTTGAAGTCAAAGGTTTTATAAACCCACTCAGGGCTTTTGTTAACTAAGTGTGCTAGCAGTTGTGTTTGCTCTGGTCCATTCCTGCAAGACCAGTGGAAGGCATGGGAGTGGATTTGCTGTCAGACAACTTGCCAAGCAACAGGTGCATCATTTCACCTCACCTATTTATGGACTGAATGCAAAGATGTTTGACATGGTACTAGAAAGAGCCATGCTGCTGGCAAAGCTGAGCTCCCCCAAGCAATCTCAGGCACTGCACTGAACCTGCCTGCTTGCTGTAAATGAGTAACACAGCAAACAGCACCTGCAGACTGAAAATGATCATCAGCTCCCACCCACGTTTGCACCATGGAACCTGAGAGGCAAAACTCAGTTCTGAGCACTTCCAGCAGGCTAAGCCAGGAGAACTGCTCACAAATCACAGGCCCAGAAAGAAATGTTCCACTGGAGGTGTGAGACCCTTCACATCTGCTGAGCCCTTGTGGTGATTTAAACTGTGCAGCCTGATCTATTCCACACTTAATGCCTTTATTAAACAGAAAACATCATGTTTAAAAAGGCAGGCAGGCCTTTCACAGCCTCACAGGGGCTGCAACACCTTCACCTCACTGCTGAGGCATGAGGCAGAGTTCCCACATCACTGTTTGGTTCTGGGCACTGTGCTTCCAGTTGTGCCAAATGAGAAATCCCTGACAGTGAGAGGATGTCCTTCCTTTTGCTCTTAAGAGTTTGCTCTTGAGGCAAAGCCTCACAGAATCCTGGAACGGCTCAGGCTGGAAGTGACTTCTGAGATCATCTCCTCCAACTTTCCCACCATGTCCAGGGACACCTCTCAGCTACACTCAGCTGCTCAAGGCCACATCCAGCCTGGCCTGAAACACCCCCATGGAGGAGGCAACGTCCCTGGGCAGCCTGTGCCAGTCTCACCACCCTCCTACTGAGGAACTTCCTCAGCTCCACTCTAACCCTGCCCTGCCTCAGCTTCAAACCATTCCCCCCTGGCCTGTCTGCAGACACCCTGAGGAGAAGTCCCTCTGTAGCCTTCCTGCAGGATCCCTTCAGGTCCTGGCAGGCAGCTCTGAGGTCCCCCCCAGAGTCTTTTCCTCTCCAGGCTGCACAGCCCCAGCTCCCTCAGCCTGTGCTCACAGCAGAGCTGCTCCAGCCCTTGGAGCATCTTTGTGGCCTCCTCTGGCCTCACTCCAGCAGCTCTGTGTCTTCCTTCTGCTGGGGACACAAAAACTGGAGGCAGGATTAGTCTCAGCAGAGATTACAGGTACAGAATCCTCTCTGCAACTTCCCCAGCTGCTCACTGTCAGGCACACAGTAATGCAACAGCAGTCAGCTACTTTTCCACCTACTGTGTGGCTATGCTCAGCTGTGAAGAGCTGGGACTAGCAAAAAGTGGTGTCCAAGACTGCATTGGGAAGCCTGGAACCCCAGAATTTCACAGAATGGAATGAAAAAAACCCAGAAGCTTAAAACTGAGGTTTTTGGAAGTCAATTTTCACAGCTCTGAGCTTGTCCTGCTTCAAGTGCTGTGCAGGGTGCTGGTTCTGGTGCACACCTCATGCACCTTTTCTTGAGCAGAGCCATTTGGGATGGTTTTTAGATCCTCTCAGGCCCATTACTTTCAGGTATTCACACTCCCCAATAGAAACAGGCCTGGGGTTTTGCCCCCCCAAACCAGGCTTTGAGCAGGGATCAGTTAACCTCTCTGAGACTTTCAGATGGAAAGTGAATGAAGTATTCCTAGTTTGTGCTTCTGGTTTGCTTGCTGCTTGGGTTGTTTTTTTTTCCCCCTCATCTCTCCCCCATCTCCTTTCCCCATCCTGTTTTACTCCTAGTTGAGAGGTTGCTAACCAGTTCAACTGTGTTGAGCTTTCCTCCTCCTGTTTCTGCAGAAGAGTCTCCCAATGTCCTTCTCTCATCCTTTCTTGTCACTGGAATTTGAGCTGATTTCCAGGTGCCTCTCTCCCCTCTGCCCTCAAAGCAGATCAGAATAAAGAGCAGCCTGCTTGATGACCTCAACTGCAATGCAAAGACACTATGGGATAGCCTGAAAGAGGATGTGTCTGTCCTGGGCCAGAGATACCACCCTGCCTGGAAGACCAGGCAGTAAAGTACCCTAGCAGCCAGTCCAAGTTTCCCTTTTCCCAGTTTTAAACCCAGGGATGCCATGGAATGCCTCTGCTCAGGTGCTCACCACGGAGCTGTGTTAAATCACACAGCTAGGTTCAAATCCATTCCTGCTTCACCCTGGGCTTTCTTTTGTGTGTGTGTGGACCAGCTCCACGCACCCAGTAAAGTCACACATGCAAGAAGCAAGCTGCCAGGGTCCAGCGCAGCAGGAGTCGCCTCCAGAGGAGAGGCAGCGATGCGCACCCTTCGCACAGAGCAGGCTAGACTCGCTGCCGCTCAGCAGGGGGAGGATTGAAACGGAACCCTGTCAAAGACAGGGGGAAAAAGCCTTCCGTTGGCAGGGGCTGGCAGCAGCCCCCCCGGGCACTCACCTCAGACCACCGCTGGGCTCCTCATCGGAGGAGGAGGAGCTGCTGGTGCAGATGTTGCCGAAGGAGTGGCTGGGCTTCAGCTTGCTCTCCTCGCAGGCTGACACCGGCTCCCTTTTCTTCCTCCTGCCAAAGAGCTTCTTGAAAGGCTGGAACTTGCCAGCTTTTTTCTTGTCTGCAGAGGAGAAGACAAAAAGAGGCAGAGGGCTGAGGGACGCAGCTCGGCAGCAGGTTCAAAGGAGGAATGAGGTCAAAGAGCAAGTCAGCAGCCCGCAGCAGCCTGGCGCTTGCCATGTAAATGCAGGGCTGAGGCTGGCTGTTGACGCATCCTGTTGACAAGGCGAAGGTAGGAGCCTTCAGACATCTGCTCTGGGGCTTAAAGGGCTGCTTGGAGGTGTCGGTGCAGCCAGACACTTTCGAGGGGCAACGCTGCAGAGCCAGAGCAGGATGCCGAGGCTCATTTTCCAAGGCTTTGCACCTCCTCACCGAGAGAGGAGCGCTGCTTTGGTCTCTCCCCTTTGGCAGGTGGAATTAGGAGCAGCAGCTGGCAATAGCCAGCTGTACTTTACTGACATAGCCTCATAACTGGACAAGCCAATTTGGGATGGGGCAGGATAAAGTTCTGTTGGTCTGCTCCAGGGTCACTTCCATAAGCATCCAGCTTTAGATCAGCAAAGTCAGGAAGCTTTCCTGCCTTTTTGTGGTTTACTCCTCAAGTAACTGGGGGCAGGATTTGACCAAGCTTTTCTTCCTTGAGGTGCTTACATTGTCAAAGCTCCACCCTAAAAGAAAGCAAAGCAGCAGCACAGCAAAAAGACAAAGCAGACACAAAAGACAGGAACACAAAGTAACTTTGTATTGCCTACCAAGGACTGAGGAAAATGAGAGCAGCTTCCAACTACTTTCCCCACACCTATCAACAAGGGCTTCTTGTTAACCACTGCCCAGAAGGGGTTCGTTGCTTGGGGCTGGGATGCACCAAAGAACTTCTAACACATCCTAACTGTCCAAGAGCTCCATTTCTTTATGCCTCTACTTAATTTTGCATTAAATCTCCTGAAAACCAGCCAGTGGAGCTTTTAAAGACCTTTAGCCTCCTGTCATAATCCAGTTTGAGCAGCATTGTGCTGTACTGCTGACAAACGTTTCCATAAGCTATTTAAAGCCTTACCTGTGCTTTCCTCCCAGGCTGTGTGCACAGGGAGGAGCACCCTGTGCTTTTCCCCATGAGCTGTTGCTCAGCAGAAAGCAGCAGTTCAACTGCAAAACACACACAGAGGTCCTCCTGGGAACATTTGACCAGGAAATGTGGAAAATCTTCCCTGGTACACCAGCAGCCTTCAATGCAAGCTGGAGCAATGGAGGTGCCACAGGAACAGAGGGGAAAACTTTTCCCTGTGAGGGTGGCAGAGCCCTGGAGCAGGCTGCCCAGAGAGGCTGTGGAGTCTCCTGCTCTGGAGCCTTTCCAAACGCACCTGGATGTGTTCTGGGTGACCTGCCCTGAGTGATGCTGCTCTGGCAGGGGGGGTTGGACTGGGTGATCTCTGGAGGTCCCTTCCAAGCCCTAATGTTCAGTGATACCACATCAGGTTTTACACTCTCCTACAGCTGGTATGGCAAAGCCACAGCTGGTAGCAGCCCTTGGTAGTCCCTGGAGACACACCAGCAGGGTCTCTGTAGAGAGAAAACCTGCATGAGCACACTGCCAGCAGCCTGCTGCCAGGGACAAGGGGCTTCCAAACTAGCATCAATGCAGCAAGCCCCAGCTGAACACAGGTGGGATCAAAGTCAGGCAAAGAACAAGAAAGCCACTTTGCCTGTGCCTTCCTGTACCAGATAAGGGATGAGGTAGGAACTCTAGACTGAAATGATAAAGTCAAGGACAAACCAGACAGCAACTCTGCACTCGCTGTACAGATGCCCATGGAGCTTACACAGGTAGCATTCTTCTCCTTGGGTGGTTGAAATACACAACATTTATCCATCCCAGAAGCAGCACAAAGACAAAAACCTGAATGATGAACCTCAATTTCAGGTTGGGCATGAGGATTTTTCAATCCAGGGCGACTGATCCACCACAAGCAGATAGGAAGAGCAACCCCTGAAGCAGCAATTTTACCAGCACAGAAAAAACCCCAAGGGCTATGGAGTTTTACTCTCCCTGCGCCCTAGGTCTGCTGACCATCAGCTGACCCACTCACACCTCCAGCCAGACCAATTGTTGGCTGCTCAGTTCTCACTTTGGAGAAGTGTATTCCTGTAAGGAGCCCCCAACAGGCAGGCAGGCATGGAGGCTGAGCCACAGCAGTCCCAATCCTTCACATACTCCCCAAACTCCTCACTCGACTGGCAGAGCACACAGGAGAGGAAGCATCCACCCAAACCTCCTCACTCCACTGGCAGAGCACACAGGAGAGGAAGCATCCATCCAAACCTCCTCACTCCAATGGCAGAGCACACAGGAGAGGAAGCATCCATCCAAACCTCCTCACTCCAACGGTAGAGCACACAGGAGAGGAAGCATCCATCCAAAGCTTCTCACTCCAATGGCAGAGCACACAGGAGAGGAAGCATCCATCCAAACATCCTCACTCCAATGGCAGAGCACACAGGAGAGGAAGCATCCATCCAAACCTCCTCACTCCAATGGTAGAGCACACAGGAGAGGAAGCATCCATCCAAACCTCCTCACTCCAATGGTAGAGCACACAGGAGAGGAAGCATCCATCCAAACCTCCTCACTCCAATGGCAGAGCACACAGGAGAGGAAGCATCCATCCAAACCTCCTCACTCCAATGGCAGAGCACACAGGAGAGGAAGCATCCACCCAAACCTCCTCACTCCACTGGCAGAGCACACAGGAGAGGAAGCATCCATCCAAACCTCCTCACTCCAATGGTAGAGCACACAGGAGAGGAAGCATCCATCCAAACCTCCTCACTCCAATGGTAGAGCACACAGGAGAGGAAGCATCCATCCAAACCTCCTCACTCCAGTGGCACAGCACACAGGAGAGGAAGCATCCATCCAAAGCTTCTCACTCCAATGGTAGAGCACACAGGAGAGGAAGCATCCATCCAAACCTCCTCACTCCAATGGCAGAGCACACAGGAGAGGAAGCATCCATCCAAACCTCCTCACTCCAATGGCAGAGCACACAGGAGAGGAAGCATCCATCCAAACCTCCTCACTCCAATGGTAGAGCACACAGGAGAGGAAGCATCCATCCAAACCTCCTCACTCCAGTGGCACAGCACACAGGAGAGGAAGCATCCATCCAAAGCTCCTCATTCCAATGGTAGAGCACACAGGAGAGAACATATCTATACCAGCCAGCCCACAGTGCTTTAAAAAGCATTGTGTCATTCACCCACACTGCCCTTGTGCCCTCCTCTCTGGGAGGTCTTCAGCTGTAACTGTGAATTACCTCATCAGCTCTCAGCCCACAGCACCAACTCACCACCTGTGAGTCTGGGTGCTGAGTGAATGAGACAGGCCAGCACAGCTTTTGTTCCACTGAGATGGGTGGAAGCCACCATGGCTATCTTCAGCCAAGACCTGCTTCTCTTCAGGTGATTCAGCATGCCCTTCAGCTGCTGTCCCCCTCCACAGCCCATCACCACAGGTGTCACAGTTCTGAAGGGAAACTCTTCAAATGAGGCTTCATGACTCCCAGCACAATCCATGAGCACCCTTCCTCCCTGCACAGGCTGCACTCCCTGCTCCCCATCCTGGGCAGCAAGTTCTGCATCGACAGCAATGTGCCCTGGAGGCTAAGAGGGCCAATGGGGTCCTGGGGGACATTCAGAGGACTGTGTCCAGCAGAGCCAGGGAGGTTCTCCTCCCCCTCTGCTCTGCCCTGCTGAGACCTCACCTGGAATATTGCATCCAGTTCTGGGCTCCCCAGTTCAGAAGGGACAGGGATCTGCTGGAGAGAGTCCAAGAAGGGCTCCAAGGCTGCTGAAGGGACTGCAGCAGTGCCTGGGGAGGAGAGGCTGAGAGCCCTGGGGCTGTGCAGTCTGGAGAGGAGAAGGCTGAGAGGGATCTGATCAATGTCTATCAATAGCTGAGGGCTGGGGGTCAGGAGGGAAGGGACAGGCTCTGCTCAGCTGCACCCTGGGATAATAGGACAAGGGGCAAGGGATGGATACTCCAGCACAGGAAGTTCTACCTCAACATGAGGAGGAACTTCTTCCCTGTGAGGGTCCCAGAGCCCTGGAGCAGGCTGCCCAGAGAGGTTGTGGAGTCTCCTTCTCTGGAGCCTTTCCAGCCCCATCTGGATGTGCTCCTGTGTGCCCTGTGCTGGATTCTATGGTCCTGCTCTGGCAGGGATGATTGGACTGGATGATCCCTTTGGGTCCTTTCCAGCCCCTAACATCCTGTGATCTGCCAGGACAGGCAGGAGCAGCAGCCAGTGCCCCAGGTTTGTGAGGAGGCACTGTCTGACCACTAAGGCACAGTCTGTTTGTGTAGACTTGTCACAGGTTCTTATGGAGGAAGATGTGGGATGGCATCACCCACGAGGTAAAATGCTTCCTGTAACAGCTCAGCAGCAATGAACCCAGACATCAGCAATGCAGCAGAGTGCCCTGCACAAAATCCTTCTGAGCCTCCAGTGCTGGAGCTCAGACTTCACTTACCCTTCCTAGATGCTGACAGAAAACAAAGGGCTAGGAAAGGCTGAAGGTTGGGGCATGCAAAGCTGCTGACAAGGACAGCTGCTGAGACATCCAGCAAACAAGGCTGCTTACACAGACAGCTTGCTTCCCTCCTCAGCCACCTGGATGGGAATCCTACAGACCAGCCCCAGGAGAATAGGGCAGATCAGCAAGTGAGCCTCCTCTCCTGCCTGTTTGGCAGGTCCCTCTTGTTCACATCACTGCAACCAGCTACCAGCAAATCAGTTCTGAACCACAGAAACTGATACACCAGGCTGGCTACAGCAGCTGGAGTAAGACAGCACATATGGGAAGCACTCCCAGCTCAGCTCATTCCAGGAGAGCAGCAGAGCAGATTATTCTGATCTTTAACCTGCCAGATCAGTTGTCAGCTGCACACAGCCATGCAGTGCCTAGCAGAGCTCAAGTGAGAGCAGTAAGCACCACTGAGGCAGCATGTAGTGCCTCCACTCCCAGGGACAAGAGGGGAGACCAACAGGAGCAGCTGCTCCTCTTGCACTCACTCTAGGGTGCTGGCCAGGGAAGAGGAAGGGCACTGCCATGGGCTACACTGCCAGGAAGCCAGGCAGAACCTTTGCACTCCTGCTGACAAAGCCTCAGCAAGGCACCAGCTGACAAATCCCCACAAGACAGTTTGCAGTCAAACTGCCCAAATGCCACCCAAATCCCCTGGGATTCCTAGGGTGGGACTGCCTTTCAAAAACTGCACAGGGCCCCCAGGACTAGCACAGTCAGGTGCAGGTTTAACCAGCACCCTCAGAGAGAAGGGATGGAAATTACTAGAGAGCAAGCAATGTGTCCCAGGCACAAGGCAGGGCTGAGGCTAGGCCACTGGATGGGCAGAGGAGACATCAACACCACTGGAAGCACCTGAAAAATCCTTGGCAGGCAAAGCAGGAGAAACAGAAAGTCTCACACAAACTCAGAAGAGACACCTAAAGCTACAGCAAGGTGTTGGTTGCTAGCAGCTTTCCATCCTTGCTGTGGTGCTGGGGGCTCTTCAGCTGGGAGCAGAGGAGCCTGAGGGCTGCCCTTATTGCTGGGGATCAAGATGTGCAGGGCTGGAGCCAGGCTCTGCTCAGGGATGGCCAAGCACAGCACAAGGGGCACTGGGGGCAAGCTGGAGCAGAGGAGGTGGCAGGGGAACAGAAGGGAAAGTTTGTCCCTGTGAGGGTGGCAGAGCCTGGAGCAGGCTGCCCAGAGAGGTTGTGGAGTCTCCTGCTCTGGAGACTTTCCAACCCTACCTGGATGTGTTCTCTGTGCCCTGGGTGATCTGTGCCCCCCTGGGCAGGGGGGTTGGACTGCATGCCCTCTGGAGGTCCTTTCCAACCCCCACCAGCCTGTGATAAGCACTGCCCCATTGGGCCCTGGGCTGGCCATGCATCTGCAAAAACATCTTTGCTTTTCAGGTGCCCACTGCAAAAGCTGCCCTGCCTCTGCCTTGCCCACCCTGCTCTCACAGGGCACAGAGCTTCCCTGTGCACACCAGCACTGGACTCCAGCTTCCCTACCCACCCCCTGGCTCAGTACATCCATTTCTGTGGGCACTCAGAGCTGCTCCCTAGTGCTGATACATCTGCATTCAGAGCTGGGCGCAGCATTCCCTGGAGAGGTGTCTCCACTCCTCCAGGAAAGAGAAACAAATAGTCTGGGAGCAAGGGAGAGGAGGAGGAGAGCCTCTGTTCTGCTTCACCACGATCCCATGTTTTAAACCAGAAATGAGCTCCAGGACCTATTGCAGTTCTCCAGATTCCATAGGGAAAGTTGCTTTGGGGACATTTTCTGCCTTCATGACCTGTCCTCACCCCTTGCCTTCTATAGAGGGATAAAAAGCAAGATGGGGGTTGGTAGGTGGATACAGCCCAGATATAGAAAGCAGGCAGACACCCAAGAGCCTGAGGAAACATTTAGGATAACCCCCAAGGGAATAAAGATCAATGTAAAAAGATTGGCACTCAAATCCAATAACCTAACTTCCCAGCAAGGGCTTCAGCTAAGTGAGACTGAGTGATAGCACAGCACACCTGTGCAGGGGACAGTGTGCCACAGTCCCATGCTGGCAGAGATAAGATGAGATAATATGGCCAGAGGTGAAATCAATACCTGGGAAACATTGCAGGGAAACAAGATTGAGAGAGATCAAAGGAAACAAATTGGCACAGCCACAAGAGCCTGGTGAGGCACCGTGGCACAGCAGAGGGGAAACAGCCTGGCAGTGCTTGCCTGCTCTTCCAACACTATCAGGTGACCTTATGAGAGATCCTATTGCTTGCAAACCTTGCCCCACTGAGAAGATGAGGCCCTCTTGGATTACCTGATCCAAACCTCCTGCTGCCTCGGGTAGCCATAACACAGCAGGGACCCATCTCGCCCTGCAGAAACCTCCCTTCTGCCTTGCCACCTGCAGGAGCAAAGAGCACTTCCCTGAAGTCCATTTGGGGCTTTGGCTTCCTCCCCAGGACTCTGCCTTCCCCAGAACTTCCATGGAGCTGAGGCAGTCAGCTGCTGGGAAACGTGGGTGAATCAGCAGAACAGCCTATTAATGTTCAAACCCATATCATGCAGCTTATCAGCCAGAGCAGGGGAAGAGCCATTTCAACACTTCTCTTGACACCAGGAAGCAGTAAGGGAAGGAAAACTTTATTTAACTCACTTGGAGGCACAGAGACTTTACCTCTGCTGCGTGAGGATTGGCACAGGGGTCTTTGGCAGCAAGGAAGGCAGCAAAATAGGAACAAAGAGCAGTTTTTAAGTGTTTGGATGGCAGTAGGCAGAACCACCAGAGCCAAGGGAGGTTGTGGATGCCCCCTCCCCGGAGATGTTCAAGGCCAGGTTGGATGAGGTCTTGAGCACCTTGGTCTAGTGGAAGAGGTCCCTGCCTGTGGCAGGAGAGGTTGGAACTAGAAGATCATCAAAGTCCCTTCCAATCTAACCCATCCTATGAATCAGTAGCCAGGAAGGCAGAACCCTGGAGCAGCAGAAGGAAGAGAAGCAGGGTCAGGAGTGGTGCAGCCAGGAGGCTCCCCTTTGTGCTGGGCATGACATTTATGGGATAGAGCTGTGAGCCACCTTGGGGCAGCTCCCCTGGCTGACCCAGAGCTGCTGCTGCCTGCAGACCACGGCTGGCCTGGGACTCTGACACCTGGGACACACAGACTGAGCACAGTGACAGCAGCTAGCAGAGCTCATACACATAAAGACATTTGCAAAGGGGCTAAGGAGATGAGACAAATGTTCCTGAGGAGCTGGGCTGCACTGCAGAGCATATGGGATAAGATAAAAGCTGCTTTTAATAGCTCTGGGCTCGGTGATGCGTGCAGGACGTTTAGAGAGAGACTGCAATAGCTTCTGATTCACCACCAAAACATTCATCTATTATGTAGCAGCAGGCAGAACCTTTTATTTTACTAGGACAAGACTTATTAACTCAAGTTATTAATGGTGGAAGAAGCTTTTGGTGTGCTGGGGTTTATCTGAGGCTTCCAGATCTGCACTAAACACCTGAAGTCAGTGCAGCAGAGGGATGTTGGCTCGGTTATTTCCTTCCCAGAGACAAAACCTGCCAACATGGGATTCCCTCAGCAGAATCATTTCCTCCATGAGACAATTCCTGCATGACAGCATGTGAAAACTGAGCTGCTAGCTAACCACTGCAAGGGACTTGCCTGAGGTCCCACTGCAGAGTGGCCCAAAGCCCATAGAACTGGACCAGACTGGAGCTGCCCCGCTGCTGGTGCAAGGCTGGACAAGCTGCTGACAGACTGGCAGCCTACACTCAGATCACTGAGACCAAGATCTTCCATGAGATTATGTCACAACAACTGCTTTTTCTGTCCCTCTAGCCCCTAGAACAAGTCCTGTATTGCACCTAGCCATGCTTTTGGGTCATACCACTTCCCGTGTTTTCACCCATGAGAGAAGGAGCATTTAACCCTCCCAGGAATCACTGCCTCAGCAGAGAAAACGGCAATGCCCATGAAACTCCCAGACCAAAGCTCTTCAGTGGCAAGGCAGAAGTGCTACCAGCATGCTGCTGCCATCAGCGGATCTGACAAAGCTGACAAGAATCCTGAACTCAAAGGAGAGTCAGAGCCATGGCTGGCTGCAGGACTAGGGGTAACACAAATGAGAGGCAGTGCTGAGGTGTGATGCACAAACTCATTTGCTTAGGGCATTCTGCTGAGACATTCTTCTGACTGGGCCCTGATCAGCTAGAAATGGGTGAGAAGAGAGACCTGGGCACACCACCAGAGCACAGGATAAGTGCAAGGCAGCACCGTGGTGCAGCTAGCAAAAAACCAACCCCCAAACCCCAGCAGTAAATGTCACTGTAAGGAGAGGAAAGCCTGGAACTGCTCAGGGTGGAGAGCCAGCTGCCCATTAGGTGATCACCAATCACTAGGTGCCAATCAATCAAGGCTGAGAGCAAGAAGGTGCAGCCAATAGATGTTTGGATCAGTCCCCCCCTCCTTTTACAAAGGAAAGAACAGACTGCCGAGGCCCTGGGACACAGAGCAAAGTCCTTCTTGAATGTCCCACAAGGTCACCCTGGCTTGATAAAATGTTTTGCCCTGGTGCAAAACCAGGGGCAGGATTTCTGCCTTTGCAGCCTAGCACAAACTGCAGCCAGCAGAGCATCCTGTGACACACAGCAGCTGCAGGCACGGGAACCAGCCATGGATGGAGCACTTTCAAAGCAGTGTCACTGCTCAGAGCAAGCACCACCAAGCCAGGAAGGAAAACAGCAGGTGGAAATGGGGTCTTTGGATTCACTGTGGCTGCTGGCAGATTCAAGTGATTCCTTCCTTCATTTTTGCAGTTTTGGTTTGCTGCACTTCTGTGGCAAACATAAATGTCTATCAATAGCTGAGGGCTGGGGGTCAGGAGGGAAGGGACAGGCTCTGCTCAGCTGCACCCTGGGGTGGGACAAGGGGCAATGGATAGAAACTGCAGCACAGGAGGTTCCACCTCAACAGGAGGAGGAACTTCTTCCCTGTGAGGGTCCCAGAGCCCTGGAGCAGGCTGCCCAGAGAGGTTGTGGAGCCTCCTTCTCTGGAGCCTTTCCAGCCCCATCTGGCTGTGTTCCTGTGTGACCTGTGCTGGGTTCTCTGGTCCTGCTCTGGCGGGGGGGTGGACTGGATGATCTCCTGAGGTCCTTTCCAACCCCTAGCATCCTGTGAGCCTGTGAACTCAGAGGAAGTGATAGAAATGCTTTAAGTATGTCAGACACAATGAGGAGAGTCAGATCTTCATTTGGGGAACTAACTTACTGCCCAGTCACAATGGATGTCTGACTGTTGGGGCTTTTGTTGGAAACTACCAACATTCTTGTGGAGCTAGAGCAGCTCCATGGATCACAAGGAAATCTACCAAGAATGGTCTGTGCAGTAAAAATACATTGGAAAGGTCAGACAGAGTTCTACACATAAAGCTGGCCAGGAGGACCCAGCCCCATCACTTTGTCATAGAGTCACAGAATCCTAGAATGGCTCAGGTTGGGAGGGGCCTCAGAGATCATCTATGGAGATCTTATTGTGGCCTTCCAGTATCCAAAGGGGGCTATGAGAAAACTGGGGAGGGACTTGTTAGTGATAGGACCAAGGGTGAATGGAACAAAACTAGAAGTAGATAGAGTCAGATTGGATGTGAGGAAGAAGTTCTTCCCCAGGAGGGTGGTGAGAGACTGGCACAGGTTGCCCAGGGAGGTGGTGGCAGCCTCATGCCTGGAGGTTTTTGCAGCCAGGCTGGATGTGTCTGTGAGCAACCTGCTGTGGTGTGAGGTGTCCCTGCCCATGGCAGGTGGGGTGGGACTAGGTGATCCTTGAGGTCCCTTCCGACCCTGACAGTTCTATGATTCTACTCCAACCTCCCTGCCAGAGCTGCCTTGCTGGGCTCTGCAGCAGAGCTGGTGAGTGGTGAGGACCTGATCTCCCTGGGAATGGCTTTGTCTCTCTGCCCTGCCCTCCTGCACCATGCCATCAGACTGGTCAGGTCTGTTTGTACCTGTTCTTCAGGACTCCCCATGCACCCTCTGCAGATTCAGCCTCTTATTAACCTCCAGCACCTGAGCAGAGAGCTTCAGTTGGGGCCAACAGAGCAGCTGGTCACCCCTGCTCCAGGCTGTCTGTGTTGCACAAGGGGAGCAGTGCTGTGCTCTGGAGGCTGCAGAGGCCACGTCACCGAGGCAAGCAGCATTCCCCAGCCAGAATTACAGGCAGCCTGCCGTGGGAGAAGAAGAAGAACATAAAGAGATTGCATCTTTGGAGTAATGAGACAAGATTCTAATCTCAATTAGTTAATAAGAACCAGTAAAGTAGAGGACAGAAGTCTCTCAGATATGCTGGATTGAGACCTGTAATTAGTTCCTGAAGTATTTCCCTGAAAGCATCACTTTGCATGGGCAGCAAAGCAAAAGGTACTGATTAATTGCAGCTCATTAAGTGGAAGTTGTTTAGTGATTAGGGAAAACGAATGCAGGCAGGGCAAGGTTGGTGCAGACAGGAATTCCACCCAGCTGAGTGCCACCCTTCCCACAGCAGCCAGCAGAGGAGTAGCAATGCAGTGCTGACCCAGGGGGACAGGCAGGCAGACCACACATTCCAGCTGCTCTGAAAGAAATCTTCTGCTGGGCTATCAGTGCCCAGCTCCACACACAAGCTGGCCACCTTCCTGGCCCATCTATATAGGAGTGTGGCCAGCAGAGCCAGGCAGGTCCTGCCCTGGTGAGACCTCAGCTGGAGTATTGCATCGAGCTCTGGGCTCCCCAGTTCAAGAGGGACAGGGATCTGCTGGAGAGAGTCCAAGGGAGGGCTACCAGGATGATTAAGGAATTGGAGCACTTGCCCTGTGAGAAGAGACTGAGAGCCCTGGGGCTGTTCAGTCTGGAGAGGAGAAGACTGAGAGGGTTCTGATCAATGTCTATCAATATCTGAGGGCTGGGGGTCAGGAGGGAGGGGACAGGCTCTGCTCAGCTGCACCCTGGGATAGGACAAGGGGCAATGGATATAAACTCCAGCACAGGAGGTTCCACCTCAACATGAGGAGGAACTTCTTCCCTGTGAGGGTCCCAGAGCCCTGGAGCAGGCTGCCCAGAGAGGTTGTGGAGTCTCCTTCTCTGGAGCCTTTCCAGCCCCATCTGGATGTGTTCCGGTGCTGGATTCTGTGGTGCTGCTCTGGCAGGGGGCTTGGACTCCATGATCTCTTTGGGTCTCTTCCAACCCCTACCATCCTGTGAGCCTGTGATATAAAGCATTGCTGTCCTCTCTAGAGTAACTCTGCATACACACAGCACCTGTGCTCGTGCTGGCACTCTAGAGAGTTCAGCTCTGGTACTCCTTGTGCAGATGTAAGGGAAGTCAGACTTACCTACACTGCATGCACAAACAAATATCCCAAGCAAGGTATTGCCAGCAAGGATTTAATAGCATAAGAGATTCCAAATTTGCTCTTTGGCCATTTTGGGAGAGGAAGTTTGCTGTGGATGAGAAGGATAGAAAAGGGACTGAAAACAGAGGGGAAATAAAGTTCTGAGATGTGCTGGATGAAGGCATGGAAAAATTACCCTCACTCCCCTCAGCTAGAAGGTTGGCAAACTGCTTGTTTTCTCTCCCTTTCTACATGGAACAGGAGTGCCTTCAGAGAAATCAAATCCATTCCAGCCAGTCTGGCTTTCTTCTGTTGGAGGCAGCAGCCATGGACAGAGCAGCCACGGAGCAGCAAAGGTTCACACAACATTGCTCAGGCTCTTCCCCCCCAGCTGGCTGCCAGGGATCCCCAGGACTTTACAGCAGAGCTAAGCAGTGGTCAGCCACAAGCCCCAGTGACAGGTAAGGCAGTGGTGAACCATTTTGTTCTGTGGTCATTGTCCAGCAAATGGTTTTCTGCAAAAGCAGGCACCAAAGCCTGGGAAAATCTGGGTCTGGAATTTGCAGCTGAGTTATGACTTGTAACTGCTAACAGCTACCCCAAGTGTAAAAGCCACATGAAAATAAACCAGCCTCCTTCCCACAGTGCCACTGCCGAAGCTGCCTACGAAAAGCAAACGACAGCAGCCTGAAAACTTCACCCAAGTAAATTCTTTTCTTTGTTCTGAATGGCCACACTGTGCTCCCAGTGCTTCACACAGCAAGTTAAGAGCTTCTTTATACCTCCAGCCTACTCTGTTTTTCCCAGGCACACACAAATGAAAGGGCTGTGTGAATTATTAACAGATGACAGCAGAGAGCTAGCCAGGTATTCCAAACTCTTGTGTCTCTTCTTCCTACGTGAATTCCTCAGCAGGGCTTGCAAAGTCAGGCTTCTTACTGCTCCCATCCCTCACACCCACGGGTAGAGCCCGTTCAGTAACCTGGGCAGAACTAAGGCTGTTCTACATCACTTCCTTTCTCCTTTCTTATCCCGGGATAGCATTTGACCTGACCTTGACCTGGGGGGCTTCACACCTCGTTCTGAAGGGCACTTAGTGAATCTGCTTGGAGCCTTTCCCCTCTGAATGCCTTCCCAGCAGCAAGCTCATGCGGAGCACGGCGCAGTCCAGGGGGAACAGAGCCAGAGTTTACTTGTGAGCTGGGAGAGGCAGGATCAGGAAACCTGAAAACAGACTAGAGCCTTGGCCACGTTAAGATGTCAACCATCATTTCATGTTGAAAGCAAGTCCTGTCTATTGCAAACACTTCATCCAGGCCCTCCTCTTCCACCCCCACCCAACCAACCCCCCAACAAAGAAGCAAACAGGACACCACATGAATCCAGCACCACTGCTTGAGAGCATGCTTGATGTTTACACAGAGGTACAAACCCACACTGCTTCAGTCCATTCGCATCATTTAAACTCAAATACATTTTGAATTGGTCAAACCAGCTCTGTAAACCCAATGCAAGACATAAAAACTATGACACAAGTTGGCATCAGTGCAACCCAAAGACAGTTTGAGAACTGACTTAGGAAAACCTCCTGAAACTGGAGCTGCAGTAGGAGGCTTTGAAAACAGCAACGTGTTGGACTCCAGATCACCCCAAACGAGCAGGCACTTTCCTATTGACCTCAGAACTGAAATCCACACGTTTTAAACTGTCATCAGACTGCTCCAAAAGGGACAGGCAAAGCACAGCACAAACAGGGGAAGGCAAGTTTCCCACAGTGCAGACGGCTCCCAGTGATGCCACAGGGAACTGCCTGCAAAAACATAAACCAGAAAAGCCTCTTTGGCTTGCATTTTGGACTCCACTTCACACACAGACTGCTCATTGCAACTGCCATCAGAATGGACAAAAGCAGCACAGAACATCAGCAGCAGCTCCTGCTTAAAAGAACGATAAGCACAGCACATTCCCCCCTGCCCCAGCCAGCTCCGAGTGCTCCAGACTAAGCCACAGAAACTGAACAGTGAGCTCTCAAAAGACAGGACATGGTGTGCTCCAGGACCCACAGAACCAGGAGAGTACTTACAAGGTTTCTTAAACAAATTGATCATGCCTACAGTTTCAGATGAAGTCAGAGAAACTCCAGACTTGATCTTCTCTGAGGAAGAAACAAAAGCCATGGAATTACCAAAGAGCAGGGTTTGCTTGGCTTGCTCTGCTGTGGATGTGGAGAGAGCTCTGAAGGGCACCTTGCAGTGTGGCGGGAAGGCTGTGGGAAGAGACTCATTTGTGTTCTCCAGCACTCTGCTGCCCTTCAGCACTCTCCCCGTGGAAAACGCTCGGGGAGGTTTTTAACGTGCAAGGTGATTGCAGGCTGAGAGCTAAGACCTGACCGTTCGTGCCATGTCCACTTGGTAACTGGCTTCTAGAACTGCCTTCTGCTCAGACTTCCCCAGCAAAAACCAGCTTACCTTCTCCACAAGGCAGACAAGGCACACCTGCAACAGTAGGCAGCTCTTGAGGGGGGCTGTGAATAACAGCAGTGGGTTTTGAAAAGGCAGAACAATCCTGTCACTGTATTACCAGAAATGTTTTTCACCTTTGCAAGAGCAGTTTCATGCCATTAATTACCATGAAATCTGGAGGCTGCCTTTTCCAGGACTACTATTTGCTGAGGCATCCTATGGATGGAGACAAGCATTTGAGCATAAAAGAAGCAACAACGATGCAAATCCCTGCTAGAGAGAAATGAAGTGTTGAATATAAAAGCTTTAGAAAGACTTCATTATGCAGTTCTCAGTCGGCACCAGCTGAGCCAAAGCCTACTACAGTACCTCTCTGTGCTCTGGAGGCAGAGGTGCCACACTTCCATGAAGGGATCTTTGCAGCCGGGGTCTGAGGGGAAGAGCCAGGCTCTGAGATCTGCAGTTTGGTGTACAAATGAGTGGTCTGATTTGCAAATCTCCCAGGAGCCTGGCAGTGCAGTAGAACCCTCTGGAGGAAATCAAGGTTTTAATGCTGCCTTTCCCATGGCATGTGCTCACAGTCATCTCTCACAAGCTTTACCAAAGACCAGCAACAAGTGGCTGGCCTTGGGCCCTCAGATCCCAAAGGTGTTTGAGAGAGATTGGCAGACAATGAACCGGGCTAAAAGCAAACACTTCAGTGGAAGGCAGGAAGCTTCTGAAGGGACACAACAGGTGGGATGTGTTATTTAGAGGAAGCACATCCCACAGGCAATAAAAAGAGCTCTCAAGAAGCTTAGCTGGGCTTCTCTCTCATTTGTCCCTGAAATGCTGGAGGTCCAAATGGAAAACCTCTGAAGCCATCAGAAGAAGTCTGGCAACCTGTGTCCTTTGCAGTGGTACATACACAGTCCTCCAACTCCAGTCTGCTTCTTCAGACAACAACCAGCAAGGCTGCCTGCTGCCCACTGAGTGAACTCTGAGAGATCAGTTTGGTTTCTTTGGAGATGTCCCATTTGCAGCTGAACACCCCCAAGGGCACAGTCCTCAGCAGTGGCAAACCCACAAAGGGTCAAAGGGAGATGTGCACCTCGGCCCCAGAGGAAGCAAAGCACCTACCAGCCATGACATAGCCTTCTGTAGGCAGGCAGGGAACAGGACTTTCCCAGACGCTTCAACACAACACCTCTGTGAAGCCCTGTCTGTGTGCAAGCAAAGACAAAATGATCATCTTCTCGTGTTCCCACACCACAACTCTCAGCTGGGAAGAAGCCTCTCTTGTATTGATCAACATCCTTGCTCCACAGTGAAACCTGGGAGGTGCTGCTGCTTTTCTCTTGAGCCACAAAGTCTCTTTAATTTTGCTCTGGCTTTGTCTTACCTGTGAGCAGCTACATCTCTACCAGGTTGTCTCAACTAACCAACTTCTCTTGCTGTGATTTTCACGTTTCAGGAAAAATTCTATTACACAACCAGCCCAGAAATAAAAACCACTTGAGCAGCTGGAAGAGTAGAGCTGAATAAGCAGTGCTACAGCATTCAGCAGTCGTGAGGTCACCTCACACCTCAACACTCATGGAGTTCTTCTGCTCGCTCAGATAACTTCACGTTCAGTAGTAGACACAGCACAAAATGCCACAGCAGTTTAAAGAGACAGAAGCATTTCCAAGGCTTTCACTGATGAATGAAAATGAACACAGAACTATTAATAACATCAAGTCCCAGCCTTAAATGAACACAGAACACCACCAGCCCTGGAGCAGGCTGCCCAGGGAGGTTGTGGAGTCTCCTTCTCTGGAGACTTTCCAGCCCCACCTGGATGCATTCTTGTGCAGGCTACACTGGGTGACCCTACTCTGGCAGGGGAGTTGGACTGGATGCTCTCTGGAGGTCCCTTCCAATCTCTAATGTACTGTGAGACTGTGATGTCCTACCCCTAAAGGAGCACAGAACAGCACCAGCATCTCCTGCCCCTAAAGGAGCACAGAACAGCACCAGCAGCTCCTGCCCTTAAAGGAGCACAGAACAGCACCAGCATCTCCTGCCCCTAAAGGAGCACAGAACAGCACCAGCATCTCCTGCTCCTAAAGGAGCACAGAACAGCACCAGCATCTCCTGCCCCTAAAGGAGCACAGAACACTACCAGCATCTCCTACCCTTAAAGGAGCACAGAACAGCACCAGCAGCTCCTGCCCTTAAAGGAGCACAGAACAGCACCAGCATCTCCTACCCCTAAAGGAGCACAGAACACTACCAGCATCTCCTGCCCCTAAAGGAGCACAGAACAGCACCAGCAGCTCCTGCCCCTAAAGGAGCACAGAACAGCACCAGCAGCTCCTGCCCCTAAAGGAGCACAGAACAGCACCAGCAGCTCCTGCCCCTAAAGGAACACAGAACAGCACCAGCAGCTCCTGCCCCTAAAGGAACACAGAACAGCACCAGCAGCTCCTGCCCCTAAAGGAACACAGAACAGCACCAGCAGCTCCTGCCCCTAAAGGAACACAGAACAGCACCAGCAGCTCCTGCCCCTAAAGGAACACAGAACAGCACCAGCAGCTCCTGCCCCTAAAGGAACACAGAACAGCACCAGCAGCTCCTGCCCCTACAGGAGCACAGAACAGCACCAGCAGCTCCTGCCCCTACAGGAGCACAGAACAGCACCAGCACCTCCTGCCCCTAAAGGAGCACAGAACAGCACCAGCACCTCCTGCCCCTAAAGGAGCACAGAACAGCACCAGCACCTCCTGCCCCTAAAGGAGCACAGAACAGCACCAGCAGCTCCTGCCCCTAAAGGAGCACAGAACAGCACCAGCATCTCCTACCCCTAAAGGAGCACAGAACAGCACCAGGATGTCTTACCCTTCCATCTTTCTCCTGGCTTTACAGATGAAGAGTGACTTAAAGAGGGAGGGGGAAAAAAAATGTTCCCTCCCTCTTCACCCCCTCCAACCTAATCTGAGTGTGTGTGGTTGCAGCTGCAGAACAAGGAGCAACTGTGGCATTTGTGGTGCTTCAGAAGCATCTTGTGCTTTAGGACGAGGGCAAATGGCTTCAAACTAGAGCAGAGCAGATTTAGATTGGATGTTAGGAACAAATTCTGCACCACGAGGGTGGTGGAACACTGGAACAGGTTGCCCAGGGAGGTTACTGGGGTCCTATCCCTGGAGATAATCAAGGTGAGGCTGGACAGGGCTTGGGGCAGCCTGATCTGGCTGAGGATGTCCCTGCTGAGTGCAGAGGGGATTAGACTGGATGACCTTTGGATGTCCCTTTCAACCCAGACCATTCTGTGATCCTGTGCCTGTTCAGGCTGGTGGTGGCAGTGTGACAGATCTCCTCACCAGGTATCCTGGAGTTCCAGCTTTTCTCACTCTAGGTATCTACAGCCTCTTCTTTCTTTGGTAGGGGAGAGATGCAGTTGTTAACTTCTCACCAAACTGGCAAGCAACATAAAAGCAAAATCCAGTGCCACGTGCTCTGGCAGTGTTGGTGTTAAGGCTTCCCTGGGTGCGCAGAGTAGGAGAGGAGAGGGAGGTTCAGGTGACCAAAGATGAATGAACAGCTGTAGAGGGAACAAGAAAGGAAAGCTGGGGACAACACAAGATGAAACCAGTCTGGATCTCCATCAGACTGGGACTGTATGCCAGGGAGGTGACTGAGTCCCCAAGCCTGGCTGTGTTTCAAGGTGGTTTGGATGTGGTGCTTGGGGCTATGGTTTAGGGGTGAACTTTGCAGGGCAGGGTTAATGGTTGGACTTGGTGATGCTGAGGGTCTTTTCCAGCCTGAATGGTTCTGTGATTGATTCTATCTGTGCAGCCAAGGGCTGAGCTCTTTTGCTGTTTTAAGGCATAACCAACCCCAGAGATCCTGCTTTGCTGGAACAGAGAGGAGCACAGCAGTGGAGAGCTAATAAAAGAGAGTTCTAGATGTCAGAAGTGCTCCAAAAGCAGCTTCCTGAGCTAATGCTTGCTACTGCCAGCCCTAAAAGGCAGTTGGTCTCTCAGCAGATACAGATTGCCATCACTGACTCATCCACCCTGCGCCTTCAAGGCAGGCTGATGAAGGAAGGGCTGACAGAAGGAAAAGAGGAAGGAGGAAAGCAAGGAGGCAGAGGGGATTTAAACAGGATTAGCTAGATGTGGATCCTAAATAAAGATCACAATCACTGCTCCGTGGCTGTGGGGATGTCTGAAGTGAAGGTCACAAAGTGAGCAGGAAAATGGCAGTTTGTGAGCTTGCACAATGACTTTTCTGGAGACAACTTTCAGCAGTGTTTTAACTCTTCAAGCCAGCACTGCAGAGTGCTTCCAAGCTTCTGGGAAGCAGAAGGAGAAACCGGCATCTGAAAATCCTCCCTCAAGCATCTTATTTTAATGCAAACAACAAAGTCTTGCCCCCAGAAGTCTTTCTGCTGCTTGTACACCCTGCTGCCACCGCCAGAGCCAAGCACCCAGGAGAAAGATGAGTAGCCTGGATCTGCTCTGTCGCACTGACATGAGAAACACCATGGGTGGGGTGACCTTGGATAGTCTTGCACATCTACCTCGTAGCTCACTTAGAACAGAAACCTTCCAAGCCAGAGGGAACACTGCTAGCTTCTGCTGCTCTGAGCAGTGCTCAGCATAGAGCAGATTTCCTTGCAGGCTAAGAGGCACTTCAGTCTCCTCAGGGAATGTGTTAGGAATTTCAGTGTTCACTACCTATTCCTTCCATCTTGAAACTGATTGGAGTCCTGCTCACCTAGAAATTTCAGTATCCCTTCATTCTGACCCATTCCTACCATCTTTAAAGTGACTGAATTGGAGTCCTGCCCATTCCCAGCTCTGTACAGACATCACAAAGCCTATAGGGATTTCCTTTATGTGCTCAATGTGACTTCCAAGCTGTTCAGCTATAGGCAATGACAAATGCCTTTCATTTCCCTGAGATAATCTCTTCAAAACCTGTTTTCTAGCCTGTTCACTTTAAAGTTGCTGGGCAAGATTGCTGGGCAGGGGGCTAGTTTCCATGAGGGATATGTCTAGGGAAAATAAGATGCCTCCAGCCTATGTAATAACACTTTAGCTAGCAGAAGTAAAATACACAGCTGGCATTGTTCTCACTGATGATGTATGCAGCCAAGACACCAAAACCCCACCTGAGGTACTCGGTTTAATTCATCCTCAAGCAACTTCCTGGAAAGCACAAGAATTTCCTTTATGATCCAGCTTTCCTGCCAGCACTGGAGATTCCTTCAGGCAGCTTTCTTTTTATAGCTTAAGAGAGGAAATCCCTCAAGTTTGGGAATAGGAAAGATGATCATTTCAATCCTTAAAGGCAGTTTGCAGTGCTAGACTTTAATTTTTGCTGTGAGACTGAGCAAGAATCAGAGGAGGGAGGCTGATGAGGAGCTCTCTAAGAGTTTTCTCAGAGAAAAGGTTGCCAGGGAAAGTTTAGATTCAGCACCTGGAAAAGTTTCTCAACAAAGTCTGTTAAACCACTGGAGACACACAGGAAGTGCAAGAAGCTTCAGCTTGACAAGGTAGGAGGTTTGCACTTAAAAGGCAGAATAAAGTGAATACAGAGTTGTTTCTCAGCACCAGCTTCTAGGACTCTCTTGGTGACAGAGTACCAGAATCAAGCTGAACATTGCTACAGCTTGAAATGATGGGGGGGGGGGGGGGGGGGGGATAAAAGGAAAGGGAAACAAAAGAAGAAAATACTAAATCAAATCCCGCTGTAACAGAGATTTCCTACACAAATGCTTGGATCTTGCCAGCCCAGGTGAGCAAATGAGCACCAGAAAGACACTGGGAGCCCCACCTGCAGCACAAGCAGCCTCATCAGCTCACAGACTCTCAGACACAGGCAGGGGCAGATTCCTTGCAGCAATTTCTGAGGAGCAAGCAAGCTTCCTCAGTAAATAAAATGAAAATGTGTTCTGTCTCTTTAATTTGCAGCCCCCAGAATGCTTCTGTTTACAACACCTGAAGCAGCAGTAGCTCAGAGTGAGCACTGTGGTTAGCAGGACTTTCAGCTGCAGCCATGGTGGGTGGTTTGGGTTTCAAATGCTGCTGAAAGAAGTAGTACAGCACAAGACATTCATAGAGCCACTGAGATTTTGGAAGTGTAGCCAGTAGGTCTAGGGAAGTTCTCCTCCCCCTCTATTTTGCCTTGCTCAGACCACAGCTGCAATACTGTTTTGGGCTCCCCAGTTCCAGAGAGACAGAGAGCTGCTGGAGAAAAGTCCAACAGAGAGCCAGGAGGATGCTTAGGGGACTTGAGCATCTCCCCTGGGAAGAGAGACTGAGAACCCTGGGGCTGTTAAGTCTGGAGAAGAGAAGGCTGAGAGGGATCTGATCAATGTCTATCAATAGCTGAGGGCTGGGGGGCAAGTGGAGGGGGGCAAGCTCTTTTGGGGGGTGCATAGCAATAAGACAATGACCAACAGGTACAAGCTGGAACATAGAAGATTTCAGCTCAGCATGAGGAGAAACTTCTTTCCAGTGAGGGTGGCAGAGCCCTGAAGCAGGCTGCCCAGAGAGGTTGTGGAGTCTCCTTCTGTGGAGCCTTTCCAGCCCCACCTGGATGCATTCCTGTGCAGCCTGCCCTGGGTGATGCTGCTCTGGCAGGGAGGTTGGACTGGATGATCTCTGGAGGTCCCTTCCAACCTCTGATGTACTGTGATGCTGTGAAACCAAACACAGGGTTAAGCTGCCCTGAGTTTTAAATCAGCATTCAGGGAGTAGAATGTCTCACATCTCAGACTGCTTTGGAACTGTGCAGGAGCAGTATTGTGAGGGCAGAACTGGTGTTAGATGATAACATCTTTAATATGTCCAGATGATAGCAAAATGCAGTAAGCCATACCCCTAAGGCTCTGCAGGGTCCTATAATAAGAAAGTCACAGAGTGCAGAACTCATTTTCCATCTCCCTGTCTGCATTCCTTCCTCCTCTCACTCCTGGAAACAACTAATCATATCACATGTTTATGTAGTAAATACTGTAAGTAATATTTGCAATGTCTCTGTTTAACACCAGAAGCAAACAGTGCTATTCATGAACACTGCATTAATGGTGTTAAACATTACAGTGCTCTGCACTGTGTTACAGTGAAGTGCTCTGAATTGCCTGCCCGAATGCATTGGCTTCCAGGCCTCACATTTCACCAAGGAGTAAACAACTACATGAACAGGCTCAGTAAAACTCTTTTTACTGCCTATGGTACATAGGAGGATTATAATCACAATATAGAATTACATGCAGTATAATATAGGTAGAAAAATATAGGAGTAGGATGATAATAATTACAATCATGATAGTAATAATAATAATTGTTATTATCATCATCATCATCATCATTATTATTGTTAATCACCTGGAGCACTGCATCCAGCTCTGGAGCCTTCAACACAGGAAGGACGTAGACCTGATGGAGCAGGTCCAGAGGAGGGCCATGAAAATGATCAGGGACTTGGAGCAGCTCTGCTGCAAGCTCAGGCTGAGGGAGCTGGGGGCATGCAGCCTGGAGAAGAGAAGGCTCTGGGGGGGCCCTAAAGCTGCCTGACTACCTGAAGGGCTACAAGAGGGCTGGAGAGGGACTGTTTGCAAAAGCCTGCAGTGATAGGATGTGGGACAGTAGTTTGAAATGAGAGAAGAGATTTAGATTGGATGTGAGGAACAAGTTCTTTACTATGAGGGTGGTGGAGCCCTGGAACAGTTGCCCAGGGAGGTAGCTGAGACCCCATGCCTGGAGGTGTTCAAGGTCAGACTCAGCAAGGCTCCGGGCAGCCTGATCTGGTGGAGGATTTCCCTGCTGAATGCAGGGGGTTGGACTGGATGACTATAAACCTGAATCCCTGAGTACTCTGTAAGATCCAAATTTGAACTTCAAAACTTCCATGTAGGGGAAAACCACACCAAAAAAAAAAGCCCAAATCCCCAAACCTATAGGGATTCCTTTAACTGACCCAGTTTTAAAAGTACTGGAGAAAGTATAAATCCACCTTTTGCCCTCAGATAATTTTGCCTACAGCACTCTTCACTGGCTGGACACTGACCTGTTGGAGAGCAGTGAAGGGGGAAAGGACCTGAGGGTCCTGGTGGATGGAAGGTTGGCCATGAGCCAGCAATGTGCTCTGGTGGCCAAGAAGGCCAATGGCATCCTGGGGTGGATTAGAAGGGCTGTAGTCAGTAGGTCAAGAGAGGTTCTCCTTCCCTTCTACTCTGCCCTGCTGAGGCTGCATCTAGAATATTGTGTCCAGTTCTGGGCCCCTCAGTTCAGGAAGGACCTCAGGGAACTGCTCGAAAGACTGCAGTTCAGAGCCATAAAGATGATGAAAGCAGTGGAAGATCCTCCTTATGAGGAGAGCCTGAGGGAGCTGAGGGCTCTGGAGCTTGGAGAGGAGGAGCCTGAGGGTGACCTCATTGCTGTTGCTAAAGATGTGCAGGGTGAGTGCCCAGAGGCTGGAGCCAGGCTCTGCTGGGGGATGCCCAATGCCAGCACAAGGGGCAGTGGTGGAAGCTGAGGCAGAGGCCATGGAAACAGGAGGAAAAGTTTTTTCCCTGTGAGGGTGACAGAGCCCTGGAAGAGGCTGCCCAGGGGGGTTGTGGAGTCTCCCTCTCTGGAAATATTCAAACCCCACCTGGATGTGTTCCTGTGTGACCTGCCCTGGATGCTCCTACTCTGGCAGGGGGTTGGACTGGAGAAGCTTTTGAGGTCCCTTCCAGCCCCTGGCAATCTGTGATTCTGTGACTCTTGGTTGTTACTCTCTGGTCATGGAGGAGACCACACAGTTGGCTCTTTGTAGGAAGGACACACTGGGGAAGGCCATGGGGCAGCCAGAGGTGGCACAGCTGAGTGACTTAGAGGAGTTCTTCACAGGGTGCACTCATGGTGCTACCCAGCTGAGCTCTGCAGCTCACTAACCCAGCTCCCAGCTCTGCATGGCCACAGGTATGAGATGAGCAAACCACAGATTATATGAGCAGCTTTCTCTGGTGTCTCAAGTCACTCCTGCACTGGGCTTGGGTGAGGACAGGACAGAATTAACCAGGTTGGAAAAGCCCTTCAAGACCAAGTGCTACCTATCACCCAGCACCATCTGATCAACTAAACCATGGCACCAAGGGCCTCATCAAGTCTCTTGTTAAACACCTCCAGGGATGGTGACTCCACCACCTCCCTGGGCAGCACATCCCAATGGCCAATCTCTCTTGCTGGGAAGCATTTCTTCCTCACATCCAGCCTGAACCTCCCTTGGCACGGCTTGAGACTGTGTCCTCTTGTTCTGGTGCTGGTTGCCTGGGGGAAGAGACCAACCCCCACCTGGCTACAACCTTCAGGTAGTTGTAGAGAGCAAGAAGGTCTCCCCTGAGCCTCCTCTTCTCCAGGCTAAGCAACCCCAGCTCCCTCAGCCTCTCCTCCCAGGGCTGTGCTCCAGACCCCTCCCCAGCCTCCTTGCCCTTCTCTGGACACCTTCCAGCAACACTGCACAGCAGTGAGCTAAGGCTGAGCTGCAGTGGGTATGAAATCAGAGTCTGTTTACAGTGAGATACTTACTGACTGGATTTGTGGTGGTACACTTGAGGAGGTAACCAATTCACTCAGGTTAATGCTATGTAGAGGGTTCACAAATCAAGGGGCTTTTCACACTGAGGCTTAGTCTGACTGAAACTCATGGGAAGTGTAACACAAAAAGCCATCCAGACATCCAGAAAACCAGGGCTTGCTCTGAACAAGTGCTACAACCTAACACTGACTAAACCAATGCCTCTTCTTCTTGGCAGCACCTCTGCTTCATTAAGAGGAGGAAAGGGATTAATTGCATAGCTACTTATTGCCCAGTGACTCATTGCATTCAATCCTTCTGGTCTGGACTTCCACCAAAGTGACAGCAGGAACACAGTCAAATGCATCCCTCAATGATCTGTCAGTGCAAGACAGAAATCTGCACTGGGTACATGTAAAGCACAAGAGAAGGAAAACACAACAAGAAAATTGAATAGGGATGGAGGGGAAGAAGCTTTGGATGATGGAAATGAAGTTAGAAACTTTAATAGGACTTAAAATAAATCATATCCCCCTCCCCCCCCTTTTTTGGTGGGTTTTTTTTTGGTCTGTTTGTTTTGGGGGTTTGGGGTTTTTTAGGATTAAAACCAAAAAGTGTAACTTCAAGGGAAACTGAAGTCTCTGGAGTAGTGGGATAGAGGAGCACCAACAAATAAGAGCCTGAAGTCTCTGGAGAAACAGGACAGAGGGGCACCAATAAACATGAGGCTGAACATTTTAACCTAGAAATGGTAAAATGAGCTAGAAAAAGAGAAAAAAAACCCAACCCACATTTTTATTAAAACCAAAATTAGACTTCAGTGCACTTGACCACCACAACATTTACAGAAGATTTCCCACAAGGAGGGTATATGGGGAAAGCTAAATCCTTAGTCATAGTACAAATGATTTCCTAAGCAAATGTTGGTCCTATTTTCTGCAGCCTGTTCTAACACCAGGATCTGGGGGTGGGTTAGGAAAGAACACTGGGTACAGGGTGGGGGGGGGAAATGTAGCTTTAGTTCTCTTGAAAATAAAATGAGCTGCAGATGCTACACAGAAATGTGTCTTGCCTCCTCTGTTTATGACATTCACAGCAGCCAGCTGGGAGGGGAGGTTGTAAGTGACCACTCTGGGAGGCTGCTCTTTGGGTATTTGTGTTTTAAGCCAAGGGGCATTGTATTTCACTGGGCATCACATCTGGAAAGTGCCACAGTGCTTGTAAAAAGGAAACCTCTTCAAAGAAAACAGAAGGAGGACAGCTCAGAATCTCTAAGTGTCTTACACACAAGCAGGGTGGAAATAGGAGGTTAGAGAGAGCACCTGGGGAGCAGCCTGCCTCCACCGAGCACTTTCCACTGGTGCTGGCACACTTCACACCGACCTGCTTTGGAGGAATAGGAACATGTCCTACCCATAACACATTAACAGGCACCATCACACATCCTGGTGCTCCAGAAACGCCTTCAGCTGAGGTGTGGTAGGTTTTGGTGGCAGAAAGATGTCCTCATGGCTGTGACCACCTCGGGAAAACAGAACCTTTTTGTTCTCAACAACCACCCAAGGTCTTTCAGCTTGATCATTCCAGGGGAGCTGTCAGTAGCTGTTTATCATTGAGCCTTTTGCCATAGGACACAGGCCAAACACACAGTTTGGCAAGACAGGCAGGACTTTTGGCTAGCTAATAACTTACACTGGAACAGGTTGCCCAGGGAGGTGGTAGAAGCCCCAGCCCTGCTCTAGAGTGAGGAGTCCCTGCCCATGGCAGCGGGGTTGGAGCTGGATGATCCTTGAGGTCCCTTCCAAGCCTGACAGTTCTGTGACTCTAAGGCAGTATTGGCTGGGACAGATTCTCTAAGCCACGTGAAACAACTTGGAATAAGAAAACTATGTTGGGTTGTTTGCAAAGGGAAACAGGGGCAGTCCCTGATGAACACATCTGCCCTGGGACCACATGCCAGCATGGCTGCTTTAGAAAGACATTATGACCCATCATTTGCAATTGCAATGTTCTTCCCAGGGGAAAAGAAAAAAGATAGAGAGAGAAAAGAAAAAAACAAGAATTTTTTTTTTTTAAATAAAGAAAAAAAGGAAAATGGAAAAATGGAAAAAGAAAAATAGTAAAAAGAAAAAGGAAGAAATATAAAAACTTTAAAAGGGGGAAAAGGAAAAAAAGAAAAAAAAAAGGAGAAAGGGGAAAGAGAAAAAGGAAAAAGAGAAAAAGATAAAAGGGAAAAAGGAAATAAAATGAAAAAAGGGGAAAATGGGGAAAAAGGAAAACAAAAAAGAAAAAGGAAGAAACAGGAAAAAAGGGGAAAAAAAGAAAAAAGGGGGAAAGGAAAAAGGAAAAAGAAAAAAAGGAAGATAGGGAAAAGGGGAAAAGAAACAAGAAGAAAAGGGAAAAAAGGAAAAAAGGGGAAAGGCAAAAAAAGGGGCAAAGGAATAAAGGGGCAAAGGAATAAAGGGAAACAGGGGCAAAGGGGGAAAAAGGGGGAGAGGGAAAAAGGGACAAAGGGAAAAATAAAAGAGGGAAAAAAAAGGAAAAAGAAAAGAAAATGTGAATGGAGCAAACTTTTCTGCTGCCATTCCACTTGCAGAGAACCCTGCAACAGTTTTCAGAAGGGAAGCTTCCCAGGCAGCAGAGTTGTAAAGGTTCTACAGAGCAAATCAATCCAAAAGCTGGCAGAAGGGAGAAGGCTGCAGAGGTGTTCTGGCAGCAGCCTGAGTGGTGGTCTGTGACTTAGCACCAGCCCCAGTGGCAGCAGTCCACACACACTCTGTCTGCCTGGGCAAAACCAGAGCTGCTTGCTAGGCTGGAGACTACATCAGTCTCTGCATGGCTGAGAATACCTCCAGTGGTTGAAAGGAAAGGAAAGATTTGCTTCTGTGCAGAGGATTTGCTTCCTTTTCCCCCCCAGAGTACAGACAAAAGCTACACAAGAATCAGTTTTAAGTACAGGAACACTTGGATTAAATCTCAAAAGCTGATTTCTTGCTGTTTCTCAGTCAGAGCATGCAGGTTAAAACCAGCACTTGAGCATTCAGTTATCCAGAGTTTGCCTTCACCTCAATGAATTAAGTGAAGACATCACGTAGAGTGCTACAGGACCAGCAGGAAAGTGTTGCCTTACCTTTGGGTTAGGTGGAGTGTGGCGCACTCTGCTTTCACACAGTCCTGCCCCCTCCCTGCAGCGGGGGTTTTGCTCCAGCAGAGCGATCCCAGATCAGGAGACAGTGCTAGGGACCAGCAGTTAACATTCTTCTTCTCCCAGGCTCTCTAGGCACAAAAGGCAAAGGCAGAATTTTAGTTCACCTTTGCCAGCCTGGTCTGTGAGGATTTTTGTTTGTTTTCCTTCTTTTGAGGGGCACTTAGAAGCTGAGCAAGTCCTGTCTTGTAGATGGCTTGGGATGGTTGCAGCCTAGAAGGGAAAAAATAAAAGGGGGGAGAAAAAAAGACCTTGCAACCTGAGAAATTTTCATTAGCTTCAGATTTCCCTCTGAGGCCTTAACACAAAATGGTCTTTCTTTACCCTTCCTACCCAGTGAAACAGCAACACTTTCTTATTTTCCCTTCCAAACACTCCCAAGCCTGCAGTTCTGCAGCAATTATATCTCAGGACAAATCTCTCACTGTTTATACTGGAGCTTGGCGGCAGGGGGGTTGAAGTGAAAATGCAGGACTGGACTCTAGCTTCCCCAGAGGGAAAAACCAAAAAATATCTAATAATTGAGAGCTGATCCAAACTTGGATTTTTTTTCCTCCCAGCAGAATGTGCACCAAAAAAAAAAACAAAAGCTTTTTAAATGATTTACTGGAAAACAGAAGAAAAAAAACAAACCAAAGCAAAGCAAAATTTCAACCCCCAAACAAACAAAAAACCTAAATAAAACCCCAAACCAAAACCAAATAAAAAGCCCAAAACAAAGCAAACAATCCCAGAACCCAAACAAACAAACAGAAGACCCAAACCAAAACCAAACCCCAGCAGGAGGAGGACACAGAGCTGCTGGAGTTGCCCTGAAGGAGAGGAGGCTCAGGGGAGACCTCATTGCTCTCTACAGCTACCTTAAGGGTGGTTGTAGCCAGGTGGGGGTTGGTCTCTTCTCCCAGGCAAGCAGCACCAGAACAAGAGGACAGAGTCTCAAGCTGTGGCAGGGGAGGTTTAGGCTGGAGGTGAGGAGAAAGTTCTGCCCAGAGAGAGTCATTTGCCATTGGGATGTGCTGCCCAGGGAGGTGGTGGAGTCACTATCCCTGGAGGTGTTCAAGAGGGGATTGAATGTGGCACTTGGTGCCATGGTCTAGTCATGAGGTCTTGGGTGACAGGTTGGACTTGGTGATCTTTGAGGTCTCTTCCAACCTTGGTGATACTGTGAGTGAGGCCAGAGGAGGCCACAAAGATGCTCCAAGGGCTGGAGCAGCTCTGCTGTCAGCACAGGCTGAGGGAGCTGGGGGTGTTCAGCCTGCAGAGGAGAAGGCTCTGGGGGGACCTCAGAGCTGCCTGCCAGGACCTGAAGGGATCCTGCAGGAAGGCTGCAGAGGGACTTCTCCTCAGGGTGTCTGGAGAGAGGCCAAGGGGCAATGGTTTGAAGCTGAGGCAGAGCAGGGTTAGAGTGGAGCTGAGGAAGAAGTTCTTCAGTAGATATTCAAAACTCAACTGGAGAGAGTCCGGGGCAACCAGCTGGAGGTGACCCTACTTGAGCATGTGGGCTGGACTTAGGTTTGTCTCTCAGGCTCAGCCAGTCTGTGATTATGTGAAAATGGAAGAGAAGAAACCAGGAAAATAATTTCCAGGGTAGGAAACAAACCCAGGAAAACTTTCTTTTTCCTTTCTTTCCTCTTACAAGCACAGCTCTATTTATCAGAAGCCAAACACTGGCGTGAGTAAACAGGATCAAACTGGATTTACCCCCACAGACCTGCAGAACAACCACTACTGACACTGTGATTTTCCTGGGTCAGGCAGACACCATCAGAAAGTCATCTCTCCAGTCAAGGTTGCACAGGGAAAATGAAATCCATGCAGAAAGACTGAGAAAGAAGGAAGCTTTGCTCTCCCAAACTCAGAGGCAGGAACAGGCTTCTCAGAAAACCTTTCCAGGTCTCAATATGAGAATGGTTGATTCTGCAGGGCCAAAGCCACACAGAGCCACTGCAGCTGCATGTCCTGCAGCCCTCTGCACTCCCCCAGCACAGCCAGGGGCACTGGGGGGGTGATTAGATTGGCACAGGTGCCTAGCAAAGCTGCATCTAAAGATGCTGAGGGATATATGCATGAGTAAATGAAACTCTGACCTGCACATTACTGAGGATAAAGCTCCTTGCCTAGGCTCAGGGCAGCCTGATCTGGTTGAGGATGTCCCTGCTGACTGCAGGGGGTTGGACTGGATGACCTTTGGAGGTGCCTTCCAGCCCAGCCCATCGAGTGGCTCTGTGAAGTGGGTGCACTGCAGCAGGCAAGCAGGTGCACTTCTGCAGGGCACTACCACACCACAGAGCCCTGGCACAGCCACAGCAGGCTGGAGTTTCACCTTCATTGTGTTGAACATCAACCATATCCAAACAAAAACTGTTCCTCTCCCTGTGTGGTAGGATGCCAGGGAGAATTTCTCTCTCAGACCATCTAGTCCAGCTCCCTGAGCATGCCTGGCTAACCTCAACCTGCCCTAGGCACAGGGAGCTTGCTCAAAGAGTGCCCCTTAGGGCAGTGCTCAGCTATGCTTAACACTGTCAGAATTTAGGTGCAAAGTGGCAAGGGATAAATGAGAACCCAACCTCTTCCTGGGCTTTGGCTGCTCTTCCACACCCTTTAGAGCTAACACTGCCTTCAGAAGAGGTAGGTTGGGGTTTTTCCTCTCTTTTATAGCTATGTATCATGTTCTGTCTCAAGAATCACCTCAAGTAGTAATTCTTCTACTGCTCTCTGGAAGAGAAAAATGTGAAGCATTACTTTCTCTTCATTTGACTGCCAGGATGCACATTTTTGCTTCTCTCTTTATTGTGCCAATTGCAACCTCTGATGTCCAGGGAGGGGAAAAAGAAGGTCATCAACTCTTGCAAGATCTTTTATGATGGTGAAACTCCTCCAGTTATTTTCCATCCATCTAGAGTGAAATTAAAAGCACTGCTCTGTGGTTACAAGCATCATTCCTGACTGCATCTCCACACTAGTTCCAAACACAGCTATAAAACCCATTTGCAATGTCCCCTGCCCCTTTATTTGCTCTAAATTGAATTCTGCACTGCAGGCTGCACAGCTGCTTGTGGAGTAGGATCCTGCTCCACGAGAGCAAAAGTGAAAAACCTACCAAAAGAGCTTGAAATGGAAAAGAAAACAAGGAAGAGAAAAGCCTTAGAAACTTGTTCTTGGGTAATGCCACGTCACAAAGTGCACAGACAGCACAGGCCTCATGGAGCAATGATGTCTGACCTCAGTGTAGATCCAAGACTAGAAGGAAAAGGGAATTTTCTTGAACTGCCTCCTCCCTCTGTGGAGAAATCACCAACCACTGACTGCAGGTTACTTGCCTGTGCAGACATTAATTTGCTGCCTGCCTTGGAAGCTGCAGAAAAGCCCTGTCTAAACATAAATCGTTCATGAACCACCTCACCTCACCCCTGGGTAACTAGAGAGGCATACAAGCAACACTCTGCATGGGTAGGAAGTCTTCTAGTCAGCAATGCCATGCACCAGCAGGCAGCAAACACAAGAGCATCCATCCTGATGCTGTAGCAGATAGCTTGTGACAGGTTTTGTGTTTTCATCTCAGCCACCACAGGTCACTGGTGGCAAAAAGCAGAAGCCTCTGAGGACAAGCAAGGACACAGTTACACAGCTGAGAGGGAGATCCCTGTCTTGTCTCTTTGTTTCATCCCAGGCTTGCCTGAAGCACTTGACAGAAGTAAAACACATTTTGTAGCCTTTAAGAACACAAAGTCATTGTGTCTGAGCTGGTAAATGATGCAAGACTGTTAACAGAGGTCATCAAGGTTCATCCTGTGGCTTGCAGCAGAGTCAGGCAAGGAAAAGGCACAGGGGAGGAGCTTCTGCTACATGAAGTAAGGGGTGATCATAGGCCCCAAGCACCCAGAGCCAGGTCTGGTGAGTTGCAGGTTGTGGCATTTGAGAGAGGCTTCTGCAGTCCCTAGTACAAGAAATTGAGCTGCTTCAAATGGTCCTGATCACTGCAGGCTCCTAATGGCACCAGAAGCACAGCAGTTCTTTAAGGGGAATTCAGAGGAGGCAGGATGGTGACTTCACAAGACCTCCCCAAGATGATGTTCAACACACAAGCATCACCACTGAGGGATGTCTCACATCTTCATTTCCACCCTTGCCTAAGAGCAGGGCAGGAGTTATTCAGTGCTCTCATCTCTCTAGGTTAGTAACAACATGGAAGTGACATTGGGCACAGAAGAGGACACAACCACAAAGCATTGCTCAAGATGCTCAGAAACAGTTCAATCCTTTGGGATTTGTGATGCTGGTGTCTTGTCACAGCAGGAAATGAAAAATGGGGCAATTGCATCCTGCATCCTGCAGTCTGCTGTTTCTTGGTGGTGTTTGGAGAACCAAATGCTCCCTGGGCTACTAGGGATTAAAAACTCCAGCTCATGTATGTAGCTAGATTTGTCCCTAGCAGCTCCATGGAGAAAGAGCTTGGAGTGCTGGTGGACAGCAAGTTCAGCATAGGACAGCAATGTGCCCTGGGGGCCAAGAGAGCCAATGGGATCCTGGGGTGCAGCAAGCAAAGTGTGGCCAGCAGGGCTAGGGAGGTTCTGCTCCCCCTCTGCTCTGCCCTGCTCAGACCACAGCTGCAATCCTGTGTCCAGTTCTGGGCTCCCCAGTTCAAGGGAGACAGAGACCTGCTGGAGAGAGTCCAAGGGAGAGCCAGGAGGATGCTTAGGGGACTTGAGCATCTCCCCTGGGAAGAGAGACTGAGAGCCCTGGGGCTGTTTAGTCTGGAGAGGAGAAGGCTGAGAGGGATCTGATCAATGTCTATCAATAGCTGAGGGCTGGGGGGCAAGGGGAGGGGGCCAAGCTCTTTTGGGTGGTGCACAGCAATATCCAAGGAACAATGGAGACCAACTTGAACAGAGAAGGTTTCAGCTCAATATGAGGAGAAACTTCTTTATGGTGAGGGTGGCAGAGCCCTGGAGCAGGCTGCCCAGAGAGGTTGTGGAGTCTCCTTCTCTGGAACTTTTCCAGCCTCACCTGGATGCATTCCTGTGCAGCCTGCCCTGGGTGATGCTGCTCTGGCAGGGGGGTTGGACTGGATGCTCTCTGGAGGTCCCTCCCAACCTCTAATGTTCTGTGGTACTGTGAGAGAATTCATACAGTAGAGGAATTGTTGGAACAAATGAGCAGGGAGGCAAAAATGCCAGCTACAGAAGCTGCCTGCCACTCCCAACAGCAGGACACATGGGGGATCTGCAGGGGAAACAAAAGCAGGTGAGCAAAGCAGAGAGCTGCTGCTGGCCCACCCCAAGCAGCTGAATCATTTGGCTAAATTTGGGAATGTTCTTCTCACCACCTATTTTTAAATGAAATGTCTAAGAAGCTTTCACTCCATTTCTGTGGCCTCTATTTCAGAAGCACCAAAACACAAGCTGAAATTGCACTCCCAGATTTTTGCTGCCAGGATCTCAGAATAGAACTCCTGAGCATTTTACATGCAAGCATGGAGTGAATGTTTCCAGCTCGTTCCATCTTTGCTTTAGGTTCAGTGAGCCTAAATAACCAGTCTAGCATGTGTGCTGGAGGCAAATGCAGCTCCAAGCTTGGGCAAGTCTGTCATGTGAAAAAAAAATAGATTCCCTTCAGTGAAAAGAATGAATGTTAGAAACACTCAAAAGCATAGAATGGCTTGGGTTGGGAACTGGGAGAGAGGAGAGTGAGTTACAACATCCCAGTGCAGGAAGGATCTGGAGGTGCTGGAAAGTGTCCAGAGAAGGGCCATGAGGATGAGCAGAGGGCTGGAGCTGCTCTGCTATGGAGACAGACTGAGAGAGTTGGGATTGTGCAGTCTGGAGAAGAGAAGGCTCTGAGGAGTCTTTATTGTGGCCTTCCAGTATCTGAAGGGGGCTGCAAGAAAGCTGGGGAGGGCTTTTGAGGGTGTCAGGGAGGGATAGGACTGGGGGGAATGGAGCAAAACTAGAAATGGGCAGATTCAGATTGGATGTCAGGAAGTTCTTCCCCATGAGGGTGGTGAGAGACTGGCACAGGTTGCCCAGGGAGGTGGTGGAAGCCTCATCCCTGGAGGTTTTTGCAGCCAGGTTGGATGTGGCTGTGAGCAACCTGCTGTAGTGTGAGGTGTCCCTGCCCATGGGACACCAACCCCAACTCTCAGTCTGTCTCCATAGCAGAGCAGCTCCAGCCCTCTGCTCACCCTTGTGGCCCTTCTCTGGACACCTTTCAGCACCTCCAGACCTTTCTTGCAATAGAGGCTCCAGAACTGGACCCAGAGCTCCAGCTGTGGTCTCAGCAGAGTGGAGCAGAGGGGCAGAATCCCCTCCCTGGCCCTGCTGGCCACACTTCTCTTGCTGCAGCCCAGGCTCTGCTTGGCTCTCTGGGCTGCAAGTGCTCACTCATAGAATACCAAGGTGAAAACAATGTGCATGGAAAGTGGAGCAAGGTAAGACTCCTGATGTGAAGAAAGCCAGAGAAAGAGCAAGAGCTCTAGGGCCAGACACATCCCTGGGTGACAGCCCAACCTCTGCAGCACTGGGAGCTGGGATTCAGAGCCAGACCTTCAGCCTTGTTTGCTAATTATAACAGAACAAGAATATCTGATAGGCATGGGGGCTATAGATGCTTTCAGATGTTTCACTCAGAGCTCAATCTGAATCAAGAGAGGAGAGGAAGGAATGCAAAGATGCACACACCAGGGTCAGTGTCCTGGCAGAGATGAACAAGTGCACTGCAGAAGTGTGACCTGGAGCTAACACCTGAGCACCTCTGCTGGTACCTTCACAGCATGAGTGCTGCGCTCAGGCTTAGCCTTCTCTTGGTTATAAAGAATTCAAAACACCCCTCAGCTGCTTTCTGAACTTGTTATAAAAGAGAGAGCCTTCAAAGTGCTCTTCACCTGAGGGTGGTGAGGCACTAGAACAGGGTGACCAGGGAGGCTGAGGATGCCTCCTCCTTGGAAGTGCCCAAGGCCAGGTTGGATAGGGCTTTGAGCAACCTGAGGTAGGGGAAGCTGGAACCAGAGGACCTTTAAGGTCCCTTCCAGCTCCAAGCATTCTCTGTTCTATGATTCTAGGGGGCACACAGATGGACTTCTCAACTGAATGAGAAGCTACTCCCTTAGGTGTCTTTAGTTTATAAACTGCACCCTCCTGGTTGTAGATCTTCTCTTGGCATGAAGTTATTAATGGAGACAGAGCTTTGAAGAGGTGCATCTGAAAGCTTCCTCGCCCCTGGAGACCTGTCCCGAGGGATTATGCCATCAAATGCATTAAGGAAGAAGATGAAGTACTCTCCAAATGTAACCTGCATCCTTCTGAGGAATTCAGCCAGATTGTTCTAGCTTGAGTTCCCTGTGCCAGAAAAGCTTTGTCTCCTTGTCAGAATGAGCCACCTAATTTAGGAAAGCTCACCACAAGAAAAAACCACCCCAAAGGGAAGGTGTGAAAGTGCAAAGGAGGTGTTATCACCTCTACTCAACAGCCCCAGGCTGGGACAGGGCCCTCCTTGCCAAAGCACTGCATCCTTGCACAGAGCTCGGCAGCAGCTGCTTGGGAAAGCAGGGTTTAGAGTTGTGAATCCCTGGAACTGGGAATGAGCCTTAAATGTCAGCAGTGTGCTCCAATCCCTAACATCCTGTGAGCCTGTGATTTGATTCCCCAGAAGTGAGAAGTCTCTTTCTTCTGAAACAACTCAAAACAATCCTTAGGAGTGAAGAGGTTGGGTGGGAAGTGGGGCAAGCAAAGCTGGATGAAAACCCTTTGTCATGGCAGCTTGTGCAAATTGAGCTGCAAGCCTCTCAGGGCAGAGACAGCCACACCAGCCCAGGCTTTGGGGAGGAAAAGGAACCTCTTATGTGAGACTTGCATGCAGTGTTCAGACATAGTTTGGTTGCATGAACCAAGCCCTGCAGCTATCCCTCCTGGGTTTGCACTGAAGGAGAGCTGAGCTTAGCACAGGTTTGTGTTTTGTAGTCTCCAGTTTGGGTCTGTATTTCATTTTACCAGAGACTGGTGGGAGAGAAGGTTTAGGAGAAGGACACTAGAGGCAAAAAATATCTGTGTCAGGCCACTTTATATGAACCCCTCTCTGCTGCCTGAGCCAAATCCTTTCTGCAGCATTTACTCTTGCTCAAATTCTTGCCACTGCCTCTTTCCCCAAGTGCCCTGAGCCTCTCTCCTTCCCACTTCGAAGGAAGAGGAAGTAAATTTTTCATACCAAACATCTCCCAAGTTTCCACTGCCTCCCTCTCCAGAGGCTGCAGCCTCACCTGGGCAGACAGGAGATATTATCAGTGTTTATTTAGGACAGCAGCAACCTACTTCTGTCAGCTCCTCTGGAATTCATCGTAGCTGTCACGAGAGTGGTGCCTGGAAACAGCTCAAATGCCCAAGTGTGCTCACAAGGGTGAGGGCTTGGCATGAGCAGATTCCTCTGCTCTGCTGCAGACTGAGGAGGAACTGCAGCACTTGAAGACAGCATGGAAGGGTATTGAAACAGGAATAGCTCCTGAGTGCCATGAAGTCTTTGTGCTCACATGAGCTGTGTGCCCACACAGCAGATGGAGGCTCCTGTGTTCACAACAGCTTCCAGCCTGACCTCCTCACTGCAGTGCAGTGGGGGCTGTGCCACAGCCTGAAAGCATTTGGGGTGAGCTGGGTCAGACAAGCACAGAATGGTTCAGGCTGGAAGGGAGCTCAGAGCTCAGCTCCTCCAACCTCCCCAGCATGCCCAAGGACACCTCTCAGCTACACTCAGCTGCTCAAGGCCTCATCCAGCCTGGCCTTCAGCACCCCCAGGCAGGAGGCAGCCACAGCCTCCCTGGGCAGCCTGGGTCAGAGTCTCAGCAGCCTCCTGCTGAACAACTTCTTCCTCAGCTCCACTCTAACCCTGCTCTGCCTCAGCTTCAAACCATTGCCCCTTGGCCTCTCTCCAGACACCCCGAGGAGAAGTCCCTCTGCAGCCTTCCTGCAGGATCCCTTCAGGTCCTGGCAGGCAGCTCTGAGGTCCCCCCAGAGCCTTCTCCTCTGCAGGCTTGAACACCCCCAGCTCCCTCATCCTGTGCTCACAGCAGAGCTGCTCCAGCCCTTGGGTCAGCTTTGAGCCTTTAGAGGCTGATACCTTTAAAACTGTTCCTAAATTCTCTGTCAGACATTTGTCAAATGATTGTGTCCTGTGACTGGAATTGCCCAAGAGGGAAAGGCAGCAGGGAAAGGGGCAGGACAGCAGCTGTGGGCTCCTCTAAAGCTTGCTCCTGATGAAATTCAGCTCTTCCTGCAACTGAAATCAATTGTGCTCCTGTCTTCTTTCACAGCTGGAACAAGAGCAGGGCTTTTATTCCATCACCTCTGAGCTAACCCTGCAGGGAACATGGCACAGGAACATCTTTGTGCTGAGCTGTGTCAGATGCAGGGAGCAGCCAGCAGCCACCTTTAGCTTCTGTGCAGCCTGGCAGGGGGCTCACAAAACTTTCTGACACTACAAGGCACTTGCATGGTTATCCTAACAGGGTCAGTACAGGTTAGGAGCTGCCCTGCTGGGAAGCAGCTCCATGGAGAAAGAGCTTGGAGTGCTGGTGGACAGCAAGTTCTGCATGGGACAGCAATGTGCCCTGGTGGCCAAGAGAGCCAATGGGATCCTGAGGAGCAGCAAGCAAAGTGTGGCCAGCAGGGCTGGGGAGGTTCTGCTCCCCCTCTGCTCTGCCCTGCTCAGACCACAGCTGCAATCCTGTGTCCAGTTCTGGGCTCCCCAGCTCAAGAGAGACAGAGACCTGCTGGAGAGAGTCCAAGGGAGAGCCAGGAGGATGCTTAGGGGACTTGAGCATCTCCCCTGGGAAGAGAGACTGAGAGCCCTGGGGCTGTTCAGTCTGGAGAAGAGAAGGCTGAGAGGGATCTGATCAATGTCTATCAATAGCTGAGGGCTGGGTGTCAAGTGGAGGGGGCCAAGCTCTTTTGGGTGGTGCACAGCAATAAGCCAAGGAACAATGGAGACCAACTTGAACAGAGAAGGTTTCAGCTCAACATGAGGAGAAACTTCTTTATGGTGAGGGTGGCAGAGCCCTGGAGCAGGCTGCCCAGAGAGGTTGTGGAGTCTCCTTCTCTGGAGCCTTTCCAACCCCACCTGGATGCATTCCTGTGCAGCCTGCCCTGGGTGATTCTGCTCTGGCAGGGGGGTTGGACTGGATGATCTCTGGAGGTCCCTCCCAACCTCGAATACACTGTGGTCCTGTGATGGATGTGACTTGTCCCAAGATCCCAAGCTGTGATATTGGCAGCAGCTGCTGCAAAGGGTGAAGAGACCATTTGGAAAGTTGTCTGTGAGGACAGACCTCTGAGCAGCTCTGCTGGGTGAGGTTCAGCACTGCTGTGTAACACTGCTGGTGTGAGATGCTGAATGCTGATGACAGGGCAGTGAGGAGCTGAGGGGACCAGAGCAGGCAGGAGGGCAGGGCAGCAGCCATGGCAGTGCAGAAAGGATAAAAGCTTTCTTGTTCCCAACACTCAGCTCAGGGTTAGGGGAACTGTTCCAAACTTTCTCATGGTCAGAAAATGTGGGGAAATTTGTCTCAGGTGAGATTATCTAAACACCTAAAATGTCTAAGTAACATCTGAAAGGTCACAGATAGCTGTTCAAACCTAATTACAGCCTAGGGACAGCTACAAGCTAGATACTGAGCTCCACTCCATGCTGAGCTGCCTTGCAATGAAGTTGCTGCACTTCTGATGGGTAAAGGCTGCAGCCTGCTCTTTCTCAGCCCAGACATCCTCTGGTGTGTGAAGGATCTGCTATCAAGACAGAATCAGGGAGACAAACCCTTGACCCTTCAACATTAAGCATTAAAAGGGTGCTAGAATGTCACCTCAGATGCCTCCAGTGCTATAAATAGAGGAGGAATTATTTCAAGCAGGGAAGCCTAGACATTTAAATAACCAAGCTGTTCTGTGCTTTCCTCTGTTATGTTAACTACTGCTGAAGATGCAGGTGAAATCAGCTCCTGATATGAATCCACAAGCAGCAGTTCCACCAGAGCATCACAAAAATGAAAGCAGAACAGGCAGCAGTAATGGCTCCACTACAGTGCATAAAGAAAAAAGAAAGAGAGAAGAACATTTTTCATCTAGGAGCTGGACTCTGAATTCCATCTAGGCTAGGGAGTTTGCCAGTTCCAAGAAAGAAGAGCAAACATCCATTTCTGTGGGCTGTAAAGGCATCCAGCTGGAGCCTTGCCTCGCTGCGGTGCCCTTGGAGGGGCAGTGGGACACAACCCCAAATCCCAGCAGTCCCATCCAGTGACTTGAAATGTTAGGAAAAAAACAGTGCAAAAGATTTGTTACCACCCAGTGTGCCCAGCTGGCCAAGAAGGGCAAGGGCATCCTGGAGTGGATCAAACTCAGTGTGTCCAGCAGGAGCAGGGCACTGCTGGTGCCCCTGTACAAGGCCACAGCTTCAGCACTGGGTTCAATGCTGGGCACCACAGCATCGGAAAGACATGGAGGTGCTGGAGGGTGTCCAGAGAAGAGCAATGAGGCTGGGGAGGGGTTTGGAGGGCATCATCTGAGGGGCAGCTGAGGGAGCTGGGGGTGCTCAGTGTGGAGAAGAGAAGGCTGAGGAGAGATCTCATTGCTCTCTACAGCTCCCTGAGAGCAGCTGGAGTGAGGCTAGGGTTGGTCTCTTCTCCCAGATACCCAGAGACAGGGTGAGAGGAAATGGGTTTGGGTTGTGCCAGGGGAGGATTAGGTTGGACCTGAGAGAAAGCTTCTCTGGTGAGAGAGTGGTGAGGGGTTGGAACAGGCTGCCCAGGGAGGCGGTGGAGTCCCCATCCCTGGAGCTGTTCAAGGAGCTGTAGATGTGGAGCTGCAGGCCAAGGTGTAGTGGCCATGGTGGTTGGGTTGTGGTTGGACTTGGCAAACACAAAGATCTCTTCCAACCTCAATGACTCTATGATTCTCAAAGAGGACTCTTAACTCCCCTGCTGGGTAGCAGCCAGGAAAAGGGCAGTTTGAAGACCAGGAACATAGGATTTCCACTTGCTCAAAGGAAATCTTAGAAAGAAACTTTATCCCCAGATCTCCACATCCTAGAATGACTATCAGGAGTTTTGCTTGTGGGCTGATCACAAATGTGGTTGAGCCCCACCCCTGGAGACATTCAAGGTCAGACTTGATGTAGCCCTGGGCAGCCTGATCTAGTTGGAGATGTCTCTGCTCACTGCAGGGTGGTTGGACAAGAGGACCTTGGAGGGTCCCTTCCAACCAGATGCAGTTTGTGAATCTGTTCCCTGTGATACATCTCAGACCAAATGAAGCTGATCCCTGGAGGTTTTTGCAGCCAGGCTGGATGTGGCTGTGAGCAACCTGCTGTAGTGTGAGGTGTCCCTGCCCATGGCAGGGGGGTTGGAACTGGCTGAGCCTTGAGGTCCCTTCCAACCCTGACAATTCTGTGATTCATGTCTGGTACAATGAACAACCCTTCAGAGAGAGTATCTTCATTTTATCCTGGGGTTCTGAACAGTGTGAAGTTAGAACATCTTCAGCATTCCTACTGCCCAGGTGAATGAACTCCAGCAAACCTTCAGCTGCTCAGCTGGAGAGGCTGAGCACACCACGCTTCAGAGTCTGGGAGAATCCAAAGCAGTGATCTAAAACCCTGGATTAAACTTCACCTCTGTCTTCAAATGGCCCCTCCTAGTTGAGAGAGCTCCAGCAGTTCATGTGTGTTGAAAGAGGCACGGCAAGGGCACCCTCCCAAGCGGCAGACATTGTAGTTTAGCAGCAGCAGAAGCAGCAGCAGCCCAGCGCCAAGGGAACAGATTCCTCTTGGAGTGGGTGGCAGCACGCAGGCAGCACAAGGCTCTGCCTTGGAAGAGAACAGAGTGATCCTGTGGGAGCTAAAGATGTTCTGCTGGGATACACTGTCAGCAGCAGCGAGAGCACAGAGGAGCTGATCTGCAGGTGGTGCTGCCCTTTGCCTACACGTGAGCCTGAGCTGCTCTGAGCACCGCTGGGCACAGCAGGCAGGTCAGCAGCAGCCCAGAGCCAGCTGTCAACCTCCAGCCTGACCACACCACTAACCTTCAAACTGCAGGGCAGGGTTCCCAGCCACCCTGTGTCTGAGCATTAAAGGCTGATGCAGCAAGAAAGGAAGCCAACCTAATCCTCCTATTAGCAGCCTGATTCCGTTTTTTGACATGCTGCTGCCCCTCCTGCATGGAGACCCCCACCTCACATCCCAGAAGTGGAGTGCCTTTAGCACAACCATATGCTCTGAGGAGGCCTTGTCAGCTGAGGCACAGAGCTGCTGCTTTGGGCTCTGGAGAGAGGGGATTCTGTGCCAGGCAAGATCAGGATGTGTGTGTCTGTTCTGCTCCACACAGTGGGACAACAGCACAGAAACCCCAGACTCTGTGGTGTGAAACAAAGAAGGGAAGGGTGGGGAGCTGCTCCAGAAATACAGCAGAGAGCTAAATGCCATCAAAGTGAATGTAGGAGAATGGGGAGCTCGAAAATAGAGCCAAGGTATATCCCACTGGTCTTGAAGGGGGGGAAAATACCCCAAAATTTCTTCTCCAATAGCTTCCCAACAGACAAAGCTGTAAGAGTCTGGGAGGGGGAAAAAAAAAAACAAACCACAATATCACAGGCTCACAGGGTGTTAGGGGTTGGAAGGGACCTTCAAAGACCATCCAGTCCAACCCCCCTGCCAGAGCAGGAGCAGACAATCCAGCACAGGTCACACAGGAACACATCCAGATGGGGCTGGAAAGGCTCCAGAGAAGGAGACTTCACAACCTCTCTGGGCAGCCTGCTCCAGGGCTCTGGGACCCTCACAGGGAAGAAGTTCCTCCTCATGTTGAGGTAGAACTTCCTGTGCTGGAGTTTCCATCCATTGCCCCTTGTCCTGTCCCAGGGTGCAGCTGAGCAGAGCCTGTCCCCTCCCTCCTGACTCCCAGCCCTCAGCTATCGATAGACATTGATTAAATCCCCTCTCAGTCTTCTCCTCTCCAGACTGCACAGCCCCAGGGCTCTCAGTCTCTCCTCCCCAGGCAGTGCTGCAGTCCCTTCAGCATCCTTGGAGCCTTCCCTTGGACTCTCTCCAGCAGATCCCTGTCCCTCCTGAACTGGGGAGCCCAGAGCTGGATGCAATATTCCAGGTGAGGTCTCATCAGGGCAGAGCAGAGGGGGAGGAGAACCTCCCTGGCTCTGCTGGACACACTCCTCTGAATGCCACCCAGGACCCCATTGGCCTTCTTGGCCCCCAGGGCACATTGCTGTCCCATGCAGAACTTGCTGCCCACCAGCACTGCCAGCTCCTTCTCCCCAGGGCTGCTCTCCAGCAGATCCCCTCCCAGCCTGTGCTGCTGCAGTTTATTCTTCCTTCCCAGATGCAGGACTCTGCACTCATCCTTGTTGGACCTCATTACTTTCCTCTCTGCCCAGCTCTCAGTCTGTCCAAGTCTGGCTGAAGAGCTGGAAGCAAAGAACTTTTGACCCGTTGTGAAGATGGAGTGTGGTAGGTTGATGAAAGCAGTGTGTGGCATCATTGCCCACCACAGCAGTGGGCTACAACTCAAAGGGTAAGGAAGGCAAATGCTGCCTATGCTGAGATCCAGATTCCTCCTCCATAGCACCATTGTGTATTGAAAACAAATGCAACCCAGCCAGAGACTCCAGGTACAGACATCCCTGAGGAGAAGCTGGGATTGGAGTAGCCTCCTAAAGGAGCAGCAGTAATCCCACCTGAAGAAAATAAACACAGGCCACACTCTCAGCAAACACTGAGCCTGGCCAACATCACAGGAAGCAAAGAGCTGAAACCTCTCCACATGCGGCAGCCAAACACCTTCCAAAGCAACAAGAGAAACCCTTCCGCTCCTGACCACTCTGCCTTTAGACTTTCACCATCCATTGCCTAACACCAAACCAATGCATGTTTTGCACATATTCACTCACTGCACTGTAGAATCTCTAAGGCTTAATCCTGCTCTGACATGTTTGAGCCTCCAAGTTACTCATTCAAGCAGTTTCTCTCTTCTGTTACCAGCTAGGCTAAAGAGCAGGATTCTGAGCTCTTCCTGCAGAGCCTGCTCAGGCAAAGGGAGCTGTCCTGGTGAGGCCACCTCTGCAATGTTGTGTCCAGTTCTGGGCCCTTCAGCTCAAGAAGGACCTCAGGGAACTGCTTGAGAGAGTCCAGCATAGAGCCACAGAGCTGCTGCAGGCAGTGGAAGATCTCCCTGGGAGCACAGGCTGAGGGACCTGGGGCTTGGAGCTGGGAGCAGAGGAGCCTGAGGTCTGCCCTCAGTGCTGGGGATCAAGATGTGCAGGGCTGGAGCCAGGCTGTGCTCAGGGATGTCCAAGCACAAGAGGCATGGGGGCAAGCTGGAGCAGAGGAGGTGCCAGGGGAACAGGAGGGAAAACTTTGTCCCTGTGAGGGTGGCAGAGCCTGGAGCAGGCTGCCCAGAGAGGCTGTGGAGTCTCCTGCTCTGGAGCCTTTCCAGCCCCACCTGGATGTGTTCTGGGTGCCCTGCCCTGGGTGCTCTCGCTCTGGCAGGGGGCTGGACTGGGTGACCTCTGGAGGTCCCTTCCAACCCCTGACACTCTGTGACCTCCTGGGGCTCTATATCATTCCCTACAACATTCTGCTATGTGCTGTACTAACATTCAAGAGGGCAAATGCATGCACAGAGCACAAGCATCACGCACAAACCCTTCTGTGCTCTTCTCTCTTTGTTTGAAGGCCAGAAATCCAAGCTATTTTAGAGTGAAAACTGACTCCTATTTCTGCACTCTAAAGAAAAGAGATGTCACCCACTGTGGGTAATTAATTGCATTGCATATTCACATACACCCACACTCATTTGGAGCAGGAAAATACAACTTTCTGACAGCTCTCCTGAAAAAATAACATCCCCCCCACACCCCCCAAGGGATATATTTAGAGACTCCAGATCATCCAAAAGGAGCCAGGCCCTAATTTTATGTCACTGACTAGCACTGGAGGCAATAACCTTTAAATAACAGTTTTCCTTCTAGAGATTTGTTGATGGTCATAAAGTGTTTCCTCATTTCACAGAGCTCAGCCCTTCAGTGTCATTGAGGTCCCTGCACTCCAATCAAGGTGAGCATGGCACTGTTCTGTGTTTTGGGGGATTGCTGCCTCCAGAACATTTGAATGAAGTGCTCAGGAGCAGAATACAACAGGGAAAAAATGCCCCTGGCTTGGGGGATTGCTGTCTCCAGATCATTTGAAAGGAGTGCTCAGGAGCAGAATAAAGCAGGCAAAAAAATGCCCCTGGCTCAGGGGATTGCTGTCTCCAGATCATTTGAAATAACTGCCCAGGAGTAGAATAAAGCAGGAAATGAATGTCCCTGATTTGGGGGATTGCTGTCTCCAGATCATTTGAAAGGAGTGCTCAGGGGCAGAATCAAGCAGAAAAGAAACCCCAGCCCTGGTTTGGGGGATTGCTGCCTCTAGACCATTTGAAACAGGATCAAGCAGAGGTTTTCCAGCACGGAGCAGCTCTAAATGATTCTTCCCGTCAGAAAAGGCAGCTTGGGAACAGAAGCATCAAGCAGAGATGATGTCAGCTGTGGGCACCAAGCTAACCCGTCACACCACGTCCTCTTCACCTTTCTGGTATTTTGGGAAGGGGTGAAATCTGTTTGATATGCAAACTGGCAGCAAGCAGAGCTGACAATGTGCCTGCAGCTGAGATTTCTTCCAAGGCTGCCTGTATTGTTGCCCCAGACTCTGTGAGACTCTTGGCAGTAACACCAACCACGTTTCTGCCTCCTCTTCCTCACAACAGTGATCACACAGAAGTAAGTTAATTACAGTTGCAGATGAAGGGCAAGGGCCCTGCCTGCTCCCTCTGAGGAGCTGCACTGTCCTGAGGCCCTGGGCAGCCTGCTCTAGTTGGGGATGTCCCTGCTGACTGTGGAGAGGTCAGACTGGATGAGCTTTGGAAGTCCCTTCTGGCCTGGACCATTCTGTGACTCTGTGATTTTAAAGCTAGTTACAACTTAATTAAAAACGTTATTAGCACATTGAAATATGAATCCTTCCCTACACTCAGCACAACTTCCTGCAGCCTCTGCAGGATGCTGAACTCCTGAGCCTTCCTGCAAGGGACAAACCTGTGTCTGGAGAGGCAGCACTCTCCACAGGATCTCACCTGCTAAGGACAGAAGAGTTCCAATACTATCAGTTAATCGTTACAAGTAAAGCAGAACACAGTGACACCACCTTCCACTTCTGAACCACACCAGGTCTGCTGCTTTTCAGAATTCTCAGCCTTGTCAGAGCAGCTTAATCTGGCTGTGGAATGGCAGGAGAGGAAAAGGGCATTCAGCTCTGGAGCTTGCTCTCTCTGCTTGGTGCACAGACCTGCTCCAGGTGCTCTTTTCTTTCTGTGGGGTCAGCAGCAAACACTTGCAGGCTGTCCCTCACCACCACTGTAGGTACCCCAAGCATGCTGTGAGACACAGATGGACAAGCAGCAGCATCCAAACCTTCCTAACACTGCTTCTGCACAAGTCACTCTTTCTATAAATCAAGAAACAGGGCTGGGGTGTGGGGTAGGGGGGCATGGGGGTGGGGGGTGGAGGTATTATATCTGAAGGGAAAATATTAAAGGCAGAAATCATACTGAAATTCCATCCACCAGGCCAGGCTTTCCTTCAAGGAAGGCCATCTGGTCTTGAGTCCCACCACTGCTGCAGCTGGACCTCAGAGGTCCAGGATGTGAGCTGAATTAATGAATGATAAATGTTTATAACAAATGTCTATCAATATCTGAGGGCTGGGGGTCAGGAGGGAGGGGACAGGCTCTGCTCAGCTGCACCCTGGGATAGGACAAGGGGCAATGGATGGAGACTCCAGCACAGGAGGTTCCACCTCAACATGAGGAGGAACTTCTTCCCTGTGAGGGTCCCAGAGCCCTGGAGCAGGCTGCCCAGAGAGGTTGTGGAGTCTCCTTCTCTGGAGCCTTTCCAGCCCCATGTGGATGTGGTCCTGTGTGCCCTGTGCTGGATTCTATGCTCCTGCAAAGGGGTTGGACTGGATGATCTCCTGAGGTCCCTTCCAACCCTTAACATCCTGTGAGCCTGTGAGGACATCATGGATCCAGATGGCATTGTTCAGCGTGGCAGAGCTGGACAACGTTCTAGGGAACACCAACACACACAGCACTGTCTGCTGCCCAGCTTCTCTTGCACTGACCCTCTGCTGCCTTGCTGCAGCACAGATTCTGCTTTGTGTGCCTGGCACAGAGGGAGCCCCTTCTCTAATTCCTGGAAATCCACTGCATTCCTGATGAGAATGAAGCGGAGCCTCCAGCATAAGCAGGGCAGCAAAACCCTTTGTCCCAGTGTGAGCACGAGGCCCACAGAATTCCATTCCCAAATCGATTTTGCTTCTCAGGAGAGGTCAGTGCCTCGGGGAAAAGCCTAAACACTGAGGAGGCTGAGTGCTAACACAGGGAACACAGCACAGTTTGGAACAGCTACGTGGAGAAGATGGAAAGGAGCCTGCTACCAAAAGTGATGCATGGAGCGGGTCCACAGGAGAGCGACCAGACTGGGGAGGGGGCTGGAGGGAAAGGCTGAAGGAGCTGGGGGTGTTCAGCCTGGAGAAGAGGAGACTTAGAGGGGACCTTATCACTCTCTACAGATACCTAAAAGGAAGCTGTAGTCAGGTGGGGGTCAGGCTCTTCTCCCAGGCAGCCAGTGACAAGACAAGAGGGCATGGTGTGAAGCTGTGCCAGGGGAGACTTAGGCTCACAGGGTGTTAGGGATTGGAAAGGACCTCTGAAAATCACCCAGTCCAACCCCCCTGCCAGAGCAGGAGCATAGAATCCAGCACAGGTCACACAGGAACACATCCAGATGGGGCTGGAAAGGCTCCAGAGAAGGAGACTCCACAACCTCCCTGACAGCAAGGCTGATTAGGCAGTGGGATGGCCTGCCCAGGGAGGTGGTGGAGTCCCCATGCCTGGAGGTGTTTAAGAAAAGCTTGGATGTGGCACTTGGGGCCAGGGTTTAGCTGATGTGGGGGTGTTAGGTCATAGGCTGGTCTGGATGATCTCGGAGGTCTTTTCCAGCCTCAATAATTCTGTGATGATTCTGTGGTTTATGAAACACATCTCAGGATTGCAGATTTCTGCAGACTGAAAGTGTCAGATTTGAACCAAAAGGGTCAGGTCTGAGCAGAAGCCCAACACAAGAGTCAGAGGGATACTTGTTCACTCAACCAGTTACTCTATTTGCTCCTACTGGAATGGAGTGCAGAGCTTCCACCAGAACAGAACTGCCTTAAGGCTCTGAGACAGCTGAAGATGTAGCAGCCAGGATCAAAGCACCACATTCAGAGGGATGCAGTGATTGCTACTTGCCTAAACCCATCTGTGTGCACAGCCTCGTGAGCAAATGGACAGTGGCCAAGGGAGCAGAGGGGGAATGGAGAATGTTTAGCATTCATTGAGTTGCTGGCCACAAGTGGGGTTTTTTACACAAGCCCAGAAATTTCAAGGGCAGAATAGAGGAAGGCATAAAGTCTTCATCTCCCTCTTTCTGTGCCCAAGCACAGGAGTCCTGCACCTTGCAGGTCTTTCGATCCCCAGCTCAATGATTGCTGCACAATGTCCCCAGCCAAATGCACACTCACTGAGATATTCCTCCCCCCCGCCCTGTTGTTCATTCTGTTCCATTTAAGCAGCAGTCATTTCCACTCAGTTGCAGCCCAAACAATTTCTCTGGAAGACAGCCCAATTAAACAGGTTTTCTTATTAAGCATGCCCCAATTAGGTGATGTCCATCAGCTCCTGCATGACTTTTGCTGAGCTGAGCAGAGCAGAGGGAACATTCCACACTGAACCTTGCACAGAGCAAGTACAAGTTCACACGGATTTAAACCAAACAACATCAGAGAGATGAGCAATAGCCTGAACAGGAAGGCTTCTGCCCTGGCCCTCGGTGGAGTTTTGGGGAGAAGCTGCCCCATCTTTTTTCCCCTGCCTTTTCTTGAAGCAAGCCTCTGAAGAGAAGCTGACTCCTGGCACCCCAGCACCCTCAGTAACTCAGGGCTGTCAAGCTGGGAAGGGGCTGGGCTGTCCTTTGGCTTCTGGAAATCAACTTTAGAATCAAGCTGGTTTCTGGAAATCGACTTCAGAACACAGTCTGTGTTCCAGTATAAGGCTGAGAGAGTTGGGGTTGCTCAGTCTGGAGAGGAGAAGGCTCCCAGGAGACCTAATTGTAGCCTTCCGGTATCTGAAGGGGGCTACAAGAAAGCTGGGGAGGGGCTTTTGAGGGTGTCAGGGAGTGATAGGACTGGGGGGAATGCATCCAAGCTAGAGGAGGGAAGATCTAGAGTAGACATCTGGAAGAAGTTGTTCCCCATGAGGGTGGTGAAAGCCTGGCACAGGTTGCCCAGGGAGGTGGTGGCAGCCTCCTGCCTGGAGGTGTTTGCAGCCAGGCTGGATGTGGCTGTGAGCAACCTGCTGTAGTGTGAGGTGTCCCTGGCCATGGCAGGGGACTGGAACTGGCTGATCCTCAAGGTCCCTTCCAGCCTTGACAATTCTCTGATTAATCAAGTTTAGCTTTGTTGGTTTCATTACTATTTTTTCCTGTGGGGGGAAGAGATTCACTGACAGCCCCAAAGTCATCCCCTAAGGTTAAATCTCTTGCACTTGGCAATGAATCTGAAATAAATCTCAGATGTGTGCCTAATCTGTGCCCTGTGCCAGAAAGTTGAAGTCAATTACTTTGGTACCATCAGAGGTTGAAGATCAACCATCTGCTCCACCAAAACCTCTCCCTGATTTGCAGTACTCCTTAAATGGCTCCTGCTGGGAAAATCCCTGCTCCAGCTGAGGGCAGTGGCACAACTCCCACTGATCTCTGTGAAGCCAAGATCTCATCCAGCAGATCCTAGGGAGCACACTTTGCGCTTCTGGACTGCTCAGATGATCTACTGGCTGTAGTTCTGCTGGGTGGGTGAAAGACGTCCTGTCTCTTTGCAGAAATCACAGAATCCTGGAATGGCTCAGGCTGGAAGGGAGCTCAGAGCTCAGCTCCTCCAACCTCCCCACCATGCCCAGGGACACCTCTCAGCTACACTCAGCTGCCAGGTCCAACCTGGCCTTCAGCATCCCCAGGCAGGAGGCAGCCACAGCCTCCCTGGGCAGCCTGGGCCAGAGTCTCAGCAGCCTCCTGCTGAACAACTTCTTCCTCACCTCCACTCTAACCCTGCTCTGCCTCAGCTTCAAACCAGACACCCTGGAGACATTCAAAACCCACGTGGATGTGTTCCTGTGTGACCTGCCCTGGGTACTCTTGCTCTGGCAGGGGGGCTGCACTGGATGATCTTTTGAGGTCCCTTCCAACCCCGAGCATCCTGTGGTTCTGTGATTCTGGTGTCCTGACCTGGACACCTAGCACAGCACTGCTCTGGCACTGCATGTCTGTGAGAACTGTACAGACAGGCAGCCTCCTGTCACCAAAGGGTCAGGGGCTGGGAAAGCAAATTAAATGTTCCAGAGGAAGCCAGTGACATTTTCACAAGGAATACTCTGCTGAAGAGCAATCCTTGACGTTGTTTCAGCTCATTTAAACTGGCTTTACTTCTCTGGAAGTAAAACCCCATCCCTGGAGGTTTTTAAGGGCAGTCTGAAGGTGGCTCTGAGCAACTTGATCTAGTGTGAGAAGAATAAAATAGAATAGAGTAGAAGAATAGAATTAATCAGGTTGGAAAAGACCTTCAAGACCAAGTGCAACCTATCCCCCAACACCATCTCATCAACTAAACCATGGCACCAAGTGCCTCATCCAGTCTCAAACACCTCCAGTGATGCTGACTCCTCCACCTCCCTGGGCAGCACATCCCAATGGCCAATCTCTCTTGCTGGAAAGAATTTCTTCCTCACCTCCAGCCTAAACCTCCCCTGGCACAGCTTGAGACTGCGTCCTCTTGTTCTGGTGCTGGCTGCCTGGGAGAAGAGACCAACCCCCACCTGGCTACAACTTCCCTGCAGGTAGTTGTAGACAGAGGTGTCCCTGCCCATGGCAGGGGTGTTGGGACTGGATGATCCTTGAGGTCCCTCCCAGCCCTGACAGTTCTGTGATTCTATGATTTCCAGAGGAAATCCTCTAACTTGGATGGCAAAAAGGTTTCACATGCAGTGCCACCACTTCCAGAGGTCTCACCCTGTGCTTCACAGGGGCAGCCAAGCTGGCACAAACCTCTCTGTGGCACTGCAGTAAAGAAATGAAGACAGAGCACTGCACTTTCCATGGTCAGCTGTGGTTCACTGGCCAAAAGCATGAGCTAGTTGCAGATGATTTATTTTACTGTTTAGAGCAGAACTGAGGTAGCAGCTGCCTGGATGGATCTGAGCATGCACACACGCACACACACACATCTAGAAGTGGGCTGGGGGGAGCAGGACTGCTTTGTAAATAAGGTTACCTGGAATATTTTTAGATGCAAATCTATTCCACTTTCCACTCTACTGGTGGAGTTGAATTTCTGCCACTGGTGACATCCAAGGACACCCAGTTTCACTTGGTGATCTGAGAATGATGCAGCATGAAGCCCTTCTTTTTCATAGCAGTGAGGGTGCCACCTGTTCTCTCCTGGTTTATTCTGAAGGCAGACATTGGAGGGTACCCATAACAGAGGCTGGTAACATATTTGAGTCAGCCTGTCAGATAATGGCATCCTGGCTGGGATCAGCAATGCTGTGTCCAGCAGGAGCAGGGGAGGGGATTGTCTCCTGGCGCTCAGCTATGGTCAGGCCACACCTTGAGTGCTGTGTCCAGTTCTGGGCACTTCAATCCAAGAGAGATGTGGAGGTGCTGGAGCCAGGGCAGAGGAGGGCAAGGAAGCTGGGAAGGGCCTGGAGAATAAATCTGATGAAGAGCAACTGAAGGAGCTGGGGATGGTTAGTGTGAAACAGAGGAGGCTGAGGAGAGACCTCCTGGCTGTCTACAGCTACCTGAAAGGAGGTTGTGGAGAGGCTGCTGCTGGTCTCTTCTCACAGGTAATTAGTGACAGAACAGGAGGGAAATGCCTCAAGCTGCCAGTGGGTAGCTTTAGACTGGACAGTAGGAAACATTTTTCCCACCCAGAGTGGTCAGGGCTTGGAATGTGCTGCCCAGGGAGGTGGTGGAGTCCCCAAGCCTGGCTGTGTTTGAAGGTGGTTTGGCTGTGGTGCTTGGGGCTGTGGTTTAGGGGTGAGCCTTGCAGAGTAGGGTTCTGAGTTGGGCTTGGTGATCCTGAGGCTCTGTTCCAACCTGAATGATTCTGTGATAACTTCATCTATGCTCTGGAGGAGGTGGAGAAGCTAAACCTTGTGGCCATAGGCTTCCACATCTATTGCAGAAATAGGACATGAGAAAGCTGATTTTTACACACACACCTTTCTGACAGTGCCAGGCTCTAACGGGGCAGAGCAGTGAGCTCTTCAGTGCAGGGAAAAATAAACACCAGGGCTCTCTGCATCAAAGAACTTCTGAGTAATTATTTCCCTGAAGGAGAGGGAAAGGGAGAGGGGAGAAGAGGGGAGAAGAGGGGAGAAGAGGGGAGAAGAGGGGAGAAGAGGGGAGAAGAGGGGAGAAGAGGGGAGAAGAGGGGAGAAGAGGGGAGAAGAGGGGAGAAGAGGGGAGAAGAGGGGAGAAGAGGGGAGAAGAGGGGAGAAGAGGGGAGAAGAGGGGAGAAGAGGGGAGAAGAGGGGAGAAGAGGGGAGAAGAGGGGAGAAGAGGGGAGAAGAGGGGAGAAGAGGGGAGAAGAGGGGAGAAGAGGGGAGAAGAGGGGAGAAGAGGGGAGAAGAGGGGAGAAGAGGGGAGAAGAGGGGAGAAGAGGGGAGAAGAGGGGAGAAGAGGGGAGAAGAGGGGAGAAGAGGGGAGAAGAGGGGAGAAGGTACCTATTGTAGGCCAAAAATTCCAAACATCAAGAGGCACTGGGGGAGAGCTGCAATGAGAATGCCTACAAGTGTGGAACATCTGTGTGCCATCCACAAGCACATAAAGCTGTTCATGATATTAATTTTTATGTTCTCACATTTTCAACCATTCCATTCAGAGCTGTTATGCCCTAAAATCAAACATCTATTGTCATTCTCACTAAGCATTGCTAAAGATTAAAGCCAAATGAATTTTCCTCAAGGAGCCAGCTGAAGCCTGGCTCAAGCTGTTTTCCCTGAGGGAAGAAGTGGAAGCTGGGTTAAAGAGAGGTATTTCTGTAAAGCAGTTTAATTAGAAGAGCCAACAGTTCTCTGTCCTGCCAGTCTGACACTTGAGCAAACACATGGTTCACATAGTTCAGGTGATGCTTCTTGGAAAATTCAGCCTGTAGTCATGGAAAGGAAGTTTGCAGTGTTCCTTCCCTCAACAATTACAGCATCACAGACTGGTAGGGCTTGGAAGGGACCTCCAGAGGTCACCCAGTCCAACCCCTTGCCAGAGCACCCAGGGCAGGGCACACAGAACACATCCAGGGGGGCTGGAAAGGCTCCAGAGGAGACTCCACAACCTCTCTGGGCAGCCTGCTCCAGGCTCTGCCACCCTCACAGGGACAAAGTTTCCCTCCTGTTCCCCTGACACCTCCTCTGCTCCAGCTTGCCCCCAGTGCCCCTTGTGCTGTGCTTGGCCATCCCTGAGCACAGCCTGGCTCCAGCCCTGCACATCTTGATCCCCAGCACTGAAGGCAGCCCTCAGGCTCCTCTGCTCCAAGCCCCAGCTCCCTCAGCCTGTGCTCCCAGGGAGATGTTCCACTGCCTGCAGCAGCTCTGTGGCTCTGTGCTGGACTCTCTCAGCAGCTCCCTGAGGTTCTTATTGAACTGAGAAACCCAGAACTGGACACAGTGTTCCAGATGTATCCTTGTTTCATACAAATAAACCTTAGATTAATTTAGAACTCATCTAAATGCATACACACACCTATAATCATAGATATGTACACCCCCCCCCCCAAATTCTTTAGGACCTGAGGAACTACAAATGACTGCACACTAGACTAGACCAGTTTCCTATGCTTAATCAAGATACACAAGAATATCTCCTCATGTAAAATACATGGCAGTCCTGAATAATTAAAAAAGGCTCAGATGCTCTCCTCCCTTTGATATCCAGATATTCCCTGGCAGAGGAAAACACCAAGAATACTTCTGCCCCTCTCTGAAATAATAAATAAATAAATAAATGCATCTTTTGGGGAGCCTGAATTTTATTTAGACCATGTGTAAGTGGTCTTAGGAGGGACAGGAAAGAGAGAGCTGCTCAGGCATGTTGTGATGACTCCCAAAATAAGCACAGTCATAGAATCCTGGAATGCCCCTGGGCTCTGCTCTGCTCAGACCTCACCTCCAATCCTGCCACCAGCTCTGGTGTCCCCAGCAGGAGAAGGACACAGAGCTGCTGGAGTGAGGCCAGAGGAGGCCACAAAGATGCTCCAAGAGCTGGAGCAGCTCTGCTGTGAGCACAGGCTGAGGGAGCTGGGGGTGTTCAGCCTGGAGAAGACCTGGGGGGACCTCAGAGCTGCCTGCCAGGACCTGAAGGGATCCTGCAGGAAGGCTGCAGAGGGACTTCTCCTCAGGCTGTCTGCAGACAGGCCAAGGGGCAATGGTTTGAAGCTGAGGCAGAGCAAGGTTAGAGTGGAGCTGAGTGTAGCTGAGAGGTGTCCCTGGGCATGGTGGGAGGTTGGAGGAGAGGAGCTCTGAGCTCCCTTCCAACCTGAGCCCTTCTGGGATTCTGTGATTTCTGGCAGACTTCTAAAAAGTGTTTGAATGTGCTGAGAATCAAATGTGAGGAGGATTGCACAAGTGGCCTGAATGAAAACACACTGATAAGCCAACAGCTTGGAAAAGCCATTACCAAAGTGGGGGGAAATGAATTAACTCTAAGCTTCCTGTTATGGTTTGCAAATGCTGACTTCTTACCTATTAACTTATGTCAAGCAGATGTAATTGGAAAGGGAACCTGCAGCACAACAGAAGACAAACTTTGTCTTCAATGCAGCAACCACTTCCCACTTTCTGGCTTGAAGCCAGCTGCAGTCTGATGTTTATCACAATTTCCAGCTAAAAAGCTCTGTGTCAGATGCTAACATTTGCTTGTTCTGAGCTCTCATCCATTTCACCAGCCCTGCAGAAAAGCCAAGACCAAAACCTGTCAATTCTGTGCAGGTAATGAGGAGGGAAATGTAAAGATGTGTCTGACTCCAGCCTCTGCTTTCCAGTGCTAAAGCTATTACCTGCATGGCTGCACTCCAAGGCAGCAGCAGCTTGGTAGTTTCCCCTCACACTGCATGGAATCATGGAACACCACCTTGGAAGGCACCTCAAGGATCATCTGATCCAACCTTTCTGGGGAAAAGCATGGTCCAGACATGCTGGCCCAGCACCCTGTCCAGCTGGAGCTTGGAGGAGTCCAATGCTGGGGACTCCACCACTTCCCTGGGGAGATCATTCCCATGGCTGATGGTTGTCACTGTGAACAGTCAGCCCCTGGGGTCCAATGGGAACCTCCCCAGCATTGTTCCTTATCTTTTCCACCAGCTCCTTGTGCAAAGGGAGTCTCCCCCTTCTTTGCAGCCACCCTTTAAGTACTGGAAGCTGCTGTAAGGTCTCCCCTGAGCCTTTCTCTCAGCCTGTCCTCTGATGGGAGGCTTCCCAGTTGTCTGCTCATCTTTGTGGTCCTGCTCTGGATCCTCCCCACCTTGTCCACATCATTTTTGTGTTGTGGGGACCAAAACTGAGCACAGTATTCCAGGTGTGGCCTGACAAGCACTGAGGAGAGTGGGATAAAGACTTCTCCATCTTTGCTGGTGTTGTCCTTGCTGTTGCAACCCAGTGTCCTATTGGCTTTATTCACAACAGCATCTCACTGTTTGCTCATATTGAGCTGCTTGTCCACCAGGACTCCCAGGTCTCTTTCTACAGAGCTGCTCCCCAGGAGGCTGGACTGGATGACCTTTGGAGGCCCCTTCCAACCCAGACCATTCTATGACTCTGTGCTATCCCAATCTGTGCTGCACTCCTGGATTACTTTTCCCAGGTGCAAGACCTTACATTTCTTGTTGAACTTCATCAGGTTCCTGGTAGTCCACTCTTCCAGCCTATAATCCTCTGCTTCCAACTGCCCACTAACCATTCCTCCTGGCAAGGGAGGGCAGAGAAGGCACCTGGACACAGAATAGGCTCTGGCACTTGGATGGAAAACCTGCTTCCAGTTCTAGAACAAGCCTCCTGTGTTTGGTGAAGAGCTCAGTTCTCAGCATGCTGCTCCCAACATGGTGTCCCAGAACATCAGGTCCCAGAATGAGAGGCAGTGAAGCAAGCTGAGAAGCCATGAACCAGAACAGAGAGGTCTGCCCTGCAAATGCAGGGGTTTGGAAAGGCAACCTGCAGATACTGATGGAACAGAGGATCAGAGGGTGTCAGGAGTTGGAAGGGACCTCCAGAGATCATTGAGTCCAACCCCCTGTCAGAGCAGGACCATAGAATCCAGCACAGGTCACACAGAACACATCCAGATGGGGCTGGAAAGGCTCCAGAGAAGGAGACTCCACAACCTCTCTGGAGAGCCTCACAGGGAAGAAGTTCCTCCTCCTGTTGAGGTGGAACCTCCTGTGCTGCAGTTTCCATCCATTGCCCCTTGTCCTATGCCAGAGTGCAGCTGAGCAGAGCCTGTCCCCTCCCTCTTGACCCTCAGATATTGATAGACATTGACCATATCCCCTCTCAGTCTTCTCCTCTCCAGACTGAACAGCCCCAGGGCTCTCAGCCTCTCTTCACCAGACAGTGCTACTGACCCTCCAGCATCCTTGTAGCCCTCCCTTGGTCTAATTAGCACCTCTGAATCATTTAACCTGTGAGCTCCTGTGTAGTGCAGAGATCAGAGAATCACAGAACTGTCAGGGTTGGAAGGGACCTCAAGGATCAGCCAGCTCCAACCCCCCTGCCATGGGCAGGGACACCTCACACTACAGCAGGTTGCTCACAGCCACATCCAGCCTGGCTGCAAACACCTCTAGGCATGAGGCTGCCACCACCTCCCTGGGCAACCTGTGCCAGTGTCTCACCACCTTCAATGATGATCATCCATGATCAATGATGACTGCTGCTGCAGGCAGGGCAGAGTGCCAGGCAGCAGGACATCCTGCAGCCATTGTTTCTCTTGGTCAGGAGCCCTCACTCTGACAAATACCTTTCACATTGGTCTGAAAATTCAGATATGACTTTGGACATGATAATGACTTTGTAAATCTCCCCAAAACAAACCTCCCCTGGTCAACAGAAAATAATCTGCTTTCCCTAATCCAGGGGACACAAACACAACACAGCACTTGTTTAAGCAGAGGATTTCCTGCTAGGGACTGGTGTGTGCAGAAGGATCCATTGCAGTATTTGGAGGCAAAGAAGAGGCAGGGAGAACGATCAGCATGGCACAAGACACAGCCTGCATCCTTCTGCTGCAAATTTGGATGCTTCAGGAAGGTTTTAAAGCTGTCATAAACTTGCAGTAGTTGATTGTGCTGGAAGAGCATCAGTGTGACACTTTGATTAATAAGCCAAAGAAAAAGTCCCCCTTGGAGGATTTGTGGTGATCATTTGATCAGAGAATCACAGAACTGTCAGGGCTCAGCCAGTCCCAACACCCCTGCCATGGGCAGGGACACCTCACACTGCAGCAGGTTGCTCACAGCCACATCCAGCCTGGCCTCCAGCACCTCCAGGGATGAGGCTGCCACCACCTCCCTGGGCAACCTGTGCCAGGCTCTCACCACCCTCATGGGGAACAACTTCTTCCTAACATCCGATATGAATCTCCCCACTTCGAGTTTTGCTCCATCCTCCCCAGTCCTATCACTCCCTGACACGCTGAAAAGTCCCTCCCCAGCTTTCCTGTAGCCCCCTTCACAGACTGGAAGGCCACAAGAAGGTCTCCTGGGAGCCTTCTCTTCTCCAGACTGAACAGCCCCAACTCTCTCAGTCTGTCTGCAGAGCAGAGTTGCTGCAGCCCTCTGATATTCTGCATTCTAAGAGGCTTCTCTGTGTACAGATGATGCTGCCTGGAGTTAGCACATCCTAGCACCTCTCAAGCACAAGAAAAAGCACAGAGTTGTTTCAGCAAGAGCTCCAGCTGTGGAACTTTGCACAACCCAAGTGCAGACATTGTCTCTTCATTATTAAACTTGATGAGCACTTCACTGAAAACTCTCCCCCAGCAGCCACCTGAACTGTGAGGAAAACAACTCACTGGCTATGGAAAGGGAGGCACAGGACCACTCAGAAGGCTTCAGCAAGGTGATCTGAAAGCATAGGAAGCCTATGGAGTGGAAGAGGACTGCCAGGCTCTGCCTGTGCCACCCAGTGCCAAATGACACCGGGCAAGCCTCATCTCTGCATTGTTCCCTCACACCTCTTGCAGGGGGGGAACAGGGCTCGTGATGAAGCACTGCCACCCACCAGCACATCCTAAGGACACCCTGCTTGGCACTTATGTAACAGCAGGATTATTATGATGATGATTTCTTTCCTAAAGAGGATTGTGTAACAGAAAGGATTAACATTCTGCCACCCAAAAAAGGTACCGGCAGCACCACAGCAGCTCAGTCACACTGCTGGGCTGAGCTGATGCTGCTTCCCCTGGCCAAAGCCCCAGCCTAATTCACAGGTAGCACAGAGCAAAGTGGGCCCAAAGGAAAGTGCATGGAGCAACAGCTGTGACAGACTAAAAGCTGCTTGCTCAGCTGGAAAAAATAGTACCAAGAATAATAAATCAATGAAACATTTCAGCTGGTGTCTCTGAACTGCTGCTGAGGCCACCAAGCATTCTGCTGTGGACACATGGTTTAGTTAGTCATAGCATTATAGAGCCGCCTGGCCTGGAAGGGACCTCCAAAGCTCATCCAGTCCAACCCCTCTGCAGTCAGCAGGGACATCCCCACCTAGATCAGGTTGCCCAGAGCCCTCTCCAGGCTCACCTTGAATATCTCCAGGGAAGGGGCTTCAACCACCTCCCTGGACACCCTGGTGCAGTGTTCCAGCAGCCTCATGGTAAAGAACTTGTTCCTCACATCCCATCTCAATCTGCTCTGCTCTAGTTTGAAGCCATTGTCCCTGGTGCTGTCCCTGTAGGCCTTTGCAAACAGTCTCTCTCCAGCCTTCCTGTAGCCCCCTTCAGGTACTGGCAGGCTGCTATTAGGTCCCCCCAGAGTCTTCTCTTCTCCAGGCTGCACAGCCCCAGCTCCCTCAGCCTGGCCTCACATCAGAGCTGCTCCAAGCCTTGGATCATCTTTGTGGCCTTCTCTGGACCTGCTCCATCAGGTCCATGTCCTTCTTGTGTTCAGGACTCCAGAGCTGGATGCAGCACTCCAGGTGCATCCTGAGCAGAGTGGAGTGACAGAATGGTCTCTGCATCTGCTGGCGATGCTTCTTACAAACTGCCTTCTCCCTTCACCTTCTGTGTGGTTATTTCCACATCCTTCCTCTCTGCTGGGGCAGCTGGCATCTCTGTGCTCCTGCCTGGATGCAACTTCAGGAATTTGAGCAGACAGAGAGCACCACAGTGAAGGAGGCTTTAGAACCAGGCTGAATTCTTCCACTTTCTAGAAAAAGCCACCTTTATTTTTGTCACAGTTGCTAGGATGCCTTGGCGACAGACACCAGAGATATCTGTGGTTTGGAGCCAAAGCTGGAGGCAGGTGTAGAGCACCACAGCCCAAAATCAACAGGCAGCTGAACAGGAGCCAGCAGTCTGCCCAGGGGGCCAAGAAAGCCAAAGGCATTCTGGCTGGGATCAGCAATGCTGTGTCCAGCAGGAGCAGGGGAGGGGATTGTCCCCTGGCACTCAGCTATGGTCAGGCCACACCTTGAGTGCTGTGTCCAGTTCTGGGCACCTCAAGTCAAGAGAGATGTGGAGGTGCTGGAGCCAGGGCAGAGGAGGGCAAAGAAGCTGGGAAGGGTCTGGAGAAGAAATCTGATGGAGAGCAACTGAAGGAGCTGGGGATGGTTAGTGTGGAAAAGAGGAGGCTGAAGGGAGACCTCCTGGCTGTCTGCAGCTACCTGAAAGGAGGCTGTGGAGAGGCTGCTGCTGGTCTCTTCTCACAGGTCATTAGTGACAGAACAGGAGGGAAATGCCTCAAGCTGCCAGTGGGTAGCTTTAGACTGGACGGTAGGAAACATTTTTCCCACCCAGAGTGGTCAGGGCTTGGAATGTGCTGCCCAGGGAGGTGGTGGAGTCCCCAAGCCTGGATGTGCTTGAAGGTTGTCTGGCTGTGGTGCTTGGGGCTGTGGTTTAGGGGTGAGCCTTGTAGAGCAGGGTTAACAGTTGAACTTGATGTTTTTGAGGGTCATTTCCCACCCAAGTGCTCCTGTGATGCTGTGCCAAGGCAAGCAGGAGGCTCGTGCTACCCATCCCTTGCTGCGGCACCAGTGCCACGGGAGGCAGAGCAAACCTCCTCGCTGCCGTCTCAGCCTCTTTGCATCGTACCTGCTGCCCCAGCTGCACACACAAGGAACAGATCTCAGCCTCCCAGCACTGGGGAGAAGGGAAAAGTGTTTCTCTCAGTTTGGGCACTCACTCCAGCCAAGTGTGAGGAGCACTGAGCCTGCCCTGTAGGGAAATCCCCTCTTTGCCAGGGGTTGACATCCTGGAGCAGATACAAGAGATGATGCATTTGTACTGCTAAGGACTGGGCTTGCTTCAGCTGCAAATCCTGCATCCTGCATGGGCTGCTGCAAACAGACACCACCAGTCCCTGCAGAGGAGCAGAGCTGCCCAACCTTGGCTTCAAAAAACCACAGTGATGCCACAAAGATGCTCCAAGGGCTGGAGCAGCTCTGCTGGGAGCACAGGCTGAGGGAGCTGGGGGTGTTCAGCCTGCAGAAGAGAAGACTCTGGGGGGACCTCAATGCTGCCTGCCAGGACCTGAAGGGATCCTGCAGGAAGGCTGCAGAGGGACTTCTCCTCAGGGTGTCTGCAGACAGGCCAAGGGGGAATGGTTTGAAGCTGAGGCAGGGCAGGGTTAGAGTGGAGCTGAAGAAGAAGTTGTTCAGCAGGAGGCTGCTGAGACTCTGTCCCAGGCTGCCCAGGGAGGCTGTGGCTGCCTCCTGCCTGGGGGTGCTGGAGGCCAGGCTGGATCTTGAGCAGCTGAGTGTAGCTGAGAGGTGTCCCTGGGCATGGTGTGGAGGTTGGAGGAGAGGAGCTCTGAGCTCCCTTCCAACCTCAGCCCTTCTGTGAGGCTGTGAAGCTCATGCAGCTTCTGGCAGGCACTGTGCTGGAAACAAAGCACAAATGCTGCCTGCACTTGTTTCAAAAGCCCAGACAAAGGCAGCTTTTTCCTTTAAATGTTGCTGATAGACTTCTGCATTTTAAGAGGCAATCACAGTGAGGCAATTATTTGGAATAAAATCCCATTTTCAGGGTGATAAATTGAAACAGTTTCATTAAGTGTTAGGCATCTGTTCTGAAGGAACTGCCCCTATTTACATAAAATCTGTGTCATCCCACAACATGAATGCTTTTTGTGCTAACAGTGTTGTGGAGGAAGAGCTTTGTCAAGCTGGATTCAGCCAAACAGCCTCCCTTGCTTTACTTTCTGATTGAAAATAGTTTCATTGCCAGGCTGACTGTAGCAGGAAAATTACAATGCAGTGCTGCAGCACAGTTGAAAAAAAATCCTTTTGGTCTCTAATGTTTGATGGAAAAATTGTTCTGAGCATAAAGGAGCAGATGCTGCCAGCCACAGCAGCCCTCAGTCCCCCTGCCAGTGAGCCATATTGCCTTCAAAAGGCTATTCATGACAGGAATTGTGCTTCAGCTGAAGGCAACTCCATTATACAAGCTGCTAGATACTTGCAGCAAAAGGGACCCCCCCAGACACTCCCCCCATTGATTACTCCTCCCCCCCCCCCCACCTTTCTCCAACTTTATTTGGTTTACAACCTCTTTGTGTTACCTTAGCTGCTTCACTGCTCTGCACACTTTGTGCTTGGACATGTTGCCTTGTTGTAGGTTGAGGACTACCTGTCCTACCAGAGGGACAAACTCCTCCAGAATCACACAGAATCAACCAGGTTGGAAGAGACCTTCAAGATCATCAAGTACAACCTATCATGTCCAACCTATCACCCAACCCTGTCTAATCAACCAGACCATGGCACTAAGTGCCTCATCCAGGCTTTGCTTAAACACCCCCAGGGATGCTGACTCCACCACCTCCCTGGGCAGCTCATTCCCATGGCCAATCTCTCTTGCTCGGAAGAATTTCTTCCTAACATCCAGCCTGAATCTCCCCTGGCGCAGCTTGAGACTGTGTCCTCTGGTTCTGGTGCTGGTTGCCTGGGAGAAGAGACCAACCCCCACCTGACTGCAACCACCCTCCTGAGGACCAGAAAGCCCAAGGGGGTGGGCAGTCTGTCCCAGAGGGTATCAGAATTTGTTATTCCATCCCATAACCCTGCATCTCCCTATGTAAGGAAACCTCCCAGCCAGTTCTCACTCTCTTTCTCTCTCCTCTCTGCCCCTTGTTTTTCATGGTGGAACAGCAGGCTGAAAGGTCTTTCTTTCCCTTCACAGCTCTTGGAAGCTGCTTTGGCAAGCAGCAGTCTAGCTGACAGGTGTCCCTGCCCGTGGTGGAAGAGTTGGAGTAGATGAACACTTAGGTCCCTTACAACCCGAGCCATTCTCTGACTGCAAATGGCTTTATGGATAAAATAGGATAGGATAGGATAGGATAGGATAGGATAGGATAGGATAGGATAGGATAGGATAGGATAGGATAGGATAGGATAGGATAGGATAGGATAGGATAGGATAGGATAGACCAGGTTGGAAGAGACCTTCAAGATCATCACATCCAACCTATCACCCAACACCACCTAATCAACTAAACCATGCTGATAGATCTGTCACAATAGGTGGGATGTTCAAATGTAAAGTTAGGATCCCCCTAATACATCTTAGACTTGGCAGAGAGAAAAAATAGGATTCTCTCTGTTCTCTGTCATTATCCATAGAAGTTTCCCTGTTCCCATGTCTTCATGTCATTATCCACACAGAAGTTTCCTTGTTCTAATGCCTCCCTAGCGGACTTTAGAATGTATAAAGAAAATTTTCCCTAAACCCAAACCATTCCTCCCTACTGAACTAATAAACCTGTATCTAATGACATGAATAAGCATCTAACAAAATACACTAAGAGTCAGAAACCTCAGGTCACTGTAGCAGCTTTTAACTTACAAGCCATTTCCTGTTGTAATCTTAAAAAGCCATGGCACCCATGTACTAAGTATGACATTAATGCATTAAGTAGTAACTGAGCATCAATACAGGCACTAGACAGATGACTGAGGAGAGTCAGATTTGCCTTAGGCACTGGGTAGGCTTCCAAAGTGTTTCCATGTGATAAAAAGAATCAACAGCCTCCACAGTGAAAGCATTTCATTGCATGCCATGAACCAGGTTTGCAGTCTTCCTTTTTAAGTAGGAGAGAAAGAGGAGAGAAAGAAAGAGGAGAGAAAGAAAGAGGAGAGAAAGAAAGAGGAGAGAAAGAAAGAGGAGAGAAAGAAAGAGGAGAGAAAGAAAGAGGAGAGAAAGAAAGAGGAGAGAAAGAAAGAGGAGAGAAAGAGGATCCCTTCTGTGCTTTTTGACACCCTACAGCCCTGGAAAGAACCTGAGTTACACTGTGGTGGGTTGAGACTAACCCCCCAACTAATTTGAGAGAATTACTCCCCCAAATTGGTTGTAGCCAGGTGGGGGTTGGTCTCTTCTCCCAGGCACCCAGCACAAGAGGACACAGTCTCAAGCTGCACCAGTGGAAGTTTAGGCTCAAGGTGAGGAGAAAGTTCCTCAGAAGAACAGTAATTGGCCATTGGGATGTGCTGCCCAGGGAGGTGGTGGAGCCACCGTCCCTGGAGGTGTTCAAAAAAGGATTGCATGTGGCACGTGGTGCCATGGTTTAGTTGTAGGTATTAAGTAACAGGTTGGACCTGATGATCTCTGAGGTCTTTTCCAGCCTGGTTGATTCTATGATTCTAAGACTCTCTGAAATAAAGCTGCCAGAGCAGCTCAGAGGCAGCAAAGGAAGCTCTGCTTACAGGCACAACTGCAGTCTAGGAATGCAAGGAATGTGTACAAAAGATACAACATCGACATGGACTTACAATTTATAGACAACACAAGAACCCCCCTGGGCAAAGCCAGGGGGCTACCCACAGCTTCCCCTCCTTCCCCTGTACCAGGGACAGGAGAATAGCAGAGAGCAGCTGGCCACTACTTGGCCACAAGAAGAATGCAGCCAAGGTCAGCAAGCCAGGAGAAGCAAGCAGGTAGTATCTCCACACACCTTTACTTTTTACTTGTTATCATCACTATATGATTTAACAGGAAGCAAGAACTGGAACTACAGATGTTCAGTCTCTGCATTTGGAAACATACTCTCAGGGCTAGAATTCTCTTTTGTGTCTTTGCTGAAGCCAAAATGAAAACTTAAACTAAAAAGGCAGAATTCAAGTGGAAGTGAGGGTTGTTTGTTCATCTGGAAAGGAGGAGAGAACAGAACTAAGCTGATTTACTAAGTGACACCAGCTAAGGCCAGGCCACAGTGGTTTCTGGGGTGTCTCCCCTCTTACCCTCACTTTCCTCCTGTCTCCCTGCTGATGAAGCAGCTTCATAGTTTGAAAGTGCTGAACACAGAGTGTTCTAAAGCTTTAAGTTACGAACTCAGGATTTTATCCTAAGTCCCACATCACTGCCAAGCTGGAAGGAGTATCCAAAAAAGCCTTCTCAACAGCTGAGATTTGGGCTGGAAAAAATCATTTTTCTTTAGCAACCTGGTCCAATTTCTTTACATTTCAGTTAAAGTTATCTGTGGCCAGCAGGGCTAGGGAGGTTCTGCTCCCCCTCTGCTCTGCCCTGCTCAGACCACAGCTGCAATCCTGTGTCCAGTTCTGGGCTACCCAGCTCAAGAGAGACAGAGACCTGCTGGAGAGAGTCCAAGGGAGAGCCAGGAGGATGCTTAGGGGACTTGAGCATCTCCCCTGGGAAGAGAGACTGAGAGCCCTGGGGCTGTTTAGTCTGGAGAAGAGAAGGCTGAGAGGGATCTGATCAATGTCTATCAATAGCTGAGGGCTGGGGGTCAAGTGGAGGGGGCCAAGCTCTTCTTGGTGGTGCACAATAATAAGACAGGGAACACCAGGTTCAAGCTTGAACAGAGAAGGTTTCAGCTCAACATGAGGAGAAACTTCTTTATGGTGAGGGTGGCAGAGCCCTGGAGCAGGCTGCCCAGAGAGGTTGTGGAGTCTCCTTCTGTGGAGCCTTTCCAACCCCACCTGGATGCATTCCTGTGCAGCCTGCCCTGGGTGATGCTGCTTTGGCAGGGGGTTGGACTGGATGCTCTCTGGAGGTCCCTCCCAACCTCTAATGTTCTGTAATTAATTTTTTTCTTAATCTTATTTTTTAAATTAGGTTTTTATGAAAACCCTCAAAGTGTCCCTCCAGGCATGCAGAGCCTCAGCTGTCTCTCAGAAATAAAACTGCTCCCATTTTGCTCTGAAGTTTGAGGCCTTCATGGCAGGAGAGATCTGCCTGACCCAAAACAACACCAAAAGGGAAACACTGCACAGATTTCTCCAACCATAGACAAACACGGAGGGTACTGCACCCAAAACATCACTTAAAATCATTATTCTTCATGAGATAAGTACTAAAAGCTTAGAGAACAGAAAAGCTGGAGCTGACTTAATGGGCAGTTAGGCAACATTTCCCTCCTTGTTTAGAAACAAAAGCTTGATTTGCCACACAGCAGTCGTGCTCTGCACTGTAGACCAAATGATTCCATTTCTGCAGACCAAATGATTCATTTCCTCACAAACCTTCCCAGTGCAGTCAGGGTTTGACAATCAGGACGTCTGATGTGGGCTCCAGCCATGCAGATCTAGAGGCAGATCTACAGGATATAAATACCCACGATGTATGGAACAGATCCTGCTCTATACAGAAAACACAGACAAGTTTGCTCAGCATGAGAGCTGGGCAGCTCCAGCAGGGGTAAGCAGGAAAAGAAGGGGAAAGAAGACTCAACTGTGTTTCTGGAACAGTCCTCACTATCAGTACAGACTGGGGGAGGAGAGGACAGAAAGCAGCCCTGAGGAAAAGGACTTGGGGGTGCTGATGGATGAGAAGCTGGACAGGAGCAGGCAGTGTGAGCTTGCAGCACAGAAGGCAAATCACAGCCTGGGCTGCATCCAAAGCAGCATTGCCAGCAGAGCCAGAGAGGTGATGCTGCCACTTTGCTCTGCTCTGCTGAGACCTCACCTGGAGTGTTGTGTGCAGCTCTGGAGCTCTCAACATAGGAAGGACATGGAGCTGATGGAGAGGGTCCAGAGGAGGGCCATGAAAATGAATAGGGGATTGGAGCAGCTCTGCTATGAGGACAGGCTGAGGGAGCTGGGGGTGTTCAGCCTGGAGAAGAGAAGGCTCCAGAGAGACGTAATAGCAGCCTGCCAGGAGAGAAGTTCCAGCCCTCTGCTCATCCTCATGGCCTTTCTCTGGACACCTTCCAGCACCTCCAGATCCTTCCTGGAACAGAGGCTCCAGAACTGGACCCAGAGCTCCAGCTGTGGTCTCAGCAGAGTGGAGCAGAGGGGGAGAATCCCCTCCCTGGCTCTGCTGGCCACAATTCTCTTGCTGCAGCCCAGGCTCTGCTTGGCTCTCTGGGCTGCAAGTGCTCACTGCTGGCTCCTGTTGAGCTTCTCCTCCACCAGCACCCCCAAGGCCTTTTCTTTAGGGCTGCTCTCAAGCCAGTTCCCAATGTCAGTTCTTAAGGTGCTACACCACTCATGGTCCATTGGCTGGAAGTGATTCAGATCATCTGCTGGACCACCTGCCTGTGAGACAGACATTCCTGTTTGGTGATCTGGTGCTGGGCAAAAGAGGAGATGAAGGTGAATTAAAAGGAGACATTCCCACCAAAATTTTGGATGGGACTTCCCATAATAAAAAAATAAATAAATAAGTAAATAAAAGAAGAAGAAGAGAGCTCAGCTCAGGCTGCAGCATGGCCAGCAGCTTGCCACCAGGAGCCTTTCCAGGTCATGGCAGTGTAAAGCCATACTTGCATACTGCAAGGCTGAATGAATGGATGAAGTCATCTTCAAACAATCAGCCTCCTGCCTTGCCCAGCACTGCCAAAGCACCAAGTGTCAGCAGGGCAAGCCAAGGACATCCTCCAGGCCTCAGTGGCCTGACCTGCAGGTGAGCTGCCACTCACCAAATCTAGGACAATCCTTGCAAAGCCTGGCTTGCAGTGCACCACTGTTCCTCTTGTTCAGTGTGACAGCCAAAAGCACCCAAAGCTACACCAGCTCTGTCCCAGCCCAGGAGAACCGTCCTTTGCTAATTGGTCACTGCTGGAAGGATGGAGAGTCATCCCAGGGGTCTGAAAATGGACAGCTGCTGTCACAAATACGCTGGGAAAGAAGCTAAGAGGCACCTAGGGCTGAGGTGGCATCACCTGGAGTGGTGCAAATGGAAGGGGATTTTTCAAACCAGTCAAGCTGTAAATAAACAGCCTGCAGATAAAATGATGCAATCTGCAGTCAAGCAGCTAATGCCACTGTCACTGCTGTGCTTGGCAAACAGAAGCACTGGGCACCCTCTCAGAGTCACAAATGGATCTCCATCTTCTTTACCCTGACACTGCGGAAGAGCTCCACAGAAACGCTTAGGCTGGAGCGAAAAATGACTTCAGTGACTTCTGGCTGGGAGCACAGCCTCCTCCTACTGACACAGCCTCTGGTTGGAAAGGCTCCTGAAGAGTGACAGGAAAGGTGAGCTTTAAGGCAGCAGGGATCCATCCTTCCACTGCTGGAGAGGGTGTTCCAGCAGGCAGGGGTCCAAGGGGATGTAGCCCAGGCTAAGCAGAACCTTCGCTTCACATGCAAAGAAACATTTGTGTGCTCCAAAGCTCAGCTACCTCCCACCCCCTCCCCATTTTATCTGAGGAAAGAGAATCACTCAAAGCAAGCATTTTGCCAGCTGTCAGGTGCTGCTCTCAGGATAGCAGACCCCAGTAACCCATGAGAGTGCTCAGCAGGCTGTGTGGGTAGTTGCAAGATCCAACTACTGGCCAGCACAAAAGCATCACAGCGCTGTTTGGTACCACCCAGCCCTGTGCTGCCAGCAGGAGAGGCTGGAACAGGGGCTTGGGAAGAACATCAGAATCCACAGGAACAGGCTGAGGGTGCCTGCCCCTCCTCCAAACATGAGCCATGCCTGAAGCAATGAACCAATGACTGCCAAAAGTCCTGGGCTGAGAGCAGTATGGCACCATTCATCCTTACAGCCCCCAGAGTAGGCTCCTGCAGAGGATCTACCAAGCTTGGAACAGGATCCTGACAGAACAAGAAAAATCAGCCTTGTTTTATTCCTTAGCAACCTGAGGAGAGGCTGAGGGAGCTGGGGTTGCTTAGCCTGGAGAAGAGGAGGCTCAGGGGAGACCTTCTTGCTCTCTACAACTCCCTGAAGAGAGGTTGTAGCCATGTGGGGGTTGGTCTCTTCTCCCAGGCAACCAGCACCAGAACAAGAGGACACAGTCGCAAGCTGTGCCAGGGTAGGTTCAGGCTGGATGGTAGGAAGAAGTTCTTCCCAGCAAGAGAGATTGGCCATTGGAATGTGCTGCCCAGGGAGGTGGTGGAGTCACCACCCCTGGAGGTGTATAGGAAGAGACTGGATGAGGCACTTGGTGCCATGGTTTAGTTGTCAGGAGGTGTTAGGTGTTGGGTGCCAGGTTGGACTTGATGATCTCTGAGGTCTTTTCCAACCTGGCTGATTCTGTGGTTCTGTGATTCTATGAACTTAGGTACTATGACAGCCCTGTCAAGCCTGAGTACATTTCTTCTCTTCTGTTACTGCATCCAGCTCTGGAGCCCTCAACACAGGAAGGACAAGGACCTGATGGAGAGGGTCCAAAGAAGAGCCATGAAAATGATCAGGGGGTTGGAACAGCTCTGCTACAAGGACAGGCTGAGGGAGCTGGGGGTGTTCAGCCTGGAGAAGAGAAAGCTCCAGGGAGACCTAATAGCAGCCTGCCAGGACCTGAAGGGAGCTACAAGAAGGCTGGAGAAAGACTGTTTGCAAAGGCCTGCAGGGAGAGGATGAGGGACAATGGCTTCAAACTAGAGCAGAGCAGATTTAGATTGGATGTGAGGAACAAGTTCTTCACTGTGAGGGTAGTGGAACACTGGAAGAGGTTGCCCAGGGAGGTGGTTGAGGCTCCTTCCCTGGAGATATTCAAGGTGAGGCTGGACAGGGCTCTGGGCAACCTGCTCTAGTGGAGGATGTGACTGCAGGGAGGTTGGACTGGATGACCTCTGGAGGTCCCTTCCAGCCCAGACCATAGTGTGATTCTATCTAGTGTGAGGTGCCCCTGCCTATGGCAGGGGGGTTGGAACTAGATGATCTTTAAGGTCCCTTCCAAGCCAAACCACTCTATGATTCTGTGACTATCAAGAAAGGTAGGGAAAGTGCCCTATCATGAAACAAAGTATTTCCTTTCCACAAGGAGAAGGAATGGGAAGCAAAAGCTCTTCTGTTTTGATCTTCTTGCCATGAGAGGCAGCTCCTCCTCATGTAATTTGCAAGGGCTGGGAAAGTACTGATGCTTCACACTGAGCTAGGTGGGAACTAGGACCTGACCTTTTCTGCACCTCACTGTTACCACTGTACCAAAAAAAACCCCAAAAACCCCAATATTTTTAAAAGCCAGAATAGCAAGAGGAAGCCTTGATTAGGCTTTGGGGCCTTTGGCTAAGCTTTGCATCTGAGTGTGGGAGAAAAGCTTTAGTTAAGCCACTCTGTCTCAGTTTCTCCAGGTAGCCCCTGGTTTCCTGAACAGATGCCACAGAAACCACAAAACCCTTCAGCTGTGACTCACAGGGAGGGCACCCCAGCTCTGGGCACTCCATAAAGCCTGAGCTGGGTGAGCACAAGGAAATTGAGTGATGGCATTGATGACTGAACTAAAAGAAACACACACAAAGAGGCTAAACCCTTGCAAGGGAACTTGAGTTCTGGCACATCCTTCCTTTCCCTGCAAGCCTGGCAACCCTCTTTGGCCAAAAAAAAAACTGGAAAATGCTTTGTTTGCATCTTTTGCTTTGCAGACCCAACCAGGAGCAGCCTGGTGCAGCACAGCCTTTGCATCCCCAGCACTGATCCCTGTTATCTGAGGGAACAGAACACCTGATGGCACTAGCAGGTGGTCACTCTCCATTTGAAAAGATCAAGAAATCACTTCTGATGGATCTGCCAAAGCAGGAGTGTCAGGACACAACCTCAGGCCCTCAGCTAAGGTGTAGAAGATCATGTACAAGAAAGCTGGGGAGGGACATTTTAGGCTGTCAGGGAGTGATAGGACTGGGGGGGGATGGAACAAAACAAATGGTTAGATTCAGATTGGATGTCAGGAAGAAGTTCTTCCCCATGAGGGTGGCGAGAGCCTGGCACAGGTTGCCCAGGGAGGTGGTGGCAGCCTCATGCCTGGAGGTGTTTGCAGCCAGGCTGGATGTGGCTGTGAGCAACCTGCTGTAGTGTGAGGTGTCCCTGCCCTTGGCAGGGGGGTTGGAACTGGCTGATCCTTGAGGTCCCTTCCAACCCTGACAGTTCTGTGAGTCTGTGTATCCTCATTTTCCAGCCACCATCTGGCTCTGTATCCTGCTCCTTACCTAGTCTCAGTCATCTTAAGGGTCTCTTCCAACTGAAAGAGTTCTATGATCCACCCCAACACCTCAGGTCCCCTTCATATTCCTCATGCCCTGTGGTTATCTCTCATCCTATTCATCACAATCCAGCTTCTTGTGAAATCTGTACCCAAGCCCTCCCATCCTCCTCTTCCCTGTGCCAAGTGGATCTCAGATTCCTCCCAAAGCCACCTGGCCCTTTGATCCATTGCATGCTCTGCCCAGACACTGGTAAAGGAATCACCATGAAAGAAGAGAGAAGGGAATGTCACACTTGATCCTAGACAACTGATCCCAGGGAAAGTTCTGAATCTCTCTGCTCACACTCCTGCTCTCCTTGGAGATGTCCCATACAGGGCAGTCCTGCCAGCCACAGCACTTGTCAGGAGACAAAGTACAATCTGCTCAACACTAGGGAGCAAAGATGTTAAGGATTCCTGAGGCCAGGAGAGACTTTAAAAAGATGAGAAACCTCCAGAGCCTTCAGCTTTCCTTCAGAGGTAATAGTTTCCAAATCTTTTGATATTTTACCACCTCTCCTCTGGATTCTCTCCATTTCCCTCCTCCACATCCTTCCTGAAGCATGCACCCCAGCTGGATAAGGTGTCACAGCTGAGGAGGACTGCTGCACTGAGGGGGAAGGATCACCTCTTGTGTCTTGCATGCTGATGTCACAACACAATGTTTGTATTTCCTGCAGCAACTCCTCAAGCAAGCTACCATGAACCACAGCTGAGCCAGCTGAGTGGGCCCCTGCTGACTGCAGAGGGGGTTGGACTAGATGACCTTTGGAGGTCCCTTCCAGCCAGCCTATTCTGTGATTCTCTGAAGCTATAAGTAGAAATACCACTCAACCCCTTCCTTACCCAGCTGGTATCTGCAGTATCTTTGTCCTGATGAATAACTCAGCTTTTCCTCTGTCCCCAGCCCACTCACAGTCCCTCTCTGTCTAGATGTCAGCTGCAGGTGTAGCAAGCACCATTGAGGTCCCTGTGGAAAACCCTCTGCAGGGCTGTGTGCTGAATAAACAAACCATCTCCCAGTCTGTTTGCTGAAGCTCCCACAGATGCATGTGTGTAAACTACAATGCTCTGAAGACATCTGACAGTTCTGCTCCCCCTCTGCTCTGCCCTGCTGAGACCTCACCTGCAATCCTGTGCCCAGTTCTGGGCTACCCAGCTCAAGAGAGACAGAGACCTGCTGGAGAGAGTCCAAGGGAGGGCCAGGAGGATGCTTAGAGGACTTGAGCATCTCCCCTGGGAAGAGAGACTGAGAGCCCTGGGGCTGTTTAGTCTGGAGAAGAGAAGGCTGAGAGGGATCTGATCAATGTCTATCAATAGCTGAGGGCTGGGGGGCAGGTGGAGGGGGCCAAACTCTTCTTGGTGGTGCACAATAATAAGACAGGGAACACCAGGTTCAAGCTTGAACAGAGAAGGTTTCAGCTCAACATGAGGAGAAACTTCTTTATGGTGAGGGTGGCAGAGCCCTGGAGCAGGCTGCCCAGAGAGGTTGTGGAGTCTCCTTCTCTGGAGCCTTTCCAACCCCACCTGGATGCATTCCTGTGCAGCCTGCCCTGGGTGATGCTGCTCTGGCAGGGGGGTTGGACTGGATGCTCTGTGGAGGTCCCTTCCAACCTCTAATGTTCTGTGATACCACCTGGGCAAACATGTAAGTCCTTGAGAAGATAACAGCTTAGCAGGACCTGGAGCCTAGACACAAAGCAGAATGGTGGCACAAGGTTTGCAAAAGCCTAGGTTAGCTTTTTATTTGTCTTTGAAACAAAACAATCAGTTCAACTCTCAATTATTCATTCAGGTGAATTTAGACAGGAATTAGCCTGAGTCCCAAAGACATGTGATGAACTCTAGCCCCCATGGCTGGACCGTGGCAATGTCACAAGCAGCAACAGGAGAGGCTTTGCAAAGGGGAAGGCAGCTCAGATTTGGGGGCAGATAGTGCCACACAACCCAGCTACAGCATGGCTGCACCAACAGGTACCCACAGACACCAGGGATCCACGTGGGTTTCTGCCACTGTTTTCCTTTTCTGGGCCAAACTGTTTCACAGTAATTGTTTGGGGCTTTATTTCTGTGCGGGACTTTCATACAGGGCTCTATTAAAGGCCACACACACACACCCCAAAGAGGACAGCAAATTACTTTGAAGAAAATCAACTTTCTTTGAAGATCAACATGAAAGTCAGCATCCTGTATGGTTCAGTTCACTTTCATCCTTTCCATCACACTCCCTCCACATTTGAGCTTCACAGTAAACAATCTCCTAGCTGCAGCATCCTCCTACAGAAGCTCTACCACAGATCACTAGGCTGAGCTGACTGTGAGGCTGCCCAAGTCTGACTGCTGACTTTCAAACACACTGAGTAATGAAAAAGAATCACAGAATCAGTCAGAGTTGGAAGGGACCACAAGGATCAGGGGTCACCAACCTGCACAGCATTTTGCACACCTCAACACTGAAGTGCAAGGAAAGCTTTCACTTCCTCAGATTGCTCTCATGTTGTTGCAACTAACCCTGCTCAGCTCCATCACTCAGTTCCATCAACTAACCCAGCTGGACATGGCATTTTTTCCTTAAAGACTCATAGAATCACAGAACTGTCAGGGTTGGAAGGGACCTCAAGGATCAGCCAGCTCCAACCCCCCTGCCATGGGCAGGGACACCTCACACTACAGCAGGTTGCTCACAGCCACATCCAGCCTGGCTGCAAAAACCTCCAGGCATGAGGCTGCCATCACCTCCCTGGGCAACCTGTGCCAGGCTCTCACCACCCTCATGGGGAACAACTTCTTCCTCACATCCAATCTGAATCTACCCATTTCTAGTTTTGCTTCATCCCCCCCCATCCTATCCCTCCCTGACACCCTCAAAAGTCCCTCCCCAGCTTTCCTGTCAGAAGCATGGAACTTGAATGTCTGCAACTTGGCATGCAGCAGGCATGTGCAAAGCAGAAAGAGAACTGTGTTTAAAAATGTATTGATGCATGCTGTACATTTTTAGTAGCCTCTGAATCATCTCCACTTAACATGTTGCACAACCACAGCACTAAGCCACCCACCCCAGACAATATGCAGCAAGACCTTCACATTTGTTCTCCCTGCTGATTTTAATTAGCAAGTGGCTGCAATTTGGCCCACGTTGCACACCAGCTCTTGAGCAGCATCCATTCAAAAGGTTATTTATTACAAGTCACAGGATCACAGCACATTAGAGCTTGGAAGGGACCTCCAGAGATCATGGGGTCCAACCCCCCTGCCAAAAGCAGGATCACCCAGGGTAAGGCAATTTCATCTATTTGAAAGGCTTCAGCAGTAGCAGGTAAGGGTAAATGCTGCATGCTTCTGCCAGACTATGCTTCAGTTCTTGGGCAAAGAAAATGTATGACATGCAACACAGAGAATCAAGAGGAGTGAAAGTCCCTCCAGGAAGTGACGGGAACAAACAAGGAGCACAAGATCTGCACAACAACTCCTTGTTGCCCAAAGACAGAACTGACAGAGTCTCCATGGAAGCAAACATACTTTTTAATCCATCACTAAGTGATTTAAATAATAGATTAAAACAACAGACTGTGGCCCCTTCAGTGAAAGCATTAATGCAATTCAACAGTGGAAGCTGGAAGAGCCTGATAGAAGGCAACCTAATTAATTGTAATGGAATGTGCACATCATCCAACCTTATTAAATCATATTCCAATATATGGGATTAATGACAAAGGTGTTTAGAGAATCTCAACATTCCCATCAGGCTGACAGAAGCTATTAGGCAGCTTGGATAGATTGGATCCATGGCCAGCGTTCACAGGAGGAGCTTCAACAAGGCCAAGTGCCAGGTCCTGCACTTGGGTCACAGCAACCCCAAGCAATGCTCCAGGCTTGGGGCAGTGTGGCTGGAAAGCTGCTGGCAGAAAGGGACCTGGGGGTGCTCATGGGCAAGCAGCTGAACAGGAGCCAACAGTGTGCCCAGGTGGCCAAGAAAGCCAAAGGTATCCTGGCTGGGATCAGCAATGCTGTGTCCAGCAGGAGCAGGGAGGGGATTGTCCCCTGGCTATGGTCAGGCCACACCTTGAGTATTGTGTCCAGTTTGGGGCACCTCAATCCAAGAGAGATGTGGAGGTGCTGGAGCCAGGGAAGAGGAGGGCAAGGAAGCTGGGAAGGGCCTGGAGAATAAATCTGATGGAGAGCAACTGAAGGAGCTGGAGATGGTTAGTGTGGAAAAGAGGAGGCTGAGGAGAGACCTCATTGCTGTCTGCAACTACCTGAAAGGACCTTGTGGAGAGGCTGCTGCTGGTCTCCTCTCAGCGGTAATTAGTGACAGCACAAGAGGCAATGGCCTCAAGCTGCGACTGGGGAGGTTTAGACTGGACAGTAGGAAACATTTTTCCCATGCAGAGTGGTCAGGGCTTGGAATGTGCTGCCCAGGGAGGTGGTGGAGTCACCAAGCCTGGATGTGCTTGAAGGTTGTCTGGATGTGGTGCTTGGGGCTCGGGTTTAGAGGTGAGCCTTGTAGAGCAGGGTTTTAGGTTGAACTTGGTGGTCCTGAGGGTCATTTCCAACCTGGATGCTTCTGTGATTGTGTGATTCCATTATTGACTCTAAAGAAACTGACAGCACACTTCCAGCATGCCAGGAGTAGGCTGAGCCCCATGTGCTTGAAGTCTCTTGTCTGGGCCTTTGTGGAGTAGAGGCTGAGCACTGCTTTTACAGCAGAGGAAAGCCAACCCCTCCCTAATCAGTCAGTGATTTTCAAATATGAATAATTCAGAATATCAAAAGAGAAAATGCTAACAATCCTTGTTCTTCTCCTGGCTTGTGAGGAAACAAAGTCAAAACAATCATCTGAGCTTAGGCTGTCTACATAAAAATTCTGTTGATGTTAGACTTCATTGTAAGACAACCACCAAACAGATTCCTATTCACAAAGTGATCATCACATCCCAGCCAACACTCATTGTGCCATGCATTTCTCATTTAAAACAGAGCTTACCTGCCACAGCTACTGTAGGGATAGGTTAAAATAACCCTAAGCTGCATTACTCACAGGCAGATCAGTGCTCAGTGACTGAGTTACCTTGCAAAGCAGGGTTCAGAGTGACTAAGAGGCAAAGCAGAAGAAGCCACAGCAGTTACTCTCATGGCTGTAATCAGAAGGGGGAAACTTATAAGGATGCTTTTCAGAACATGCAATTAGACCCAGACATTACTGCCACAGAAACAGGCCCTTGAAAAAGTATGCTCTAAGTTTTCAGGAACTTCTTTTTCTCTTGGCAGCAGTTTGTGGCTGAGCTTGTGTATGTATCTACTGTTTGATAAAGGCAAAAGATTTGATCAAATCATGGGTTTGTTTCCTGCATGGTATAAAAATGCACAGCTTGTGCTGGGAGAGAGAGGAGAAGGCTCTGAGGAGACCTCATTGTGGCCTTTCAGGATCTGAAGGGGGCTGCAAGAAAGCTGGGGAGGGACTTTTTAGGCTGTCAGGGAGTGATAGGACTGGGGTGGATGGAGCCAAGCTAGAGGAGGAGAGATTCAGATTGGATGTGAGGAAGAAGTTGTTCCCCATGAGGGTGGTGAGAGCCTGGCACAGGTTGCCCAGGGAGGTGGTGGAAGTCTCATCCCTGGAGGCTTTTAAGGCCAAGCTGGATGTGGCTGTGAGCAACCTGCTGTAGTGTGAGGTGCCCCTGCCCATGGCAGGGGGCTTGGAACTGGCTGATCCTTGAGGTCCCTTCCAACCCTGACATTTCTGTGGTTCTGTGATCTCTGCACTGTGCAGGATGCAGAAAGAAGCTGGAAGCTCACAGGTTAAATGATTGAGGGGTGCTAATTAGACTGGGTGCATGGGTGTCTCTCTCTTAATGCTTTGAAGTATTTTAGAGTTGCAGCCTTGTTCCATTTTCTGAAAGCAGAAACTTGTGACAGTGTAGATTGCAGCAGAGCAGAGAGCTGCCTGGAAACCTGCTCAGCCTGCATGAGCTGGGCTTGGGTTGTAGAAAAGGCAGAATATAAACTAACCAGTCTCAGCAGACCATACTCCAAAATCCTGAGTTCAAGGTTGTTTACATGCTGATAAAGAGTTAACATCACAGAATCACAGAATTGCCAGGGTTGGGAGGGACCTCAGGGATCATCCAGGTCCAACCCCCCTGCCATGGGCAGGGACACCTCACACTACAGCAGGTTGCTCAGAGCCACCTGTATGGAACAAAGAGACCACAAAATAAAGGAGGACGAAAGGTCACTGTTTTAGCACAGAGCACAGCAGACATCCATGCTTAACACCACACTTCACATGTTCACTATCAATGCACTTCAAAAGAACCAACAAAAAACAACTATACAGCACACAGGGGAAGAAACAAAACTCATTGCTAAGTGTGAAGCAATGCTCTCTAAAATGCAGGACTGCCCAAATAGGTGATGAAAAGGCTCCTTCATTTTACAGCAGGGTGCTCTGAGCTACATCTGCCCATTGGAGCAGAAAAATAAGACCAAATAACAACCAGCAGCAACCTCTTTGCTACCTGCCATATTAATTAATAAACTTTGCTACGTGCCATGTTTATTGATCAACATTTCCAGCTAATTCTTGGGATTCTCATCAATACATAACACCAATCACCTTCATGTGATGTTTCAATACTCCCCCATACCAGCTCACTGCTGCCATGAAATATTCAATACTAAACACAGCCTCTAATGAGCTAAATTGATAACAAAGGAGGAAGAATTGGATTTGTTCACTTGATGAATTCCTGACCTGGGTTCAGACCACAGAAATGAAGCTATAGGCAGCACTGCTAATTACTGCCTCTATTAAAAGCTAAAAAAAAAAACACATCTCAGTGGCTTTGTTGAAGAAACTCACAATAACATTCATGCCCACTGATTACTGTTTTGGTGCAGGTAAAAGACTTCATTGTCTATGCAAGGTGCAATTAGAATTCTTCTGGTGATGGGGAATTTCAGTGTGCACTGCAAAATACCCAAGAAAATTCAGCTCTGACTCCAATTGATCATCTTTAAAGCCGTTAAAACACAGGACCTGCTACATGCTGCTGCTGTGGAGTGGCTTAAATGAGACAGGTCGTAAGAAAAGAGCTCTTCCCATGCAATTGCTACACACCATTGAAGGTCTGCCCAGAAAATCCATTGGGGAATAGAACAAATTATATTATCTGTACACCCATTCTCCACAGAGTTTCTATTATTAGGCCTGTGGCTGCACATTACCCTTTGCTTTCTCCGTGCCCCCATCCCCCAAGAGCAGATCACTTTCAGTGCCATTCTTGTCAGGCATATTAAATTTTCAGGATGCAGAGTTGTGGTTTCCAGGGCTCTATTTACCCCTCGAGCTGTGGGTTTGGGTGGTGTTTTTTTTAATAGGGGCATTTTCACACTTGGAATGGCAGAGCAGGGCCATGCTAATGCTCTGTGTACTCCAGCTACAGAAGCAGATTTTTAATTGCCTTATGCCAATACCAGCAAAATTAATTAAAGCCACCACCCCAGATCTCCATTCATTAAAAGAATCTCTTAGTGACACAGAGAAGCCACGTTCCAAGCATTTCCATCTCTTATACAGGCATTTCCTAACCGAGGAGATGGTACAAGGCAGCAATTTCCCACGCCGAATTATACCACCCCTGGCTTACCTGCTCCGGTTCTTAAGGGCTGGGTAAGCAGCAGCAGCGCTGTCCCACCGCCTTCCAGGCGTGAAAAGCAGCAGATTTCATAGCTCATTAAAACGTGACGGCAGTGCCGTGATAAATGGCTTACGGGAGCTCAAACAAAGCGATGCTGCTGCTCTGGAGAGGCATGGCGTGAAACAGAGTCATCCTCCTGACAGCTCCTGCTTTCCAACAAAGCCGGAGGAAGGCAGCACTCTCTGGGAAAACGCTAACAAAGAGCCGGCGGAGCGCGGCAGAGCCAGCCCAGCCGCTGGCTTCCCCGGCAGCCATCAAGCGGCACCGTCCCCCCGCACGCCTCGCTGCGCCTCTCCCCGCACGAAGACAGCCGGACCTCGGCAGGTACCTACCTACATGTGGCACGGCCCCGGCTGCGCTCCCTGCGCATCCGCTGCCGCTCGCCCTGCGCGGCCGCTCCTCCTTGGCACTGCCAAGCGCAGTGCCGCACGCAGCCCAAAGCGGCTCGGGAGGGCGGGCGGCACAAAGCGGCGCGGCCGCGGGCACACCTCCGCACCCGCCCGCACCCCCCCGCCGGCACAATGGCGAACGGCAACGGGCGAGGCACGGCGCGGCCGCCGCCGGAGGGACGAGACCGGGCTGCGAAGCTCCGCGGGTAGGCGGCGGCGCGGTGCGGGATGCTGCCAGGCTGCTGCCAAGCGCCCTCCCGCTGCGGGCACGGCGGCGACGGGGCCGTCCCTACCTGTTCTCTCGCTCTGCGCTGTCAGCAGGGCAGAGCCGGTGGCTCCCGCCGTGCTGGGGTGTGGGTGCCGGTGCCGCAGCCGCCGCCCAGCCCGTCGCATGCCACCCCATGGCAGCGCCCCGCAGCGCCGCGCCCCGACCCCAGCCCCCCGCCGGAGCCTCTACCGAACCCCTGCCTTCACCCTCCGACTGGCCGTGTCGGGCTCTTGTTGGGAAGACAGGGAAAGGCTGGTTTGATCCGTTCTCGGCAGGGTCCCGCTGGTGCTGGCACCACTGAGCACCCCGCTGCCGGCTTGCCTGCCCAAACTGGAGAGACCCCCTGCTCTGGCTGCATGCACACCTCTGAACCCCACTTTGCTCTCATCTCAGAGCAAGGGCAACACCTGGGTGCAGTGCCTGGCTAGCCAAAGAGCCAGATGTATACTTAGCCCCTTCATTTACCGAAACAGAGAACTGCAAAGAACAACCTGAACCCAGCTGCTCCCCAACACAAGCAGCGCAGAAAACAGCTTTGCTTCTGTCCCAGGTCCTTAAATCCAGTATCAGCTCTCCTGGTGCACCACTCTTCCAATCCAGTTATCTACAAGAACATTTTACCAGTGCTGGAGACTGGATCCAGAGCTTCCCAAGGAGAAGGCAGTAAAATCAGAGGCATCACTTAGCTGCATCTAGGCTCTGCTATTTTCTGATCAAAAAATGATGATGAGATTCATGATCTTCCACTGCTGAGAAAGCTCTCCAGATTCAGGTGGTCTGAGACCTAAAAACCTTTACAGCTCTGGGTCCTGCCAGGTCCTGAACTCTCTTGCCTAGTCAGAAGTGGTCCTTCTGCTGCTCTTAAAAGGAACTGGGTCTTACAGAACACCACCACCCATGCTGGGTCAGACCAAAGAGCCAGCTCACACTTTGTTTTTCTGTGATTGTGCCCAATATTTGATTTGTAAATGAGGAATGGAAGTTTAGGCAAGGACTTGCTGACACTTTCCCACTCTTTAGTGCTTCACAGCTCAGTGAATTTCCAAACCAGAAATGCTATTTGTGGGAAACAAACAACAAAACCCAACCCAACAAACAAACCCAAACGAAACAACAACAACCCCCCCCTCCCCCCCAAACCCAACCAAGCTATGTGAAAAGACTTTTCCCCCTGCAGTGTTGTACAGGTGACCAGCTGCAGCAGCCATGAGAGGTGCAGTCCATTGCCTTTGTGGACCTCTCACAACTATAGCCACAGTGCACAGATGTCTCAGAAATGAGGCTGAGGCCTCAGTTGATGCCTGCCTTTAGATGCCTGTAAGTACAGTGCCTGCTGTCTTTACCTGAGCAATTGCATGAACGCATCTTTTGAGCCAAGAGAAGCATAGAAACCACCCCAGCTACCAGAGCTGAATTCTGCAGCACTCCTTTGCAAGATCCAGGAGCTTGGCTGACTCCACAGAATCAGAGAATCACCCGGGTTGGAAGGGACCTCTAGAGGTCATCTAGTCCACCCCTCCCTGCAGTGAGCAGGGCCGTCCTCAACTGGATCAGGTCACCCAGAGCCCTGTCAAGTGGTTGATCTGTGTTGCTGTGTCACAGCACTTCGCACAGTTTTAGGCAGATAGAAAACTTTACAGGTAGCCACCGAAAAAGAGGTGAATCCAGCTTTTGCCAGTTCCTCCCCATGGGTCAAACTCCTCAGTGACACCAGACCTAACTTGGCCGGGGGTCGGTCAATCTTTCCACTTCCCTGGAGGAGAAAATAAGCTCAAAGGAGGAGTTTTCCTCCTTAAGAGCTGATCGCTCCTGGGAAGCAGTGCAGCCATAAACCTCAGCATCAAGTGGTGTGTGGACTTTCGGGGGCGCATGGCTCTGTCGGCAGCTCTCCGCTTTGAGTTTATTCGATGCCGTGAGAGTTTGCGCGGAGCAAGCCGGAGCTGGCGAGCGCCCGCGGGCCATCATCGCCAGCAGAGGCAGCGGGCCGCTAGGCGGCGCTAAGGCACCGCGGAGCAGCGAGGAGCCAGCCGCCGCTGCCTGCCCCCCGTTCCGCCTTGGACTTAGGCGGAGATGAAAGACCGCAGGATGTGAGGGGTGGAAAGGGGCCTCCGAAGGTCATCGAGTCCGCGCACACACAGAGCTCTAAGGCCAGCAACTCACACGTCTCTTTCCAAACAAAAGCAAGCTCGGCTGTCAACGCGCTCCTTTGCCTTTGGAAGCTCAGTGACGAGCTCCCTGAAGAGCAGAGTCTGCTCCCGCAGACCGTGCCCAAGGGCTGACCGACCACGCTGCAGCCCTTTGCTGTGTTTGCATTCTGTCCCTGCTCAGCACTACTAAAACCGAGGAGGGGGAGAAGAAGACACGGACATTCTCATTTCCCCCACTTTCTTCCACTTGCCCTCATGCCATTCTAGCCACTTCCAGCAAACAGTCACCTTGAAACGGTAAGGGACACACCACTTGCAAAGCTGGTGGAGCAACTCTGCTCAGGTGATGCTGGGACAGACAGCTGTCATGGTGAATTACAAAGCTCACCCTCTGCCTGAGCTCCGATGCAGATCAATCTAATCCTGAGACAAAACAGCTGGCAACACAATCATTTTTATTCTTATCATTTAAAAAAGTCAGAGATCCTAATATAGCTGATAAGGGACAGTTACACTCCAGCTGGATAGGCACTTATCTAATCACACTACTGTCAGGAGGCTGTCCCCAGCTGTTTCTTTCTGCTCATCAGGTATTTACATACATGGAGATCCTCAGGCATTGGAATGCGCTGCCCTGGGAAGTGGTGGAGTCCCCAAGTCTGGCTGTGTTTCAAGGTGGTTTGGATGTGGTGGTTGAGGCTATGGTTTAGGAGTGAACCTTATACAGTAGTGGACTGTATAAGTGTATAAGTGGTTGGACTTGGTGATGCTGAGGGTCTTTCCCAACCTGAATGCTTCTGTGATCCTGTGATTCCCCCTGAGCCTTCTCCTCTGAAGGCTGAACACCTCCAGCATGCTCAGCCTCTCCTCACAGGAGAGATGTTCCAATACCTTAATCATCTTCAGGGTCCTTTGCTGGACATGCCAAGCATGTCCATGCTGTACTGGGAGCCCTAAGGTAGCCCTTGTGTTTGGACACTGAGCTCTCTTGGGCAAGCTGTGTGGCACTCCAGAGGGTGTGAGTAGCCTGTCCAGGGGCATGGGGAGCCACTGTGTAAGGAGCACCCCGTGCCAGGCTGTGCTGCATGCCGGGGGTGTTGTGACAGAGACAACTGGGCAGCCTGCCAGGAGACAGATGGAGGCTTTTGCCTTGGTGGCTAAAATCGTGCTGGTAACACAGCAGTGTCTCAGCAGCTGCTGCACAGTGCCCACACAGCACCAAGGCTTTCTCTCTCCCCCAATTTGGCTGACAAGATAATTATGCTGGAGGATGAAGGGTAAGGCTCTAGGGTCTGGCAATTAATACTGCTGCTGCTGTTGTGATCTCTGCGTGGCCCAAGAAAGGTCAGAGGCTGGAATGAGACCTACAACACTTCTTCCCTCTAAACATCCAGAGCCCTACACCACTTGGTGCTGTCACACAGCCAAGGCTCTACACAACAGAGGCTGGCTGGCCAGTGGATGCCCAGGCAGTCAGTTCTCTGTACCCTCTTGGCTGGCTGGCCACTCAGACCCTGTGCCAGCTTGGATGGGTGCTGAGGAAGATCTCTGCACCATATTAGCTGGCTACCATGCCAGAGGGTTATTAAACCACTTTGGATGGCTGGCAATCCAGGGCCCTAGAGCAACTGGCCACTTCAAACAGTCAAATTCCTACACCACTTGGGCTACCTGGCCAGCCAGAGCCTTGTGCCACTTTGCCTACTGGCCAGCCAGAGCCCTACATCCCAGTTTGGGGATATCTTTGGTTTTGAAAACGATGCCTGTAGGCTGTGGGAGGCTCACAGAGAAATGTATGGGAATAAAAACACCGAATTGTGAAGTTTCTTTAAAATCTTCAGGGGGCTGTTGCAGGCAGCCTTGCAGCTAGACCTCCCCACCCACCCCCTCATTAGACTGGATACTTCCACAGACTGAGCAAGTCCTCAACCTCCCTGAGTGTCTATTCTGGGCACCCCTGAGTGAGAGGGCTCCCTTTCATGAGTGAGGGCACACTCATTTTCGTTCATCTTTCTAGAAAGAATATTCCTTAAAGCTTAATGATTGGTTGTGGTGGTAGCACATTCAAATGGTAACCTGACTGGATCAGAAAGAATGCTGAGCAATGTTGGGTACAATAAACCCACCGTTCTGGTAGCTGTTGCTGGTTTGTGGTTGTTTCTGTGACAAGGTCAGGCTGAGCTGGCCAGCAAGTAAGAGTCCTATCAGAATCTGACTGGCCCTTCAGCGAGAGCAGCCAGCCACAGCCCTCTGACACTCCTCCCCAACAAACAGCCAGAGACTAAATCAGCACTGAGAAAAACGAGCTTGCAAAAAACATCATACCTCTTGGTTGTCTCAGAACATGATCCCTGGCTCCCTGAGGTCCCAGCCCTGCAGCAGCTCACCATGGCATTGCTCTGTCTCAGGAGTTCCACACGGAGGCAGGCAGAGCCTTGAGGCCCCTCTACACCCCCTGCTCCCCCAGCACACACCAGCACCCTGCTGCTCCCCTCAGGACACACTGCCCCAGGTGTGAGCAATTCCAGCACCCTGCTGCTCCCCTCAGGACACACTGCCCCAGGTGTGAGCAATTCCAGCACCCTGCTGCTCCCCTCAGGACACACTGCCCCAGGTGTGAGCAATTCCAGCACCCTGCTGCTCCCCTCAGGACACACTGCCCCAGGTGTGAGCAATCCCAGGCACCTTCCAGAGCCCAGCAAAGCAGCTCATCATCAGCAATCAATCTGAAGGCAGCTGGTAGAGGCCCCAGAAGCTTCTGGAACCAAGTGCTCAGAGAAGCCCTTAGGTGGGGTATAAGGAAAATGCAAGCTGCCAGAACAGCCAGAGAAAGCAGTGGGGTGAAATCAAATTAAATCTACACAGAGAAGCTACTGCCCAGAGGAATGAAGTGGCTTACCAAAAATGTCTATAAGAAGGGGAAATGACTGCTTCAGTCATTTGTTGTCTTGAACATTAGTAATCTTTTATTAGCTTTAGAGAGCTGCACAGGCTTTGGTCACCACAATGACAGCAGTTTGGTGATCATAGAATCACAGAATTGTGAGAGTTGGAAGGGACCTCAAGGATCAGCCAGTTCCAACCCCCCTGCCATGGGCAGGGACACCTCACCCTACAGCAGGTTGCCCTGAGCCCCATCCAGCCTGGCCTTCAAAACCTCCAGGGGTGAGGCTTCCACCACCTCCCTGGGCAACCTGTGCCAGTCTCTCACCACCCTCATAATGTGCTTCAAAGAGTTTTAAACCACACCTCTCTAAACATGGATGTTCAAATGTATGATGAGTATTTTGCCACTAAGAAGGGAGCCCCAACTGTCCCAGAATGGCATCAGGAAATGGTGTCAACTTGGGATCACTTTGAACTTAAAATTGAGCTGAGGAATGCTGAAGATCAGTAGGGGGACTCATTTTCATGATGGCACCAGCACCATTCATGGCTGATGAAGTAAGCTCCTGTCCTCATGTCTGAGGCTTGTAAGGTCCATCCTTGTGTGGTGCTTTGTGCTGCCACCTATGAAATCACCACAGCTGCTGCAGCAGATGATGTTCATAGAATCACAGAATGGACCAGGCTAGAAGGGACCTCCAAAGGTCATCCAGTCCAAACTCCCTGCAGTCAGCAGGGACAGCCCCAACTAGATCAGGCTGCCCAGAGCCCTGTCCAGCCTCACCTTGAATGTCTGCAGGGATGGGACCTCAACCACCTCCCTGGCCAACCTGTTCCAGTGCTCCACCACCCTCATAATAAAGAACCTGTTCCTAACATCCAGTCTAAATCTGCTCTAGCTTGAAGCCATTGCCCCGGTCCTGTCCCTGCAGGCCTTTGCAAACAGTCTCTCTCCTTCCTTCCTGGAGCCCCCTTCAGGTACTGTCAGGCTGCTATTAGGTCACCCCAGCGTAAGTTCTTTACTCTGAGGGTGGTGGAGCAGTGGGAGAGGCTGCCCAGGGCGGCGGTGGAGGCCCCAGGGCTGGAGACACTCGAGATCAGGCTTGATGTGGCTCCGGGCAGGCTGATGCGCCTGGGGCTGTGCCGCTGACCGCAGGGCTCGCACAGGTTCACCTTTGCGAGCCGCCAGCGCACACAGCACCGCCATGACACTCGGGGCGGCCGCCGGAAGCGCCACCGCCTGCCGCCGCTAAGCCCCGCCCCTCCACGGCAGGGTTCCGGTGGCGTGTGAGGGGCGGGGCGGAGCGGGGCGCGGCGGCGTGCGGGCGCGGGCGTGCGGGCGGCGGTTGGCGGGGCGGGCCGGGGGCGCGGGCGCGTGCCCCGTTGCCGCGGTGACGGGGCGGAAGCGGCCGCCGCTCCGCGCGCCATTTTCAAACCGCCGGCTCGGGGCCGTCTCTGTGCGGGGGTGGCGGCTCCGGCTCCCCCGGCGGCGGGCGTCGTGTCCGCCGGGGCGCCGGGAAGGAGGAGGAGACGGGCGCTGCCGGCGGGACGGGCCCGTGGCTCGGCGGCGCTCCGCGGCTGGTCTTGGGCTGCCGCCGTCCCGGCAGCGAGGGCTGTGGCAGCCCTGGGCCGCTGCCGCCTGCTGTGCCTCTGGGCAACGCGGGGTACCCTCTGCGGCCGCCCCCCGCGCCCGGCCTGCCAGCTGCTTGCTCCTTCCCTCGGGGTCTGCAGCTTCCTTTCCCCCGCCGGAGCCGCATCGGTGCCGAAGCCTCCCCGGAGCCCTTAGTGCCTCGCCCCGCAAGAGCCTGCTGTAACGGTGAGTCTCGTAAGGCCGAGCCGGGGGGAGGGCGGAAACAGTGAGCAGAAGCCTGGGTTACACGGCAGTGGCTGCTGCTGGCGCCCACGGCCTGGGGGCGGCTGAAAAGGTCTCCAAAGCTTCCAGTTGGGGGAGATGAGTGATGAGACTCACGATCCAGAGCGGTTTTCTTGCACTGTAGTAGGAACGTAGAGCTTTAAGAAGGTTGCTGATGTTGAAATGAGGGCTAGGAGGATGCTGAAGACACTGCAGCACTGCCTGGGGAGGAGAGGCTGAGAGCCCTGGGGCTGTGCAGTCTGGAGCGGGGATTTAATAAATGTCTATCCAAATCTGACAGCTGAGGTCAGGAGGGAGGGGACAGGCTCTGCTCAGCTGCACCCTGGGACAGGACAAGGGGCAGTGGATATAAACTCCAGCACAGGAGGTTCCACCTCAGCATGAGGAACTTCTTCACTGTGAGGGTCCCAGAGCCCTGGAGCAGGCTGCCCAGAGAGGTTGTGGAGTCTCCTGCTCTGGAGCCTTTCCAGTCCCATCTGGATGTGTTCCTGTGTGAGCTGCCCTGGGTGCTCCTGCTGTCAGGGGGGTTGGACTGGATGATCTCCCTTCCAACCCCTAACATCCTATGAGCCTGTGAAGAGCCTTTCCCTGCAAACAGTTGTACATAGGGTCTTCAAAAAGCCTTTTGCAACCGTCCAGGCATATCACAAAATAAAACATATGAAAGCTGTTGTTTTTAGGAACAAGAAAGCTGTTCTCTTTAGTGAGCAAAGGAACAACAACAACAACAGAGAGGCTAATGGCTCTGAATATCTGTTCTGTGAGTAACTGAAACCTGCACTCGCTTAGATGTCTTGATAAATGTTTGCCTGGTTTGAGGTAGCATTTAGTTTCCCCTCTTGTTTGTCTTATTTTCTGGTTTTCATCTGAAAGGGCACTCCTGTGTTCTTTCTGGCAGCACTAAATGACATTAACTGTTTAGGCAGTGAATTATGTGAGCTGTTTGTGCAGCTAATACAGAGTGTCTCGTGGGAAATACCAGAGTTAAGAGTGCTTTCAGGACTTCAGAGAATCACAGAATTATTAGGGTTGGAAGGGACCTCAAGGCTCAGCCAGTTCCAACCCCCCTGCCATGGCCAGGGACACCTCACACTACAGCAGGTTGCTCACAGCCACATCCAGCCTGGCTGCAAACACCTCCAGGCAGGAGGCTGCTACCACCTCCCTGGGCAACCTGTGCCAGGCTCTCACCACACTCCTGGGGAAGAACTTCTTCCTAACATCCAATCTGAACCTACTCATTTCTTTTTCTGCTCACTTCACACATTCTGCAGATGAACCTGGCAACTTTAGCATGACTCAGTCTGGATTCACAAGGCTGTTGTCGTGGCTTCAGCTGGGACAGGGTTAATTTCTTCATGAGAAGCTGGAAGGGGCACTCCCAGGACAGCCAGCTGAGCCATCCAGTGGGGTATTCCCTGCCACACTGAAGCCCTGCCTGCTCTGCAAGGGGCAGGCTGGCCTGGGCAGGGACAGTGGGTTCTGTTGGTTGAGGGAGTGTAACAGATGATCTTTTCCAGGTGTGACCAAGGCTGCTGTGCAATGACTGCCACTGCAGAGAGGAGGTTCATCAATCTCAGGAAGCGGCTGGATCAGCTAGGCTACAGGCAGCCACTGGGAGTGGAGAGCTTACCCTTGGTGGAAAAGCTTTTCAGGTATTGAAAAAGGCTCATTAAAACCCAGAGCAATCATGTGGCAGATATGGCTTGAGTTTTGCTGTGTGAGGGGAAAGGCTTAGCCTGAAGAGAGTTTTCAAGCCATCTGGTTGCAGAGCTAACACCAAGCTCTCGTGTATGATGAGGTCAGATGGGTTTGCTGAAGTGCTGAGAGCATCTGAAGACTTCCTTGAATTCAGCACAATTGGTTCTAAAGTAATTCTATTCATTCTAAAACTCAACTTTTCTGACCTCCTGAAGGAGGCAAGAAGAGTCACTACTGATATGTGCTTAAAGGACACTCTTACACCACCTGCTTGCATGAAAAACAATCCCTGTGGCCTGTACCATGATTGAAAATAAAGCCTTTACAGCTCTGGGTTTTGTCCTCTCACTCGGAGAAGTTTAAACTTGCTGTCTCTGCAGTTTGTACAGGCCACATAACAGAGTCAAACCAGTCTTTCAGGTGGCTTTCTTGGTCCATTTTCATGTATTCCATGGCTTTGCTGTGATTGCAAACGTAGTCCTGTCCAGGGGAATCCAGTCACGTTTAGCTGAACATGCAGACCTAGGTGTCTTGGTTCTGTGGCTCTCGAGCATCTAATGCAGATGGAAGAACAGATGTGGAGTCATCTGCCTTCAGCAGCAAATCTCATTCTGGTGCCTAACAGACAGGTTTAATCCCTCAATCACTGACTTGATTTTTACCAGAATGTTTGTAGCCACTTGCTGCTAATCTCTCTTGTAGAGCTTCTGATCTCCATAGGAACACTGCCAGTATTAGCTGCTCTGACCAGCTGGCCTTTTGAGTTCTTTACTTCAAGTTTCCTCTGTGCTGTGAGTAGTGCCACAACTTACACAGTGCTTGGAGGAAGAAATCCTCTTACCAATGTTGAGTATCTTCCTTGATGTAGAAGAGAGAGTTCACCAGGTCAGAGGATGTTAGGGGTTGGAAGGGACCTCCAAAGATCATCCAGTCCAACCCCCTGTCAGAGCAGGAGCATAGAATCCAGCACAGCTCACACAGGAACACATCCAGATGGGGCTGGAAAGGCTCCAGAGAAGGAGGCTCCACAACCTCTCTGGGCAGCCTGCTCCAGGGCTCTGGGACCCTCACAGGGAAGAAGTTCTTCCTTCTGTTGAGCTGGAACCTCCTGTGCTGGAGTTTCCATCCATTGCTCCTTGTCCTATCCCAGGGTGCAGCTGAGCAGAGCCTGTCCCCTCCCTCTTGACCCCCACCCCTCAGACATTGATCAGATCCCTCTCAGCCTTCTCCTCTCCAGACTGCACAGCCCCAGGGCTCTCAGCCTCTCCTCCCCAGGCAGTGCTGCAGTGTCTTCAGCATCCTTGGAGCCCTCTGTTGGACTCTCTCCAGCAGATCCCTGTCCCTCCTGACCTGGGGAGCCCAGAACTGGATGCAATATTCCAGGTGAGGTCTCATCAGGGCAGAGCAGAGGGGGAGGAGAACCTGCCTGGCTCTGCTGGCCACACTCATCTGCATGCAGCCCAGTTCCCTGAGTAATTTCCTGATACATTTTCTGGGATCTTGGGTTTTTATTATATTTGCCTTGTCCTTCCCTAGTGAACATTATCTTACTGATTCCTGCCTTTGGATTCCTGTGACATGAGTGTTGTCTCTGCTTTCTTCAAGCCAATTTGCTCTCCAGTCAGCATGGTATCAGGCAAAGGCTCTTGTTCCTCAGGCCAGCACAGACAGCTGCAGTGTAACCACTGCTGACCTTCCCCACGTGTCTGCTGCTCTTCATTCCAGTGACCTCGTCCACACCACTGAGAGCCTGCGCAGTGCAAAGCTCTCTGCTGGCAAAAATGAGAAGGAGAGCAGCAATTTGGATGCTATCTTGGAACCTTACAAGACAGAGAATGCTCAGCTTACCAGGGAAAACAACGAGCTGCATTTGGAGATCCTGAAGCTGAAGGAGCAGTCCGAGCGACACGTTAAAGGTAATATCCAGCTGGTGATTGGGGTTTAACCCTTCCCTGCCAAAGTGCAGCCAAATCCTTGACCTGCAGACTCTTTTCTAACTTGTGAGTGGTCATGGACCTTGGTGTCCTTAATGACTTACAATGCACACATATTTCTATCACAGTATCACCAAGGTTGGAAGAGACCTCAAAGATCATCGAGTCCAACCTGTCACCACAGACCTCATGGCTAGGTTCTGTGCTAGTTAAAAAGCTTCTGAGACTGTGGGAATTGTTGTGTTGATCAAACATGACAATGTGACAGCTTTCTACCACACACTTTCATACCTTGACATGCTGCTTCTTAATTACAATTAAATACTGCTCTTAAATGTGAGACCTCACCTCCAATCCTGCCTCCAGCTCTGGTGTCCCCAGCAGAAGGACACAGAGCTGCTGGACAGAGTCTAAAGGAGACCACACAAAGGTGCTCCAAGGGCTGGAGCAGCTCTGCTATGAGCACAGGCTGAGGGAGCTGGGGGTGTTCAGCCTGGAGAAGACTCTGGGGGGACCTCAGAGCTGCCTGCCAGGACCTGAAGGGATCCTGCAGGAAGGCTGCAGAGGGACTTCTCCTCAGGGTGTCTGCAGACAGGCCAAGGGGGAATGGTTTGAAGCTGAGGCAGAGCAGGGTTAGAGTGGAGCTGAGGAAGAAGTTGTTCAGCAAAAGGCTGCTGAGACTCTGGCCCAGGCTGCCCAGGGAGGCTGTGGCTGCCTCCTGCCTGGGGGTGCTGGAGGCCAGGCTGGATGAGGCCCTGAGCAGCTGAGTGTAGCTGAGAGGTGTCCCTGGGCATGGTGTGGAGGTTGGAGGAGCTGAGCTCTGAGCTCCCTTCCAGCCTGAGCCCTTCTGTGACTCTGTGCCTTTGTCCTACAGAGGTGTTCCATTTGTATAACAAATACCTGTTTGTGTATGGGTTTTATACACACACCTGGGTTGTGTCTTTGAAAGGTTCTTGTTCTGGAGAAAGAAGAGAGGCTTCCCTCTCTGCCTCTGTTGGTGCTCCTAGGAAAAACAAAACCAAGAAAGATAACACAGCTTTTTGCTTCCCTTCTAGATCTGAAAGCCTCCTTGAGGAGGGTTGAACATGACACCTCTGACTTGAAATTTCTGAATAACCAATATATACATAAAATTAAACTGCTGGAAAAGGAGAACAAAGCCAAGACTGAAAAAATTCAGCAGCTTCAGGAGAAGAATCTGCAAGCAGTAGTGCAAACACCTGGTGAGTGTCAATAGTTGCAGCTACTCTTGATTCTTCCCTGGGCTATTTTTTGCTGTTCAGAATGTAATTGTTTGGGGTTTTTCCTCTAAGATGAGGAGTTACTACAGTAAAATAACTGTCCAGTAGAATAACATCACTTGGAGAGTTTGGGCTCTGAATTCAGTCCTCTGTAGTGAAGAAGTTTCTTTAGCAGAGCTCTTGTGTGAGGGACAAAGATAGATACAAACCTAGGCTCAGCAGAAGACTATGGAGCTGTAATGTGGCTGTGAATCCACAGCTCTCTTTGCTTCTTTTAGGCTGCACCTGGTTCAGCTAGAGGCAGGTGGTTTGACACTTGAAGCTTTTTTGGCAGCTAATTGATGCTGACTGACTACTTCAGATTATTGTTACAAAGGTATCCAAGCAGCAAGATGCCAAACCTGTCCACAAACCAATATTGCAGCCCTCTGAAAGCTTGCAGGGTCTTTTTTCCTTCTCTTTATTGCTTTAGCTTTACTATAATGCTGCCATGCAAGCAAATAGCCTGCTCCACTTGCTAGTCATTCACCAAAGTGACAGCAGGGTGGGAGACCAAAACCTATTATTAAACAATAGAGATGTTAATTCAGTCATAAAATAGCTCCCAGATGTGAAAATGTCTTTGTGATGGTTTGGTTCAGCTTTGCTAGCAAGGCAAACCACAAACAGATCCAACAAGGCTGAGCTGTTGAATATTTAGGGCCTTGAACAGTGGGGAAAATGACTTCTGAGCTTTGCATCTTCCCTTCTGCTATGAGGGACCTTAGACCGAGCTGTGAGAACCAAGCTGTGAGAATGGTGGTGCCTGCACTGTGCAGATGTCACCCATTCAGTCAGAGGCTGCAGGGTGACGGTTCAGCACCAGTGGGATAAATAGGACATGTCAGCTTTGTATTAGAGCCAGCAGCTGCCTTGCTCTGCCTCCCAGTACCACCCCTTTGGGCTTCCAGGTGGCAGGAAGAGAAGCATTCCCTTCAGGCGCCAGCGCATGCAGCTCGACCAGCCTGTGCCCCCCTCCGGGGTCACCTCCTACCCCGTGCCTCAGCCAGAGGACCCTTACATTGCAGACCTCCTGCAGGTGGCTGATAATCGGTAAGCTGAAGCACTTCCCACCTCTGGAGGGTGGCTGCTCAGTAGCTGCAGGGATTTGCCAACCCCCCACCTCCTCCTGTCTCTCCAATTTGCCTCAGACAAAAGGGACTTTTGGATGTGAAGAGCAGCAGAGTTCTTGCTGAGTGATGGACAAGTTGCAATGGATATCCTGGGCTGCATTCAGAGGAGTGTGGCCAGCAGATGCAGGGAGGTTCTCCTCCCCCTCTACTCTGCCCTGGTGAGACCTCACCTGGAATGTTGCAGGAGGCTGTGCCCTGAAGGGAGATGCAGTATTACAAAGCTTTGTGAACTGACCACAGCTCCATGCCCCATCCCTGCTGCTCCACTCAGGGAGGGGAGGTATGAGAGTCAGAAGTGAAGCAGTGAAGTTCAGCTTGGAAAAGAGCAGAGAGTGGGAGGAAGATGTTTTCAGTCAGTTTCTCACTATCCTACTCTATTTTTAATTGATGATAGATTAGATTGGTCTTCCCCAAGTCAACTCTGTTGCTGGTGACAGAAACTGGTAAATCATCTTCTTGTCTTTACCTTGACCATGAGCTCTTCCATCTTTTCTCCCCCACGCTCTTGAGGATAGGAAGTGAGAGCAGCTGGGTGGGGCTCTGGCATCCCACTGCAATATCTCCAAGAATGGCTTCTACGTTCCTATTTTGAATGGACATAACTGTGCTTTGGTGAAGTACCTAGAGGAGCAAAGAGAGGGTCTTGAATTGTTCTGTCCATGGGATTCTCCCCTGGATCCACATAAAGAATGTGTTACTGCATTGCAGGATTCATGAACTTCAGTCAGAAGTCAGAGAGCTGCAGGAAAAACTGGAGGCCACTGAGCGTGGAATGAAGAATTACAGCAAACAGGTGTGTGAGCAGGGTGCTGGCTAGCAGCCCTTGGCCTCCCTGGGAGAGCAATGGGAGGTGGAATTATTCTGCCTTGCCCTGCTGTGGGGGCAGACCTGAGCTTGGAAGAAGTGGTCCTTGAATGTTAGCCAACTCTCTTGGGCCTCTTTACCTTCCAGTTCCTTGTGATTCTGTGATTTTTAGTGCAGAAGTATTCATAGAATAGCTCAGGTTGGAAGGGAGCTCAGAGCTCAGCTCCTCCAACCTCCACACCATGCCCAAGGACACCTCTCAGCTACACTCAGCTGCTCAGGGCCTCATCCAGCCTGGCCTTCAGCACCCCCAGGCAGGAGGCAGCCACAGCCTCCCTGGGCAGCCTGGGCCAGAGTCTCAGCAGCCTCCTGCTGAACAACTTCTTCCTCAGCTCCACTCTAACCCTGCTCTGCCTCAGCTTCAAACCATTGCCCCTTGGCCTGTTGCCAGACAACTTCTAATGGATTCAATTTCTTTTTCCTTCAAAGGAAGCTCTTGGTTCAGAAAAAAACCCAGAACTGGGGGAAAATGGCCATTAAAGGTCAAAATGGCATTGTGAGGTGCACATTGGGTTACTGAACACTCTGTAGGTGTTCAGTTGAATAACAGCTCTATGAAATGGTGTAGAAGATAGCAAAGCCTTTTTCTTCCTCCTCCCCCTGTGAAAGGTTGAGCTGAGAGACAAGGAGATAGAGCGCCTGGCGCTGGCGCTGGACGGTGGGCGCTCCCATGAGGTTCTCTCTCTGGAAGCAAGGAACAGAAGCAATGAGAAGCTGATCACCCATTTGAATTTGCAGGTAATGGATTTGTAAGTGTTGGTTAGCCAAAACTACAGATAGGAGCAATCAAAAAAACCCAACCCACTAACCCCCAAAACGTCAGGCTCCTTCAGAAAGGCACTGCCAGATCTGAACTCCACTGCCCTGGCTGTGATCTCCAGCTGGCAGTGCTTCTTCTCTAAGGACATTTCATTTCTTGTTGTAAGAGCCTGTTAGAATGGTTCTGGGAAAGGATTCTGTGAACTTGCATCTGTGTCAGAATCACACAGAGCGTAGGGCTTGGGAGGGACCTCCGGAGATCACCCAGGGCAGGTCACACAGGAACACATCCAGGTGGGCTTTGAAAGTCTCCAGAGGAGACTCCACAACTGCTCTGGGCAGCCTGCTCCCTATCAGTGGGGCTGCATAAAGCTGGTTTTGGCCCATCAAGTGTGTTTGCTGAGGCTCAGTGCCAGTAGGCTGCTTTACTCCTCTACCAGTAGGTGCCTGGGTATCTCTGTGTGATAGTGACTAGGAGTGGGCTCAGACCTTCTTCTATATCCACAGTAATAGTTCTTCCTGGAGTTATGAGGGAAGTTGTGTGGAGATGAAATTGGAGCACCTTGTTACCTTGAATATTTAAGGCTACTCCAGGCTCTGATTCTTCTGGCTGCTGTAATTTGTTGTGTATAAGTTTTTTCCTTCCTATTCTACATCCCTGCCTCACTTCCCTTGAGTCTCAGGGGAAGGTATACTGGGAAAAACAATCTTCATAAAGCAAGATTTCTGAGGGTGTTGTGTTTTGAGGGGCTGAGGTGTGTTGGAGGCAAGATGAGTTTTGGCTATCTGATCTGTAAAGCTTCTCTTTCATGAAGGACTGACAGTAAGGCTAAGCCTAACAAATGTGCTACAGAAGAGGAGAGCAGAATGTGCCTTCATATCCTGGGCAGCTTAGGGAAACTGAAGGCACTGCTGCTGCCAGACTGATGCCCCAGAAAGGTTTCTGCACTGATCTCTGCTTTTCAGTGCTTTGTTTTTAGAACAAGCCTCAGGTGTTGGAGAACAGAGAAAGGAGAGTGCAGTAATGAATTCCTTCAGCTTGCACCTTGGTACAGGCACGTTTTGTCATGCTGATTAGCATTAAGCTGCAGAGATCCTGTATCCCAGGAGACTGGGAGGAGCTTTTGCTGCCCAGCTGAACAACACATACTCATGGTGTAATGAAAAATACCTTTCAGATTGAGTGTCTTCAGCAGACAAACAAAGAGCTGGAGAATCACATTCAAGACCTGCTGGACAGCAAACAAAATGTGACTAGTGAGGTGGTCCACCTGAGCAACAAAAATGAACAACTCTGCCAGGAACTCAATGAAATAGACCACTTGGCACAGCAGCTGGAAAGACACAAGGAAATTGTGCTGGAGACTGCAGATAAGGAAATAGAAGAAGCAAAGGTAATCACTGATGTGTTAGTGTGAAGGATCTGCTCAGCCCTTGGGTAGTTTTGTATCTTTTAATGGCAAGAGATTACCTAATGGCTTGGTAAAGAGACCTTTTCCCAGCTTACTTAGCATTATACAGAATTTCTCACTGAAAGCTGATCAATCACAGCACTTTGCCTCTTATTAGGTGAGACGAGCTCAGGTAAGAGGCATTCTGTCTTCCTTCTTCTATTAGTTCAGCATAGAATGCATTTCTGAGACCCTTAAAGCTGTTGCCAGGTAATATCTGCAGCCTGTGTTTGGCAGGGATTTTGCTGAGAGCAGTCATGCAATGATTTGTTTCATTGTTGTCCTCTAAGAGAGCCCTGGGTGTGTTTGCCATCCGATTTTCAGCGCCTTCAGTTCCTAGGAGCTTTACTACTACAAGTCTGGCAGAGTCCCAGGAACCTGTGACACTTTCTTTCCTTCAAACATAGTCTGTTCCCTGAATTTTGAAGTAGCAAAGGAATTTTTGCCGTTTTGAGGATGTAACTTTTAACATACAGCTTCATCTTGGTTGATAGAAAGAAATTGAAAGGAAACAAAGTGAAGTACAGGAGCTTGAAGAAACAGTAACAAAGCTGAAATCAGTAAGTAAAAATCCTTCCAGATCTCATTTGTAGCTGTTCTGTTGTGCTGTCACCCATGGGATTCTTTCAGTTGTTACAGAATAGAACAGGAGACAACTTCTGTAGTACCCCAAAACTCTAGCATCATAAGCTGCTAATTACTACATGAAAGAGCCAAAGCAGCTGTGTCCTACTGGTACAAAACTAAAGTGTCAGAAACCTCTGTGCACAGCATGGATGACTGTGCCCTAAAGGTGCATTTCCTTATTTCTGTTACCTGAAGCTGTAGTTCCCATGGCTGAATCATTTTCACCACAAATTAGTTCATAGACTCATACAATCCCAGACTGGCTCAGGCTGGAAGGGAGCTCAGAGCTCCTCTCCTCCAACCTCCACACCATGCCCAGGGACACCTCTCAGCTACACTCAGCTGCTCGAGGCCTCATCCAGCCTGGCCTTCAGCACCCCCAGGCAGGAGGCAGCCACAGCCTCCCTGGGCAGCCTGGGCCAGAGTCTCAGCAGCCTCCTGCTGAACAACTTCTTCCTCAGCTCCACTCTAACCCTGCTCTGCCTCAGCTTCAAACTGCAGGAGGCGTATTGCTGATTGGAATGAGCAGTAGTATAAAACCCAATGATGGCTTTTAAGAAATGTGAAACATGAAAAACCCTCCTGGTTAAAAGCAGCAAACAGTCTTCAATGTTAAAGGTTTAACAGACTCTTGACTCTTTCTTTCCCAATGTCTCTTGGCCCTTCTAATTTTTGTCACCACTTGTCACTTCAGGAGTTGTGCTCATGTCGTAGGGAGAACGAAAGGCTGAGTGAGGAACTCTTGGGGCAAACAGATCAGAGAGAGAATCTGGAAGTGCTGCTAAACCAGCTTGAGGAGGAGAAGCAAAGGCTGACAGTGAAAACAGACAACTTGGAAATAAAAGGTGAGTCAGGGGCAGTCTCCTGAACATCTCTGTTCATGGGATTTTTGAAATGGAAACCCTGAGCTGTTAAGATGGAGTTAATAATGCTTAGATGAAAGTGGAAAGAAGACTTTAGAGCTGAAGTGAAGCTTTGGTCACAGAAACAGATTTGCATTCTGTGTGTGAGAACTGCAAGTGAAGCTTCTCCCTGTCACCTCACAGGGCATCCTAATACTGGGCACCACTAAAAGGAGCCTGGCACCCAGCCCTCAGCTATTGATAGACATTGATCAGATCCCTCTCAGCCTTCTCCTCTCCAGACTGCACAGCCCCAGGGCTCTCAGCCTTTCTTCACAGCAGAGATGTTCAAGTCTTACAATCATCCTCCTGGTTCTCCCTTGGACTCTCTCCAGCAGGTCTCTGTCTCTCTGGAACTGGGGAGCCCAGCACTGGAACTCTGAGTTTCCTCTACAGTTGTGTTTGTTTCTTTACCTACAGAACGAGAACTTGTCCTAGAAACAGAAAGGATGAGAGTGGAGTATGGCATAGCCCTGGGGGACAAATCCCCCTCTCGCCTGGATGCCTTTGTGAGGACTCTAGAAGAGGACAGGGATTACTACAAGCGAGAGCTGGAGTACCTCCAGAAGGTGATAAGGAGAAGGCCCAGCCCGAGCCGGAGGACTTCAGAGAAGGTCAAGTTCCTGCTGTCAAGATGAGCTCAAAAAGCAGTGGAGATGCTAGGGAAGCATTCAAGGAGCTACCAACTATGTTTTCAAATTCAGGAAAGCACTGTGGTCCTGTAGTAGGTTTCTTTAATTAGCTTCTTAACATGAGAAATTCACTCCACTGAACTTGCAGTTGCCTTTTTATTTCCTCCTGCTCACATTGTCCAGTGACATTGATTAGTTCTTGGCCAGTTAGAGATAAATGGAAGTGGATGGTAAAGAGGCAAAGGTGGCAGTTTTATTCTTGGCTGTTTGCCCTCTTGTCCCCAGCAGTTAGCTCTTACTGTTTTGGTTACACCAGCAGTGCCAGGCTTTGTCTTACAGTTACAATGTGTTCAGTCTGTGGTTCTCAGGTATCACTCATCATGTGAGTGAGTTCTTTATTGGGATATTCATAGAATAGTTTAGGTTGGAAGTGACCTTAAAGATCACCTAGTTCCAACTCCCCAGGTTGCTCAAAGCCTCATGCAAGCTGGCCTTGAATGCCTCCACAGCCGCCCTGGGCAACTTGTTGCGGTGTCTCGCCACCCTCCTGCTGAAGAGCTTCTTCCTAATCTCCAGTTCTTTGCACTTGTTCAATACAACCCTGTGTGACACCGAAATGAACTCTCCAAACATTTTAACCAGTGTATTCTAATTATTCAACTTTATTCCTGGCTTTGCAGAGTGAAGATCTTCGACTGATGACCAGGGAAAGGGATGAGCTGCGGTCCATGCTGGATAGGTTTGAAAAACACGTCATAGAAATTCAGTCCAACATCAAGCTGCTGACTGCAGAGAGGGACAGGCTGAATGTTCTCTATGAGCAGGTAAGGGCAGGTGGGCATTAGAATAACTGATGATCACTTGTGGGTGATTTAAAAGGGGGGGAAAAAAACCTCTCTGCAATAAAACTTGAGGTGTATAGACCTAGAGAGCACAGCCAAGAACAATCAAATCCAGGCTGTGTCTGGCTCTGGAACCCTCAATACAGGAAGGACATGCTCCTGATGGAGCAGGTCCAGAGGAGGGCCATGAAGATGATCAGGGAATTGGAGCACCTCTGCTCCAAGGACAGCTAACAACAGCCTTCCAGTACTTGAAGGGAGCTACAAGAGGGCTGGAGAGAGACTGTTTGCAAAGGCCTGCAGTGACAGGATGAGGGGCAATGGCTTCAAACTAGAGAAGGGCAGAGTTAGATTGGATGTTAGGAAGAAGCTCTTTACTCTGAGGGTGGTGGAACACCTGGAACAGGTTGCCCAGGGAGGTTGTTGGGGCCCCATCCCTGGAGAATCTCAAGGTGAGGCTGGACAGGGCTCTGGGCAACCTGATCTGGTCCCTGCTGTTTGCAGAGTGGGGTTGGACTGGATGAGCTTTGGAGGTCCCTTCCAACCCAGAGCATTCTATGATTCTCTACCTGGTTTGAATACTTGTTGATAAAATTAGGTATTGCCACCAAATGAGGAATTATCACTTCCTGTATTTGTAAGTGAGAAAGATCAGGGGTGGAAAACAGCAACAGAATCTATGGGAAAGCTGGGTAAAGATACAGGCTGGAAAGCAAGAAGAAATGGTTAAGTGGTTAGAGACCAGAGAGAACTGGGAAGAGGAAAAGGTGATGTTGGCAGCTGAAGCTGTCATGCCACTGCACAGTTTAGGAAGTATATTTTGGTTATCCAGGGGCAAATAAGAGCACAGTGACCCTTCTGGTGTAATGACAGCACTGAAGCTTTCTCTTTTGTTAGTGTGTGCAGTGTTGGTTACAATCCACATGCATTAACTAACTGTGATCCTTTAAAGTCTCAAGGGGAACTGAACAGGCTGAGAAGAGAAGCAAAGCATAGTTCCGTATCTCAGAGTCACATGGAAGAAGAAAGAGATGTTGCACTGAGTGACTATGCAAGGCTCATGGCAGAAAAGGAAGGCCTCAGAGAAAAACTGAAGGTGAGCTTTGTAGTGCCATAGCTTGCAGTGAGGTGGCACACAGGGGAGTTTGTCTGGCTGCCTGGCAGTTCTCCTCTCCAACAACCTGCCTGATTTCACACTCACTTGAGAGAGGCCAAAGAGTTGTCTGCATTGCCCCTGTAAGCCTGGTTCCTAGATGAGAAGAGGAACACGTTCTTAGGTGTCTGAGGGCAAGCATCACCTTCTGTGAAGAACCTGAAGCTCCATCTGGGCTGATGCAAAGCCAACATATGTCAAGCCTGACTGTGCCATGAATGTTTCCATAGTTTGATTTACTACTGCACAGCCAGAGAGCTGCAGAGTATCTGAATGCAGTGGCAGTGACTCTGGCCTCTTTGCTGAAAGCTTGTGCAGGCAGTGGAGGAGATGGGCTTCCAGCTCTAGCCTTTCTTCTGGGAGGTGGCCACCAGCATTTTGTACATGAGCCACTTGGAAACAGCTGCACAAACCCATTTATCTCAGGCACTTCTAGGGAGGTTGAGAGTCTAATAATTTCACTGCACTTATGAGCAGATAAATTGCTTAACACAAATTTCTCCATAGGCTTGGGGAAAGATCAGTTAGCTGTGGAATCTTACCTGTAGCATTAATGATCATTTAATCAGTCAGTTTGAACCAGCTGAGGACACTAAGCCATAGATGCTTGCAACTCTTCACATGCCTTGGTGCCTCAGTAAGCTTTATGCAACAACCCACAGATTCTAACTTGGTTGGGACCAGGCAGAAATACACTTTTGCTGCTAGAAGCCTGCAAACCCCCAGCAGGCTCAGTGAAGTCACACTGAAGTGCAGTGCTGTGCTTTCAGGTCATGCTTTCTGGTTTTGTAGAGAGACCTTTGCACTTGGGCATTCATCTAATAGTGCAGTGCAGTGTGGTGTTAAGGTTTTGATGGTCCCATCTAGAACTGTCCCTTATTGCATGGCATTCCCTGCTTGTGTCTCAGATTCAGCAAGAAGCAGCTAACCTGGAGAAATCCAAGATGCAGCAGGATGTTTCAGAGCTGGAGAAGACTATTCAAGAAGTAAGTGCATTTTTAGGAAGGGAGCTTTGATGACCTCCTCTAGAACAGGATGGGCTTCTCAAGCAATGGCTTTGGTTAGCTGTTCTGAGTGCAAATTGCTGTGAAGGTGGTGGAAGGTTTCCACAACAGTAATGGCCTTGGTTGCTTCCTTGGATTGCAGTTGGAGATCGAGAGGTGTGAGCTGAAGGCTACAGTCTCTATCCTGAGAGAGAGAGTCAGCACTTTGGAAAATGAGCTCAAACTGCAGGCCAGCAAACTTGCCCAGTCATCTGATGATTCCTCTCAACTTAAAGCTGAGATGGGCTCCCTTCAGTAAGTCTGACACAGAATGCACTGACATCATTTGGATAGTTCTGTGACTGCAGAGCTGAGCTGCTGGGAAAGACCAGAGAACACTTTCAAAATCACTTGGTCCTGGTTTTGTCTTAAGGAAAAGTAAACAGGAGCAGGGGAAGTGCTGTGCTGGCTTGTCACTGGTTTGGTGACCAGATGTGCAGGTCATTTTTATGGCTGATTGGGAATGGCAGCTTTCTCCTCCCCCTGGAATGGTTTCCCCTAACCACCATGTTCCCTGCTCATCCCTGTAGCAGAACAGGAAGCTTCTCAAAGGCTTTCCAAATGAAACTGAATGTTTAAGATTATTGTGGTGGTTCCACCAAAGTTCCATTGCTCTGTTTTGGAATGGTGGTGAGGTGGACTTGCTGCAGAGGTCCAGAGCAAGTGGTGTTGGCTCGAGCAGTCCCTCATAGTCCTCCCTTTCTCCCAGAGAGAGAGAGAGAGCAGACTGGTTAGTGTGACAAGAAACCCATGAGCCGGCCCTGAGGTTGTGCTGGAACAGCTACAGCACTTCAGGCAGCTAAGTTGATGACTAAGTCCCAACCTTTCAACTGTGTGGTGATCTTCCAGGCTCTTAAATGACCAACTCCAGAGGGCTGCTGAAGATTTACAGCACAGATTGTCCCTCAAAAAGGATGAACTGCAGGCAGCTCAAGAAAACATTGTCAAGCTAGAGGAGAAAATAGGTAATCACTGCTGCCTTTTGTGCTTCTCTCTCTTTTTCTATTTGAACCTAGCAAGTACTTCTCCTTTTGTTTACAGACAGGTTAAACCAGAAGAGCACTTCCCAGGAGGAAGCTGTCAGCGTGCTCAGAAACACCATTAGTGTTTTGGACAAAGAAAAGGACAGCCTGCAGGAAACTGTGGATGAAAAAACAGAAAGGATTGCATGCTTGGATGACAACCTGGCTAACAAGGTATGTGCACTACAAGTCCTGCTGTGCAGCCTGGGGATTGCTGGAGCACTCACATTTTGCCTTGATTAGGAAGCCTGTGCAGAGCTCCAGGCATCCCAGAATCTGTGTTTGGACTGAGCTAATCCAAAGAGCAGTTTGCCAGCTGCACAGGATTTCAGTGGTGGTTGTCAGTGTTTTCCTTAAGCAACAGAGGAAATTAAAGAGGTATTCTTTGCATTTTGCTCCTGGGAGATGTTTACTGAGACGAAAGGTTCTAGCCTGAGGTGCCAGAAGCTCTGGCTGACTTCCCCTGGCGTTTTTGATGAGAGGACAATCCTTTCTCAGCAAAGAGGTGTGGAAACTGGAGGCAGTGACTTTGTGGTGATGGGTTAAACTAGAGGTTTCAGGGTAAAGTTCTTGAAGTGTTCTTTTTACACAACACCTAACACAGCTTCTGCCTCTCTCTGTAGGAGAAGACAATTTCCCACTTACGGCTAGCACTCTCCGAGCTCGAGTCCTCCACAGAGTAAGTGAAGACTGGGATGCCTTCTTCAGGCCTTGCATTTCCTCTGGTGCTTTGAAACTGCAGGCAGGTGGCTCCTTTAGTTATCTGAGTGAAGTGGGTTTCATTCTGTTGAAGCCACACAGGGGAGTGCAGTGTGTGGAGAAAGAGGGACACAACGTTTGAGAGGGACAGGGATCTGCTGGGGAGAGTCCAAGGGAGGGCTCCAAGGATGCTGAAGGGACTGCAGCACTGCCTGGGGAGGAGAGGCTGAGAGCCCTGGGGCTGTGCAGTCTGGAGAGGAAAAGATTGAGAGGGATCTGATCAATGTCTCAATATCTGAGGGATGGAGGCCAAGAGGGAAGGGACAGGCTCTGCGCAGTTGCACCCTGGGATAGGACAAGGGGCAATGGATACAAACTCCAGCACAGGAGGTTCCACCTCAACAGGAGGAAAAACTTCTTCCCTGTGAGGGTCCCAGAGCCCTGGAGCAGGCTGCCCAGAGAGGTTGTGAAGCCTCCTTCTCTGGAGCCTTTCCAGCCCCATGTGGATGTGTTCCTGTGTGAGCTGTGCTGGATTCTATGCTCCTGCTCTGGCAGGGAGGTTGGACTGGGTGATCTTTGGAGGTCTCTTCTAACCCCTAACATCCTGTGAGCCTGTGAACCTTTGAAGAGCCTTCCCCTGCCAAGTATATTGCAGGCTGCTGAGATGCTGTTCAGCCAGCCATTAGCAGCTGGGTTGGTATCTTTACCTTCCTAAATTGGTAACACTTGCTAGTTGTCAGTTAAGAAGGAGCTTTTTAGTATTCTAGGTAAGATTAGATTGGCTCAGAGCTAAGCTCTTTGTTACTGGCATGCTAATTCTTCTAGCTTAAGCTCCCAGTGCAGTCTTGATGAACATCTGTTTATTTAACTGGCCTTTTTCTGGGCTTTCCTTCCTGCCTCTTTTGAAGTGTAGCTTCTGAAAGAAAACATTTCCTCACTGTTACTTAAACAGCTGAGGGCAGTGTAACTGAACACTAGGTACATGTGAGTGTCTGTGGCAAAACACTCCTGCAGGAGTTGACTGAAATTCACACACGCTTCTATTTCTAGCTTTGTGTTTAGTCTCTCCCTTACCCTCCTGCTTGTTGTCTTTCAAGTGTAAGCTGTCTGTGGTCTTCCCTCCTGGTGTGTAAGAGAAGCAAAGGCTACCACGCTGTAACCACTACCAAACCCAGGCAAACAGAAGCATCTGTCATTAGTGTTTGCATAATGAGAAGCCTCTTGCCAGACACCTTCCAAGCTGAAGGTGAATCCCATGTTCTTTGTGCATGCTGGCATTTCACACCCTTCTGTTCCCACTCAGACTGCCTTTGGCAGCCCTCACAGAGCAACCACTGCTCCTTGCTAAAACTCAAAAAGCCAAACCATCCAAGGCCTTAGCACAGCCGAGGCCCACATCTGATCGTGTTCAGCAGGATGTGGCTTGAGTGAGAAGGGAGCACTCACATGAGCTTTTCCCTTGGCAGCCAGATGAAGGAGCTGCTGAGCAGCAGGGACAGCGAGATCTCCAGCTTGCGGCGCCAGCTCGACGCGGCCCACCTGGAGCTGACAGAAACAGGCAGGGTGAAGGAGATGGCTCTGAAGGAGAACAGGCGGCTGCAGGATGACCTGGCCACCATGGCCAGGGAAAACCAGGTAGGGAGGCACCACGAATACTCAAGAACTGAACTGTTTACTGCTTGCTTGCATAGAGTGGTAGCTTGGGGGTGTTGGGTGCTGAGCAGCTCCCCAGGAGCCGCCAGTGCCCTCATGCAGCCCAGCAGGCAGCTGAGTACTGGGCTGCAGCCAGAGGAGTGTGGGCAGCAGGGCAGGAGAGGGGATTCTGCCCCTTGGTTCTGCTCTGCTGAGATATCACCTCCAATCCTGCCTCCAGCTCTGGTGTCCCCAGCAGAAGGAGGACACAGAGCTGCTGGAGGGAGTCCAGAGGAGGCCACAAAGATGCTCCAAGGGCTGAAGCAGCTCTGCTGTGAGCACAGGCTGAGGGAGCTGGGGGTGTTCAGCCTGGAAAAGAGGAGGATCTGGGGGGAGACCTAATAGAGAAGGCTCCTCCAGGGGGACCTCAGAGCTGCTGAAGGGATCCTGCAAGGAAGGCTGCAGAGGGACTTTTCTTCAGGGTCTAGTTGAGAGTGTCCCTGGGCATGGTGGGGAGGTTGGAGCAGATGATCTCTGAGGTCCCTTCCACCTTGAGCCATCCTAGGCTTCTGGGACTCATTCCATGTCATTTGTGTAGCCAACACACTTGCAGCTCACCATGAGACTCAGATGCCTTGTGAGTTCTGATGAGACACAGATGTTGGAAAGTTGGCTTTCTAGTGACACAGAACTTGCCTTCACTCAGTGCCAGTGAATCATAAGGCTGGAAAAGTCCCAGCTGACAAACATCTGTATTGAACTTTGCAAAGATCAGTGTGGTCTCATCAGGGAAGCTGCAGAGTTCATCAACTAGCCTGGTACTCATTGTTTTCTGTGTGCCAAGAAAACTCACTGGTGTGCCTGAGGGAACAGGAAACCTTTCTGAGCCCTACAAATTCCAAAGGGCTTTCACTAATTACTTAGAAGCAGAACAGAGTAAGATCTGGGTCATGTGCAAGGACTTTTAGTCTGACACAGTGACCACTGAGGATGATCAGAGACCTGGAGCACCCCTGCTATAGAGACAGACTGAGAGAGTTGTGGTTCAGTCTGGAGAAGAGAAGGCTCCAAGGAGACCTAATTGTGGCCTTCCAGTATCTGAAGGGGGCTATAAGAAAGCTGGGGAGGGACTTTTGAGGGTGTCAGGGAGTGATAGGACTGGGGGGGGATAGAACAGAAATAGAAATGGGTAGATTCAGATTGGATGTTAGGAAGAAGTTGTTCCCCATGAGGGTGGTGAGAGACTGGCACAGGTTGCCCAGGGAAGTGGTGGCAGCCTCATCCCTGGAGGTGTTTGCAGCCAGGCTGGATGTGGCTGTGAGCAACCTGCTGTAGTGTGAAGTGTCCTTGCCCATGGCAGGGAGGCTGGAACTGGCTGATCCTTGAGGCCTCTTCCAACCCTGACTATTCTGTGATTGTATGAGCTGCAGCCACTCACTTACCAGAGGCTCTGCTTTCCTTTGTGTCATCTTTTCAGGCCATCAGCACTGAGCTGGAAGATGCAATCCGTGAACGAGAGGAGCTGAAAACCAGGGTCCACAGTTACATCACTGAGGTTTCCAGGTTTGAGACCCTGATGGCCTCCAAGGTAGCAGTACAATCATTGTTGTTTGCAGTAGAGCCAGAGGGGCAGAGGACAACACTAGGATACAGTTAGCAAATTCACAGCTGTGTGCTCTGGGGCCTGTTCTCCCTGTCCCATGCCCAGCACTGCCTGTGGAGGCAAAGCTTCACTTCTCTGCAGTGTGTACTGGCTTCACCATGAGCTTCAGCTTCCTGGTCCCTGCCTCTTCCTGTCTGCACAGAAGGCATTTCAAAGCCAGTAGCCTTCCTCATTGGATCCGATTCCTACTGGCAGCATGCTTACCTGCTGTGCATGCCATGATCAGGGGGCAAAGGGAATGGAGCTCAGTGAAGATGACAAATTAATCACTGCCTTCTAATGTGCACTGGGGCCACATGCAAATCCACAGCTGTAGCTGTTCTGTCACTGCATCACTTGGAAGCACTGAAGTCTGCACTTTCCTAGCAGCCTGCTAAGCTCTGTGTGCACCAAGAGGCTTTCAGGCCTCCCCTGGGAGCCTTCAAACTCATTAACAGCTGCATTGAATAAAGCTAAGAGCCTTCTCTGTATTGATTTATTGTTTGGCCTTGCAAAAGGACTGAAGCCCTTCAGTAATGGCAGAATGGAGAAAGGCTCCAGGGGGACCTCAGAGCTGCCTGCCAGCACCTGAAGGGATCCTGCAGGAAGGCTGCAGAGGGACTTTTCATCAGGGTGTCTGGAGACAGGCCAAGGGGGAATGGTTTGAAGCTGAGGCAGAGCAGGGTCAGAGTGGAGCTGAGGAAGAAGTTGTTCAGCAGGAGGCTGCTGAGACTCTGGCCCAGGCTGCCCAGGGAGGCTGTGGCTGCCTCCTGCCTGGGGGTGCTGAAGGCCTGGCTGGATGAGGCTCTGAATCTACTTTAGAGGTGTCCCTGGGCATGGTGAGGAGGTTGGAGGAGATGACCTCTGAGCTCCCTTCCAGCCTAAGCCATTTTAGGACTTACTGTTTGGACTTGCAGAAGCAGTGATGCCCCTCAGGAGTGGCCTCCTAGTGGGATTAAAAGAGTGGAGAAGGTTCTACTTTGTTCTGAAAAGCCAAGGAGGCTGTAGGGAGTAAACATGGAATAACCCCAAGAAGCTGGAGGTGTGTTGGTGGCTGCAGAGTGATTTCCTGTTTCATTTAGGAGAAAGAAAACCAAGAGCTGCTGGAGAGGTTCCGGATGCTGCACTCGCAAGCTGAGGACTGGGAGCTGAAGGCTCATCAGGCTGAGGGAGAAAGCAGCTCCATACGCCTGGAGCTCCTCTCTGTAGACACAGACAGGAGACATCTGAGAGAGAGAGTGGATCTGCTGGAGAAAGAGATCCAAGGGGTAATCATCACTGCTGCACTGAAAGGCTGCTGAGGGAAGTGGGCACCTGCAGGTGGTTTTCAATCCAGTGAACACTGCTCCTCAGGCCTCCATGGAAAACACTTCCTGGGCTTGAATGGTTCAGGACACAGGGCTTGGAACACTTTGCATTTTCCTTCTCCTGTCCCCAAATGAGGTTTTAACCCTTCCAGATCTCTGTTGTTTGGTGATCACTGCTGTTCTGTTCCTGTCTCTGTCAGACACTTGGGTTTAGTTGCTTCCAAGCATTTGCATATAGCTGAGTTCTTGCATTTGTTCTGAAGCTTTGAATGAAGTGTAGGCAGTATTGGGGGCTGGAATGAAGGTGCAAAATCTAGCAGCAGCAGCCCAAATCCAGAATCAGGGCCTGTAATTCCACAATCTAGACCAGCATCATGGAAAGCAATGAGGATTAAACTTCAAAGAGATGAAGTTCTAGAGGAATTGTGGGCTGGCCCTGTTCTGTCTTATGCTTTTAATTAAAGAGTTAAGAGGTTTTCATATTCTAAGCTGAGTGGGGGGGAAGTGTAGTATTCAGGGGATTTTAAGCATTGAATTCATAGCTGAAACTGGAGTCCATCCTCATTCCACTTGTGTGTAGTATCACACAATAGATTTGGCTGGAAGAGACCAACCCATCCAGCCCAGCCCTGAAGGGTCAACACTAAGCCTTGTCCCTGAAATGCAGTACCTGTGCCATTCCTCATGGTGGTGACTACAAACTGCATGGCAGGCTGGCAGTTGTCCTTAGCTTAGGGCTTTAGGGAGGGGAGAGGAGAGTACTGTCAAGGTAGATTTATGGGGAAAGTTAATTTTAAGGGATAAGAAAAGCAAAGAGCTGTTAGCACTGAAGGGGGTGTCCCTGTTTGTCTCTGCCCAGCATATTGTTGCACACCAAGCCTATGAATCCCAGATCTCTGCCATCACCAAGAACATGGCCAAGCTGGAAGAGGACATCAAGCGTGAAAACCAGGACAAGTCCTCTGTGCTGGCAGACCTGGCTTCTGTCAGGGAGCTCTGTGTCAAGCTGGAGTCCAACAAGGAGCTCATAGCTCGGCAGCTCACCTCCAAAAGCATGGAATATGAAAGGGTAAGCAGCAGGGGCAAGTGGGATTTACTCCCTGGGGGTGTTTCAGGCCAGCCTGGATGAGGCCTTGAGCAGCTGAGTCTAAGTTGGGAGGTGTCCCTGGGCATGCTGGGGAGGTTGAAGGAGATGAGCTCCCTTCCAGCCTGAGCTGTTCTAGGATGCTATGAATAGGTTTTAAATAGTTGTAGACTGTAATCTGTTTTCATACAATCAGAGACTGGTCTGGGTTGAAACGGAGCTCCAAAGGTGACCCAGTCCAACCCCCCTGCAGCCAGCAGGGATGTCCCCAGCTTGATCAGGCTGCCCAGAGCCCTGTGGAGTCTCACCTTGAATATCTCCAGGGATGGGGCCTCAACCACCTCCCTGGGCAACCTGTTCCAGTGTTTCACTACCTTCATGGTGAAGAACCTGTCCCTAACAGGCTCAGTGTCCTATTCACTTCCAATCACACTGAGTGTTCAGAACAGGTCTCCAGCAGAGAGAGCTCTGTGTGTGTGTACACCAAGGCATTGATAACATACACCACTTGTGCTCTAGGTTCTAGCTGAACTGGAAGATATCAAATCAGAAGCAGAGCTGCTGAAAAAGCAGCTGTCCAGTGAGAGGCTCACAGTTCAGAACCTGGAAACACTGCTGGCTGCTAGCAGAGACAAAGAGTTTCAGCACCATCTCACCTCCCATGAGAAAGACTCTGAAATCCAGCTGCTGAAGGACAAGCTAACACTGGCTGAGAGCAAACTGTGAGTCTAACTGGGGGATGGGTGTGTGTGTGTGTTTGGTGGCTTGCAGAGCAATATGGAACAACCTCACAACTCACCAAACTGTTTGCTTTCTTTCTTTGTTTCACAATAATGATCTTGGGCCCTGAATTCTTACCTCCATCCTGCAAGCATTTGCCTGTCTCTGAAGGAGTTAGAGTAAGATACCACCAAGGCCTCTTGTCTTCTGCATCTGCTCCCAACATACTGCAGCAAGAGACCATCCTGGGACTGCTCCTGGCTAACAGGCAGCACAGGAGAAAATGCTCTGCTGTTCTTGTGGGATCTTCCTGGAGTCAGAGACCTGTGGGTGCCAGACAGGAAGCCTGGGACTGAGCCAGGAGTGGACTTCGTGGTTCAGATTTGCAGTCCAGTGCTTCAGCACTAACCCAGCACAGCTGGGCTTCTCCAGGGGGAGCTTCTGAGCACCGCACCTTCTCCTGGCTTTGAAGACTGTGGAACAACACAGCTGGCTAGACTCTGCTTTAGACACCTTCCTTTACACTCCATTACTGGGGTCTGCTTGTTTGCTAATGCAGTTACTGCTGGGTTGCAAGCAAGCATGGAGCAGTGCAAGCTGCTGCTTTGCTGAGCAGTGCATCTCCTTCTGTCCCAGCATTTGTAGGGCTGCTTTTCACTCTGATTCTTGCTGTTGAAACAGCTGGGCCCAAACACCAAGGCTGAAGTGGACATGTTCTGAGATTCTGGGCTTGCAGTAATACAGCTTTGGCTTAGATCAGAATCACCAAAGTTGGAAGAGACCTCAAAGATCATCAAGTCCAACCTGTCACCACAGACTAATAACTAGACCATGGCATCAAGTGCCACATCCAATCCCCTCTTGAACCCCTCCAGGGATGGTGACTCCACCACCTCCTTGGGCAGCACATTCCAATGGCCAATTACTCTTTCTGGGAAGAATTTCTTCCTCACATCCAGCCTATACCTCCCCTGGCACAGCTTGATACTGTGTCCTCTTATTCTGGTGCTGGTTGCCTGGGAGAAGAGACCAACCCCCACATGGCTACAACCTCCCTTCAGGGAGTTGTAGAGAGCAAGGAGGTCTCCCCTGAGCCTTCTCTTCTCCAGGCTAAGCAATCCCAGCAACCTCAGCCTCTCCTCACAGGGCTGTGCTCCAGACCCCTCCCCAGCTTTGTTGCCCTTCTCTGGACACCTTCCAGCAACTCAACATCTTTCCTAAACTGAGGGGCCCAGAACTGGACACAGGACTCAAGGTGCGGCCTAACCAATGCAGAGTACAGGGACACAATGACTTCCCTGCTCCTGCTGACCACACTATTCTTGATACAGGCCAGGATGCCATTGGCCTCCTTGGCCACCTGGGCACACTGCAGGCTCATGTTTAGGTAGCTGTCAATCAGATGCAGTTGTGTTCATTGCTGGGCCTCCTTGATACCATTTCTACCTAAGCCCTGTCTGTGTTTCCTGTGGCCAGTCACTGTTTGTCAAGTGCACATATAAAGAGCATCTCCTCTTGCAACAGAGGGTAGTGAAGCAATAAATTCATCACTTGGTTTGTCTCTTTGTATGGTCTGTGTTTGTCTTTTCTCTGCAGAAGAACACCATGCAGTGCAGCAGGGATGTAGTGAGAGAGAGAGGCTTGCAGCTTCTCACTTCTTTCTCACCTGAGGTCCTTCCAGAACCATTCTGTTGCATTCCCTTGGGCACTGCTTCTGGGTTGTGTTTTGCTCTGTTGGAGGCAACAATTTCAGCATCTCCTTGTTGGTTTAGCTTGCTGTAATTTGCACAGTCTCTCTGGCTGACACTGGTGAAAGAAAACTTGCTTGCCTCTCGTGGTTTCTTGCAGAAGCAGCTGCAGCAGAGAGGTTGCCCTGCTGCTGGGCAGAGTCGCACAGCTGCAGACCGACTGCGATGTGCTGAAGAGGCAGCTGACCACCGAGCGCTTCGAGAGGTAAGGTGCTGGGGGCTCACCCAGCTGCCTCTGCCTCTTCCTGCTCCCTGCTAAACCTGATGCTTTTGTGAGCATGAAGTCCTGCAGACACTTCTGGGGGCCCCAGCAGGACACAAAGCTGTTAGGGTGAGCCCAGAGGCCACAGAGATGATCCAAGGGCTGGAACAGCTCTGCTGTGAGCAGAGGCTGAGGAAGCTGGGGGTGTTCAGCCTGGAGAAGACTCTGCGGGGACCTTAGTGCTGCCTTTCAGTAGCTGAAGGGATCCTGCAGGAAGGCTGCAGAGGGACTTCTCCTCAGGGTGTCTGCAGACAGGCCAAGGGGCAATGGTTTGAAGCTGAGGCAGAGCAGGGTCAGAGTGGAGCTGAGGAAGAAGTTGTTCAGCAGGAGGCTGCTGAGCCTCTGGCCCAGGCTGCCCAGGGAGGCTGTGGCTGCCTCCTGCCTGGGGGTGCTGAAGGCCAGGCTGGATGAGGCCTTGAGCAGCTGAGTGTAGCTGAGAGGTGTCCCTGGGCATGGTGGGGAGGTTGGAGGAGCTGAGCTCTGAGCTCCCTTCCAGCCTGAGCCATCCTGTGTCTCTGGAGTCAAGGCTCCTTGCACAGCATGGTGACAATGGCAAGATGGGGACCAGAGGCAGTTAGGTCTCCTGGCTGTGAGCCTGCAGCCCCCAGTGCTGTGTGTTGGCAGGGAGCGAGCAATCCAGGAGCTGCGGCGCCATGGCCTCTCCACCTCGTCCCTGCGGGCGTCACCTCCTCTCAGCTCCACACTCAGGTCTCCTTCCCACTCTCCAGAACGCGGCAGTGGCAGGACAACTGAGCCAGCAGCAGCAGAAAAGTAAGCAACTGGATTGTCACAGCTTTTCCTTCCAGAGTCCGGTTGGAATCGTCTCCAAGTGCTACCTTTTTAATTCCAGGACACTCTCACACACTTCAGGGCCTTCCAAGCTCTCTTCTTTTTATTGGCTCTCCTGCTAGAAGATATTGATTGGAACTGATAGATGCAAAGTGCTCTCCAAAGACCACAGAATGTAATGGATTGCCTGGCCTGGTCTTGTTAATAGTCCTGCACCAGCTGACAGCTTCCAAATCTCTATCAGCTGCTTATTGTTACCATTAATTATATCCAAATCTCCACTGCCAGTTCCTTACTGGTACCAGGTCTGTCCAAACAGCTCCTGGGGGGCTATGGAGTTCTCTCAGGTACAGCACTCCCCAGGAAGCAGTCCAACTAAAATGCATTTGCACACCACACAGTAGCTGAGCCTGTGTCCAGAACAAGTGCAGCAAAAGGGTTCCCATGTTGGCCCTGGGAGTGCCCAGGAATGTGCTCACTGCAGGCCACCAGAAAGAAACCAGATTCAGCCTCTCACCTGTGCATCCTCCCTGATGACTTGGATCTCCTAGAGATCATTGTGGGGTTAGATGAGGTCGGTTCTGTGCTGCAGGCCTGATCACTGACTTGTTCTCCTGTCTGTCCCATCCTGCACAATGAAGTGAGGAGTGGCAGGAGAGGGACAGGACAGCTGAAGGGTGATTGGTTTAGGGGATCTGTGTACTGGAACAGCTCAGAACCTAACTGTTCAACTCCAGGAGACACAACTCCAACGTGGTAAGACCTGCACCTTCATTCCTGTGAGTACAAACCCAAGGCTTAGTGTTCAGCTTATTTTGTGAACAAGAGCAGAGGTTGCCTGAGAGCTGAGCTCGGCCTGGCCCCCCGGCAGCAGCTTTTCTCTCTGTGAGTTCTTGGACAAAGTGCAAATAGGAAACTGGCAGTGGGCATGGGGCAGCAGCTGGGGCTGCCCTGCTGCTGAGCCATGAGGCAAGCCCTGGGCCACTGCAAATCAATGTCTGACTGAGCCAGTGTTACATAGCAGATTCCTGAGTGTCTACAGTGGAGAAATGGCTTTAGTCTTCCTTGCTTTACACTGAGTCCCAGAAGCAATAAACCCAGTCCTGTTCTACTTGAAGAATACCAACCTGACCAGCAGATCCCCTGTTCTCAAGGAGTAGAGCTTCTGGGGGGTTCATTCAGCTGCAGTTTGATGTTTTGCTGTCTTGCCTTTTAAACCATTGCTGGACTGTCCCATTAGAATGGTCTCAGCAGTGCCATCAACAGCTTGCACTCCTCAGTTCCTCCCTGGGAGCTCAGCACAGGGAAGTGTGCTCTGTGCTGGCTGTTCTGCAGGGGTACAGTTGTCTTCTCTCCTCTGATGCCACCTTCTCAAGAAGTTCTCCTCCTCTTTGGCTTGCATTTACTTTGGGAGCAGTGAGTGCAGAGGTTTAGTTAATAGGCTCCAGCTTGATGTTCAGGACTAACAGCAGAGAGGAGGGGAGGCTAAATGTGAGGAATACTTTTTATCCTAATAGTGAGTAGTAAAAGTCCCTGGATAGCTTTATTGGGAATGTTTTCCTTTCTCCACCAGAAGTGTGAGCTTTGAGGACTAACCAGCACTGAGGCAGCTGAAGCTTCTCCTTGATGAAGGCTGACTTGTGTCCTACCTCTGTGTTCCTCCACTCAGTGCTGCCCTGGGCCCCTTCTGAGAGCTGATGAAGTAAGCAACTTTGGAAAGTGGCTGCTGTCCCAGCTGGCTGTGCTGTGCCTGGGCTCTGCTGGCTGCTTGGGTCTGGCTCAAGGCTGGCTCAGCCTTGTTCCTGTTGTGCAAGGATAATAAATATGAAGGAAAAGGAGCACTTGAGGTGGCAAAGCTCTTGCTGTCGTTTGTTTGTCCATCAGATCACGCACAGGGCTGTCCTCCAAATGCTGAGCCAGGCCCTGACCCCTTCCTGGGCTTGGGCTTTGAAGGTGTTTTCTGTTTACAGGCCCCTGTCCATGGTATTTCCAAGTACTGACTCTCTCTCTTGTGAAGGTGTTTTTCCTGGACCTTTGATTCCTGAAGAAGGGTAGCAGTTCTTTTTTATTCCTGCTTTTATCATCTGAACTCCTCCTTCCCCTTCTCTTTCACCTGGCTCTGAACCTCCATTTTAACTATTCCAGTTGTTCAATAAAGAGTGCAAAAGCTATCCTGGAGCTGTGCTGACATCCTTTGAACAGGGCAAAGTTAATTCCCAAGTCTTTTATGTTCACAGTTTTCTAGTAACAGCTGGCCTTGAACACCCCCAGGGAGGAACCAGCTGCAGCCCCCCTGGGCAACCTCTTCAGTGCTTACCCCCTCCACAGTCTCAATCTGCCTTCCTCAACCCCTTCCCTCTCCTCCCTTGTCAAAAATCTCTTCCCTGATTTCCTGTAGCCCCTTCAGGTACTAGAAGGCTGCTCTCTGCTCTAAGGTCTCCCTGCAGCCTTCTCTTTTCCAGGTATGCACAGCCCCAACTGTCTGAGCCTGTCCCCCTCCCGGAAAGGTTCTCCAGCCTCCTCCAGCCCCACTCCAGCAGCTCTCTGTCCCTCTTACGCTGGGAGCACCAGAACTGGAGGCAGTGTTCGAGGTGGGGTCAGATGAGAGAGGCAGAGTGACCTCCCTGGAGCTTCAGGAAGAGGAAGGGGTTGCATGAGGTGGGAGTATCCTGCTGCTACAGCATACTTAAAGGGGTTAAAAAAAAAAATGCACCATGTTGAGAAAGAGGGAAGTTCTGAGCCTGAACTCTGGCAGCAGCTCTGCCTTTGCACCCTTTAGAAATAACTCCATGAAGAAGATGATGAGCACAGTTTAATTAACAATCACAGCCAGGGCTACATGATCTCTGAGAACACGAGTTCAGTGTTCCCACTGCAGGAAGTTCCACATCCATACTTCCTAGAGCAAGGAGCAGACACGAGTCTTTAATGCTTACACAACGTCCAAGGGGCCAAATCTGTCTCAGTGAGGACAGGGGCAGCCTTTATGCAGCCTCTGCAGGTAGTGCTTACTGCTTTGGGTAAGAGAAGGGTTATAAATAAAAGTATCTGAATGTTAAAGGAAGGGAAGAGACCTCTCCAAAGTCACATCATTAATGCCTGCAAACAGTCCTTTGACCCAGTGCAAGAGCAACAGCCCTCCACCAGCTTCATTGTGCCCTGAAAGCCGCTGGCAGCAGAAGCGGCAGCTGACACAGACAGGGACACCCACCTGTCACAGCAAAGAGCAGTCCTTGTGTTTGATTCCCTCACACCCAGCCACAGCCCCTTGCTCCAGCTTAATGAGACTGTGCAATGCTGGAGCAGTAGTCCAGGATGTCCTGGATGGTGAACTCCATGGTGATGCCTGAGCCGGGGTAGCAGCGAGCGATCAGCCCCTCGAAGTGCTTGTACTGCCGGATGAACTCGTCCTGCATCGAGTGCCACACCACCTGCCAGCACACAAAACAGCACCAGCTGCCACCCTGCCTGCCCACACAGGCACTGCAGGCACTGCAGGCACAGGCACTGCAGCCTGCCAACGGCAGAGCTCAGCTGTACCCATCAAGGTTAAGCTCATTGGTGCTTACAGCAGCTCTACCACACCTGCAAAGATGAGGAAGTGGCCCCCAAGGGGTACTGCTTTTGTCTGCAAACAGCCCAAGCCACAGCAGTGCTGCTAAGCCATCTTTCAGCCTTTCAAAAGCTGTCAACACCTGCTTGACTCTTCTGTCATTTGCTCAGGAACAGGTTCTGCACCATGAGAGTGGTGGAACACTGGAGCAGGTTGCCCATCCCTGGTGATATTCAAGATGGGGCTCAAAAAGGCTCTGGGCAACCTGATGTCCCTGCTGACTGCAGAGGGGCTGGACTAGATGACCTTTGGAGGTCCTTTCCAACTCAGACCACTCTATGATACTATGATCATCTGTCATGATTAATTCTTAAATCTACTTCTTTACTCCAGTGAGAAAGTTCACAGAGCTTAAGAAACCACCAGGCTAATGCAGCTAGCAGAAAGCTGGGCAGAGTTTGGCTTCAGTTTAGCAGTTCATCTATATCTACCTCTCTCTACTCCCAGTGTCCTTTACACAACAGAGATCACCCATCCACAGTCACCTAGAGAACCATCAAGGAGGTTCCTTTCTGAACTCCACCACTCCAGGTCACTGTTGAACACAACTGGAGCTGGATTACAAAAGCCTCCACTCCCAAGTCAGGGCTGCCCAGCCAGGCACAAAGGCCAAGCGATGCTAACACACACAGCCAGGACTCAGCTTACCTGCAGGAGGTTTTCCTCCTCACAGAGATGTTTATCCACCTTCTTGTAGAGGTTATCCAAGCCCTTCTTCACCTCCTTCCCGGGATACTCCTTGATAACCTTGCGAAGCTCCTGCTTGTTGAAGGCCAGCTGGTAGCTCACTTCCTCTTCCCTTACTCCTTGTGCCACTCGAGCTTCAACACCTTCAAAAAAGTGCTGACCAACAGCAGTGCTCTTAGTGACCACCACACACCTCAGCTAAGCAGCTTCACAAGCATCTGGGCAGTTCTGCTTTGGCTCTGCTTGATGATTTTTGTGCTTCCCCCCACTTTCACGTGCTTTGGGCTTTTTTCTTGCTTCACTTTCAAGTGGGCTCAGCCCTGAAGATTTTAAGCACAGCCCCAGTACACCACTCCATAGCTCCTAGCACAGAACTGAACTACATCACTCCTACAAGCAGTCAAACCTTTCTTTGCAACCTTCAACTGATACTGAATCAGCCTCAGACTCCTCAGTGACTGAGGCCACAGCCTGGCCAAGTGCTGTTTCCTGTAAGCTGAGGAAGCACCTGAACAGGAATGTCTCTGCTTACCACAGCAGTATCTGTTGGCATCCCTGCCCCACCAGATGGCTCAACACAATAAACCTGGGGAGAAGGATGCCTCAAACATGCAGGCAGAGCATTTCAAGCTGCACTGGGGCTGGCCAGGAGGGAGTTAACTTCCTTGGCAGCCCATCTGGTGGCATGGCTGCAACAGGGCTGAAAATGGGCTGGTTCCTGCTGAACCAAAGGCCACTCCACCAGGCTGCCATTCAAAGCAGCAGCCCTGATGCAGAGGAGGGGGCAGCAGTGGTGCTTGTCTGGGAAACTGGCTGAGCATCAGTCTGCTTGGGGGAGGCAGAGAGTGAGCCTTTGCTTCACTTTTCTTCTCTCATCACTGACTAAACTGTCTTCATCTTCACCCCTAGGTTTTCTCACCTTTGCTCTTCCTGTTCCCTCCCCTTGCCTGCCTGGGGAGGGGGCAGCAAGCAAGCAGTTAGTGGCAGCTTAGGTGCTGGCCAAAGTCAAGCCACAGCAGGTGGAAAGCAGCAAGGTAACATTTTAACTTTCACAAAGAGAGAGACTGAATCTTAGGCTGCAGAAAGTGCAAGGCTGAGCTCCTGCTTGCAGAGAAAGCAATGAGCAGTGGGAAGCAGTGGGAAGCACGGGGTGGGCAGAACTGGTTCTGGACCTATGTCAGCCTTCAGGTTAACCATTCAGCTTTGGGCATACAGGACTCCCCCAGATCCTTCCTTCTTGTTAAACAGATCATAAACTGCAGCTTCTTGGAGGTGAGGGAAATGGTCACAAAGCTCCTGACTACATTTCCCATCACCTTTTTCCTTCCTCCAAACCATCTGCTCCTGAGCAGAGAGCTCCTGCCAGCCATGCTCCAGGCTAAAATGATCCAACAGAGACTGTGCCAGGTGCAAGGATGGAGAGCTCAGAGGGTGCAGAGCAGACACTTGAGAAGGACTGCTCTGTACCCCTGAAATGCAGTGAACTCAGACTCACTTACATTTAGCTTCTCAAGAGGCTGCCCAAGTGAGTAGATGACATAAGACTGCAGGTGATCTGTGTACTTCTGCTTGGCTTCCTTCTTCTCAGCCTCCAGACAGGAGATTTTCAAGCGAGAGAGCGTTGCAAAGATATGATGAAAGTTCTCCATCATCACCACATCCCTGGGGGTCTTCTGGCTTTCATTGGCCACTTTCTCAACTGAAAAGGAGGAAGCAGCTGACTTAAAAACACCAGGACGACAACCACCACCTTCAGAGAGACAAAGCCAAGAAGCAGAGTACTGCCAGAATTTGAGACTGTCTGTCAGTGATGACCATTTGCAGGAGTGACTGACAGAACTGTACCTGAAGGGGGCTGCAGGAAAGCTGGGGAGGGACTTTTGAGGGTGTCAGGGAGTGACAGGACTCAGGGGTGGGGGGGGAGCAAAACCAGAAATGGGTAGATTCAGATTGGATGTTAGGAAGAAGCTCTTCCCCATGAGGGTGGTGAGAGACTGGCACAGGTTGCCCAGGGAGGTGGTGGCAGCCTCATGCCTGGAGGTGTTTGCAGCCAGGCTGGATGTGGCTGTGAGCAACCTGCTGTAGTGTGAGGTGTCCCTGCCCATGGCAGGGAGGTTGGGCCTGGATGATCCCTTCCAACCCTAACAATTCTGATTCTATGAACTGCCACTAAATAATCAATAGCTGAGAGCATTCACAATAAGTGAGAAAGATGGAGAGGCTCTAAGACCATGCAGTTTGTATGCCAGGAGAGTCACTTCCACAGAGAGCCACAACTGTGACTGCCTAAGTGACCAACAACCCACCTTCAGGGGGGGCTTACAAGCCTGCTTTCACTCCCCCAAATGTATTTCCTCTGATAGAGCTATTTAAGGAAAGTTTGTTTCTTTAAGCAAAACTAGGAAGATGTTTTCCTATCAAGAGAAAATTAAATGGATTTGCCGTAAGAAAAATCTTCACTGGCATGGGGGGGTTGGTTATTGTTTTAACTGTATTTCCTAGACTCTCCATTTCTCATCTAGTTTTGCAGTCAAAGTTGCTGCCAATCACTGCATTTAATAATCCAAGTGGCTAATACTGCACATAGGTCTCCTGCTTGCATGCCCCTGATGGAAAGTCCCTCTGCAGCCTTCCTGTAGGATCCCTTCAGCTACTGGAAGGCAGCTCTGGGGTCACCCTAGGGTCTTCTCTAGGCTGAAGAAGACCCTTTTCACCATTTCCTAATGTTCAGAACAGGGAGGAACCTTCTGAAGGACACATAGGAACTAATGTGCCAAGAGAGGGTCAGATTCACAGCCAGCACTCAAGTGACTGCTTTTAGACAGGGCTGTGACAACAAACAGCACCAGGGCTAAGTGACCAGGACCTCTCTCCCTCTCCTCTCCCACCTTGTGCCAGGGACCTCTCCCTCTCCTCTCCCCCCTTGTGCCAGGGACCTCTCTCTCTCTCATGTCCTCACTTAGGCTACATAGGAGAATAAAAGAGCCTGCTTCAAGACTGAGCATGGCATGCTGCTGCCATCTCCTCTCTTCCTCCAGAGTGCCAACCCCTTCCCCCTGTCATAACCCCAAGCACTTCACAGGCATGGACAAAGGCAGATTCTCTACACTTTGCTCTTAACAAGGACACCACAACCAAAAGCTTTGCTCTTGGTCTCCTGCAGGTAACAGAGAGCACCAAAGCTCCACCACAGCTCACATGGCTGTCACTTGGAGCAAAATTCTGGATAAAGAGGAGGAAAGAATCACTTTGGCAAGTCAGGCAAGCTCAGGAGACCTACCACTGACAAACACAGCTCGGATCAGTTTTGTGTAGGCCTTGTCCAGGTCCCCTCGGCGCTCGGCGCTCTTGAAAATGGATTCAGCGAGGGCTGCAAACTCCTCAAATTCAGCAACAAATGGAAGGATCCCAACTTTACTCTTCTTGGAGATCTTCACTTCATCCATCTGCTTCATCTGGTTGCTCTAAAGAATTGAAACAACAGTCAGTTTGCCTGTTCTGATGGTTTGGCCAGCAGAAGAGCAACAGCTCTGCGTTTCCCTCCAAATGAAAAGCAGAAACTAAACTCTAAGAGAAAGGCAAAAATCTGAGGGGCCAGGAGTGGCTTTCCCAGAATGAGTGAGAGGAGGGTCAGAGGAGGGTCTGGGTTGGAAGGGACCTCCAAAGGTCATCTAGTTCAACCCGCTCTGTGTTCAGCAGGGACATCCTCCACTAGATCAGGTTGTCCAGAGCCCTACAATATTCTGGTTGAACTTAATCGGAGTGAGTGAAGGACTTACAATGCATTTATCAAAGTTCCTTTTGACAGTGACCAGAACATTGCCCAGGGTGGTGCTGAGGAAGGAAGCTGGGTCCACATTCTGTGCTGTCCACACGTGGTGGCTCATCTTGACCAGCATGTAGAGGGAGTTGAAGCTGTCAATCTTGTCCCCCAGGGCTATCAGGTTGTTCAGCTCGGGCTCGATGCAGCGGAAGATTTTGGTCATCATTTGTCGGATCATGTCCTTCCTGGGATGAAGGCAGGAGAGAAAAACATGACACTGACAGTCCACAAGGCTGCCTTACAGCTCCCACAATGACATTTTCAGGATGAATTTACAGGATGACAGGATTTGTAGCCAACAACTCTTGTGATGTTCGGAACGCTGCCAGCCTCTCCCAGGCAAGCTCCACAGGAGATGCACAGGCTGCAGTGGGCTGGAAGGGACCCTCCAAGGCCATCTTGTCCAAGCCCCTGCAGGCAGCAGGGACACCTTCAGGTAGAGCAGGCTGCCCAGGGACACATCAAGTCTGACCTTGAATGGCTGCAGAGATGGGGACTCAACCACTTCCCTGGGCAGCCTGTTCCAGTGTCTCACCACCCTCCCTGGGCAGAGCTTCCTCCTGATGCCCAACCTAAAGCTGCCCTGCTCCAGTTCCAAACCACTGCCCCTTGTCCTGTCCCCACAGGCCCTTCTGAACAGTCCCTCCCCAGCCTTCCTGGAGGTCCCCTTCAGATAGTGAAATGCTGCTCTCAGGTCTCCCTGAGGCCTTCTCTTCTCCAGGCTGAGCAGCCCCAGTCTCCCTGCCAGGATGCTTTGTGTGAAAGCTGCCACGTGCTCAGACTCAGAACTTTGCTGAGCACATTTCCCACATCAGGGAGTCTGGCTGCACTCTGCAAACATTCAGAGAACTGGGCACCTCTTTTATGCTGCTGCAGAGAGGAACATCCATCCTGGAAACCTTCAGAGAGTTTGGTATCTCTTTTATACTGCTGCAGAGAGAAACAGCCATCCTGCATACCAAAATGTTTCTATGTACTGACATGCTCAGCCTAGGTCCAAGCTAGGGGCTGAGTGCTAGGGGTTGAGTGGCCACTTTCACTGAAAGGGAGCAGCTGCTGATTGGAGAAGCTTGATATGCTAAATAAATTCAGATGTAGGCTGAAGGGTGAAGAACAACCAGCAGCAGCTACATACTCAGATGATATGGGCTGTAGAACACCAGGGGTGTGTGAACGAGATGCAGTTCCTCCATCTGTATCCTCTGCTTCACCCTGTGAGGGCAAAGAGAAAGGAAACTGAGAGCATGTCACCACCTCTGCATTTCAGAGATCAATGTGTCTGACAGAACCAACACAGCTTTTTTGAATCCCCTCCCCAGCCCCAAGCAGCCAATACATGGTGTGCAAGGTTGTGCTTGTGTTCCACCAGCCACAATTACTCTTCTTTGCCTTTCTAAGTGGCCTGGGGACCTTAGAAGGAACTAAAGGCATGGTAGAAGCAGCATGGCAATCCTTCCTGAAACCACTTTGTATTGGTCAGCCAAAATTAAACATTCTGACAGCTAATGGAGCTAAATCACTGATCACCTGCATCACATAAAAGCCAGCTAAGTTCAGAAGGTCTCTTTTAAACAGGTCCCTTCTGAGGCCTGTTCAATAACTTCAGGGGCAGCATGAGGAGTCCTACCGTGGCAGTTCCTGAGAGGCTCTGATGCTGCTGGAGTTTGAAGAATTTGCTAATGAAGTCCTGCTCTGCCAGACACAGAGGCTCCAGCTCACTCAGTACTTGCTCAAAAATCTAAAGAAAGCCAAAGATGTCATCAGCACACCAAATCCTGGGAGCAGCTAGCAGTGCTAGTTTGGCTTCTTGCATAGGATTTCGTACTGTGGAGCTTCAGAAGCTTTAGAGAGGTAGTTTCTGCTTAACAGAAAGGGATCCACCTCTCCTTTCTTTCTTTAAAAGCAGGCACAGAACTGCTTAGGTTGGAAGGGACCTCAGAGCTCCTCCAACCTGAGCAGGAATCCCCTGCAAGGTTTTGGCTTTACCTTATCAAACTTGGTCCTGTCAGCCACGTCAAGGTCAGAGGCTGACATGTTTCCCATGTCCAGCAGGGAGGAGGACTGAGACCGGCGGTTGCCCGAGCTCTGCACAGAGAGTTTGTTTAGGCTGGAAGTGGATCCAGTCAGCTTGCCAGAGCTGCCATGAAGACCTGTGAAATAAAGACACCATGAAGGGGGGGAAGGAAAGGCAAGAAATACTCTAGAAGCAGAGGTTATTACAGAGCATAAGAGATCAAGAGTTGCTAGTAGTCCTACACTGAAATCAAGCAACTCATTCTTTGTCCAAGCTGCAAATGTTTTCACTACAGACATTATTTTCTCCTTACAAGTGAGCTGAAACACTTCAGCACGTCTCCCAAGTACACCAGAGCCCTGTAAGCTGGCACTGGGAGCTATGGGAAAAGGAGCAAAAGGAACAAAATGGCAGCACTGGGAGAGGTTTTCTTCTTGGGAGCAAAGATCAGCTCTGAGCCTTGTCAAAGCGCTGTGGGAAAAGGCTGCCACGAGCAGAGGAATTCATCCACAAGAAGGGAAAAATTAATCTCTCTACACACAGGGACATTTTCCTCTTGAACTTGATTCTTCTGCTGTCAGCATCCTTTTGGCTACAAGCTTTGCTCCAGCAGTTTTGCTGGACCTACAACCCCAAGTAACTCTACTGCTAATGCTCCCTTCTCCTCTTGGATCAGGATTAACACTCAGATATTTCTTCCTGATACTGTGAAGCCTTCTCCTAGGTGAGGAAAATCTCCTTTTTTTCACTCCCAAATTTTCAGAAGTGCTGGAACAGGATGGAGAAAGCTAGTAACAACAAAGAGCAAGGAATCACAGAACAGTCTGGGTTGGAAAAGACCTCCAAAGGTCATCCAGTCCAACCCCCCTGCACTCAACAGGGACATTACCAACTAGATCAGGTTGCCCAGAGCCTTCTCCAGCCTCACCTTGAATATCTCCAGGGATGGGGCTTCAATCACCTCCCTGGGCAACCTGTTCCAGTGTTCCACCACCCTTGTTCCTAACACCCAATCTGAATCTGCTCTGCTCTAGTTTGAAGCCATTGCCTCTCATCCTGTCCCTGCAGGCCTTTGCAAACAGTCTCTCTCCAGCCTTTCTATAGCCTCCTTCAGGTACTGGAAGGCTGCTACTAGGTCTCCCCAGCGCCTCCTCTTCTCCATCTGTATTTGACCCCCACATCAACTTATCACATCTCAACCACAAGCTTCAAGCACCCCTGCAGGTTTCCTTTAACTGCTATGCTGGTCCCTAGGCCAGGGACACACCTGTGACAAAAGCTGTTCCCTCAGCTGGAAAGCTACAGCAAGCTCCCAGGCACAGAGATACTTTAGCATGGGATAAAGCAAAAGATGTTGCCTTTACCTGCCAACCTCCTTAGCTTTTATGCTGGGCCCCTGTAGCCTTGCAGAAACAATGAGTGTGCTGCTGCTGCTGCTGCTGGATGTCATTCTGAACAGGGTGTGGGTAAGACTCTCCACGATGCAGCACTACATCTTCACACTGACACACATGCATTGATTGACAACACCAACTGAGGCAACCAGTGTTATACTCACTCTCAGTCTCCTGTTTGACAGCACTTTCTTTTCGAGGCAGTGTGGCTGGGATGGATTAGGTTGCAAGCATCAAAGACAAAGACAAGTTAAAATGCAGTCTGCACAAACCATGCACAAGATGCAAGTTAAGCTCTAAATGGAAAGAAACATGCAGAGAACTATAAGCAGCAAGTAACTACATGGCAAACACATTTAGTTGGGAGAGGCACTGGTCTAGAAATTCAGGATCTAAGCTACAGGGAAAACAGAGCAAGTCTCCAGGTACTAAACTTTTGGGGGGGGTTATTATATGGTGTCTTCAAAGACCAGTTCTGAAAGCTGAGCAAGTCTCCAGGTACTAAACTTTGGGGGGGGTTATTATATGGTGTCTTCAGAGAACAGTTCTGAAAGCTGAGCAAGTCTCCAGGTGCTAAACTTTGGGGATCTTTATTATATAGGGTCTTCAAAGACCAGTTCTGAAAGCTGAGCAAGTCTCCAGGTACTAAACTTTGAAGACCCTATATAATAAAAAAAGCAAAGAAGAGTTCTGAAAACAGAGCAAGTTGCCAGGCACTAAACTTTGCTTTTCTTTTATGATATGCTGTCTTCAAAGAACAGTTCTGAAAGCTGAGCAAGTCCCTAGGTAGTAAACTTTGCCTTTTATTGCACAGCATCTTCAAAGAACATTTTTGGTGCCATATTTAAGATCTCCTGGGCTGAGAAGTTCATTAAATGAGGGTTTTATTGGTCAGTTAATATTGCATAAGACTCAGTTTCCAAATAAAACAACAAATCAATCCTCATATCAATAATGGCCATGAAGAAACTCCAGTGTGCTGATGTAATTGTGTACTGAGTCTGAGATGCTGTCCACCTCTCCAGCTGCAGAAACTCACAGCAATACTGCACAATCATCCCTGCTGCCAGGCAGCCTGGCTGCCCCTGGCCTGGCTCTTCACAGCTCAGGAGGTTTGCATAGAGAACACATCTTTGGTATCCATGCTGCACAAAAATTGATGTCTGCACATTTGGAGAGGATCAAAACAGCAAAAAGTGGTTTGTGTGGGTTGGGTTTGGGTCCCTTCTTGTGCAGAATGAGTGGACTTCAGTAAGAGCTGTGGAGTATTGTAGCAAATAGAGAATCCCTACCCAGTAAAAGGCATTTGCATACACACATTAAAAGCAGTATGTGGTATTAAGAAGAGTTTGATGGAGATGGATGCCACAGGCCCCCCAGAATGGAGCAGGCAAGCAGAACCTACTGTAATAGAATGAATAAATACTGCTAAATGCCACAAACATGTCTTAAATACCAGATGCTCTCAAGTAGGCAACACTACTGACAAGGAGATTGGCAAACTCCAATTTCACTCCAGGCAGAGTGTTAGGTCTTGGGGGTTTTGTCAGGTTTTGAATCTGTATTTAGCACATGCATCTGTCATGAGCTGGTCCCACTTCTTCACTGTCCTCCATTTCCAAATGCATGAAGAACTGCAGGCATGAGACCAGGCCCTGCACAATCAGAGGAGCCCCAGTGGCTTTTGAGAAACCACTTGATATGAACATAATGGCAGTAGCAGCACTCTTTCCCACATTGACTGTATGGTATTTAAGTAGCAAAGTCTTGGCTTCACCACAAAAGAAAAGGAAACCAAACCAAAAAGCCTCCTTCAGACAATGCTCACGACCCAGACTGGCTTGGGCCATGGGGAAAAAGCAGACAAAGACCCTTGCACTAGCACAGAATGCCCAGACTCTCCCAGCACCCCCTCTGCAGCTGAGGCATTCCAACAGCAGCGCTGTTCCCAAAGCACAGAAGGCAAGAACACACACCAAGACAGCTTGGAAACAGGGCAGCTCTAGTGTCCCACTGCAGCTGCAGCAGGAGGGGCCTACACCCTTCCTTAAGTTTACTATTAGGAAGTGACTTCTCTTGGATTAAGGTGCAGCTAGTAATAGCAAACCTTCACCATGGAGGTCTTAGGAGATACACAGCCTTGGAAGCTGGTACAAAACACACAACCACCTTCCCAGGCTGCAGCTCTTCTGCTGGTGAAGAACCTCTCTTTCCAACAATGGCTCAGTAAGGTTTACAGAAGGCAGGAAACTGCTGCAAAAGTTGTCTCCTCGCAGCAGAAGTGCCAAGATGAAGTGTTCAGAAGGCTTTAGAGATCAATTCACATGAAAATAAAATGTTTTGAGGTTTGGGGTTTTTCTCCTTTGCACTAAGGTAGCTTTTCAAGATTTACAAATTTGACTCTTCTGCTGACAAAACATTGTTGGCACTGCTTGCTCCCCATGACCAAGAGCTGGCCAAGGTTTCTCTCTCCAGCTCCCCTCCATCAAGCCTCACCACCCTCCTGCTCTTCCTTTCATTGCTTTTCTCTGTTCTCCACCATCACACTTTAAGGCAGAAGCTCAGAATCCAAAGCAGACTTGACAAGCGTTTCCTCATGACAACTGCACATCATCTCTGAGTTTAGAGTTGGGAAACTGCTGAACTGTGGCAAACAAAGACTTTAAACCAGGTTTGAAACTGCATACTTTAAATAGAGGCAAGACAGAAATAAACCTGGGTCATTATCAGCAGCACAGGATGGCTCAGGCTGGAAGGGAACTCAGAGCTCAGCTCCTCCAACCTCCACACCATGCCCAGGGACACCTCTCAGCTACACTCAGCTGCTCAGGGCCTCATCCAGCCTGGCCTCCAGCACCCCCAGGCAGGAGGCAGCCACAGCCTCCCTGGGCAGCCTGGGCCAGAGTCTCAGCAGCCTCCTGCTGAACAACTTCTTCCTCAGCTCCACTCTAACCCTGCTCTGCCTCAGCTTCAAACCACTGCCCCTTGGCCTGTCTGCAGACACCCTGAGGAGAAGTCCCTCTGCAGCCTTCCTGCAGGATCCCTTCAGGTCTGGCAGGCAGCTCTGAGGTCCCCCCAGAGCCTTCTCTTCTCCAGGCTGAACACCCCCAGCTCCCTCAGCCTGTGCTCACAGCAGAGCTGCTCCAGCCCTTGGATCCTCTCTGTGGCCTCCTCTGGGCTCACTCCACCAGCTCTGTGTCCTCCTTATGTCCCTTCTTATCTATACCAAGGCTGCCTTTTAAGTAATCAGGTTACTTTTGTTTAAAAGCTTCACTTCCATGCTCACACTACTTCATTCTAGCAGGATGCTTTGGCTCTAAGGAGCTTCTACTCGTGCTGCTTTGGCCCTGAGGAGGTTCTACCCATGCTGCTTTGGCCTTGAGGAGGTTCTGCCTGTTCTGCTTTGGCCCTGAGGAACTTCTACCCATTCTGCTTTCCATCCAACTTCTACCTTGCCAACACCAAACAACTTTACACCATGACAAAGGAGCCCTAGGTGTTGAAATGAGCATTTAATAAGCAAACAATCAGATTCAAAGCAAGACATGAGCCTGCTGGAAGCTTACCAAACTTTTTTCCTTCTCTGGTTGTGCCTGTCATCTTGATCTTGGCAACTTCAAAGAAATCTTTTATTTCCCTTTCATAGAGTCTTGATAAATAATCCATGTAGTTCTTAAGAGAGAATTGTAAAGTTGGTTAACATGTGCAGGTATTGCTTTGGTTCTATTATTACAGGTCAACAGCTCTTAAAAACCAACAAGGGTCTAAGTCCTATTGAGCAACAAACTATGTGGGACAGTGGTAGAGCATCACAGAGTTCAAAGCAAGAGTAGACTGCAGATTTCAGCACTATTTTTTGTAATCTTTTATCAACTGGACCCTGCCTAGGAAAGAGGATGCCACTGCTACACAGCTTCCTGAGGGAATAGAATGGGAATAGGAATAGAATGGCTTAGGTTGGAAGTGACCTCTGAGCTCATCTACTCCAACCTCCCCACCATGGGCAGGGACAAAACTCCTTGTCTGGGGCAAGTCCAGAAGAGGGTAACAAAGGCTGAGGGAGCTGGGATTGTTCAGCCTGGAGAAAAGACTCTGGAGGGACCTCAGAGCTGCCATCCAGCACCAAAAAGAGATCCTGCAGGAAGGCTGCAGAGGGACTGGAGACAGGCCAAGGGGGAATGGTTTGAAGCTGAGGCAGAGCAGGGTTAGAGTGGAGCTGAGGAAGAAGTTGTTCAGCAGGAAGCTGCTGAGACTCTGGCCCAGGCTGCCCAGGGAGGCTGTGGCTGCCTCCTGCCTGGGGGTGCTGAAGGCCAGGCTGGATGAGGCCTTGAGCAGCTGAGTGTAGCTGAGAGGTGTCCCTGGGCATGGTGGGGAGGTTGGAGGAGCTGAGCTCTGAGGTCCTTTCCAGCCTGAGACATTCTAGAATCCTCTGATGATTCTGTGAAGATGTCACACAGGCAACAAGCACATCACCATGCAAACAGCTTCACTGTTTGCCTCACCAGACTGTAAACTGGCAAACTCATTTAATACAAATATTGAGATTACTATCTTGAGATACTTTGGAAGAGAGACACAGAACCTTGGTGGGAGAAAAAGATGCAAATGGAGGGTACAGCAAAAAGCAAAGTTTCCTATTCCAAGCAGGAAGAGGAGGAGCTGTGAATGACACGTAATATAAAAGGACTCTAAGTAGGACATGCACAAACACATAGGCAATCCTTTTGCCTCTCAGAAAGAGCATATTGAATGCATTCTCTGTGATCATTTGAGCACTTCACATACCTTGGTCAGCCCTTCATATTTGGCATAATCTGTGTTCTTGAGCCACTCCATCAGTTTAGCATAGCGAAGCAGATCTCTGTGGAACGGGTGATGGTTGGGCAGCGTCAGCTCCACCGAGTGCTGGACAAGGGTAGAGCTCTGGTCGTGACCCTTGGGAAGAGAAAGCACCAGAGTGAATCTGTAGGCACCAGCCAGAGGTACCAGAGCTTTCCTGAACAACTCAGAATGAGGGCAGCAATCCCCTTCAGACAAATGGCAAAGCATCCAAATCCCTCGCACAGTACCGAGCCCAGAGCCGTAATAGGGACACCGAGCTATTACAGCTGTGGCAGGTAATGCATCTTAGCAAGCTTGTTCATTGTAAGGCTCTTGTTTACCTTCAGGGCAAGCCAATTTGGCACTTTTTGCACCAGACAAGTGTTCACTGAAAGATTCCAAGGGCTGGTGAAGTTGTTTCCCCAAACCAAACTGCCACAATGCACAGCTGCGTCCCTTCACAGGCACCGTTGCTCCAGGGGTGGCCTAGGGGTTAGTGCTGAGCTTCAGCTATGCCTCTGAGAGGCTGCTCCAAGTCAACCTGCTTCAGTCCACTTTGGCCAAGTATTAGGAAGATCAGCTCAGACACATGCTCTCTCCCTCCTGACCAATGCAGACACACACACACGCTTTCAGCCAACGTTTGCTAGAGCTGAACAGTTTCGGGCGGGCAGCGTAAGCCACCCCCTGATTCCACCTCCCTCCTTTCTCTGCCTTATCTCCTAGAAACCTATCCTCTAAGTGAAGATCAGATCACACTGCTCATGAACAGGTGATTTAGCTTTTTAAGCTTTCACTTCCAACTCACAAGCTCCCTGGGTAATGCAGTTCTGACAGAGGAAGCACTCCTGGGCAGTTCTGCTGTGGATGGGACAAGCCACACAGTCTGAACGGTGCCTTGGCATGCCCAAGTTTGGATCACAGAGACAAAACTAAAGCAACTCTGGCTCCCCCCTCTCTCTTATGCTGGGTACTAATCAAGTCTTTGGTTTAAAAAAAGCCTTCTGTGATACATTCACAGAGTTTGGCTTTTAAAAACAGCAGAGCTCAGTTCTTGATATTGGCAAGAGATTAACCTTGACTAGCTCCAGGCAACACAAACCTGCCAGCCCCTGAGCAAGGCTGGGCTGCTGCCTTGTATTCAGCATGACCATGCACTTATTTTGAGCCCTCTTATGCACAGGCACAAATGGAGCCAAACAAACAAATCCTAGACAATTCCATTCTTTTGTTCTCACAGCCACTGGGGATGGCTCACAGGATAAATCTCCCTTCTCCAAGCAATCTTGTAGCCTGAGTGCAAGCTGAAGCTAACTCTGTGAAGTGTGTAATTACTGCAGAACAGAATAGGGAGTGGGGCTCCAGCCAGCTTTAGCCACACAGCTGCTGCTGTGGTAACTGAGGTCGTGCTCCACACTGTGTGCAGCTCTGGGCATGAATACAGCAAGCATTTACAACAGATCTATGATATGTTGTTATTAAAACCAGGGCTAGAAAACCATTTCTGCTTCTCTCTCCTACCCCCTGGGTGCAACACTCCCACAGCTTGCATTTTAATGTTCAAGTTCATTCCAGTTTATGGTAATTTACCTGGTGGCTTTCACAGCTTTCTTCATCTAAGGCAGCCCAAAGGCCAGTTCATGTTACTGATAGCAAGTGCTCAGCTAGCCACACTGATCTGGGCCCTTCAGGTCAAGAAGGACCTCGGGGAACTGCTTGAGTGTCCAGCACAGAGGCACAAAGCTGCTGCAGGCAGTGGAACATCTCCCTGTGAGCACAGGCTGAGGGAACCAGGGGCTCTGCAGCTTGAAGCAGAAGATACTGAGGGCTGCCCTCACTCATGGTGATAAAGATATGCAGGGCTGGAGCCAGGCTCTGCTCAGGGATGGCCAAGCACAGCACAAGGGGCACTGGGGGCAAGCTGGAGCAGAGGTACCACAGAAACAGAAGGCAAAACTTTGTCCCTGTGAGGGTGCCAGAGCCTGGAGCAGGCTGCCCAGAGAGGCTGTGGAGTCTCCTTCTCTGCAGACATTTCAAACCCATCCAGATGTGCTCCTGGGTGGTGCTGCTCTGGCAGGGGGGTTGGCCTGGATGCTCTCTGGAGGTCCCTTCCAACCCCTAACATTCTGTGATTTTTATTGCTTCCTTCACCTAACAATTTTATTCATTCTTTGCTTCATAGTTGCATACTTCATAAAGAGAGAGGACAA